>NC_133871.1:12968696-13655156 GCF_044706935.1 Curcuma longa
AAAAGTTTCTGATATATACCATGTCAATTTACTCCATATTTAAAATGGTCTGCAACATGTGTTATGGAGTAATGTTCCTCAGTTGCAAGGTAATTTATGTTTCTTCAAAGATATCAATGAAATTATCAACAAATCTATCCAATCCAGATCTAACAAGCTGTCTGTGTTACAATTAGCCAAATACTCACTCACAATCAATAACAACAAGACAATACTAGTTTCTCTAACAACCAAAAAAGACAGCCTTTGTTTGTTTAGTTCTAAATAAAATGGCTTATACCCAATTAAAATGTACTATCAAGAAGAATATAGAAGAAAACAAACAGAGTCTCAGATAGTTGTAAACCTAGCAAAAGAATTAGCAAACTCACATTTCTGAAGTCCCAAAGAATTGAACAAAGTATTTTCTAGGATCTGGTGGCCGTTCAAAATCTTCTGGCCTGCTTATCTGAAAATTAGTAGCATATGTTTCAGTTTGATGTTAAACAGTAAGAAATTGAATAAAGGGAGGGGGGGGGGGGGGGGGGGGGGGGGGGGGGGGGGGGGGGGGGGGGGGGGGAGAAGGATATAGAGAACAAATGAAGAAATTCCCACCTTGAAAATAAGTAAAATATCTTGTGTTTCACTCATCAAGAATTCATGGAAAGTTTTCTTTGTGTAAAAAAACAGTCGGTTGAGAATAACTTGTGGAAGCAAGGGATTCATCTTAGATTCATGTCCCAAAAACAAACAAAATCTCATATTTAATTAGATAATCCTTAAAGGCAATGTGAAGGTTTCTATAAGTATATGGATCAGAACCTCTTGCGAGATATACAAAAGTTACTCTGTCTCTTTAATCAATAGCTAGGAAAAGGAAACAGGATTCTGATAAAATGAGGGGAGGGGGGGGGCGCGCTGTGTTACATGTTTAAAAAGGAAACAAAGGTTTGGATTAGCATGTTTGAATTTTAGACGGTATTGAAGGCAAAATTATGAAGATATTAAGCAACGCACAAATCAAAGCAAAGAAATAGAAACATAAAAGTCATCAGAAAAAATCTTAATCAACCTCTCATACTTGCTCCAAAAAAAATCAAGGCTACAAGCAAGACAGATTATAGAGGGAAACATGTGATAAGAGACTCCTGACATCAGAAGCATAAAAAACCCAATTTTCAGGATGATGTAGGACCAAAACCGTAATAAACCGGACTAACCTTGGCAGGCCAAGCAGGGTAGCCTTTCACCTTAGCGAGAACAAGATCCCCAAGCTTGAGCTGCCCCACCGCCTTAACCCGGTTCGAACCTTTCCTACGCCCGGGGGCCATGGCGGCGAGCGCCCAACCCTAACGCGCTTCCGTCTTTCCCCCAGCACAACCTCGGCAGAAAAAGGTCGACCAGGTCGTCGAGAAAACCCCTAGGTCCTCTTCCCGGTGTTGGACTCCGGCCAGCCGAAGGCCGTCCTTTTGCGCCCAATCCTGAGGTGACGGGTCGAAGGGCGCCGCGTGGCGGCGGAGCGCTACGGCGGCAGGATCGTGCGGTAGAGTAGCAGCGGAGCAGAGACGGGCAGCGAGAGCATTAGAGCGGCGCCGACGAGTGCGGGAAGGGATTAGGGGAGGCGATCGGAACTGGGTTAAAGGAAACACCAAAGATACAAACAACAGGTAGAAGAACATAAATATTTATTTAATTGATCTGTAATTTTATAAGGTATATCGTTATGAATAAACCCGAAGTGTTTCATGGGCCGATTCTAACAAATACGGCCCGCTTAGAGGAGCCCATCAAATGGCGGAGGCTTCTAAGTCTTTATTTTAATTTTTTTTTAAAGTTATTTTTTAGGCCCTTATTCATTTTTTTCAGATTAATTAATTTTATATTAAATAATTAAATGACTCCTTTCATAAAGGTCGGCACAACTTCTTATGAAGACAAAGAAAAATTATCTATCTTTTTAATAAATCTTTCATCACTTCTAACCCAAAAAAATGTTCTAAGAAAGAGATCAATTATCAATTATGGAAGGACAGCATAAAAAGTGCGTGAAAGAAAATATGAAATCTATGAATCAAATATTTATAGAATGTACTTCATCTTATTTATAACTTACTAACAAATAAAACATATTCAAAATTCATAATTAAAATAAGTTTATATCAATATATTAATATTATTTAAATTACAAATGCTAATGTTAATTGATTAGCCTAAATTGCCACCAAATGTTTATCTTCTGATATATAAGTGCTAAAATATTACTAAACCTTTTGAAGCTAAAAAATGGTAAATTCAGTTATGGCTTTCATGTGATATTTGAATTTATAAGATCGACCTTATCAAACTATTCGGCTTAAAAAAAGACAATATAACTGAACTTCATCAGACCATTTAGTGCACAATTCTAATTTTTTAGAAACTTGAACTTGAGAGAATAAATAACCACAAGATGTTTGAGCTGTAATTTTTGCTGAAGTGTGATTCAAATAAAATAAAATAAACATTTCAAACTTCAGAGCTTAATAAAAGAAGTAGTACTATCACACTTAATAGACAACTCTAACAATTAGTCTCACAGCACGCATTTGTAAAACTTCATACTGTATTCAACTCATGCAATCTTACAGTTGAGTTTACAAAAAAAAAAAAGCATTAATTCCAGCACGCCATAATGAGAAATCTCTTAGTTAAATGAACTTTTCCAACCTAATTGTTACAACAATTCCCTTGCAAGCATCCGGGGTAAATAGGGGCAGTTGACATTTGAAGCATTTAGATGAGATCGGCAACATTCATTGGCATTTCATCAATCTGTGTACTGTAATATTGTTCTATATCTCTTAAAATCCGAATGTCATCCTTCCTCACGAAATTAATTGCAACACCCTGGATTCACATGAATGGGGAAAAGTCACTTTAAGATGAAAAGGAAGATAAAGCATGCAAAGAGTAAAATAACAACATAATTTATTTATTTTCTTTTGAAGTGACTAAAGAAATGTGGGTCACATCTGACTCTCTAGAAGTGAATAGGCATCTTTGGTGATCAGTTGGAGACCTTAAAAGAGTTCGACATCTAGGGGAAAGATATATTCATGCTGCATTGAAGGCACCTGAGCACTTGGATTTGGCCCATATCAATTGATGATACAAATGCATCCCTTTTCTTGCGTTCTCAAGACTCCTATAGCATGCGTGACCTTTCGAATGAATAAATTACTGCTCACTCATGCAGGCTTCTCTTGCTAGCCTTCTACTTTTACTTATTTTTCTAGGCAATTAGTGTTACAATTTGTGCAACAAATTAATGTTAATGCTAGAAACTATATATTTTCACAATTTCATACAGATATATATTTTTCCCGTTGTGCCATTTGTGCTATTTTAATGACCTTATATTTCAAACAATGCATATCGTGGGCATTTGGTCCTGGTACATATAAAAAACTAAAAATACAATGGAAATATTGGAATCAGACAAATACATGATGCTAAATGCAAGTATGAGCAACAAAGAACCCACCTTACGTCCAAAGCGTCCAGAACGGCCTATCCGATGTATGTAGAGTTCTCGGTTGTTTGGTAGGTCATAGTTTATCACCAGTGACACCTGAGAGAATCAAAAAGACTATTGGACATTAAAACATATTAACTGAAAAAGATCATGAAATTGCTGAGTGAATTTTTTTTAGCATGTGCAAAGTAGTGTTTGAAATGCTAAATCCACGTTTTAGTGAAAAGTCTTGCCTGCTGGACATCAATCCCTCTAGCCCATACATCAGTAGTGATCAGTACACGGGTTGCCCCTGATCTAAATTCTGCCATGATTGCATCTCGCTCTTTTTGTGGCATGTCACCATGCATAGAAGATACTGTGAAGTTATTACTGCGCATTTTCTCAGTTAACCAGTCAACCTGCCAGAGAAATAAGCAAAATTAATCTGGTTTGCAACTAAATTAATTACATCATAAAAAGTTGTGACGTGGATAGAATATTATTTGATTTCATTAAAATAGATAATACAGATTGTCCTCTAACAAAAAAAAAAATAGCTAATAATAGGGTAGTGATGAGGAAAGGTTTTGCTTCTAAAAAAAATGTCCATATTCATATTTCAGTACCCTGAAGAAAGGGATAAATAATATTCAACCATGCAATTCAAGATATCCAGCTCCAGTTTGTTGTCGAATACCGCAGAAATTCATTTATAGATATTTATTGATAAAGGAATCATTTCTCTAAAATCATCCAAATGAAAGCATGTCATGGAAACCTCTAAAGCAGATTGATCTGTCAGTCATTGTTGCTTGCTGCATCACCACTACTCGCTCACCGCCCCTCAGCTTCCATTTGAGGCCTCTGCACAATGCTACCATAGATCGCGCCGACGGACACTACTCTAATGTTTCGCATGGCTCCATCAATGATCGTTCACGTGTGCTAGACATGTAGGCTATTGCTTCTGTCAAACAGCCTGTGCAAGGCAAATGTTGTTCCACTTTGCCTGACACCACCTCCACTCAAACAAGCCACCCCTAAGCAACTAGTCCCTGTCTCCCTTGAGCTGCACATTTGCCTGGGAGGAGCCGCAGCTTCTGCCTTCGCCCAATGACACCCCTACCTAAGCGAACCACCTCCATTCAACAAGTGGCCTCTGCTTTGCTTGGACGTTGTCTTGCTCAAGTCTTGCTCAAGCTAGGCCTGAACAAGTTCTCCCTTCACCTGGTTGTCATCTCCAAGCCGGACATATTGAGATCTTAATCGAGTTTTAGGGTTTTACATCCTAGTCCAAAATTTTTACTAATTTCTAGATTGACCATGATTTATATTTTAGTATTGCAAATTTAAGAATTTTGAAGTGAACCCCTAACATATTACATCTTATTCTTAAAAAAATTAACCATTACTAAAATTAATTAAAAATCAAGTGATTTGTTAAAGTCTTCATCAATGGTTGTGAGGTGCAAATTTCACTGTAGAAAGGGCTCACATCAACACAGCAATTTCATTTCCTCATTGAAATTTCTTCCATGTAATTTAGTTGGCTTAGTTATTTTGTGCATTTGATAATTTTCTAGCATAATTGTTATTCTTGCATATTAAAAAAAAGTAGCATCCTCTTGCTTAGTTTCTACTTGTTCCTTTTATTTAAAAGTAGAATCCTTAGCATCTTTATTTTGGGTATCACTGTGAGAGAAATAGGTGTGAGATAATGAAAGACGAGCTTCCAAAAATGGTTAAAAAAGCATATCGCAACTATAAGTGACAAATTGGCAAAGAAGAAGAATCCTAAGCCAATAGAGAGCACACCTCGCCCATAACCACCATCAACTCATTTAAACATTAGTTCAATTTTTAATAGTGAGGGGACCATTTTATTGAGAGACATTACAGTCTTGTTCCTTGTACATTAATTTGTCAATAGAGATGTCAGTTCCTGCAGTCCCATCCATGATACAACTCATTCTGAAGATCAAGCCCATTCAAGACACTCAAATAGTGTTACTTCCTCACAACAACACCTGAAACCTAGTTCATTATAAGGGACGTCCTAACATCAGTAATGCATGATTAAAGGTCTTGTAGGAATAGATCGCACTTTGCGTGAGATGTTCCAGAATTAACATGTACTAGTATGTTGCCTTAAAATTCAAATACATTCCGCAGTTTGTTTCATATCAGAATCATAGTTCCAAGCCTAATGGAGTAGTAACTTGTAGTCTAACCTTTCTTTTTGTGTTGCAGAAAATAACCGCCTGAGTGATAGTGAGAGTGTCATAGAGATCGCATAATGTATCAAACTTCCACTCCTCTCTCTCCACAGCAACAAAAAATTGTTTTATACCCTGAAACAAAAATAATAATATTAAAGAGATCAATAATATTGAAGAAGCATAAGCTAATAACTGTGACAAAACTTGAAAATAAACTACCTCCAATGTCAATTCATCACGCTTGACAAGGATTCTTATGGGATCTGTCATGAACTTGTTGGTTATCTCTAGAATTTCATGAGGTAGTGTTGCAGATATCAGAGCAACCTACAAAATAATTCATAAAATTACATGCTCAATAAACTTCCAACTTTTACAAGAACAGCAACACATATGAATTAAGGAGGTAATGGTCAACATTTGGAAGAACAGGTCTTAGAAAATTCAACATTGAAAGAAAAGTATGAAGGTCTATATTCATTGAATACCATCTTTCTAGATTATCATAAAAACCTGTGCATATGCTTATCAAACAGAAATCATTGGAGTTATTTCCTCTCACCTACTACAACCAACAACCCATACTTAATGCAGAAGTTGCATAAAAAACTTAACACAATATTAAAACCATTTCAAACAAAAAACAATGCTCAAATTGAATTAAGCATACTAAACCTGAGAGAAATTTGATAAAATCCATATGATAAAATAGAATTGTGACATCGGTTCATAAAAACAATGGCCATTCACTTGTTATGTACATATACTGATGGTTTCATCAGGAGTGAAATATTAAATATAATTATACAAGCAGGCCAAATCAACCCTCTAAAAATGACATACAGCTAGATAAGAGGACAAAAAAATAACTGGGTTCCTTTTTTCTAAAAGGAGGGTAACAAACGATCAAACACAAAAATAGATACTGCATCTTGTATTGAGACTGATAAACAATACAAGCTGCTAGTTTCAAGTAACAAGCAGCACCTATCTTGTATGGTAACTAAATTTATCTCTAACATCAAGAGTCATAAAGCATATGCCTACAAACTTAGAATATGAGTAAGACACAATTTTTCCGAAGTGCAAAGGTAGAAATAATGGCATCAAATAGATGAAGGCATGGAGTTCTCTGGCTGAGCACAAAATACACATGAATAATGCTGCACTTATTAGTTTAATGATCTTGAAACAATGTTTATTTTACATGCAAATGTTTGTTGTCATTTGTGAACACAATGACACTAGAAACAAAGTAAATTTTGCCTGCACAAGAATATCTATTTCTTTATTTGTTAAACTATAAAAAGGTTGAGAGAATTTTAAATTGCTTGATGCAAGCAAACACATGAATAGCAAGTATCCAAAGTTTCTCTTTAAAAGTGTATACATATATATCACAATTTGAGATTTGGTTGGTTTGCACTAAAATTTGGATTTTGACTAATTTGCATTGAGGCAAATCTCGTTGTTGAGTAAATGAAATGGTATCACTCCAGTATGGTTAAGATTCAACTCTGTCTACCAACTGTAATATGAAAATATGATATTGATCTCATACACTGTTCTCAAATAATAACAGAAACAATACAGGTATATTAGATTAAAAGTAGAAATTTTTCCTAAAGACCGTGATTGTTGATCCAAACCTGAAGTTCAGGAGGCAGGTATCTGTAAACATCATATATCTGGTCCTTAAAACCTCTACTCAGCATCTCATCAGCTTCATCCTATTCAAATAACACAAATTCGTTTAGAAGTAGAAATATATAAAATTCATACAAATATACTTATGGAAACACAGAATCAACATACAAGGATTAGAATCCTGATGGCTCTTGTGCGCAAAGTCCTCCTTTTAATCATGTCGCAAACTCTGCCAGGTGTCCCAGAAACCACATGAACACCATACTCCAGCTTTCTAATATCTTCACCTATACTCTTTCCGCCAACACATGCATGGGCTTGCACACTTATATATTCACCAATGGCTAATATCACCTTCTCAGTCTGTGCAGCAAGTTCTCTTGTAGGTGATAAAATAAGTGCCTGAACTCTGAAAAAATGTGCAAAAACTTCACCAGAAGTACTAAATATATTAAATTAAATGAATGGCTTTGTACATGGAACAGATTTCTTGGGTATTTCACAAGGTCCAAAAGGTACAATAATGTGCATTCAGCTATGATATGCAACCCCTCACATTAATAATAAATTAATTATGATACAAAACTAAACACAAGAAAGTCTTCAGTGAGAAACAAAAGTTAGAGCAATTCAGATAAAAGTGCTAGTATCCAGATCAGCCATCCGAACAAATTCCAGATGCAAGCCAAAATCAATTATCATAAGTAAAAGTATATACATCAAGTTAATATGAGTTATTGAAGCTCTAAAGAAAAGGAACCAGTCTACACGTATCAAGTTATATTCAGTTATTAAAGCCCTGAAAGTCGAATAAAATAACAGAAAACAGAAGGAAGAAAAGACATAACACTTCCATGTAAGTGCATCAATTCCACCATCAAAGGCACATTTATCCCAATCATAACAAATAGATGTAATCAGCAACCAACTTGAAATTCAAAATACGCCAAAACCCCCCACTTTACTCTTAAATATTTTCAAATGAAAATCAAAGCATGTAAAAACAAAATAATCAATACATTGCAAAATTCAGATTCCAGAAATATAGGAATCAATAAGAATATAGAGGTCAGTTCATTGAAATAAGTTAATTTACATATAAATGCAACATCCAGCTAGTCTTATAAGTGGTGATATTTTTTTCAGCTTTTAATGGCTATATCCACTAAATCTATATGTTATTGAACTAGTATTGATTGGAGAGAGAGAGAGAGAGAGAGAGAGAGAGAGAGAGGCTCATGAAGAAGGCATGTGCTCTTTATGTGACCCAATAACAATAAGTCTAAAGCGAGTTGAATTTGTCACAAGAGAAAACAGACAAATTACAACTGTGTTATAATAGATGGATAAATTTATTATGAGTGCATTATTGAAGAATGATACTAATCTTGTCAAACCCAAAAAGCGGCTTAGATGCTCAACAAAACTACCAATTCCCCTCGACATCATCTTGATTCTTCATCTATCCTCTCCATACCTATGTCGATTATAATGACTTGGAAACCTAACAATTGATGATCACATGACAAAAAAAATGGAAACAGTTCGTCGAGCACTTGTATCCACTTGCAAATCAAATATTTGTACCTAAGTCCGATACTAAATCATCATTTAGCTAATAGAATAGAAGGCATAAGGGCTTTTAACTAGGTTGCTTCGGTGATGTCTTAAAATACATAAGGACAAACTTATGTCTAGCTGTCATTGTTAATCTATAAAAGATGTCAATTTTTCTGCTCTCGAGTTTGAAAATAAATTACAAGACCTCCTAAAATAAGTGCACAGAAATAAGAAAGAAAAAAAATTGAATATTCAATGCACAGTTTACACGGCGCAACCAAATCAAACCTGGATCTTTGAGTCTAATAAAAATAAGAACGAGAAAGAAAATCCGATGGATATGAATTCAATAAATGAAAAAAAAAACCATACTCTCTAACGGCGGTATCAACCATCTGGCAGACGGTTAGGGCGATCATGGAGGACTTCCCGGTGCCGGACTGCGCCTGGGCAATGACGTCTCGGCCATTGATAATGGGAATCACAGCCCTTTGCTGGATGGCAGAGGGCTTCTCGAATCCATAGGCGTATATGCCGCGGAGGAGGTCGTCGCGGATGCCCATCTGGTCGAAGCTGGTGACGGCCTCGACCCCCGGGCTGGTCTCGAATACCAGGTTCTCGTCGTCTATATTGCGCCCCCTAGGAGCTGCCGTGCCGGCGGCGGCCATGGCGACGAGAGGGATCGAGGCAGAGGTGAGGGGCGAGAAAGAGAGGAAGCGACGACGCAAACCCTAGCAACAACGGCCAAGTTCTCCCGGGACAACAAACGAGACGAGCAGTGACTTTATATTTTAGCCCTGTTTATAAGTTGCGAAAATTAAGCTTTTTTTATTTATTTATTTATTTACGTATTTCAAAATTTACCCCATAAACTTTTATTTATTTATATGCAATGCATATAATAAATTATATTATAAAATATTTTATAAATAAAATTATGAATATGAGGATAATTTTATGAAAGTTCTTACCCTGAATTACTTTATTAATATTATTTAGTTAATAGAAAATGAATATAGCTAAAAAAAGTTTATAGGTACAAATCATACTCGCTTTTCTACCCATGTAATAAATATTCGAGATAAAGAATATTCGAGTATGTGTATTCTATTACTAATTTCTATCCAATTAAAAGTACCAACCAGTTCACGGAATCGCAGCGAAAACGCATCATCGCGCATTCAACAAATCGATCGATCGCATTGTAGTAATTCTTTCTGAATCAAGAACACCCTCGATCGCCTCCCTCCCTCAGGTCTCTGCTGAAATCGACGCCGCCTTGCTCCGCCGTTTGCGTCTTCTTCTTCTCCCTCACCATCTTCCTCGTCGTCTCGAAAAGCTCCCGAATCGTCTCCATGTTCCGGAAAGCGTCGACCCCCGCCTCCACCAGTCCCTCGTCGCCCCTGGTCTCTTCGACCAAATCCTGGATTCTCAAGATCGCCGACATCATCGTCGGCAGAGTATCGCCGAGCCTTTCCAGGCCCTGCTCCAGCGAAGCCGCCGGCGTCGAGGTACTCAACCTCTCGCGAGCGGCGGCGGCGGCGCCTCTGGCCGTGTGGCGGGCGATTGTGAGGGCGACTTCGCTGCGCCGTCGGGCGGCGGCGGAGGGGGGTGGTTCTTGGGGGATCGAAGGGTAATCGAAGGGGAGAGGGGGAATGGGAGTCGGGGAGGAGGGGGGAGGAGGGTGGGAGGATCCGGCGAAGGGGAAGCGGATTGGGGAGTCGTCGGGGGGAGGAGGGTGGGACGATCCGGCGAAGGGGGAGCGGAATGGGGAGTCGTCGGGGGGAGGAGGGTGGGACGATCCGGCGAAGGGGGAGCGGAATGGGGAGTCGGCGGGGGGAGGAGGGTGGCTGGCCCCGGAGAAGGAGAACACGATGGGCGTGGGAGGAATGCGGAGGCCGGTGGGGAAGGGGAGATCGGAGGGCAGCGGAGGGGTGGGAGGAGGAGACCCTTCTGAGGGAGAAGGAAGGGAGGCGCCGGCGGCGGAAGCGGTGGGTTTGGAACTGCGCGCGCGAGTGGTCTTGCCCTTGTGCTTCTTCTTCTTCTTGGGAGCCATGGGAGCTCGATCGAGGGAGTGCTCTGAAACATTGTTTTCCTATAAATAGGGATCGAAGGCATTACGTCATCATTCTCATTCATTTATTAATATTTTTTAATTATTTTTGGTGAATATAATAAAAACAACTTCAAAATTTGAATGAGTCAAATAATTTTAAGAAATATAAATGAATTACGATTTAATTTATTTTAATTAATTGATTAATTATTTTTTAAATATTTATATGGTTTATTTTTCCTCGAACAGATTGAGAATGTTCTTGTTTCTTTTTGTTTTCTTCCTTTTTCTACGGCGCAAGGCTGCCATGAGATCTCGATTCACGCGGTTCCATTCGTCGTCACGCCGCAAGATCTTGCAACCTTTTCGTCTTTGGATCTGAGCGGACCTCGATCTGCTCTCGTAGGAAACCCTTTCCAGCTCAGTCATTGCTGCACTCGCCAGATCTCATCGAGCCTTGGTACTTGGCTGCCTGGGATCGCTCCTCGTACAGCAGAGCCATAAAAGCTTGATCTTTCAAGGATTTCTGTTGGGAGAACGGGAGGAGAATGGCTGCGAGAATGCCTGGCGTCATCGCTGTTTTCGACGTCGATGAAACGCTCACTGCACCGAGGAAGGTTGATTCTAGTTTCGTTGTACTGAATGATCCCCCGCTTTGCAGCCGACTCTTGCTTGAATGCTCGTTTCTTTTCTTAGGGGATAACGCCGCGAAGGTAGGCACACTCCGTTCTCCCCTTTGATGATTCGCCTCTAATGCGATGAGCTGATCTGGAGAGAATGTCCTTCTGAATCTGCAAGTCTTTTGTGGAAATGTAGGGCTTCGATTAGTTTACCGAATTTTAAATGGCATGATTTCGGCAGGTTGTCGCCGTAGGAGTTGTTGGAGGATCTGATCTGGTTAAGATTACAGAACAACTTGGAATTTCAGGTCAGCTAAACCTTTCATTGTGCATCTTCATCAAAACAGTATTAGTATTGCAGGATCTACTTTTAGATAATAAAAAAATGATCTCATTTGTTGATTATTTGTTAAGAATGAACATATGGCTAATTCAATAAAACGTCCTGTTTCTGAAAGAGCAAATTTAGTTTTCACCTGTTGCTACTGCTCCCAACCCCCAAATGCTATCCAATGACTTGCTGATTGAATGCTGATAGGATCATTTTAAACTACAGAGTGATGCCCCTTGTACCATGAATGACTAAATCTTCTTCCTAACATGCTTTGACTCACTGGATTAGCATCAATGCAGTTTATACTTCAATTGGTTGATTTCAAGATGAAGATGGTTTTATTTACTTCTTTCTACTTGAGTTGGTGAATGCAATGCAATGCTCGTTTCCTGAGATTTCAATGTGGTATCAATCAACTACTGCATGCATCTTTTTATTTCATAATGATTTTGGCATACTCCTGATGTCTACTGTTCTTGTGCAGTTCTAAATGACAATGACTATGTATTCTCAGAAAATGGTTTTCTTGCTCATAAAAATGGGGAACTAATTGGTCGACAGGTAAACTGTAAATGTTAAACTATAGCTTAGTTACAAGCTAATATTTGTTCAAGTAAAAATATCATGGCAAATGACTCCTGGTCTGTATTTCCCTCTGGAACATATTTCCTGAAAAAAGAGCTTATTGGTAGGTACGAAGATAACTACAATTATAGGTTTTTTCTCATATAAGTCACAATGCAATACTTGGTCTGTTTAATAATTTGTTGTGAAAATCCTGTTTACTGCAAGTTAGTAGATTCGTTATAGCCTTTTGCCTTATCTTTTGAACTTAACCTACATTTATTTACAAGATGGTTTTATTTTTAACTATATGGAATACCTACAAGCATTCAACCTTCCATCCCTTCATGACACTGTATCTTTGACAGAGTTTGATTCTTAGATTAGTCAAGGAGCCTTCTCAACCTTTTTCTTATTTCTACACTTCAAGTTATCACATTCTTTTATTTTATTGCATAAGCGAGATGGACTTTAGAGTTCCAACAGATGTTAAAGTGTTATTCACATGAGTTATAGCAATTGGAAGTGGGAGCCAAAGGAGATGCTACTTCGGTATTGCTTATCTATCATATTCCATCCTTTGAAAAGAAACCCTAATGAAATTTACAAAATTACGGGCACCTATAACTACTAGGAGGTTCTTCTCTTCTTTCCTCCTCTGTTCTTGGTATTCTAAAAGGTTTCTCTGATGTTTTACAGAGTTTGAAATCATTCCTTGGGGATGATAAACTGAAGGTGAGATATTATACTTTTCAGCTGCTATCTGCTGCATTATTTTTTGTTATGGCTAAAATATAAACTTCTTGTGCAGGAGTTCATTAATTTTACTCTCCATTATATTGCAGATTTGGATATTCCAATAAAAAGGTGGTAAAATTTTTTTATCAAACAGTTTATCGTTCAACCTTTAATCTTTAACTCATACCTTTTAGAGGTTATCAGTGATCAGGGGAACTTTTATAGAGTCCCGAAATGGAATGCTGAATGTCTCTCCAATTGGAAGGAACTTCAGCCAAGAAGAATGTGATGAATTTGTTCGATATGATAAGGCATGCACTTCTTTGCAAAAGTGACTGTGATGTTCAATATTTTGGCTTTTAAGATTGAATGAAACCTTTAACTATGATTGAAAGTTTGTGTTTTGGTTATCTTTTTAGGTTCATAACATATGGCCAAAGATGGTCTTTTACGTGAAAAGTTTGCACATTTTGTCTAACATGATTGGGAGGCAAATAAGTTTTGATGTTAGTTAATTTATAAGTAACATCATTTGTTTATTTTTCAAGATGGTCAGATTAATCATGATTTTCACTTGTTTCTGTAGGTTTTCCCAAGAGGTTGGGACAAGACTTTCTGTTTGAAATACCTTGATGAATTCCAAGATATCCACTTTTTTGGTGACAAAACCTACAAGGTAGTTTTTTTCTGTTTACCTCGGGTGCCAGTTGTTTGTGTCTATTTTGCAACTATTAGACTTGCTAACATAAGTAGTTTCACAATGACTTTGTTCTACTCCAAGACTTGCTTATGAGTTGGATTTGATTTTACACTTATGTGATTCCTGTTAACTGCAAATTACATCAATCTAGGATTATTATGCATGTTTTGATAGTTTGCTCTGAAGACACGAACAAATAGGGATTAGTCATTGTTTCTCATATGGGTATTATTTTTTGCTCCGCACAACCATATGCTAGTTTGGGGATTATTTTCGTGACCTACCTTGATACTTTTGTTCTTTAAGAGAGAGAATTAAAAATGAAAAGATTAGTAGTTCAACCTCCAGGATTTTGCATCAAGGGTATCTATCTATTTTTCACCTAAGGCCTCGTTCAGTTCATGAACTTCTTATGGTTGATACCATCGGATTTGATGGGATACTTATCTAGTCCAATTTTTGGCTTTCAACAATATGAGATTTGAGGGGATTTTATGGGTCTCAAATCCTATATTGGAGATGGGATCGTTATTTTTCTTTTTTAGTAATTTAACTACTAATTTACGAGGTCTCAAATTATTGAAATATTGGAAAGTAATAATTTTTGTTTTCTCAAAATTCCTTTGTGATAGCAAACATAATGAAGAACGTCAAATTTGTCATCCTCAAGAAGTATTTCTTGTTAATTTTTTTTTTCAAGATTATCTTCTGCTTGTCAATTTCAAAACATCAAATTCCTAAATAGAGGTTTTCTTTTCATATAACGAATTTATTTTGTCCACGTTCAGGGAGGAAATGACAATGAAATATATGAGTCTGAACGAACTGTTGGTTATACAGGTATGCCTGGATATGCTATGTTCTGAACATCTATACTGTGCTGTTACTATGCTTTTAAAAAAAAAAAAGTTATTTCTATAACAGTCTACTAATGTTATTTCAGGGATGTAGACTTTTTTTTTCTCTGAATGAGACATTTGAGCTTGAATAAATTTTTATCTTGATAATCGAAGTATGTGAAACAACCTGATTCATTGAATAAAATCAACATTGTTTTGTTTTGAATATGCTTTACCATCATGACATGTTGAAATAAGATTTTAGCGCTAATTATATAACTCCTGTGCATAAATAGCTTCTTATATTTTGATGGCCTTGGTTTGGAGGTTATCCATTGAATTGAAGACACCCATGAATTTTACTTATTGCAATGCAGATAGGATAGCTTGCTTAGTTAGACCTGAAATATAAAAATTGATTTATCGGTCAAATACTTGCCTTCTGTGAATTTACATATTCCAACCTCATGTCTGATAATGGAGCATTTTTATTAAGATTCTGTGATTCATGATTCATGTAATTACTGTGAGATTTATATTTAATAAAGCTTAGGAAAAGCTTTTTGCAGTCCTACAATGTATAGCTGCTTTGTTGATGGCAAAAGAAAACTTGCAATAAAATATTGCAAATTAAGAGGTGTAGGTACAGATTAAAAGGAGAGCCACAATAGTTGGTAGGGTACCATTAAGTGAAAATTAGTGTTTGATTTTTTATTGCAAAAGTTCTCCTGTAGGATATAATTCCTCTCTTTCAAATTCATCCCTCACATTTGTAGGGTGATGAAGTTAAACGCTAATGTGACATGAGACCTCATCCCTTTAGCAGAACCCCACAATAAACAAGGGACTCCACAATTAGCACACCAGTATTTATCGATTGTTATGAAACAAAACTTTTAAACCTTCCAATGATCGTAGATATTGATCTTGTTTGTTTCGCATAACATTTTTCCAACCGCACTCATTCAAGTTGCAGTAATCTTGTAGTGTTCTCTCTGGTACAATTAACTTTTATCCGGCTAGTTTTAGGCTTGCTTAGTGATTATCCTTAATGCAAAGATCTCACTATCGATGACTTCCTTGATATCTTGCTCCTTTTCAGTCACAAATCCTGATGATACAGCAATGCAGTGCAGATCTCTGTTCCTGGGAAATGAATTGCAGATGAATTTCTTGATCCTAAAGGTCACCATTCCTTATACTTCCTGATAGTTATATTCAGATTAAGTTTCATCTTCTCAAACATTTTATGTTCTCCAAGCTTCATACAGATGAATTCAACTCTGGATTTTGGGGCCTTTGTAGTTAATAACTTGAATTTAAATGATTATGTTTAGTGTTCACATATCCATTATAAAATAAAATACAACTTAGCATGAATATGAATCTTTATCAACCCATAGACTTCTTTTGCTGCCTATGCATTGCTAGCTCTTCCTTTCAAATTTTTCTGATTGAATTGGCTCTAAATTCGTTTCCACCGGGATTTTCGATTCATGGTTCAATGGCCTAGTTGGATTTCAAGAACACTTAAGATGATCATGTTGTATTAAATTTTTTACAACCGGATTAGATTTTCTTATGTCTTTTCATACCTTTTACATCTTCAAATCTATTGACTAGTCCATTAATTGTGGTTTACATCTTCAAATTTATTGACACGTTTAGCTATATAATTGCTTATGTTTTACATCTTCAAATCTATCTTCTCAATCTATTAGTCATCTTTTACATTTTCAAATCTATGGACTCAATCAACCTAATCTATGAAGTCAATTAGTTGTATTATTTATGTGCAATAGTATATAAAATATTTGCTGATTAAGGTCAAACTAACCACCATGTGCTTGATGTTAATTATTCACAAGTCAAGTTGCAGCAGCCGAATCCAGCCAACGGCGAAGACTTTATCGATGGCGACTTGCAAACGTAGAAACAATTTGTCAATTTCAGGCGCTTGTGCGCGTTGACTTGTACCAAGTCAACGGATCATCTCTCATCTCTCTCTCTCTCTCTCTCTCTCTCTTTTTCTGTTCTCCTTCTCAACTCACCCTCTATATATATAAACTTCAAGACATACATTTTTCTCCATCCCCTTCACACAGTTTCCTAAATTTATTATCATTATCATCATCATTATTATTTTTGCCTCGATCATCAAATTATTGATTGGGAATTTAGATTAGATATGGAAAAGATGACCCAAGGTGAAAGGGGAGTAGAAGAGGCAATGGAAGTTGATGATAGTATTGCAATGAAAGGGGTTAGGCACCTTTGTGAGAATGTGGGCATCACAAGAGTCCCTAGCAAGTACATCTTCCCCTTCCCTGACCGACCGCAAATCACGTCATCGGAGCAGAAGCCCAAGCTCAAACTTCCGGTCATTGACATAGGCGAATTGCTTTCGGCGGATCGCACAAGGGTTCTAGAGACTTTGGACAGAGCTTGCAAGGAGTATGGCTTCTTTCAGGTATAAATGAAGTAATATATCTTATATAGAGAGCTAAATACATCTAGTTGATTCTAAATAATTGCAAAAAATATAGTGTAGTCAAGAACATTTTCTACTAGGTTCATGCATGATACATCTTAGGTGGTAAATCATGGCATCGACAACGAAGTAATTCAAAGAATGATCAACGCGGGAAAGCAATTCTTTGAGCTTCCTTTTGAGGAGAGATCGAAGTACTCGACGACCAACACGAGCAGCCCGGTGCGCTACGGGACCAGCTTCAGCGAGATCAAGGACAAGGTGTTTTGTTGGAGGGATTTCCTCAAACTCACTTGCCACTCCCTCGACACAATCCTCCCCCTTTGGCCTTCAGCTCCAATCAACTTCAGGTCATAAATTATTTCTTTTTCTTCTTATCATCATCGTCGTCATCATCGTTATATCATCATCGTCGTCATCATCGTTATATGATCATCAGGGATGATGCCATTTTGTATTCAAAGAAGATTAGGACATTGTTTTTGGTGTTGATCGCGGCGGTGCTCGAGGCACTCGGTGTCGGAGATGGAAGCGGCGGGAGTAGCATGAAGGAGTTTGAGGAGGGATCACATCTGCTGGTGCTAAATTGCTATCCGGCATGTCCGGAGCCGGAGCTAACGTTGGGGATGCCATCACACTCCGACTATGGCTTCCTCACTCTGGTCCTCCAGGACGAGGTGGAGGGCCTCCAGATGCTCCATGCCGGCGACTGGATTACCATCGACCCTGTCCCCGGCTCCTTCGTCGTCAACGTCGGCGACCACCTTGAGGTCGGCCATGTATAATACAATCAATTCCATGCAAATGTGTAGAGACTCAACTCAGGGATTGATATGAATCGTCGTAATTCAGATACACAGCAACGGGAGGTACAAGAGCGTGCTGCATCGGGTGCTGGTCAACGCGTCGGAGTTGCGGATGTCGGTGGCGTCGCTGCACAGCGTGGCATTCGACAGCCTGGTCAGCCCGGCGGCGGGGCTCGTCGACGACGGCGACAAGAGGAGGCTGTACAAGGACACAGGCTTCGCAGATTTCCTCGCCTACCTGTCCACCAGCGTGCCAAAGTCAAAGAGTTTCCTAGAGTCCAGGAAGTTGACCACGTGACGTGGCAGATTTCCAAGTCCACGCACGCATGTTGCTCGAGTCAATTGGTTGACAAAAGCTTGATTATGGCAAAGGAATTGAAGTCGTAATGAGCTTTTATTTATATTCGACAAAAGACGAGGAAAAAAAAGAACATGTAGCAGACACTTTAACAAGGAGGCCATCAACTTAGTGAAGTCAACGAATTGAATGCTGCATGATCTTGTAAAAGTCAACCCCACAGTAAAATGATCTATTCCAGAGCTGAAGAATGAGTGCCAAATTCTAGAAAGGAAGGCTCCATCTTCCAACGTCACACGTAAATGAAGACCAGAATCCTGCAAAAATGATATCAAAATGAAGCCCTTTTCCAAATGGCAAATTACTGAATTCTGAAAGAAATAAAAACTATAGAAAATGCTCCAGAAGTTGTGTGTCAAACTATGTTAAAACATCCTTTGCACTTGCATGAACTCAAAGGCCAAAAGCTACCTTTACAGATTTGAATCTGACCAAGTCGTAAGAGTAAGCAAACAGCCGTGTTTAAGATTTAGGCAGTGTATTCGTCGGTCGGGATCTTCTATCTGTGTTGCAATGAAACTGAGTGTTGGAGTTGTTTCTATGTGATAGTATTGTTGACTTGCCTTCACTGTCACAGGGCCAACACCATTTACAAGAGACATAGGCAATCTGAAATTTGATTTAGGAAAAGTGACTTTCTAAGAGGATGAAGTTCGTCGCAGTAGGCAAAAGGCAAGAGTATTCATCTGCAGGATCTTGGTTGATGAACCTCGAGGCAGTTGAAGGCCAAGCCTTTTATCTGCAAGGATGATCAGTTGCAGTAGTTGACAGACAAGCGCATTCAATGAGCTTAAACAAACAATTTAAAAATGTTTTGAAATGTTTAACAAGATCACTAAGAACTATACAATGTTTGGATCATTTAATTTAGTTGTTCAATACTATCTGACACATGCAAGTACAAAAGGGATGTGAATTTTATGAAAGCATTGTTGGCACTAGCAAAAAAATTCATCATCGAATTTCAGATGCACATAGTGTAATGAACAATTGGGCATGAGAATTTAAATAACGGATGCATGAAGATTGCATATGGTATAAGAAGAGGTTCAACACAGAGGGCACTCTTCTTTGGAATCTCCGTAGAGGCATACTGTCTTCACATGTAGGCACATAAGGGGTGTGAAATCCAAAAAGGGTTTCCACAGAGACCTTGAGCTCTATGAAAATTCATCACAGGATTTCAAATGCATATAGTTTAAAGAACAATGCACGTGCGAATTTAAAAAACCGATGCATGCACATAGAATATGGTATAAGAAATAGTTGCAAGACACATGGGCACCCTTCATAGGGATCCTCTCCAAAATGGCTTCCTATAATATGCAACAGTGCAAATGTAGTTTGTGACTGGTATTGCAAAGACAACTTACAGTTCAGTTCGTTGTTGGTGCAGCAAATAGATAATCTTATTTGAAAATAATATATGCCAAGGACTAATACCAATGATATAGATAATAACCATTGGTTGAGGATGATGAATGCAAGCAACAAAATCATGTTTCCTTTAATCTCAATACAGAACTCATAAAAGAGATACATACTATCATTAGCTCATTGGAAATGCTTAATTCCAAAGTAAAAAAAATGAAACCATGACAGTAGTTATTAACATACCATTTTAGTCAGCATGGATGGTGAGAATCGAAGAATTGTGAATATGCTAACTGTACATGAACATACTGTGTATAAGACAGTCTGCAACATCAGAAACAAGAAGTTGGAATGTAAGAGCTCGTCCCCATAAGAAATATAATCTTCATGGATACGCTCCAGATCTTACCTTTGCACCTGTTTAACTCCAAGCTGAAACGTCAACATGTAGACTTCATAATTCCAGAGAATAAGTTGCCACTGCGTCATCCTTGAATTTTTTTCATCATCTCATCATCTTCATGTCCCAATGAGATAATCTGCAAACTAGTTCCTTCCACAAGCCATGCAGTTAATTCTGGCTTTTGTACAAGGGGGTTGAGTGGTTGGAGACACCCATTATCCATTCGAACACCATATACAAAGGGGAGCTTTAATGTAAGGAAGCTCTCTGGTGGAAGAAAGACTTGACAACCAAAGCTGAATCGTGTTTGTTGCTCACGATTAGGTACAGATGGAGGCAGACAAGCATCCTACATTACATTTGCATAAAGTTTCAGCTTAGAAGTACAAATTAAGATTAGTTAACCAAGAATCAACAAGCCTGAACCAAAAAATGTCACGGAATACCATATCCAATGCCACTACAATAGTAAAATCCTGTCAGTATCATCTAACTGTATCCCACTAGGGATCATCCAAAAGAATCCAAATGCACATTTTTCAAGTAGGACGTTATTTACCCACATATATAAACAATGGTTCATGGTAAAAGGTACAAAAAGAAAGCTAAAAAATGTTAAAAAAAAAAATTAAAAAAACTAGGTATTCTGCTGAAGATTAATATCTGAAAGACATTACTTACATCAAATTGTACTACAGGACATGTCCCTAACACAGTGGGGAATTTGGGTGTCACCTGTATCACAGAAAGGAGAAAATACTTGATGTTAAAAAATAGCTTTTAGTTTCATGCTATTAGATACTTGAAAAACTAAGATGGATTGCCAGCAGAAAACCGTCAGCAAACATTATGATGAGTTCCAAATGCTGCAGAAGCTATTTAGTATTCCATATTACCACATTTGATTAATCAGCAATCTCTATAACCACATTTATCAATATTGTCATCCCATGGCCTTGGCTAGTCAATAGTAGATCCAAGCAAGAAATTCTTATGATCATTAGCAAGGAGGACAACAAAAACAAATTATTGTCATCATAGTTTAGAAACTTTCTTCACACCTTCATGTCTATAATGAGGATCTAAAATTCAAATTGGAAGAGTTAGGAGGGAAATGTGATGATTGTTGTTATTCTACAAGGAACCAATATATTGAATTTATTGAAAGTTCAATTTACACTATAATACCATTGTTATTCTCAGGTTATAGACTATAGTAGTTAGCTTCTTAGCAAATTGATCAGATTTAATGAAGATTAAATGACATTGAAATCCAAAATAAAGCACATATTAAAGAGGTAACTAGGAAAACATCTTCTCTACAAAAAAAGAGAAAATATAATAATATTATAAACAAAAAATAAGACAACAATCTAAAATGTTACTTACTATAAAAATGCGCTGAAGCTGTGATACAGTATCTGAGATTTTCATCTTATCCTTGCTTGACAAACTTTTACAGTAAGGACAGTTCATATACACAGGCAGCTTCCTGTTCAAAAGAGAAAATGCAGAAGCCCCATCATCAAGCTTAACACATGAAATATTTCTGTCAAACTTTTGCTGGTAGCCAGCAGGTAATGGGTGCCCATTTGCAGGTTCCGACCTTGCATTTTCGGACCTTGATAATAGTGTGATACTACCATGTCGACCATTAGATTTATCTGATCTTTCTCCAGACCTATTAGTTCTCTTCGTATTATTTACAGAAGTAATCGTTGCCATTGAGTTTTCTGGATCTTTCTTGTGCAAACCATTCCTTGTTTCTGTTTTTGCCTCAGAATCATCAGCGGAAGAGGGTAATTCATTCACTGAAAATTTAGACTCGAGATCTTGGAGGTGATCAAGAGACAATAGAAACCGATGGCCATAGGCGCATTCATGCTCGAAGCCAACAAATACATTGACTTGCTTTGAACAATCATCCCTACAAATCTTTTCACCGCCAAAATTTACTGGCACAATATTGCTCCCTATCTGCAAAACAGGATTCCCATCAATTTGCTCATTAGTTGCTGATCCAAGAACATTTCCCTGTGTGCCTCTATGCTCAGTTTTTTGAGGGCCTTCCCTGCTGTCCACTACAGAAACTCGATTGATAAATTGTTCAGATGTAGCTGCTTTTCTTAAACCTGTGTCTGCACTAGCTTTTGGTGGTTTTTTATGCTGAAGACTTGGAAATGGATCTCCACCACTAGTGCCTGCAACAACCTCAGAGAAAGGCTTTTTCACTGGAAATGATGGCAAACCTTTACCAAAGTTAATGCTTGAATTATTAAGGGGCCCCATCTCTAATTTCTTCACCATATTCTCTGATCTTCCAGATTTAGGTTCCCTCTGTAACCGATCAGCATCATTTTTCTTTGCTTCTTCATCTGAAATAAAGGAACCCTTAGACTCTGGCACTACATCTGTGGAAGAGGACTTGTCTGCCATGGATAAAGGCGAATTATTCACTTCCTTCTGTTTATCAAGAGGAATTTCCCACTTCAACAAGTACTTCTCCGTGGAAGAGAACCCATTTTGAAGCAAGCCTTTTGATGGGTTATAGTATCTTGCTCCTGCTATACGCATCAAACGCCACGAATTTTGAGGAAGTGAACCTACAAGATTATCTCTAGGTAATATAAGGTAAGGGAGGAGATCTTCACAATTAGCAAAACAGCTGAAATTGATGTTTGCACTTTCAAAGTCAAAGGGGTCATCTCGAAGACGTCTTGATCGACCACAAGCACAAGCATGAAGGAAAACATATCTACTGGAATGTTGTTTCTTGTCATCATGTCTTTGGTGCATGCACGGTTTTCCTGTCAGACTAACAGTATCACAGAGTTGTCTTCCTGATTCCCATATTTCTGTGCACTCCTGTTCCAATTTCCTTGAATATGTTAGTGTGGCAGGCCCTTTGACCATGGAACTGAATGCACGCAAAGCCCTCTCCAAATGGATCTTATGCAAAGCAGTTGGATAAAATGGAGGCAATTCATTTAAATAAACATTCTTAGCAGCTGGAAGAGCTCTTTGGCACCAAGAAATAGAAAATTTGAAGTTTAATCCTTTGCTACTTTCCAAACAAGAGACAGCAGCTGAAATAGCTTTCCTATCTTCAACAGAAATCTCATTTTCTTGTGTCTCATTTGCATCTTTTTCAAGAGATAATTTCTTAAGTTTGCCTTCTTCATCAAGGAAGATGTCGTCGTCAACAGAAATCAATGAATCAAGGATCAAATTAATCAGAGACAGCCAGTGTTGTAAATTTGGAAGATCAGGAGAAGTAAGAGTCTTTCCAGCTGCAGCTGATGCAGCGGCAGCAGCTGCTGCAGCAGCTACAATTCCAACACCAGCAACTGTTCCACTACTTGCATTACTAGGCAATCCTCCTCTTCCTCTGATAGTGTCAGCCTGCCTGTATAAAAAGTCCTTAATTGCTTGAATATCCTCATTACTTGCATTCTGGCAATGGTCTTCAAGGGAGATTATATCAAGTGTACTTTTTGAGTTAAATGCATCCTCAATAAGATCCGTTATGAAGTCCAGTGATTCACCTCTCCGGATCAAAGACCTATCTAACATAGCAACAACCTTTGATGAATCAAACAAAAACAAAGGTAGAGTACTCAGACTAGTGGCATTTCTTGAGCCATGATTACTATGTTCTGTGCCAACCAATGTTCGGCATCGCTTTATTAAAAATCGAAGTTGTGTTTCCAGGGACGATTGTAACTTTTTCTTAAAACTGCCTTCAGTTTTACTGGCCGGGCGTGCCAATACAACAACAGGACCAGAACCTTTTGAACTCGAAGTAGGCTTTGACAATCCACCAGCAGTACTACTAAGCTGAGCTACAGAAGGGGCATCAGCAGATTCCTCAGAAATGGTGGAAGGATTGGACTCATCAAGCAAGTCGCCAATAAACACAAAGAGAATGACTGGAGTACACTGTCCCGGCAGCACGGATGAATTGCTACCTGAACCTGACATCAAAGAGATAGAAGAACTGTGACGGCTTGTGATTCCACGTCTACTGAGAGAGGGAATGGATGTGATTCGTGCAGAAGTAGCGTGTGAGTTCAAAGGGGCATTTGTCAATGTTGGGGCGACTTTGCTTCTTATGAAAGGTGATAAGGCATGTTTTGCATTTTGGAGTATTCTGAACCTTTTCAAGATATGCGTGTCAAATCGGAGACCTTCATGAAGAAATATGATCACATGGCAGACCTGAATGCAGTTGATATCACCAGTTCTCATTAGAATTAAAAGTTCACAAATAACTGCAATTTTGTGTTAGTTTTAAATCTGTGAAAAGTTTGAAGCTTCGCTGACACCTAAATTTGAATCGCATCAAGTGGTGCTTTTTATTAGTAATGCCAGCAATGTTTCACTTCGAGCAATCAAAGTAAGAATACTCACTACGTAAATCGTGATCATGGGCTCGATAAATCTGTATAAACTAAATTCCATTTATCATGAATCAAAGAGAAAAGAAGCTCACACAGAACATGAAGAGCATGCCGCGCAGATCATCAGCTTCCAACTCCTCCAAAGCTGAAGCAGACGCATATTCCCCTTCGCCTGTTCGAGATGCAGAAAGCAGCGACAACTGCGATAAAGAAGAGGAGAACTGCAGAAAAACGACGCCTTTCTCCTTCTCGTGGTGGTAGCTGATCCTTCGATGGCGGAACCATTCCTCTCCTCGCCTGCTCGACTCAAGCCGAGAAGCGAACAGATCCTTGTCGAGGTTCCCGCTGCCGAAGACGTTCGCGTCGAGGATCCTGTTGATCAGATGGGTTGAGTCGATGCTCGATCTGCTGCCGACGAAGCCCACTACGACGACGCCTTCAGGGGGAGGAGACGATGAAGGGGGCGAAGGAAGGGAAGTGGGCGTGCTGCTGGTGGCGGCGGAAGTCGCGGAGGAGATGGAAGAGGAGAGAGAAGGGGCGATGGAGGTGGTGGGATGGGGAGGACGAACGAGGACACGGACGGAGGGGGGATTGGGCTGCGCCATCGGCGACGGCGCAGTCGGGGACGGGACCGGGAGCAAGGTAATCGCCGATCGAGGTCGCCCGGGCAGGGCTGCAGCGTAAACCTATTTCAATTTCGCCCTTTTTAGTGTTTGAACTTGAGCCCGAGCTCGACTCGGAGTGCGTTCTAATTCGAACGAATTAATAGAACCGGCCATCGTCATGCCTCGGACCAGACCCCAAGCTTCTTCCCTCCTCCTCCTCCTCCTCCTCCACCGCCACCGCCGCCGCCGCCGTTACATCCATAATCGTATCCCGACCCTCTTCCACTGCTGTAACTATACCCGTCGGCGGGTTTCGTATCGCTTCCCCTTGCCGCCGCCTCCGCCTCCTCTGCTCCCTAATCCCGAACCGAATCCCCAACCACAAGCGGAGCTGATACCCCACCTCCACCTCCACTGCTGTCACCGTATCCCGAACCGTACCGGTAACCGCGAGTTTCCATCATTGCGATATCCTCCTGCACGGCCGCCTCCGCCACGAATGGGTCTTGCTGCAGCAATGAGACGGAGGAAGAGAAGTAGAAGGAGTGCAAAGCGAGGACTCGGTTCCTGTCCATGGCACGCGAGGTGAGGTTGAGTAGAAGAGCGCCGGCGTAGGAAGCAGAGGATGCGTACAAATTCGGTACGCGTAGATTGTGGTGGCCGGGTGAGCCGACGTCGACGGTAATAGTTGAAGAAAGAGGCGTCGGAGCTTGTAGGATGTTATCCTTTAATTTCGCCGGATCCGGCGATCGATCGACGACGGGATTTGACGTCAAAGATTCAATATCAATAAGAAAATATTTGTAAAATTAAAACACAAGTTGTCAGGATGGCCGAGTGGTCTAAGGCGTCAGACTCAAGTTCTGATTCTCGAGAGAGAGCGTGGGTTCAAATCCCACTTCTGACAATTTTAAGTCAATTATTTTTCTTATTATCAGTGAAATATGTTTTGTTAACTTTTATTCATTTTTTTTAATTGGATATTCAGATGGGCCCATGAGTTTCGAACTCCTTAGTTTATCACTGATGAATCTAACCACTAATCATTACCTTCGGGGAACTTTTGCTACATCGGGAGCATAATTGAATTTGTTACTGTAGAACAGATTTACTATATAGTTGAGATAATATTTTCCTATGTAGTGATCAATTATAACATTCTGATTTATCTCCTCATAGATGATCATGAGGCTGATCGTTTAAAACCGCTAGAATGACGAATTTAATTATCTTTTATTGAAAAAGAGGATAACTTTTGCTAGTTGAATAATTATATAATGGTCAATTATCTTATTAGGGGAAACAAATATTTTTCATAATTAAATTAATTTCATGCTCGTAAGACCAGCTACTATTTTTCTGATGAAAAAAAACCAATGGATAATTTGAAAAATAATAATAATGTTTTTTTATCAGGTTTTTATGGACTTAGGAAATTTATTGGGCTGCTAGTGTAATTCAAATATTAATAAGGAAAAATAATGAGAATATAGTTAATATGAATGAACAGTTGAAATCTTGGACCCAATGTTCAACAAGAACGAGATTAATAATAATAAAAAAGTGAATGGTTAAACTGCAAATTAACATTCAATTTAGGTGTAGCTGATAATATGAGACAAGATAGTTTATTCTGATATGGATGTATTCAAAGACAACCAGAATTCTATGATTTAACCATATGAGGTAAAAGAATACCAAAGAAAACTCCAATTAGTGAAATTAATTAAGGTGATTAATTGATAGGGTTGCCTCTAATGAATCACTCTGCACAATATCAAGCAAAAGGTTGCCTCTAATGAATGATGCAGGAGCTAGGAATCAAATTTTAATATGTCATAATTTCTTGACTCGGATATCAGAATGAGGGACCGTCTAAGGTAAATTGAAGTTCTTTTGTATATCTATACATTATTAATTAGTACTTTTTTTGGAGACTCTGATTATTATTATTATTATTAATTTTTTATTTTTAAGTTCAATCATATTTTGTTTTAGTTTTATTTTAGATATATTTTAATGTTTGTTTAACTATTTTTGGATGATATTTTATTGTTGAATCAAACTATATTTTTTTTGATAAAACCTATAGGCGACGATTTCTTTTTATTTAATAATTTTTCGCGTTTTATTTTCTCCATAATTTCTCTTTGAATTTTCTCTTCATCTTTATTCTGTCCTGCTTCAATGTTTTATGGAAACGCGATTCTCATGGGAATTCTCACCATTTATGAAAATTACCATAAATAATACAGTAAAATAGATATTGTTTCATTTTAAATAATAAAAAATGTAACACATTTTATTCGAGAAAATAATAGATGCGAAGTAATTATTCCTAAACACAAAATAAATTATATATTTAAAAAATATATTATTTTTAGTTCATCATGAGTCCTTCTAATTAAAAATCACTTCAAAATAATTGGGAATTAGGTAGACCGACCATTTTGGATACTCATCAAGATTTTGAAAAGCATGGCGAAGTTAAAATTGGGATTTTTGTCTTGTAGTGAGTATTATGGATTCTTGTCACAATAATTGGCGAGGTAGGTAGGTTCACTCATTTTGAAAACCACTAAACCAGGCTAGCTAGATTCCAAAATATAAAAGATGAATCCAAAGAAACTCAATTATTATGACTTCATGACAAAAAAAACCAAAGATTATAATCTTCTTTAGGTTACGGAATATATTGTATACTTAATATATTAATTATCAATTTTAATTTAAAATATTTTTAAATAAATCAACTAGTTATTAAATTGAAAAAAAAATGTATTAGATATCCAATTTATGTTGATTACTAATCCAATTGAGACAATCCTCGTAAGATCTGTGGGAGGACCTTAACTAGTTACCTAGGAGGAAAATCACCATCATGCAGTGTGCCACAATTGAGTCTCGAATAATCAAAATGATTCGTATCGAATTGGATGAAAACATAATTGATAGAATTGATTTCATGTTGGCTGAGGAGCTAAACTAATCAAAATGAATCGTATATATCGAATTGGATGAACTAGGTGAGCTAGAGACTAAGTAATGGTAGAATCAATTAATCATGTTGGCTGAGTGAGTATGGTTTGACCCAATGTGTTTAAATGAGCTAGCCAGTTCCAATTGGAAGAGCAAGTCGATCGAGTCATATCGAGATTAAACGAGGGGTACTGCAGTGGTCCGATGCACATATGGTTCGTTGCAGAAACCCTAGCTAAACGTGCCGTAGGAATCAGACATGTAAGCAGGTAGCTAGGTAGCTAGCAGAATCAGAGATGGCAACAAACGAAAAGCAAAGCCTACTCACTCCTGTGACACGTCGTCTGGCTCGATATATCAAATGATAATGGAGAGTGGGCCCTCCTGCAACACAATCAGGCATCCAAAGCCCCCCTCAATTCCATGCATCCGCCATTGTTTAATCCACAGAGCTTGCTTGCTTCTGCTTCTGCTGTGCTGCATGCATGCATGCAACTTAAACCCTGCAGCAGGTCCAGGTTGGTGAATAAAATCTCGGTTAAATTAAAATAATAATCAGTTTAATACCAAACATACACGTCGTTATCGGTACGAACGACGACGACGAAGGACCGCACCATCGCTTCCTACCACACCGCTGTCGAATTCGCATGCATGCGTGCGTACGGCGGAGCTCACGTTCGATCGGCGCTCTCTGTTCCTCCGATCGAGCATGGCCTGCGCCAGCGCCGCCGCCTCTCTCAGTGCTGCGTCGCCGTTCTCGATCGCCGGGCTGCCGTAGCGTACATCCGCGCTGGGGATCTCCTCCAGGTTGTGCTCCGCCAACCCCGCGCAGGCAGCTGCTGGCGTCCTGCAGGTCACCACACCAGCTCTGAGCTCTCTGTACATGGGGCTAAAGGAAGAAGGTGGTCCCCTGTACCGGCCTCGTTCCCATCGGTTAGCGAGCTTAGTAGGTAGGCAGAAGAATCCGACGAGGACGGAAAGCCGGAGTACTATACTCCTGCTGCTGAACTCGATATCTTTAGGCATCCAAAGCCACCGTTGATTAATCCACAAAGATTCTACTAGGGTTAGCTAGGGTTTCTAATATTGGTAAAAATATTTAAATGTTAGTAGTAAATTCTTTCAAACTTTCTGCACCGCACACCCATGCCAATCAATTCCATCAAACATTTGCCGAAATGATTAGATTCTATCAGGAAACGCAGAACACATAATGGAAATCTAAAGAACAATAATGGTACGGCCGACAAATACTACCCCGCATAATTAAATTAATTAGCGGTACGGGCGCGCTTATCAGGAAACCCTCTCCCTCACAGACTCACACACCGCGCACCAACCATTCATGTCGTCGTCGATATGAACAACGAGGACGAAGGACCGGACCACTCACTACTACTTCCTACCACAGCGCTGACGAACTCACATGCGCTATCGAATCGTAGCTACAACCTCTCCAGCTGCGTATGGCGGAGTTCGTATTCGGTGCTCTCTGTTCCTCGGGATCGAGCATGGCCCGCGCCGCGGCCTCTCTCAGTGCTGCGTCGCCGTACTCGCCGTCCTCCGAGATCCACCCCGCGGCGCTGCCGTAGCACGCATTCGCGCTTGGGATCAGGTGGTCAGCGTACTCCTCCAGGTTGAGCTCCACCAACGCCGCGTCGGCAGCGGCGCCGTCACCGCCGCCGCCGTAGAAAAAGGCCTCCAGACCCAGGCAGCTGCTGGCGTCCTGGTCACCACCCCAGCTCTCCATGGGGTTAAACGAACTGTACTGCACTGGGGCCGCCGGAAGATGCTGCACCGGGTTCCCCGTGCCGGCCGCGTTCCCATTGGTCAGCGAGCTTAGCAGGTACGCAGCCATCGGCGAGGACAAAAGTAAGGGGTCGGAAGAATCCGACGAGGAGGGAAAACCGTAGCTATACTCCTGCTGCTGCTGCTGCTGGTCGTGGTGGTGGCGGTTAACTCTCTTTATTCTCTTTGGGTGTGGGCGGATCATCCCTGAGAACTTCTTCTTCAGCTTCGTGTTCCAGTAGTTCTTGATGTCGTTGTCCGTCCTCCCAGGGAGGTGGCTCGCTATCACTGACCACCTGCATCATATATATATATCTCACTCAATCGCATTCAGATAACGAGCCACTCGATCCACAGCCATAGCGAAGACAAATTAAATTAAAGGAAGCACGCCGCACCTGCTCCCGATGCTGGCGTAGAGGTTGGCGATGATCCTGTCTTCGTCGTCGGAGAAACACCCGTGCTTGATGTTGGGCTTCAGGTAGTTGAGCCATCTCAGTCTGCAACTTTTCCCGCACCTGTTGAGCCCTAAGCAATCCATACAAAACACGCATGGCCAACGCCTCAATATTGTCTTCACACGTACGTACGTAAAAGGTAAAACAAACATGGCTAGCTAGCAAGAGCCATTGACGTACGTACCAGCTTTGTGAGGGAGAGTGATCCAGTTGCCACCAGTTCCATGCTTCTCTATGTACTCCTTGAGCTGCTTGTCTTCCTCAGGAGACCAATGCCCTTTCTTCACGCTAGACTTGTCACAGCAAGGTGCCCTCCCCATTCTCGTCTTGCTTGCTTAATTATGATCAGTCACCACAAAAGATGAGCATGCATGCAATGCACCACACACACACATATATATCTCAGAAGGAAGCCACAGCCACATTAATTATTTATTTAACCATACCAAAGGCATAAAATTGTTGGAACTGTATACGTTTAGAGAATGACAAAATGAGGATATAGGTTAGTAAACCTGTCTGGATCTGTACTCTGACATCACATGCAAAGATCTTGTGTAATTGCTGCAGTATATATGTGAGTTAGGTGGAGCTGGTCAGGTGGCTCTTCCTTCCTCTCTCAAGTAATTACTTAAATTTTCTTATTTGTATTTACTTGCTTGATTATCAACCTGTGCACGTGTTCCTGGACAGAACGGCTGTGTTGCCAGTGTTTTTTTACTGGTACAATCTAACTTGTCTTGAGTCCTTCGATAGTAAAAATATATAATTTTGAACAAGTTAAAACAATCGAGATCATCTTTAGTTGATTGGGGTGAGTAAAACTTGCAGTTTTTACAGCATGAGATGTTAATTAATTAACCAACTCAGTTTAATTATATATGCTGAGAGTAGTTTTCTGCTAAAATGCTCAAATGAATTTTGATTTTAAATCATGCATGCTGTAAACATATATTTAAATATGAAAAAAATTCTAACTGTAAACCGGAGTTGGTAATATTAGTTCAATTAATCTTACATAAATTATTTATTAAATATACTTTATTATTATTATTATTTTCACCTCCTTTCTTTTGAAAATTTTATCCGTTTTTATTTTTATTTAGATTCTTGCAAATTTTTAGGTTGTCTCTCTCCATTTGAATCACGTGCATATTTGTACTATATATAATAGCAAAGAGAATTTCAATAAAAACTATAACTTATTCTCTTCTTTGATCGATATATAGTTCATTCTTTTTTTATCTTTTTATTTTTATTGGGAAGGTAAATGGAATAACTGTAATTCTAAATAAAAAAACTTACTCTGACAAATTACAAATTGTTTACATTGATAGAGGGAGAAAATCAAGGCCTTTTTTATTTTAATTTTTCTTCTTCTCTCTTAAAACCCAAAATTGAAAATGAAATGTTTAAAACATATCAAAGGTGATTGATGTGATAAATATATATATTTTTAATTTTTTAATTTATCCTCAAGTTCTTACATTATATCATGTCTCCATATCAAACTAAAAACTCAATCACCAAAATAACTTAAATGTGTTGCAATTACCGAGACGCCCATGTGGAACATAGACACATCGTGCATGCATTAGTTGAATGTTAGGTAGAAAGTTAGTGTAGAGAATTATAGCTCTAGATGATTGCAATAGCTTGGAGAATTTTGCAAGTAAAAAAAATATGTAATATATGAAACGACCATTTTACTATTGGATCAAACAATCATCGATGAACAAATATTTTAATTGTTTTTAAATTTTTGCAAAAAATCTAGGTAGAAGTTAGCTAGTAAAATTAACATGATTCCTTAACATGCTTTCTGTCGTATTTTCTTCCTTAAAATAAATATTCAGAGAATTATCATAAAAATAAAGAATTTATTAATCATGTTTGTTGGACTAAAAATTTAGAAATTATAAATAATATATTTTAATGTTAATAGTGTTAATAATAATAAGCAGATTACATTTTAAATTCATAATCGAAGAGGCATAGCTTCTTGGGCCTTGGCCCGGTCCAAACAAACAAGCGTTAATGGGCTATGGGATTCTGGACTCGGACCTCATTCTATTACGAGATGGATCCGATCCGCTTACCACCGTCAAAGGGAAACCCAACCGAGATCGATCACCTCGGCGCATGGTAAAATATCTGATTCTTCTGCAAAAGGTGGATCCACCACCTTAGCGGCTCCACACGGTGAGGAGGTAAATCGAGAAAGTGCAATTGGTTACGACGCAGAAGGATATTGCCTGGTTTCGTCAGGATTCGAACTCTTACCCTCTTCTGTAAGTCTGCTACGTTGTAACTAACTCACCTATGCCCCGGGCTAAAATATCTGATTCGTTTGGTTCTCCTGTGACGTTGAGTATTTTGATTTAATTTTTTTTTTTTGTGTTTTTTCTGGAATCGTGCATGTTCCTGACGAGCTGGTGGAGCATTACCTCGCGTGGAGTGGTTTCCACTGGCCCGACATAAGACTGTTGGTACCTCATTCTTGATTTTATTTTTTAAATTTTCTATTAAGATTTGCCTTTGATAAATCTGCTAATGCCAATCTAAAGATGAAAAAGGGTGAGAGTTGTGCGTTAGATTGCCCATTAGTGTGGATTTTCAGATAAATTTTAACGAATGGATCATCAAATTAATATTATCATCTTCGGAAGGAACGTGTTGCAGGATCCAACTGTAATGTCTCAGTACAACTACATCTCTATGAAAACTTGAGTGTAGTGTTTAAATATGCAAGTGTTCTCGTACCATAGATTGAGTAAAAATAAATATATCCTGGCGAAGTCAGGCAATACCCTCCTGCGTCGTAACCAACTGCACTTTTTCGATTTACCTCCTCAGAGGCCGACCGTGTGGGGCCGCTAAGGTGGCGGATCTACCTTTTTGCAGAAGAGTAAAAATAAATAGTATAAGAAAATTGATTGTCTAAGATTTGGAACATAAAATCTAGAATGGTATAATGGATGTAGTAGATACGATAATTAAGAGAAGAATTAATATTTTATATATACAAGAGACAAAATGGATAGGAGAGAAGATAAAGATCGAGTTAAGTTATAAAAATTAGAACTCCCTAAACCCTAAACGATGAAGATCGAGTCAAGTTATAAAAACTAGAACATAAAAAATAAAATCTTATTTAATAAACCCTCAAAGTTTTAATAATTTTCTATTGTTTATAAACCTCTTTTATGTCTCCAAACGAAGTTGTACTTTTTAAAGATGCCCCTGGAGTTTTAAAATTATTAAAATTTAAAATTTCGAACTCCCGATGTTTATTAACAAGAGTTTAAGAACTCTATAGATAGTCATCCTATAAATTATACAAATTTGGGGGTAAAAATAAAAAAATAATCCCAATAATATTGGGCCAATACTATTTTAGGCAGTCCGGAATTTATAAAACTAATCTATTTTGGGCCGTCGGTGTCCTTGATCTCATCTCATGACGATGGGCGTCGTGCGGGGCAATTCCAGCGATCCCACTGGGGCACGGGCGTCCGAGGAGGCCGAAGGCGTCGTCGGTGAGGCGGCCATGTAGGGGAGGATTTGAGGAACATGTACCGGATCAATCAGGAGGCGTGGCGGAGTTCGCCAGAGCGGCAAAAAAGGCTTTGGAGTTCTGCTACTAAGTCCGAGTACCATCCGGCACCGACTGTTCATGCTGCCAAAGTAATTTTGCAGGATGGACAACACTCCTGTGTCCTCTACGACTCGGCTCTTCCCGTTTTGAAATTTGAAGGTCTTCTATTCCATTCATGGGAACCTAATGACGCTCGGGTAAATTTAGTTTCCCATGAAAGTGAAATAGCTGCCAGATTAATGTTTAATTTAAATGTAATATTGTACCCTGTTTCAGTTCCCTTGGCAATGAGTTTAAGCAGACAAGTCAACGGATGGAAGCTTAGTTCATTAAAGTCATCTAGTAAGTGTCTTATTTCTTTTCACTTTGTCGGTTGGTAACATTCAGGTTCATAATTAAACTAGATATGTTGAATCTCTGAGAGCATATTTAATTGGGTGGATAGGAAATATGGTGGGGGAGATGGTGTGAGATATTGTAAACTAAAGAATTTCTAGTTTGCTTATAAATTAAAAAGGATGAAAAATGATAATTTGGAACAACTAAAACTTGGGAGAGAAAAAGGATATCACTTTATTGACCTCTGCCCTCCTTGCCTTCTTAAATCTTAATGATTTCCATAAGGCTATAGGAGGTCATCATAGGCTGGTTCGTTGAATGTTTCTCATACTTTTGAAGCCATCAAAGGTTGGCTTAAGGGAGACTCCTAGGAGATGAGTGCACAAAATTATCAAAACTTGTCCTTTTCACTCTTCAATTTTAGGAATGTAAGGCTGCGTATAATAGACCCTTCTCCGGGACCCCGCATTGGCAGGACCTTCATGCATTGAGCTGTAGGAGTATAAGATTGGGAAGCAAGTTAAGTTTGATCTTCCTATTCTTGCCTCTTCTTTCCAATCTTTGTATAAACACTACTTTTTGAGTCACCATACTTGTTTTCCATCTTCCATCTCACCATACTAATTTTCCTACTCTTACCCTGTCTTCTCATTGTAGCCTGGTTGTATTCAACCAGCATATTAAAGAAGATGATGGAGGCATGGAGCTGGTTGATAATTTCTCCCATAAGGGCGTCATTATTTTTGAAACCAGTCTTGGTGCTTGTATGCTGTCGGAGCAGTTCTGTATCATCCATTTCAGGCAAGATGAAACACAATGTTTTAAATATTCGAAGAACGATTTCCTTCATTTTTAGTAGTCAAAGTATATAACTTCCAGCAGAATTAAGTGCAGCATGCATCCTCTGATAAAACAATGCCAAGCAAATGGAGATGATCAAGGGACACAACTAATGGTAGCAATCTCAAATATTCTCCGTCACTTTGGTGACACCTTTCTTAAGGTGAGAGTGGTGTTATTAATAGCAAGGTTTATCATAGTTGATCTATTATGCATGTGACATAAGCTGACTTGATCATTAGTCGAGTTTCCCTAATTAAATATCTTGAGGATGAGAAATCATTGGTAAATAAGAGAGAAATAGAGTTAAATAGATGGAAATATTTTTTCTAGGTGTTTAAGGAACATATTGCCATTTAATTATGAGATAGTATTTAAAAATAATGAAAGGAAAAAAGACCTTGAGAGGAAATATTATTCACCAGCTACTGTTATTGTGCATTCTCACTATAGTTTTTGAATTTATTATCGATGTGGTTTAAATCAAACCAATTGAGCTTTGATTATATAGTTTTTTTTTTATTAATATGATATTTCATGGTTCTATCAAACTTGACCTAAATGTGTGATTATTACTTGTCACCTTTTTTTTTTATTGCCTAGTTGCTTGGAACCAAGCACCTTATAAGACCTTCTATTTGATTTTTTTTTTTGCTTAAAAACTTTTGATAACTGAAATATTATGTTAATTAATGAAAATGGTAGAACAAAACTTTTAGAAATTTAAAAAGTGATTTGTTAAAACATGGTGGAATTTTTGGAACCTTATGATCATCATGTCTCCCTTAGGCAATTATTTTATAAATATTGTGGCACAAACAATCAAACTATTTGATGGGTTAAAGTATCCCATGAGCAATCAGGTGTAACTCTATGTAGCCCCAATAGGTTTTACAATTAAGTCAACTCAATTAGAGGATGGCATGAGGGACGAAGATGAAGATAAAAAAAACACTATGTTTAACATATACTTAAAAATGATATTAATGGTATCAATATTCTAACTATATAACCTTATATAGAATCTCATGGCGAGAACATAATTTGACAAATTGTGTTGTGCTAGGTGGCACAGGTGAAACTTTTCATTTTGGTAAATTGTTAAAACTAATAATTGCTAGCTGGGTAATCTCTCCTATGACAATGATTATTGTATTGGTGTCAACACTTGACACACTTTGACATGGGTTGAAGTGTCAAATTAGATTAATTCGACTATTCTTTATTATTTTTGTAGTTTATTTCTCTTCAATTGATTATCTAATTGTTATATAGTTAATCAAGTGGAAGAAGATTAAAGGTCTAAAACTCTCTCAACATGCATTGAAGCAAAAACAATTAGTTTAGTTTTTTATTCAATTATCTAATTGATATATTTTTATTATTTTTAAAGTAGAAAGTCTTAGTGCAGTATCAATATTGTATGGTAAAGAAAATTTAAATTAACCATCGAATTTTATAATTTTACTTTTAGAAAATAAACTATTGAAGGGGCTTAAAGATGTAAAATTTACCTTGCCATTCTTTGATATATTCTGAGTGTCGGCACACTATAGTGCCAAAATGGTAATATTTTATACTGGAACTAAAACGCTCGCACGAAACAATATTTTAAACCTTAAACAATATAATACCAATTTATTTAGTCTAGAATAGTATGTACTCATGGCAGCTACTTATTTTTCCTCTTATTTTTTATTGGGGAATTTATAATTTATTTCTTACTTAATGTTCTTAGTAAATTAAAGGAAATTTCGGTTTCTTTCATTTGAAACAAAGGTTTTTGCAATTAGTACATGCCAATCTTGCGAGCTTATTATGCCAACTATTTGCTTTCTTTGGTAATTCTTTGGAAAGATAACTTCTAACTTGTTAAATTTGTTGAATTTTGTTTACGACTAGCCTTATAGGATTTTTCTTATTTTCTCCTTTAAACAATGTCTGGAAAAGTATCTCAAGTTAATGACTTGGGTTTATACTAAGCGAGAAAGCATGTATAACTTGTCAAAATTAGGCATAATATTTTATAAGTAACCATGAAAATTTTTTTATTTTATACTTGTTACAATTGTATTTATTATTTCATAATTATATAAAATAGATATTAAATCAGTGTGGACTCTGTTCAAGAGTTGTACTTTCAGTGGGGCAGTGAAAACTTTTGAGTTTGAAAAATTATCACATCCCATGGTCAATACAAAATGCTTCTATAATATTTTTAGACAAGTTCAAGAGCTTACAACTGCAGAATTTATCCTACTAAGTCCCCTTTTTTAATTTCTTTTTTTTTGGTAATTTTGTTGACTATAAATTATCGCACTTGTGTTGCTACCTCATATGAGAGATTAACATTGAGTTAATTAGACAATTACTAATGAAGTTTAGGAAGGGATGAATCTGTTGTTTAAGGAAAAGAGAGAATGCCTTAATTTATACTCCCATTATGTCTAGAGATCTTTTTTGCCTGGCCAAATCCTCTTCTAACCTAGATTTCTTTTTGAGCAAGTTTCGTTTCAGTAAATAATTCCCTTCAAAAGCCAGTTTCCATTGTGAGCTTGTTCCTCATTTGCAACACAGTATAAGAAGAGACCAATTCTCAAGTACATCTCATTCTCACATCTTCTTCACACCAGAAGTAGTAACTTGTGTGTACTTTTATCCTTCATGTTGGTTAAGAGAATGAAGATGCTATTTCTTTTTCTTGTTCCATGTTTTTACTCGTCATCCCATAGTTTCTTCTGAGATTTTTAATCGCTGCAGTGCTTTTCCTTTTCTCTTCTCGATCTATTAGAAATGGATTTTTCTAATTTGTAGATAGTTTGAATTCACTATGCTATGTTCATATCAATCATGACATTTTTTACTTAATCGATAGTCAATCAACTTTTGCTTCTGCTAGTTTGTGCTTGGTTTAGCTAATCTTTTATATAAACCTTCATGTGGTTTATAGATCAAATGGCCAATGAAGAAGCAAGGAATGTATTATTAGACCCAGAGGAGAACAAAGTAGAGGTTAAACCAGAGAGAAGGGCATTCAATTGCCAATATTGTGATCGCATCTTCACAAGCTCCCAAGCATTGGGTGGGCACCAAAATGGCCATCGAAAGGAACGAGATGCTGCCAAGATAGCTGAACACGAAGCTGAGATCTACAACAGGCATCCCCAACTCCTTCCCATGTTCTCACCCCAAACGTATCTCCACACAACTCAATCTTCCACTCATGCTGCTAGAAGCCATTTCCGTCCATGGATTCACCCTCCTTATCACTCAGAGCCGCGACAATCTTGTTATCACCCTTATCATTTGCCATCAAGGGTCGATCCGAGGTACTCTCTGCCTCAAACTTTCTCAGCTTCTCCTTGTGATCAGCACATGGCAAGAGAAGAGCAATGGAGGTTTGCAAACTGGCAAAGGAAATATAACCCGAGATATGCGGGCACATCCAGGACCATGAAAGAATCAAATCTAGAGCAGCAAAATATGATGTTGCCATCGCCTGCAAGCTTAAGCCCTGCATTCGAGCATGAGAATGATGAGGATGATAAGTCTGCCAAGGAAGGAGAGATTGAGGATGGTAAGTCTGCTAAGGAAGGGGAGATCGATCTTACCCTTCATCTCTGAATGGTTTACTGAAGATCACTATTTGTGGAAGAATCGCAAGTTTTTTTATCATGAGTTACAATATGTTACCCTGTTTTCTTGCTTGTTTCTGGATGGTTATGGTTATAGATGCTGAGTTGAAAAGTGCTTAAAGTTATATTTGTACAAGGTTTGACACCAAGTTATAGTGGATCTTAATATATATTGTCATGCTATGTTCGATATCTAGCTTTTTATTGTTGGAACTTTCATCTCTTTCTTTCTATATGTATTTATGCAGATAATTGTTTTGATGAGTTGATAGAGGATTTAAGTTAGGCGTGTCGCTATATCTCATGTGTACGTGTGAAGTTGTGCAAGATCTATCAAGATTGACTTGGCATGTCTAAGGTGGTTCATGGAAGGTCCATAGAGAATGATAGAGCGAGCATCTGAGAAATTATAGAACAAGGTTCATCCTTGATAATTTTCAAAATAGGAGTGCCTGTGATTATAACCAAAAAAAAAAAGTTCGTTATTAAATAAAAAGATAGATAGAAACTTTGCCTCTTCTAGAAAAGGGAGGAAGGTCAGTAATAATAATAAAAAAAAGGGTTCCTTCTTTTGACTTTCTATCCAAGTAAACAAAGTCTAAAAACTTTCCATCCAAGTAAACAAAACTTAAGTGAGCGACCAGCTAGCATCGCCTGTAAATAAATAAATTTTTATTTCCTTTTATGGTAACAACTAATCTAAAACAATGCAGCAATGTCGAAAGGATCCAAAGAGCAAGATGCTGAGAAACTACTGATAAGCAGAAGCCGCAACTCACAACAAAACTATGCACAGGAAACTTGCTGCATAATCGAACTTCGCAGACAACAAAATTCTGTACAAATGACTATCAGTGAATATCTTATGGGGCTAGCTACCACCTATTCCCCTGATCATCTGATATCGTTTCCTCAGAAGATGCATCGCTGTCGATCACTACCAAGTTACTTGGTGCAGTAGGATCACAGCTTGTGTTATTCAGCTCTAAGACATCGGTACTTGCTCGAGAAGCTGAATTGATGGTCAGTGCAGGTTTCAGAGGAATTGATCCCACATTTAGTTGGAGGGAGAATCCACTCTGCAACAAAGAATTATCCATAGAAACTGAATTTTCCGATACCTTGATGCGGTTGACATTCTTCCTTGAGGTCATGTTATTCCGCTTCAATATTCCCCTTCCATGGGAATCTTTGCACCGAGAAGGTAGCTCCCCGGCACTAGGAAAAGCAGTGACTCTCTCATCAACATTAATCATGTTAGCAGAGTTTGAACTTGAAACTCCACAAGGCATCGACAAACTACTTCGTCGTTGAGGGATAGTTAACACTTCTTTGAGCCAATGGGGAAGAGTACTATTTGCAGCACCTGTAGTAGGAGCTTCCCTTTCAACCTTTTTTTTAGGTGAAGCAGATGGTTCACAATCATACCTGTGGTACTTTGTTTTGAGAGTCTTCTGATGACCATTTCCTGGCCTTTGATGAATAGAACCGGTTGGGTTACTTCCTATGAAAGGATTTTGAACAGAGCTTTTAAATGTAAGAGGGTGCAAAGCAAAGCCAGACAAATGGGGCAAACTTCTTTTGGTATTGTTTTCACCCTGACCATAAACACCACCTAGAGAAAGTTTGGTTTCTGCTCTGAGTGTTGGTAGATCGAAGCAAGGCAAGCCTCTCTCACTGTAAAATCTATTTGATGCTGTATTCCTCCTGCAATTGTCGTCCCTACCAAGATGCCCTGAAATATCTGAAGTAAGTCTGCTTGGCTGATATGATGCACCAGAAAGAAGCTTCATTTGCTCTTTATCCCATTGCTCAGCCAAGTCTTCTGCAGCCTTTGAATCTGAAAAGCATAATTTTGGATCCAGTAAGATGGCACTCCAATTACTCAATCCATGTCTTCTCACACCAATCCAAAGGGAATCTAGTTCTTCCTCAGACCATTCATGAGGAACCCTCTGAACTTTATCTAAGAAACCACTCTCTCTTAACACTCGTGAGCCAATCATATGGTTCACATGCAATTGCTTATCTAGAGATGCAACTCCGCCCATCTTGTGCCAATTCGTATCAAGAGTGTCTTTGCCACCTAATGGCACCGAAATGCTACGTAAATCATTCATGGAAACTTCATGCACTTCAGAATCCACAGGAAGAGAAAGATCTAGAAAATCAGTACATTTATGGCTGTTAAATGTCCTTTCATTTTGCTGCTTTTCATATATTGAGTGTCTTGGCTCCATCTGAAGTGTTTCCTTTAGTCCGGATATATGATTCCTGCATTCTTTTGACATATCCTGCAGTGGACGAGCTTTCTGTAAGTATATATCAATGCGGGGAGAAATACTATACAATAACGCCAATAGCATTACTGATTATTCTTTGTCAATTAATATGAGAAATATGAAAATAAGAACAATGATATTTGACAGATAAAATGGTGGAAAAGTCAGCAAATGTTATGCAATAGATTGAAACATTTATGAAATAAACACATCCCATTCCTAGGCTTAATCTCACCTTGTTGAGTTCAATTTTTGTGAATGTGTTAATAGGGTTCATAGAGGAAGCTCTTCCATTTGATCCTACCCTGCAATTTGTGCTGTTTCTCTCCTTCTGATTGGATGAGCCGACTCCTTTAGCCTCCAATTCATTGTCAAGTGTTTTCAACCATTTTAAGGCTTTGGCTTTGTTATTAGCTTCCTCATTGACAATAACAAGCTCACAATTTTGAGATGAATTGTGTGGCTCCAGCAAGTTTCCAGCCATAAAAACCGTAGGTTGCTTACCAAATGAGTTGCTCAGATAAGTTGAAACAGGTATGGCAGCACAAATCTCTGTTCCACTCACCATCCCTCTCTCCTCTGAGACTAATTCAGTTCCCTTGTTCTCTATCATCAATGTAACATTATTAGTGGGTCTTCCTGGATGCTTGTTGTCATGCAGTAACGTAGGTTCTTCAGTTGAGTCACTTGGTGAACTATCCAAGTTAACAGATTGATAATTAAGACCATGTAAAGGTTCTGAAGGCACGGGATCCTGAGACACAGTGTGGGGCCTCTGAAAACATAGCTCTTTATGTTCATCTGCTACATCACTAATAAATACAAATGCATGTCACTTTAAAGAACTGAAACTATAGAGACAAGCAACAAGAGCAGTATATTTACCTTTGTCCAGCGTGTTTAAGTCCAGCATCATTATCTTCAACATGAGCATCTTTCCTGATATCATGTGCCTATCCAGCATGTCACAAGGATTTAGTTAACAAGATACATTTTTTCTAAAAACTTGGAGGATCAAATGCACATGAAGAAATAGGGCTTGCATCATTAATTATTTACTTCCTTTTCCTTAGAATCCTTAAAACTGGACCAAACGGTCATGCTTTCCGATTAAACTTCCAACAAGAATGCACATTGACAAAATGACTATTTACTGTCAGTTCCTTAAAAGCAACTAGATAATGATAAACATAATAGTGTCAAATTGGAAACCACCAGCTCTAAGGTGGTAGAGGCTATGGTCTTAAAAGCCAAATTCAACAGTTCCTTAGTTTGACCCCAGTCCTAGGTGCTACTACAATTTTACCCATGAGATCATTTTTTTTATTTTTTATTTTTTGAAAACAAAAGGCTTTCTTAGATCAAATAGGAACAAAGCATGCTGGAAAGAAATTTCAAATCTAGCTTTACACTTGCAAAGAGCATATTCCTTACAGAAGTTAGTTTCAGCTTTCAAATACATCCAAGCTTAGCTCTAATATTCATATCGTATAAGGTATCCATTATTTAAAAATTGTAAAACATAAATAGGAAATATATCCACTTATTTCAAAAAGATGAATCACTCAAGTCATTATCAAGTATGGCAATCCTAAGCTAATGGGTGTGGTGCAATTAAGCTTTGTGAACAAATGCTAAAAGATGCAAAGTGCGATCTAAAGTTATAAAGTTGTATATGACATTCACAGGGTTGAGAAAGTGCAGGTCTAACATTAAGATGCATCGAGATCAAGTCGAAGGATGAAAAATCTTCCATTGAATTAACTGTATAATAGTTTACTCGTTTCTCTATTGTCAAGTGCTTCAGTCTTTATCTTAATCTTCTAAAGTCTTTATGCTAATCCTGAACTTAAAGACATTACTGACACATCTAGACTATGATTGAAACTTGAGTCATCACATTGTGGTCTGGAGAAGCAAATATGAAAAGTTGTTATATACCATGCAAATTTTTTTGTTGATTCATCAATGTTACAATATCTACACCAGCCAACAGATTTCCCAATCTTTTGAAACCCTTTGAGTCTGCTAGTGATGCTTCAGAGGTAAGCATAAACATCTTAAGGTTATCTTACATTCTTTAGACAACTGACTGATCATATAACTTTACTCCTAATAAATCATTCAAAGTTATTATTCACCCTTCGGGACATTAGTCATATTACTTATTACCAAACAAATTTACCATAAAGCACTAAAGCGCTGAGTTTTCATTTAATCTCAAAAGAAATTGATTGTCAAACCCAGAAGAGTAGGATTGTCAGGATAGCACTCAGATTGTAAGATTTAAATTCTTAAAGGATGAGTATATTTTGCACTAACTTCAAAGAAGTATGAAATAAAATCATCATATGTGGACATATTACAAGATTAAGGATGCTGCCCTGTTCAAAATCACACTCTTTTTATTATTCAAACATTCCTTTGAGATTTTTTTGGCATGACAAATGCATGCAGGCGACCCTCTAGAAGATGTACAACTTTAAAATTGACAAAATTGATATGTAGATAATATTTTCCCCTCATGATAGCCCACATTGTTACCTTGTCTATGGGAAGATCCCAATTATAGGTAACATAGGTTACAGAAAACAAACTGTGCAATTTTACAGCTGACAAGTTTTTTTTTTTGTTTAAATTCAGCGACATGCCAGATTCTGCTCCAATCCCATATGATACTCGGACTTAATCTGTCCCCTCCATACCATATATCTAACACCCATACACCTGTGTCAGATATGGAGACTTGGACGATGACACTCTGAATGAATGCATGATATTTTATTCGATCATTTTCCTGTGCATTAATATCTTATGTATCAATTGATGAAATATCTGTGCTACTTGCCATATAGATTCCAACTTATTGTTTTGATGATCTTACAAGGAACTATTGGGCCAGACTAAACGAAGGCAGAAACTAGACAATTTTGAGACTGAGAAATATTCCTTGTATGAAATGGTAAAGCAGTATATAGATGGGATGACATCAGGAAAATCAATAAATACAAACTAGTCTAGAAACGTTCTACAATTAGACACAATTAGCAACGGTCTTCATAATTCATATCACCAAATGATGGTTATCTGAAGCTTCAAGAGAGCCAGACTTCAATTTTATATATTCTCCAACATTTTTGCTAGTAATTTCTTCCCCAAGTAAGTTTCTAGGGCAAATTTCACCTTCCCAGACTTAGCCCTTTTTGCAAATTGTCCACCTAGACATTCAATAAAAAAAATCCACAAGCTCTATCCCCAAAAAAATGGCAGTAAGAATTTGAATAGTTCACAGTAGGCGGGACAGAAATAACAAACAACTCCATTGACCACATATTATGCCAAAATTTATTATTTTAATAGCTGATGCGGCACCAAGATTCATACTAATGCTGGTTACTATTACTGGTTGAAGAAACATAACTGACCATTAACATTTAACAGACAAATTGTGGAATAGGGTATGAGGACAAGTAACTAAACAGTAATTGCTTCTATTTAATAGTATGCATCTTTTAAAACGAGTTGATATGCAAATTATTTACTCAAAATAACCCCCCCCCCCCCCCCCCCCCCCCCCCCCCCCCCACCACCACACACACAACAAAAAACAGATTGGAAAAAAATTGGCTAGGCATCTGTGGATTCAAGAGGGCAGTAGTGTTTCTGATATTCTTGATTCTTTTTTCTCTTTGTTTTTTGCAGTTTATTTTATAGATATTAAAGGAAAAACACTGAAGAAAGAATAAGGACAATTGATAAAGAAAATATCTATCTTTTCTCTCTCAAAAAAAGGATCAATTGGACAAACAAGAAAAACAAAAAGTTTAAGTGTACCCACATCCTGTTGAACCACATGAAGTTGGCTGGGCCTGCTTAGATCTGATATAACTGTTGAGCCAGCACATCTACAGCTTGCTCCTAATTCATGGCTGTGCGTACCAGCTTGACTTTGTTTGATCTCATCCCTTGAATATCTTGTGATTGATTCATCATCTATCTTTTGTTTCTTTTTGACTCTTCTATGAAATGTAATCAAGCGTGTCTTGGTATTCTCTTTTGGGCAGTCATCATTCACGACTATGTCACACTTTTTATCCAAACTGACTCCTGAGGCAACACTTTCTGAAAATTTGGAATTAGGATCCGTTTCAGTGCAAGTATTCAGATCTATATGAGTTGATCTTCCTACACTCTCCAAATTTGATGATAAAAATCCTGAAGTTTCCTTAACAACCTTTCCCGTTGATCCAAAATCTTCACCTACATTATCTTTAATGTCGCTTACTCTCTTGATAGTTGGATTCATTAGGGAAGGGGTGTCTTCAGTATATTTCTCTTCAAGTGATCTTGAATTCAACAGCACTCTCTGGTCACCCAGCTTCATTAAACCCATCTCAGGTTCTTCAACAATTTCATTTTCTATTATTTTGCTGAATTGGGGCAGTAAAGGTACCTCAGTATTACAATTTTTAGTGCAAGCAGAGCATAGCCAGCTGTCTTCGGGAACATACTAAATGCAAAAAAAAAAAAAAAAAGGAGAAGAAATATCAGGCAAACATGCACATACAGAAATATCAAGGAGAAAATATGAACAGGTAGTCATAAACCTCAGAAGAAGACTCAATGCATCGAATATGGTAGCTTCCAAAGCAGCTATGGCATACAAGCAGGTTTTCATTAACATCAACATTACCACACCTAAAGCAATGCTGTGGCAAGCAAATGGAAGTAAATAGATGATATATATCAGTTGGTGTTTAACAAAGCAGAGAAAGAGGAATATAAAAAGGATAGTGGAAGTATGGTGATCTATCCTTTGATTGGCAATTTTCTTGCAATAAGCATAAACTTCTTATCAGGCCAATGTTACCTTTATTGCAAAAATGTGAGCAGACAGAAAAAACCAGGCAATGGACTAAAATAGAAATATTTCTAGAACAGTTGATGCAAACTGAAAACTATAGGTCTTTTTGAATTTGTAAATTTGTAACTAACTTTGATAGTTGTCTTACTATAAGTGTGGAAAGTTTGGTATGTTTTGATTTGGTAGTAGAATCTTTCATTTCGGCTTGCTTTCTTCTATTTTAACCACCCAGCTTTTGTCAATCAAAAGATGAAGCATGCCTTCTTCAATCTCTTCAACTTGAGAATATCTCAAAAGTCTAACTATAAAGAGTTCCTTTTATATCCATCTCAACCATTCCCATAATTTTCTCATCCATGCAAATTTACATTTAGAACACTCAGGCTTAATCTTGCTTAAGTTCCAAAAATTCCCTAAGGTCCTAAAATTTTCATCATAATTCAAGTTAAAAATTGATCCAAATGAACTCTCAACTATTAAGAATCCACTAATGAACTATCTTTCTGCATGACAATAACACTGATTAGACATAAAGCATTATTTGAGATGTAATACTTCATAGAAGTTTGCTTGTACTCGAGCTTCTCAAGGTACTTAGCTCACTTTTTATCTAAGTCAGCAAAACTAGCATCTTAAGTTGCATATTGTATAACACCTTTCTGATGGGAAAAAGCCTAGTCGAGTCTAGAGTTCAATTTAGACTCAAATTTAAAAAAAATTGACTCCTAACATTGGGATGCTAATAAATATGTTGTGATCTTTGAATGCGTATGAAAGGTGAAGAAAATGCATTGTTGGCAAGCTTGTCAAAGGCCAACAGCATAATGTGACACACTACCTTGGACAAATTAGAAAATGTATTTTCTTAAAGAAAAAAAAAACCTATATTTCCTTTTTCATGAGCAAATATAAGCTAGAAATGCAAAGTAAATGAAATATGTTTCCCATTGCCTTATTTGCTTTTAACAAATATACAAATTTTATGCTTACACCACATGCAAAAATAAAATAAAAAAATCAACCTTTCACATAAACAAGAATACCATTTCTTTTATTTTCATCACACATTTTCTTAGAATTTTTTTACCAAATATATTGTCACAAACAATTTTTTTCTTTTCCAAAAACGAAATTGGAAAATTACAAAATATATTCAAGACAAATCAGTCTGTAGCACCTCAAAGACTTAGATGAGAAGATTAGTTTGTGAAGGGTGTTAAAGAATTTAGCAGCTTAGTTTGTTAGTCCATGGCTCCAGACTACTTAGGACAAAGTTTTATAGTCTTGTTATATCATATGTATTTGTTGTCAACAAAAACATATCTAGTAATCAATTAAACTATCTTCAAAAAAAAAAAGTGAAGCAGTCAACCTACTAGATGACAAAATCAAAATAGAAAGAAATAACAGCATGAATGTAGAAATTTATGCTAGTATCCTAACTCTTTTCCCTCCGAAATTAGATATACATAGAGAGTTGGCTCACTTTTGCATGCAAGAACGTTTTCAGGTAAATTAACATTGAGTTGTATTAACATTAATCTGCCAAAGAGCATACGAAATTACTTGTGGTTATTTAAGCTCCACCAAATTGTACACTAGAATTTACATCTGTAGGTATGCACGAAGAAAAAGAGCACAAAAAACAAACAGAAGTAACTTTCCTTTTACTTATCACTATAATCCTCTACTGACGTAGAATATCAATTTTTTCTGTTCAGAAATTGAAATTTACCTCCCCCTCAATCTTGACAGATGAATCAGATTTTAGAATAGCAGGCTTAACATTGGCTGAAAGACGCTTCCTCTTGTACGTGATAAGAACCTTGTTGCTTATCATTTTGAACAGTGACCAATGCTCTTGTCACAGTCAAATCATTGTCACCTGCATCACAAAAAAGGAATTGCATATCAAAAGTTGATTTCTGCATAATATATAGCTACTAGCGCATAAATACCAACATATATGAATTGTGTTAAGCATATAACTAAAATACGATTCAACATTCTTCCAAATAAACGAGTCATAAAAAACCTAACAAGCATAGCCTAAGAATCGTGATACTTAATCGCCAAACTTAGAACACTAATGCCAACTATTCCAGGTTCTCTATTCAATCTTAACAATGTGAAATCCTAACCTAAACAAGGAACTTGTCACAACATGCCTTGTTAAAGACCAGCCCCTCTAGAAATGATGAGAAATTGGACTAATCCAACAAACCGAACACCACTAGTTGCCAGCATAAGTAAAAAAAAAAAAAGGAACAATACAAGAACATAATTTTGCCAAATAGATCAAACCCAAGCTCTCTACAGTGCTGATCCCCACCAAGTTCCCAAATTGCTTCCACTTCCGAACGTTTTCCCAAACATTATTTCAGGAAGATAAGAACAAACTTCCATCGAATCAATACTCAGTACACGACCATTCGCCCCGCACAATATTGAGTGTAAAAAAGGGGAAAAAACACGAAAACTACTAATCGGCGCAACGAAGAGAAATTATACCAGCGGCGAACCGCAAGGGAGGACAGCAAGGAGCCGCCGGCGTCCGGAGGAAGAGCTACCGAGCGAGATCGATCGCTCCGACGGAAGGAACTTTGGGGCGAGAGCGAGATTGTACGGATTCGGCAAGGGGGGAGAAATTAGAAAGACGGGCAGAAACGCTTGCGTCGCGTTGGTCCCGTTGGATTTGCCTGTTTCTCTTGGTTTTACTTGCTTTTTATGAGGAAGAAGGCCGTATTGACGTAAATGCCCCTGCTCTCTTTGGTGGCGTTCTACCATGTGCAGAGAGGCAGGGTGTTTTTGGTCATTTAAAGCGTCGAGCCAGTGTGGCTCGGCCTGCCACGGTGGGCGGCTCCCGAGGCGCTGTTGGTCATGCTCCGGCCCACCGGCGGCGAACTGACTCGACCTCGCCGACCGGAATTGGAACGCTCCTGTTCCCGTTGATGCTGGGACTCCCTCCTCGGCGGCGAGAATCGCGTCGATCACTCCGCGGTCGAAGTCCTCAACGGCGACTCCCGTCTTCCCTCGAGCTCCTCTGCGTCGCCAAGCCTCGCTCCGAGCTTCCCCTCGGCTTCGGCGCCAAGGCTTCGACTTGGGTAGTCGACGGCCCTACGCTCCAGGGCTTCAGGTCCTCCGCATTAATTTCGCTCTGATTGTCTGCCCCGCCGGCACAGACGCCCGGCGAATGAGGCCTTGTTCCTGACGGCCCCTGGCATCACCGCCAGGCTTTCACTGAGCAGGACACCGTGACTCTGAGGTGAAGTAAACGGATTCGAAGTTGACTTTTAGAAAGTAGTTGACACGCAGCATATCGAAGTACAGGAAGAACCAATCTCATCTCGACCAACTCCATTGTTTTTATAGCACGAGAAATTAATATTGCATTAATGGATGATCTAACAAACTGCAATAGCAGATACACTCGCAGCAAGAACCTCTTATTTTCATCAAACTGCATGACTGATACAAAAGCAAGCATGACATCTCCCTCACTGTGTCTACTTGGTGAACTCTATGATATACGTATTGGCGTAAATATACGTGGACTTGAACCCTTGGAACCCTGCTTGAGTCGCCAAGGCCTCGAACTCCTCCTTGGTTCTCTCCTTCCCTCCCGGGTTGTGAGCCAGCATCACCAGATCCATGTGCAAGACTCCCTGCGCCCGGAGATTCACCTCCGGCACCGCCGGAATTATGCACTCGAACAGCATCACCTTCCCCTTCTCCGGCAGCGCCTTCCAACAGTTCTCCAGAATCTTGGCACAGTGCTCGTCGCTCCAGTCGTGAAGAATCCACTGCAGCAAGGTCCCGAAAATACAGATCAGAAACAAAGGCTGCTCTGTTTTCATAAACAGAATCGCTTTAATATTTTGAGTTGGAGTTTAGCACAATTTGACCTTCATAAATATTGCATCGCCATTTGGGACGCTCGCAAACATGTCTCCACCAACATGTTCCACTCCTGCATCTCCAAATTCAAGAGAATAGATGAGTTGATTTGATTTTGAGGTAAGTAATTGTTGAATCTATTGGCTTTGACCTGGAAAAGCTGGAGCTTCGGAGATGACGTGGGGGAGGTCGAAGTTGATGCCCTTGATGCGAGGGTACTTAGCGGTGATCATGGAGAGGGTTCCGCCGACGCCTCCGCCGACGTCGACGAGCACCTGGATGTCGTCGAAGCCGCGGTACTTCTCGAGCAGCTTCTTGGTGAAGATGATGGAGTGGTTCTTCATGCCCTCGTTGAACACCGAGTTGAACCGCGGGTCCGTGCCGTGGTACTCGAACGCCGTCATGCCGTAGGCCTTGTTGAAGGGGATGCCGCCGTCGAGCACCGCCTCCGTCATGTGGTACCTGCCGATGAATCAATTGAATTGAATTCCTCACGATGAATCGGAAAAGGGAAAGTCCGAAAAGATTGGATCTTGTACCAGCTCTCCATCAGGACCTTGTCCTGGTTCATCAACACCAGCGGGGCCATGGACACGCCTTCCTCGTTCTTGGTCAGGTATTTGCACGCCGGCGCCGCGCCGTACTTCCTCCCCACCCGGCCGTCGTCGCCGGCCTCGACGGCGCACTTGACGAGGTCGTAGGCGGCGAGGAGGCGGAGGATGCGGTCGACCATGGCGGGGGCCTGTGGGTTCTGGGTCGGCAGCTGCGCGACGATCTCAGCCGGGCTCAGCTTCGCGCCGTACCCGGCTTTAACGAGGATCTCCAGGAGGCCGAGCTCGACGGCGGCCCTGAGCGTCATGGGCGGGATGGAAGCGCTGCCGAGCGTCATGGCCAGCATGCAGGCCACCTCGTCCTCCTCCGGCGTCATCTCCGGCGCCTCCTCCTTGACGGATCCCATGGCTGCTAAACGCTGCAGATTAAACCAAATCAGTGGGAAAGATGAGGAGGACGAAGATTCCGCAGATTTAGTTAAATAACATCCTCTCGCTCACCTACCGCAAAGTAGACTGTGGTAATCAATTGCAGGACCGATTAATTATCAAAATATCCAAACTATTCCACCTGCTACGCCACTACTTCCACCTCCCCCGTCGGTGACGGCCAGTTCAACACTCGACGTGATGGCGTGATTTGGAAGCGCACTGAGGCAGCTGCATGGGTCCAACGCCAGAAGAAAAGTCTTCCCTGTTATCTGAATCCAAGTGTCACTTTGTTCTTAAATTTACTGCCAATTTTCTTCTTGTGTCGACTAAAATAATTGGAGTCTTGTGACGACTTTTCTTTATGACATTAATGGCTGCCTTTCTATAAGTCAATTTTACTTTTATATTAAAATAGTCTTTATATTGAAATATCTGATTAATATAGAAACATCATTGTAACTCGCAAAGTCTTATTCTCAATAGAAGTGGGCACAAGATAAGACAACAAAAACCATGGACAAGTTCAATCAAAGAACAAGCAAGCAAATGGCGAAGAGTTAGTTCCCAAGTGACCAAGAACTAACATCGAGACATTGATTAACTCTGTGGCCTACTTGGTGAACTCCATGACCCAAGTGTTGGCAAAAATGTAGGTGGCCTTGAAGCCAGCAAAGCCAGCCTGCTTGGCCAGACTCTCAAACTCTTGCTCGGTCCTCTCTTTTCCACCAGGATTGTGTGCCAGCATGATGAGGTCGATGTGGAAGACGCCCTGAGCCTTGAGAGTTGGCTCCGGCACCACCGGGAGCACGCATTCCACCACTATCACTTTGCCATTGGCAGGAAGAGCACTGTAGCAGTTCTTCAGCAGCTTTGCACAGTGCTCATCGCTCCAATCGTGGAGAATCCACTACAGTATCAGTATGATCTCGCAATTAGTCCCCAATTAATTGTAAAGCCAATAACAGAGATGCATATATATGTTGTAACTTAGATCTCACCTTCATAAAGATTGCATCAGCAGTTGGAACAGCTGCAAACATATCGCCACCAACATGTTCCACTCCTGCAGCACAATGAGGATCAAAAGACATCGATGGGGTTTCATGCTAGATTGTGTGAAGCTTCATGCATGCACGTTGTGAGCCTATGTATATCATGTGAGAGGATGGACCTGGAAAAGGTGGTGCCTCCGATATGACATGGGAGAGATCGAAGTTTATGCCCCTGATGTTGGGGTGCTTGGAGGTGATCATGTAGAGGGTGGCCCCGATGCCGCCGCCGACGTCAACGAGCACATTGACGTCGTCGAAGCCGCGGTAGATCTCGAGGAGCTTCTTGGTGAGGATGATGGAGTGGTTCTTCATGCCTTCGTTGAACACCGTGTTGAACCGGGGGTCGGTGCCGTGGTACTCGAACGCCGTCATGCCGTAGGCCCTGTTGAAGGGGATGCCGCCGTCGAGCACCGCGTCCTTCAAGTGGTACCTGTTTGTTATATGTGTTCGTTGCGTCAGTTCGTCGAACAGCTTCAGTGCGTTAGCTGTTGCAGCGTAACTCACCAGCTCTCCATGAGGACTTTGTCCTGGTTCATCAGCGCCAGCGCGGCCATGGAGACGCCGTCCTCGTTCTTGGTGAGGTACTTGCAAACGGGGGCGGGGCCGTAGGTCCGGGCGGGGCGGCCGTCGGTGTCGGCGTCAGCAACGGCGCAGGTGACGACGTCGTAGGCGGCGAGGAGGCGGAGCATGCGGTCGATCATCGCGGCGGCATGGGGATTCTGGGTCGGCAGCTTTGTGGCGATCTCGGCGGCGCTCAGCTTGGTGGCGGGCCCGGCCATGGCGAGGATCTCGAGGAGGCCGAGCTCGATGGCGGCCTTGAGGGTCATGGGGGGGATGGAGGCGCTGGCCAGCTGCATGGCGTACATGCAGGCGGTCTCGTCCTCCTCCTGGGTTAACTCCCACGCGGCGGCGCCGATGGAAGACATGGCCGGCGACTGCAAGCTCGGGTTGTGGGGCTCCAAAACTAAAGGTGGAAGATGGGTGAGGGAGACTGAGTGGGGTGGTTGGCTTTATACGCGCCATTGGCTCACCAACCGCACCACCAAATCTGCTGCCGCTGCTGCGGATCGGAGTGTTCTTGGTGGTGATGATGACGGCGTGGTGGAGATAATAATTATGAGCTCGCTTTCTGGTGAAGAGTGATGGTTGGAATTGGGTGAGCTGCTGTACCGGAGCTTACGGAGTGCCGATGAAGCAATGGCCGCATGACGCTGCTGCTGCTGAAAACCTGCATGACTTCTGCCAGCGTAACCCAAACGCCGATCTAGAAAACCCAAATTTTCTATAAATATTCCCAAATAATTTAAAACCAAAATTTTCAACTTGTCTCAAATAATTTATCTACGTTTTAAAAAATTCAGACTATTAATTATTAACACCATTAATTTATCCAAATTAAAATTAGTATCAAGGGTGTTATTGATTAAGGTGGAACGATAACCTTAAACTTAAACAACCACAGAAGAAATAAAGCTCCAATAACAGAATCACTTGCAAGTGAAGTACCAGAATGAACTTGGTGGCTCACCTAATGCAGGACAGATGTGATGTAGTGTGTTGGTATAGTTTGATCTAGAAGGTTAAGATGTGGTTCGATAGGAGATGATAGCATATAAAATCTTAACTCTAGGATTGACTAATTTGGTTTCACATCCTTAGCTCTATGGTCGAATTTCACACTCACTCTCTTTATCCTAACAAAATGGTCGAGCTCCGACTTGATAGCCAACTCAATTCCGATTCTCTGACTTAGCAACCAACTCGACTCGATGCGTAACATTCAATTGCTCCATTCAGATTCAACACTAAGCTCTGAGTTTAGAGCCTCCAACCAAGTCTCCACTTGGCCCCGAGCTCCATCTCTTACTACATCTTGACTTTCAGTCTCGGGCAGTCTCGATCTGGACTCTCTTTGTCACCTTAGTTCCATCCGTCCTGTGCCCTACTTAGTACTCAACTGACTCTGCTCCTGTTACCCCATCATTTAGCTTGTCAAGACTGTCGTTAAAAAGGACACATGCAATGATATAATATTTAACGTAGTTCGTTTATTGAGACAATATGATTTATAACAACAGAATCTGATGTTGTACCAGGCATGGGCAATACAATTTTTCATTATGTCGACGGTGATAAGATATTGATAAGATATTTCATTAATGTGACATTTCCTTTATTAAAAATGAAATATCTTTTTCCCTAGTAACCCTATATAATAGCTCTTTTTGGCACTAATATATGATATGCTAGAATAGTTAAATATACTTTTTTTTTCTCTTTCCTCTAGTCCTTTTTCATCATTTTTAGATGACTATTTAACTTGAGCAGTGGAATGGCTAAGCTAGGACATCCCTAACCTTCATTCTCACCCTTTTATTTCTCCTTGCAATTTGGCAACGCATCAAATCCTCATGTTTTCTCTTAAAGTCGATCATGGATACTACATGGCTCTGTCAATATATAAGTCAGGTATCCGATAACTCATTTGAAGACGACCTCGAACAGGAACATAATGTGATGATATAAAATAAATAAATAAAAAAAAAAGTTAGCGTAAAAAAAAGTCTCAATTTATTTGCACCATGAAAATTAATTAAATTATTCTATATTTTTTATTTATATTTATTGAATACTATTTCTCATTTTTTAGAAGATTTATTTTGGGCAATAAAATAAATTAAGAATAAGCTTCTTTTTTCAAACGAAACGTGGCTCGAATCCGATCGTCGAAGCAACCATTCTCTTTCTTAGTCGTCAATTAAGTCGCGACTTTTTGCAAAATTGATCTGTGATTGTAATCTCATCTGCCAAACGAATCCGCTTCCCCTTTGCTTCGGCCATGGAATTCCGCCTTGTTCTGCTGCATCTGAGCCTACTGATCTTGTTGTCGACGCAGCAGCTGCAAGCTAGGGTGCTCGTCCCTGCCCTCATCTTTAATTTGCACTTGTATCTGATGCATCGATTGTTTGATCTCGCTGTTGTATCTCAAAACTGCTTTGGATTTGACTGGCGCAGGGCGAGAGCAAAGGATCCGTCGCCTTTATAGATGGTTATTCGCAGAGGTATATCAGGAGCAATGCGCAGGACTCCCCGGGGAAGGTAATCTTGAACCGGTTCTCTTGTTTCCCTTTTGTGTAGGTGTAAAGTTTGTAACTTTGAGCCGGTGTTTTGTGATTTTTTATCTTATCGTTCGGAATCCCAACCTATTTCATGATAACTATCCGTAGCCTTCTGGTTCTAGGAAGTTTGACTATGTGATGAGCCAATCCTCAATTGGTTAGATTTGAGAAGCTCAGTCTTTGGAAAGAGCACCGAGCTATGGTGTTTATATTTATATGTGTTTTCAAATATTTGTTGATCTCAGTTGCTTCAGATTGTGGCGATCTAGGTAGAATTGATAATCACAACCTTTGTAATTGGAGACTATTTGACTTTGTTAAAATGTCTAATTACTAAATGGTGATAGATTCTAGAAATAAGCCTTTACAAGGAATCGTCAATCATCATTCTGTATATCATTATTTTTCTGCTTTATGCTGATGAGCCAAAGTAAGGAGTTCAGGTTTCCAATTGTCTTACCTCCTATATTTGCTTTATAACGTAAGAGTCTCATTGCACACATCACCACTTTTCTAGGTTGTAAGATGGAGGTTCTTATGACTTTAGCTACAAACTTATTTGAAAAATCTAATATTTGCTGGTTTCTACCATGAAAATATCCTCTAAGATCCAAAGGGTGCCTCCCTCTTCCACCTTGTCTTTCATTCTCTCTCCCATTGCTCATTTTTAGTATTCTTTTATTTTGTTAAACATATAAATGAGTCTCTTTTTTATCACCAAAAGATATGCAATCGTCTCTAGTTACTTTAACTCAAGAACTTTGCTACATGTTTTTAGTATTTGCCATCTCATCTCATTTCATTTCATCAGTATGTGCCATCACATTTCATTTTTAAATAAGGAATATTTTTATTCAAGTTTTCCCCAATATTGTAGCCGACCCCACATAGTGGGATAAGGCTTGGTTGTTGTTGTTTCCCCCAATATTGTACATTGGATGATGTTGGAGTGTTTTTATATTTCTACAGGTGATTTCTATGTCTTTGACAGAAGTTGCTGCCACTATATCAGTTTTACTTGGATTTGCACCACCACCCTCACTTCCTGCTGCTTCTTCATCTAAGGTATTTTTACTGACCAGCTTCTTTGATCTTGTTTCTTGTTTTCTCTTTACATTCTAGTGTTAGGATCTAACTGATCTGTAAGTTTGACATAATACTTAGCCATGAACTCTGTGTGGTTGTCCAAATTGGTTGTTACTGCAAGATAACTTGTGTTGCTCTTCTGAATGCAGCTAAGCGAGGTTCTATATCCCAATCCCTTTGATAAACCCCATGCCATTTTCTTGCTAGAAGTTGGTGGAGTGGTTGGTCAGTGTTTCATTTGTTTTTATAGAGTATTGAACCATATATTTTTAGCCAAGAGGCTGAAACAGGTTACATACTTGCAGAACCATCAGACTACACAGAGTATTTGAATACCCAAGCTGGTGAGGTTTTCAAAAGCTCAATCTCTGGTTCAAGCAATGCCAAACTAGAACTTCCAGGTGACTAAAATTCTTCTTGAATAAAGTGCTGGTTCACTTCTTCATTCTTTACTCTGAGTATGTGAAGCATTGCATTTTTCCCAGGTGAGGATGAAGTTTCTATTGTTCATCTGGACAGAACCTTGGATTTTGAATGCAATGATGCTTGTCTTGATAAGGAATTCCGAGATTTTGTAGGTTTATCTTACTAGTGAATTAACTGTTGCAACAAGCTCTTGCAAAAATGTAAAGTATCATCGGTGAGTGTAATTTGATGTTGATTCTTTGCGTAGGCAAGTTGGATTGGTGGTTCTTATGTTGGCAGCATAGAGTCATCAGACTGGAAGCTTACTATTTCTTTATCCAGCGGAAGCACTCTGGATCTGCATCTAACAAAGGTTCAACTATCTCCAGTTACTTCTTTCTTGCTGATGTTTTTTTTCTGGTGCATGATATATTTGTCATCCTTGAAGTTTAAATTAGTATTTATTTACATTTATAGCCTGAAGATACTTGTTTTTTTTTATAGCAAAGGCTTACTATCCTTGTTGATCATGTATTCATTTATCATATTCTCTCTAGAAGGATTCACTGAAAATTCTCACCACTACCTTTTAGTTACAGATGCATTGATAATTCTTAAAATGTTATTCTGTCTATATACACGTTATTCCAATTTCATCCATTCAATGAAATGTCTGGTTGCTATTAAAATAAAGAAAATCTAACTGCCAATTTAACATGAACAACATTGAGATGATTTGGGGATGGTGTAATTTGGAACCTTATGTGTCTCTTTTGAATCTAATGCAAACATTCTAACATCTGTGGTAGCTTAATCAAAATAGATTATTTTCTAAAAACATCTGTTTTTTTGTAGTGGTTATTGGCCTGATTTCATGGTAAGCAAATACTAGTACCCGGATGATAGCAAAGCCAACATCCATTCAATGCAGGCAGCTTTCAAACGAATGTGAAAAATAGACAGGAAGATGTAGAAAATACTTAATAGAAAATACTTAGTGAAAATCATATATTTTTTCCCTGATGATCACCATCATGCTTGGGATACAGTAGTTCAATAGAGTTTAAAAGATTGGATACTTTATAGTTTATACTTAATTGGCTTAATGAAATCATAGATAATGCAGAGTTTAGCAAATATGTAGTTCATTTTTAGTTAGTGAGCATCATATCTTTTTTGGCACTGATGATCAACATCACGCTTGAGATATAGTATTTTTTTTAAACAAACTTGTGCTCACAGGCAATATATGAGTTCGGAAGGGTCCTCCAATCACCAGTTTGGAAGGGCTAATAAACCTGACTTTTTGCAGGCTAAAGTGGAATTTATTTTAAGTTGGCATTTACATACCTTCTTCTGTGTATCCAAATACTTGGTGTTATGTTAAGTAATCACTACTGTTAACTTTCTATAAACCATGCCACGATACATATGACAAGTAATTTCAAGCAGTAATCTGTATATCCATGGATCTGTACTTGTCTTTAGATACATATGCCAAGTAATTTCAAGCAGTAATCTGCATATCCATGGATCTGTACTTGTCTTTACATATGTTCCTAAAGTTGGAGAAATTTCCATTTAAGAAGCTGACAATAGAGTACACTTTCTTTGCAGAAATCAGACCTTCAATTTGCATCTAGTCTTATTTCTTTGGTTAGGAATGTCAAGAAGGCAATGGCCAAACATGAAGTTTTATCAGAAAGAAGAATCATATCCTCTGAAATTATGAAAGGCCATTTTTCAGGCATCAAGGTAATCTTTTTTTAACTGATATATATGACCACTGCTTGTTTAACCCTTAACAATCCTTGTCAATGTTTGTTGTTAACTGTTTCTAATATTCTGAAGCTTCACAATGAAGCCATTTACTTCCCAATATACTCACTAATGTTCTTGTTGTTCACTAATTTTCTGGTTGATTGAATTCAACGATTGTGCATTTGTGTAAGGCAGTTCTGTTAGATATGATAAAAGAGCAGGGAAACCATTATTCTCTTCTGAGGAATTGCTCATAGAATGTGTCATCAATTTCAGGATCATTTGTGTAAGCCAAATAGTTTGCTGAGCACAGTGCCCTGCCAATGTGGGGTCTGAAGGTGATTAATATAAATAGGCTGTTGTGGTGACCCGAATGACCTGCATCCTAGTTTCTGAGTTTCCATGACGTAACCTTAGCACTGTGCTGAGGCTCAACCTCATAGACTGATTGGTGACTGCTTGGGAAAAATAATTTTTTAGGGATGGACATATGTTCTACCTCAATAGCTTCAAATTCTGTGACCTCATTTTTTCTGAGCTATGAAGTCCTCCACGCATCATTATTTCAATAAGATTACAAAATTTTGGTTAGTGGAACAAATGAATGCACTGGAAAAAAATTGGTTCTGATTAGATATCATCCTGTAGGTTTGGTATTCTATGCTAACCATAGCTATATATATATATATATGGACATAAATAATATTCTGATCAATCCTACTGTAGATTATGAGGGACCTGTTGGCTTTTCTTTGGCAAAAGTTCAATCAGCTATAAACCTAATGTTCTTAATATTATACATGGTAAAAAAATTGTTTTATTGTTGTATTGTCCAGAGGCTACTGGTATGCTTCAAATTTGTTGGGTTGTTTTCTTAAATCTCATGTTTCCTTACAATATTATTTTGTAATTTGATGAATGTAATATAGGCACTCACAGATGAATATGGTTGGGGAACCATTGCTCATCAGGGTGTGGAGCTGCTTCAGACAGTACTCGTAAAGATATCTGATATGTTACAAATGGCCTACGGAGGTTTGTGTTGATAGTAGTTTACTATCCTAGTCTGATAAATGCTTACATTTTATTTCTTCATCAAGTATTTAGGATGATCAAACTCAGTTACTCCAAGCTGGAGGCTTCTCTAAGGAGCTTTTCTTTGTGTGCTTTGAATAGCCAATCCGTTAGTTATCCAATTGAGACAACAAATGCAAAAAAATTGCAAAGGGCCCTAGAAGTATTATTTGCAGCATTTATCATCCACTTACATGTTAAATAATTTTCCAAATTGTATATTCTCACTTTGAGTGATATCACAAGATTAAAAAACTTCTTAGTTGTTTGAGTTGTGAATACCCTTATTATGAATCACCAATCAACTTTGGGTATTCTGAATGATATAAAACTATTTGGCATTATCTTATTTTGATCTTCTAAGCCTAGTTCTCTTCTCCATAGGTTTTGTAAGCCACTCTTCTAATAATGTTAAAGCTGCAGTCGGTTCATGATCTAAGTTCTTTACTTTGGTGCTTAAAACTTCTAGGGAAGATCGTTGAAGTCATCATATTAAACGAGGAGCCTTCATCAGAGTCTGGAATCTTGTTAGATGTGGCATCTATTCCACGAATTTCAAGAGTCTTAGAAGGAGCAAGCTCATCTGACACGACTGATTCAGAAGTGCGATTTGTCAGGAGGACTTTGGCTTGGATAACTGGACTTATCCTCCTCATATCAACTTTCATTGGGGTAACGATAATTTAATCATGTTCCTACTTTTATATCCGTAAAACTACTAAACATTTTTCATGCATCATGTTTTTTTACTTCTCAGATCTACTTCTTGCTCTATATGCCACTAACGAGGGACACCCTTCTTTACTCCAACGTCAAGCTAGATTGATCTCAAACTTGATGGATGGATATCTCGATAGTTTCAGTGGAGGATTTTGGCATACTATCAGTATGTTTTCACATGTCTTGCTCTTTAGCAACATCATAATGGATGCACTGGTGTGTTTCGGTTTCTGTTGGGTAAGTTACTCATCACAGATGAGTGTACCATGAACTTGTTCTCAACATACAGATTAATTAAACAATAATGCATATTTTTACTTCTATGTGTGAGCCATGATTTCTTGGTTGTAGATGCTCTACTTGTATGAAATTGATTTTGATAAGTAATGAGATTGAATAGGGGGATCTACACTTGCAAATTATTTTTTTTCAATTGAATTTGAAATTAATGTTAGACTAATAGCTACTAGAGCAATCAAGAAAATTGTGAGCAATCCTGTTTGATTTGAATAAATGACTAGTCTAAAAGGCTAAGTTGACTACCTAAAGAGGTGTGTCGATTAAGTTTGGTGTCAATTTTTTCCATGAATTGTGTTTTCATGAAAGCATCTCGTGATTGTGAAATCAAGAATTACGTTTCTAGGGTATAGTTTGAGTTGGTTACAATGGAACAGAGTTGTTAAAGTGAGTAAAAGTTGAATCTCGACGAAGTCGAGGCAATGTCCTTCTCTGTTGTGGTCAACTGTAATTTTTCAATTTATCTCCTCACAGATGATCGTGAAATTGACCGTGTAGGATCGTTGGAGTGATGGATTTTATCTTTTGTTGAAGTGAAATTAAAAATTACAAGTAGTTGTAAAGTCCTCGAACTCCATTTAAAGTGATTCCAATCAAAATCAAAAGTGAGCACAGGTGTCATTGAGATTATGATACAATGATAAGATATTTTCGCAATCAATCAGATATTCATGTATGACACATTACAAATTAATTTTTTTAATGGAAAGACAATCTTAGAATGTTAATTATAGAGTGATGTGTCATTCACGCTTTTTGATTTAATCTATTTTTTTTTGTAGAATTAGATAGATCATCTTCAGAATTAATTAATTTAAAAAATTAAATATCTAAATTATTTTTTAAATAATAAGAGAACACAGATTTTCTATTTGCTAATTTTCTTTTATAATTTGATGAACTGAAAAGGGGATGACAATGTGATTGTTTAGTTGCAATTAATACCATCTTACTACTGATAATGTGGGTGGAAATTAAAATTGTTAAATTACAAAGAAAATGAAATCACAGAAACACAACTTGTTCTCCACTTACACCATCAAACTCGGGCAATTGCACAAATCACAGTACACAAATCCACGTCTGACTGACACCAGAGTTGCCAAAATTAACACTTTACACATCTGCACAGGATCTATGCCTCTTGTTTTTGTTTTTGCCTAATGTCAGAAAAAATTGTAGTCGTCTTGGTTGTTCATCGCCAATAACCACACGATTGCGATGCCGAATACTGCAAATGAAGATAGCTCCATCACTAGAGCTCCCCATCCGATGAGATCGGCATGCTTCAGTATCGACGGTATAGCGATGCTTCCGACCACCGAAAACCCCGTCAAGAATTTGGTGAAGTTTGCCCAGCTGTGAATTAGTATGGCATTTCAAAAACTTGTTAATGGAGAACTGAGACGTTGTTGAACTAAATAAATACAAAGTACTAACCCATCTCCCTCACTGGACATGAGTGAGCTGCTGTTGGATCCCGTGAAGAACAGTAATGGCATGGGAAGTATTACATACATCAAAGCTGCAGTGATTGTTAAGAAACTTATCGCAATAGTTATTAATTCTCTGAACAAATTGCTTTCTTATACATTTTGCTACCTGTCAGCATAGGCCACCAGTTGTTGTACAAAGCACACGCCTGGAACATCATGTAGAACAAAACTAAATATGGAGATGGAGTTGTGCAAAAGATTAGAAAACTGTCCAGATTAAAATAAAAAATACAAACCAGAATTTGCAACACGATTCCACCAGACACCAGAATTGCCAAAAGAGCAAGCTGTCCTGTGTGCAAGCAAGCAGCCAATCTGCGTGAGAAACCTGCCATCGTATCTTTTCTGAAGCTGAACTATCGTGAGTTGAGTAGAAAGAAATTGATTGCGAAAGCCTGCAAGGAAGCATCAAGGCATGAGACACATGCTTAAGGCATCAAGTCAGTTATTTGCACCAACAAACTTCTCATATATCAAGTAGCTCGTCCAAATAACAAAAACTAATCACACTACTGTACTATTGGCTAGTAAGAGAAGTATAATGGCAGAAAAAGAAAGAAAGACAAAAAGGGCTGTGGGCATGATCCATGCCAATTGGTGTATAAAGCAGAAAGAAAAAGAGATGTGGAGGATAATGGCAATATGCAAAGGAAAGCTATTTATTTATTACAATTTGGTTAATGTGAAACAGATGGTATAAGCTGATGGAGAGTATGGATAAAATACAAACCAGAAAAGCCTCCAAGTTATCATGAAACAAGAGCTTCACTACTTAGTGTATATATTACACAAATGATCTGATGTGAGTTACATGAGTACAAAGAGAGTATAACTGACCTGTTAGGCCAGATGTACAAAACATAAGCAAAGAAGCACCATCAACTTTTTGGTAAATTATTCACTGAATAAAACGTTTGCAAGTCTGTTGATGTTCTTGTTTAGTACAAAATTGAAGAAAGAACATATGAGTTCAGAAGAAAATAATAAGAAAGTGTAGTTTCCCCGAGAAAAAGAAAGGAATTGCAAGAATTACTTGGCAACAAGAACAATTACAATTAGCGTGTGAACTCCGTAGTTAAGCATGCTCGGTGTTGTGTAATCTAGGATAGGTGACTGTTCAGAAGCGTCTCACCTTAAAGTCAAATTCTGCCATGGGATATAACTGTGGGGCTGATAATATGGATACTGGCCAATGTAGGAAATAGCTCGATCTTCATGAGAATTGCTCACTCTTAAAATTGGGACCAGAATGGGGGTGTCATAGTTTCCCAAACTTAAGGCTTGAAGTTCCTGATCAGGAACAGGCAAGGTCCAATGGCAACTCCACCATTGCATGCAACTTTATCCCTTCGATTACCCAACCATTACTAGGACTAGACAAGTAGGCATATTCTAATACCATATGTAATTATAGAAATGACTCATTAACTAATATGGATTAAATTGAGGTGTCATATAACAAAATTTGCATATGGCATTTTTATGATTTTATCATTGTTCTTTCCAATCATATTGGTTTTAATAAAACTAGCATAAATTGTGTTAATAGAAACATGTCTTAAATAATTGATCCATAAAAGAATTCTACACGCTTACTAAAAAATGATTAATAGAAAATACAAAGACCTAATCTCTAACACTTACCAATAGCGATATAATACAGTGCCAAAACAAAGCTCAAAAAATTGCTGAGAAAAAAATTATTAGAGTTTATCATCGTCATCAAATCCTCACTTCTTTATTTGAAGTCCCAAACCAAGTGGAATGGATGTGAGACTTTATGTCGCAATCAAAGGTATCACAGTTTTACTTGGCCATGAAAATTGATTTTTATGTCAATAACAAAATTTAAGCAAGTAAATTACAAATCTGCAGGTACTGATCCTATAGAAACTGAGAAATGCATGCCTGGTTTGGATCATGATCCTGACTATGTGGTATGTTAGCATCTTTTTGGTTCTTAATCCAACAAAGCAACCATAAAATAGAAGGCAAAGAGAAGGACCAAACAGCAAAGTTTAGATATTGAGGCATGACAAAACATGTTATTTTGCCATTAAACCAGCAGGCAGAATACTCGAGACTAGCAAGATGTGGCCTCCAATTCTTCTTGTCTTCCTCTAGTCTAGCACCATGTCAGATATTAGCACCTCATTACCTCCATGTCAATATCTTATACTATATTGAGATTAGCACATGGTTTTCTGTTGATACCAGCACATAATCCACAACTTGTGTTTCCAGAGCCTGCAGTTTCTACTCACCCAATGCCCTCCTATTCCATTTGAAGCGGCACGAGCTGGCATCAATTCCTCCACAGCCATGTCTTCCTCCACAACTAATACCTCTGATGCCTTCCAGGAGGACTTCCTTCTCCTCCTGATTTGTGCTCAGTTGTTCCAGCACCTGCAGTTTCTCCTCAAGCAACACCCTCCAATTTTGTCCAGAGTACCATGAGTCAGCACCAATTCCCCCACAACCATGTCTTCCTCCACACGTTGTGCCTTCGAATGCCTTCCAGGAGGAAATCTCTTCTTTTTCTTCTCTTACTGTATACCAAGAGTTTATACCTGTGTACATGGATGGCCTTACCTGGACAAGGATAAAAGGGAGAACCATTCTCTAGCACTGCATTATTTTGATTAATGCTATAGGTCATGGATTAAATAATTTATTTACCAAAATTTTGTGATCTATTCCTACCCATTGTAACATTGAGTAATTCTGCAAGTTTATCTGACATGTATCAGTATAAGATCCCTTATTTAACTTCAAATATCAGATGAATAGCGCCACGTACTATTGCATTGTTGTTGCAGTTGTGAACCTTTACATTGTATACTGTTATATAAAAGCAATGTTGTTTGTGGATAGGTTGGAAAATGAAGCTGATAGAGGGTTCAAAATAGATCTCTCTCCTGCATCATCTCTTCCCAGGCCATTGAAGCATCATCGTTGATTGTAAAAAATGCAAACTATCCCATGAATTAATTCAACAAGGTATTCATTATTATATCATGAAAACTCATATTAGACTTGTGGACGAATGAAGCCCTATTTGGATTGCTTGGTCTCAAATCTCAATTGGATTATTCCTATTGCAACAGATCAAGGTACAGATTTCTTAGGCTTTGTTTTTCTAGCCAGTCTTCAAGGATCTTAAAACCGACATATTTTCAGACTCAAAACTCAATTCCAAAGACCCAATTAGTAGGACAACAAATGCAGGAGAGAACATGAAAAATATCAGCAACAAATCTCTAGAACTGATCACGATTCGATATCATCAAGAATAACGATGAAGATTAGAGACTGTGATAGTAGTCCAATAACGAACCATTTCACAGGAGACCATAAAGATGCAGGCTTTACGATGAGAGATCGAGCAGACAGGAAGTGTACCTAAAAAAAACGAAAGATTGCAAGGCTTGCGATGGACGTCGGCGCTCGTTCGGAGAGGGTGAGGGACGAGGACGTCAAGGGGGAAAAGACGACGCTGACTGGTAGCTCCGCTCCGACGGGCAGAGACGACGAATTCCTGCCCCTTGAGATGGAGATCGAGGTTGCGTAGCAGGAGGAGAAGCGATAGGCCGACGGCACGGGTCGAGCCGATCGGGGCGACAAAAGCGTCAATTGTATTTTGACCCCTACTACTTTTTTTTTGGAATTTTCTCATTTAACCTCCATAATCTAGTCTTTTCAATTTAGCTCCCGAAATCTCGAAACAATCTATAATAGCAGAGTCAGGTATATGTTAAAAATGCAAGGACTTTTTTATCATTATTTTTTAAAGTTAAAAAAAAAGTAAAAAGGAATTTTTATATAATTATTTAAAATACTTCTTAGAGAAAAAAGGCAGAATTTTTATTTAAAATCGTTATTGATTTAAATGGCTAATCTAAATAATTTGATTTAGATTACTTTGTTCGAAATATTTTAATATTTTTTTATGATTAAAATGGTAATATAAGACTACAATTATTATCAAATCTTATTATACTACTGTGGTAAATACTTAAAAGTAATAATAAAAGGATTAAAGTATAAACTTTAAATGAGATTTTTTTTATAATCTAGGTATTCAACTTCTATCATCTGATTAGTTTTAGGAGTGATTAATTTAATTTTATAAAAATTTCTCATCAATTATAAAGTTAAATCAGCAAGCATAGATAAAGTCATAATAGTGGTACGCTACAGGCTTCGAACCCTTAGCTTAGCGGTCCCACACGGTCGGTCCCACACTTCGCCAGGATTCGAACCCTTGCCCTCTTCTATAAGTCTGCTGCGTCGTAACCAACTCAGCTATGCCCCAAGGGCCATATGGGCTCCTCTAAAGCATGCATGGTATGTATGCAGCATCAGGATGATCAAAAGTGATTTGAACATCTCACGCACTCAATCACAAATGAATATTATTCACAGCGTATCACGCAAGATATATATATTTTTTCTTTAATAAAAAATAAAATTTATCATCTCATGGTCTTACTCGATCTTACCACTATAAGTGAAAAAAAAAATTTAATTTATATTAATTTAATTATAAAAAAGTTCCTTTATATCTAACTCACTCATTATTAGTCTAATCAGCTATTGATTCCTCCGTTGGCTTCTTCTGCCTATATCTGTTGATTAGATTTGTTCACCTTCAATCATAGATTCGCCAAAACATTACTTCACCTTTCTATCTCCCGCAACCAGACACTTTCGGAAATGTTTTAGATATTCCCACCTTCTTTCGGCAAATCTACCGCAGCTCTTCCTCTCGCCCTCGCCCTCGGCTTTAATTCGACGGCGAATTCCCCTCCTGTTTACTGGAGCCACAGATCCGCAAGGAAGAAACCTCGCGTCTGCGTCACCTCCACTTCAAATCCAACAAGATCCTTATCCCTCCTCAGGCTCAGCTACAACACGCCTTTCTCTTTTGGCCCCTTCTTCTTGGCCACAACCCTTCCCCCCTTCCTTCCTCTGTGGGCGAGCGAGCACCAACTTTAGCGTTTGTCTCCAACCACACCAGTGATTCCCCAACTTGGGAGCCTGAATTGACCCCCGGCCACTGTTCCGCACCGATGATCGATGAGCTCCACACACGATGAGTCGTCGAAAGTTTGCAACTTGATCCGTTTGGTGTGTGAAAATTGTAGATAAATAGTAAAATAAAAGTTGTGATGAAGGAAAAGGATGTGACTTGATACTGTCGATCGAGAGAGTCCATACAATTAATATGAACTGCAATGCATGCGTTCGCTTTCAGTTCCGTTCGGGATGTCGCGGTGGTGGCCGTCGCTGTCGCCGCCTCCACTAGCGCGAGGACTTCCGGTTCCGAATATACGCTTCGTCGCCGCTGGCGGCGGAGGGAAAGGTAGATCCGATTCCTACCGACGAGCAACTCGTGCTGTTTGTGGCATCGATCGGCCGCATGCATGCTGCCGCGGGCGTTGCCTTCGAGTGGCATGCCTTTCTGCGTCGAGGCGAATTCTCTGCTTCGCGAGGAAACAGGGAGGAAACGACACGCCCAGTTGGAGGTCGCCGTTGAATAATCTTGCGCCCGCACCCATCCCGTGGCCCTCGATCCTTCGAGGACGAAGCTGAGAATTCAGACATTCGCTTTGTGGATTTGCAGGGACAATCGCCTGCTGGTTCTCTGCCACATACTCGCTACCCGTCGCTTTCTCGAGTGCCTTTTGTCCGTACGTTGCACCGGCTTCCTGATCTTCCGAGGCTCCTCAGTGTTGATTGCCGGGGGATTTCGTATATAATAATCGCAACGGGAACTTCTTTCGGGACTAATCCAACAGTAGATTATGAGAACCAGGAAAGGCAGGCGATCTGAGGTTACGATCTTTTTGGCCTTCTTTGTTCCATTTTTTTTTCTTCTTTTCTTTCGTTGATCAGGCGGCAGAATTTGTCTTTGAGCAGTCCTTCTGGCCATCCATAGTCGCGAGGAAATGGCTCAACATCAAGCCCAAGGTTCATGAGTTCAGCGAGGACGAGGTCGAGACCGAGAGCGACGACGACGGTTTGTGCAGACAAATTCTGAGCTCGACAGCTTCGGATCGAGTTTCTTGCCCCTAACCTGAAAATCTTTTGTTGTTCAAGATGCAAGAATCTCCGGCGGCTTGGTTCCATTCTTTGAAACAGAGGAAAGGGGAAGTACCGACAACAGCATCGAAGCGTCAGGTTCTTGAACCTTATCGTGCAGTTTGATCGCATAGCAGAGTGAAATCCGTATCAGTTTCAGTTTCTTCGATTTCTATAGCTTGTTCTCTCAAAAATTCTCCAGGAACAGAAACGAGGGTCTCATTGGCAAGGCTTCGGAGAAGAAGATCTGAAACTTTGCGGGTTAATTATATAACGAGCAAAGATTTGAGGCCTGGCTCTTCTATCCAAATGAAGTCTTAAGATTTTTCCTCACAATTAAACTGAATTTTAATTTGGATCCATATAGGGTGATGATTGGCACATGGAATGTAGCAGGAAGGATTCCTCTGGAGGATCTTGAGCTTGACGAATGGCTCGATACTCAAGAGCCTGCTGATATGTATGTACTTGGGTGAGTAGTTACTCCATTTTTCTGTGATCTATGAACATAAATGATAAACTTTGCCTTTGTTTTCTGATCTTACGAAGTTGCTTAACATTTCTATTGCAGTTTTCAGGAGGTAGTTCCTTTAAACGCTGGAAATGTGCTCGGAGCAGAGGACAACAGGCCGATCAAACAATGGGAGGCCATTATAAGAAGAAGCCTGAACAAATCTTTGCAGCCGAAGACAGTCTGCAAATGCTTCAGCGCTCCTCTCTCCCCAGTGTCATCCTCCTCCGCCCCTCCTGGCACATCCCCAGCAGCTGCCCATGCCAGGGAGAAACCGAGCACCATCCATGGCGGGGTTGACTTAGACTGGCCTGAGTACTCACTGGACACCCCTCAGCGAGTCCTGGTGCCCGGCAAGAAACTGAGGAGGGTCCTGAGCAGCTCCGCGAGAATCGGACTCGACTGGCTCGACGAGGCCCGAATTCCAGAGCCTCACGGTTCAGCCGGCGGCGCAGGCATGAAGAGAGTCTGCCACAGCTCAGGGAACCTCGGAATGCTGTGGTCGGAGCAGCAAGCGGCCGCTGATGTCCTAAGCTCACTGAACGACATCTCAGACAGGTCCTCGGAAGAAGAACTGGATACGTGTGAAGTTGATGCCGAAGAGAGGCCTTCCAAGTCGAGCAACCGATACGTTCGCGTCGTCAGCAAGCAGATGGTCGGCATATACATCTCGGTCTGGGTGTGTCGAAGGCTCCGAAGGCATGTGAACAACCTGAAGGTTTCTCCGGTGGGTGTCGGTCTTATGGGGTACATGGGAAACAAGGTCGTTTCTCCGCTCTGGGTCTTTACTGCACAACCATCGTCTGGTACCGAGAAAGCTAAGCTTGAGGTTTCCTCCTGATTCAATTGGCTCTTTTCATGGTGTAGGGATCTGTTTCTGTAAGCATGACCCTTTTCCAGACGCGAGTGTGCTTCGTGTGTTCTCATCTCACTTCGGGGCACAAGGAGGGAGATCAACAAAGGAGAAACTCTGATGTTTTCGACATCCTCCAGCGCACATGGTTTCGCTCTGTCGATGCTGATCACCAGCCGCAATCGATACCGTCCCACGAGTAAGAGCTAGTTACTCCACCTATAGGTTTTGATCGATGTTGTGAGGGGATTCATATCTGAGCTTTTGTGAATCGAAACAGTCGAATTTTCTGGTTCGGCGACTTGAATTATCGTCTGAATCTGCCGGACGCTGAGGTAAGAGCAATGGTTGCAAGAAAAAGCTGGGATGAGCTCATGAACTACGATCAGGTACTTCTCCATCAGTGAATTTTAGCATTTATGTACGGTTTGATCACTCCGTCAGCCATGGCAGCTGAGCAACGAGCTGAGAAGCGGCCGCATCTTTGATGGTTGGAAGGAAGGATCGGTCAACTTTCCACCAACTTACAAATACGAAAGGAATTCCAATAGATACGTGGGAGAAGTCGCAAGGGAAGGGGAGAAGAAGAGGTCCCCAGCATGGTATGTCTCTGAACTCGGAAACATGAGCATGAACTTCAATGATTTATGCTTCTTCTTTCAGGTGCGACAGGATTCTATGGCTGGGGAAAGGAATTAGACAGGAATCCTACTGGAGATCTGAGCTAAACCTTTCCGATCACCGTCCGGTGAGCTCTGTGTTTCTCGTCGAAGTTGAAGTGTTTGATCACAGGAAACTTGAGAGAGTGCTGAACTTCGCCGGCGCTGGATTTCTGGCTGAGAACGAGTGAACGGTAGACAATCGAGACTCAAAACCGTGGTGTCTCACTGCTGAATCTTGTGAAGTTCATCAAGCTTTTGCAGTGGAGGTGGTGCAGTTGCTTGCATCGTATTGATTTTGGTGACGAATTAGTTGAGGACAGAATCCTTCTCCTCCTCCTCCTCTTCTTCTTCTTCTTTCAAACATTTGAAGCAGAATATAATACTAAAATTCAAACACAATTAAAAATTGGTGTTTAATTTTTCTTTTTTAAAAAAAAAAATAGTTGCATAAATAGGAAAAATATTTTAAAATAAATAAAAAAGGGAATTATTGAAATTCTCGGTGTGATTTAATTATTTTTAAAAATAGCTTAAAATAATGACCTATCTGTACCTCTGCTTGCCGGCCGTTGACCCACTCCTTGCAGCTCTGACACACCTCCTCTTCACTCTCCCTATAAATACCACACTAAACGACGACACCGGATCTAACGATCGCCCTCCCTCCCTTCCTCCCATTATATTCCCCTTCCCTCGCCTCGCCTCAATCCGCTCGAGATAGAAGAAGCAGAGGCGATGGCGATGGAAACGATGCGTGACGAGGCGTGGGGGCTGCTGCTGCCGCTCGCGGCCCTGGTGGCGGCGATCTGGGTGGCGTGCGGCGGAGCGCGGCGCGTGCATGAGTGGGCGTGGGAACGCCGGCTCGGGGCCGCGGCTCGCGGCTGCCTGCCGCCGGGCGACATGGGCTGGCCGCTAGTCGGGAACATGTGGGCTTTCCTCCGGGCCTTCAAATCCCACGACCCCGATTCCTTCATCGCCTCCTTCCGCCGCCGGTCCTCTCCCTCTCTACCTCTTTCTTCTAACACGTCGCTGTTGCTTTTACTTGCTTCTGCTTTCCCAAAATTGAGTTTTTTTTTCTTACTTCTTTGGGATTGTTATAGTTTCATTGATTACTTCCTTTTGTTCCATTTATGGAACGAAATTTCGGCTTGAATTTCGTGTGTTCCAAAAATCAATGTTTTTCTCTTTCGATTACGTTATTTTCATCTTGTCGATGGATAATTCAATGGAGACGGAGATTGGGATTGCAACAGGAGTGTCATTGCATTTGGCCTAGGTAATATGAAGAGGAGTGAGTAGGGGGCTATGTAATGTCCGTTTCATGGAAAATGAAAGATTGACTTCGACAAATTCTGTGCTATTAGATGGTGAGAGGACTGACTACCTAATAATGAATAGAAAATAGTATTAGATTAGTAAAACTCACTCTGTAATGATTAGATTTTACCACATTAATTAGCCCTTTCGATTAGGCTGATGCCCTATGTCAATTATATTTTGGGCATGAGGCATCCATGAATAAAAAATAGTACTCTTTCTAGTGTCTACCACCCCTGTGGCGTTTGGTTGTTGTTTGTACAATAGAATTCAACAGCATTAATCCTCACTGCAGGCAGGTTACTTATGAAATTTTGATGGATGAAACATTCTGATCATCTTGCAAAGTTTTTAGTCATTACTTTCTGTTAGAATTAGTTTTTCTAATCTACTAAGGAAGGTTTGTGATTCAGAAAATGAGGATCTCTATCCAAATTTTGTTGTTAAATTTGAGTTGAAATATTTTTCTCCTACTCCTTGAAATATTTATAAAGCATATATTTATTGTACTTTAAATCTTTGGCTAATATATTAACTGAAAAAAATCCTTTCTCCTTGGCCACCTACAAGAATTTTAGTCCACAACTTCTTGCTAATAAAATAGACTGAGACAAAACATTATTGTGGGATAACGATGTTATTTACTTTCTGTGGTCATGATGATGGCACGCTGTTTTCACTGAAGCAGTGGGACATAGTCTGTTATGGGCACTAATTTTATGGAGTTCCTAGATATGGCATGGGACCCAACAAAGGATTGGTATCGGCAATTCCCCATGCCACCTTGCTTCAGATCCATCGATGATTTCAATTTTCAACTCGTTTCAGATACAAGCCACTGAATGCTATAAATCAGGTTCTTTATGTGAAAAAAATTCAGCAAAATCAATCCTTTAAGGCAAGATTCATTTTAATACGGGGCAAAAAGTTACTTCTAAATGGTTTCTGGATTTGAGTCATAACAATCTGCATGATACGTTTGTCAGTTGGCTTCTAAATATATCTTGAACTAATGACGAAAGTACGTAGAGTTATTTGCTTTTCTTTTGATTACTGTTTTTTTTTTTTTACTTTAATATGTAGTGTTACTTGGATGAATTGAATTCCCAGAAGTTCTTCAGCCTCTTGTTCTGTGTGCTTTCTTGTTGCTGACCAATTCTCTGTTGCGGAGAAAATATTAAATGCAGCCTGTGCAACTCTTGTCCTTTGTGATGGACTGATTATTGTTGGGTTGTGTAGATGTGTGCATAGGTTCTGGGTTGGAATTATTTTTTTCTGGTTGGATGTCTTTTTCCTTTGTGGGGCCTTGGTTTTAATCCACTTCTGATTGGTATTACTAAGAGGTTGAATGTGGAGCAGACATTTTTCAGGACAAAGTACAGGAAACAAATTACTGTCACTCCAACCAAGGTCTTGTTTGTAGTTTGGGCTCTCTTACCTAGCAGATATTCTATAGTTTCTCTTTCTCAAATTTGTTTGCTTCTTTGCACGTTACTGGAAGCTCATTTAATTTTGCTGAAAGAAAAATTAGCTTTTCATCCCAGTTAGCCTTTTTTGGGGCACTGTTTATTGTCCTGACATGTTTTATCATAAGGTTTTGGAATCTTGCGTTTTTTTAGTTTGCGGACCACAAATGAGTCATGGCTTCCCCTTTAATATTTATCGTATTAAAACTAGTGGTGATGCAAAAAACAGGAGCCAGCACTGACAAATTATCAATAGTATAATCATTATCAGAGTCGTCCGGTGGTTTTTGTCTCAATTATTTTGGTTTGGCTGTATGAATATTATCCTTATGTTGAGCTTAACAGTATAACAGTGAATAGCAAGGAAAAGTGGAAAAATGCTTTCCTTCTGAATTTACTGCTAGAAACTAGCCTCAAAAAGGAATGAGAACCTAACAGTGTAATCATTTGCGCGATTCGAATTTCTAGCTTGGTCTCTTCACTGTTATATAGTATCAATATATAAGTCATTACATCCTCCATTTGTTTAATTCTTGGTGCAGATATGGACACACTGGAATATACAAGGGCTTCATGTTTGGAAACCCAACAATCTTGGTCACAGCACCGGAAATCTGCAAACAAATCTTAATGGATGATGATCATTTTGTGCCTGGATGGCCTAAGGCAACAAATGAGCTTATTGGAAAGAAATCATTCTTAGCCATCAGTGCAGAAGAACACAAGCGGTTAAGACGACTCACAGCAAATCCTATAAATGGTTATGAAGCTCTCAATACCTATCTCCAGTTCATAGAAAATACTGTGTTGTCATCTTTGGAAAGGTGGGCCAGTATGGGATCTATAGAGTTCCTTACAGAGCTACGGAGGTTTACATTTAGAATTATTATGAAAATATTTCTCTGCTCAGAAGATGAGATTCTTATCGAATCATTGGAAAGTGTTTACACTAATCTGAATTATGGAATTAGAGCTATGGCTATTAACATCCCTGGATTTGCTTACCATAGAGCATTGAAGGTAACCACTCTCTTCTGCATGTGACATACATGGGATAATACAGTTCCAGTTTTTAGTCATTTAAAAAGTATTAATTTTATAAATAATCTTTGTCTGAGAAATCTGTAAATAGCTTTGCATATATGCATAGAAATCTGTAAAGAGTTTCTTTCAATGATATACGGGTGAGCCTTTGGCCTTCCCTCAAGAAAGGTTTACAATTTATCATGCAATAAAATTGTGTTCTTATTTATCACTGTCTAGAGATTGCCATGAAGAAATTTTTTCTTATACAGCTACATTCTCCGAGCTAGAATCTCTGTACTAGCTTGGATTTGTCCTTGATTGGTTGAGTGATCTTATTCTTCTAGTTTAAGATAAACACATAGATGATGGTGTGGCTAAAACACCAATGAAGTGCTTATCTTGAAATTATGCTAAACTGTGTTGAACAAGTTTCATCTTAAAAATTTAGCGACAACTAGAACAGTGATTTGTTTTCATATTTGAGGATCTCTATAGCTGATGTTCCAAAACCAATAAACCTTCACTTTATATTTTATTCCAAATTGTTTCTGTTAGGCTAGAAGAACACTGGTGGCAGTTCTCCAGGGTGTCCTTACTGAAAGAAAGGCTATGAGGACAAAAAGTTTCACTCCAACAAAAAAGGACATGATGGACAGATTAATGGACGTTGAAGATGAAAATGGTAGAAAATTGAGCGATGAAGAGATCATTGATGTGCTAATTATGTACCTCAATGCTGGCCATGAATCGTCCGGGCATATAACCATGTGGGCAACTGTATTGCTTCAAGAAAATCCAGATTTTTTTGAGCAAGCAAAGGTAGCATATGTCAATCGATCACCATTTTTCTAGGCATCTTAATCTGACAATTCAAAATTATGATACCTTGTAGCTAGAGCAAGAGGAAATTCGAAGAAATACACCACCTACGCAGAAGGGTCTAACAATGAAGGAGATCAGGAAGATGGAATATCTCTCAAAGGTTTGGATAGCTTCTATTGCAGAGCTATTAGTATCAGCAATAATGTATTCATGACGTGCCAAAATTTCTAGTTCAATTTCAAGCTTCTTAATGACGTGTGTTTATCTCGAGTCTTGACACCAAATTTTTGTTCTTGTTCTTTCTAAAGGTTATAGATGAGACGCTACGCATAGTTAACGTCTCATTTCTGTCTTTCCGGCAAGCGACAAAAGACATGTATATCAATGGTACTTAAAGGAACTACTAATCTCTAATCATTTGCTCAAACTTGGCCAATGTAGAATGATATGCAACTGCAGGTTATTTAATACCAAAGGGATGGAAAATTCAACTTTGGTACAGAAGTGTTAACTTGGATCCTCAATTGTATCCCGACCCTAAGAAGTTCAACCCATCTCGATGGAATGTAAGTAGAAAACTGATTTCCTCCCTCTTCAAATTCTCAGAGCTACATCTTGCAGTTTCCTTTGATTGTAAAACATTACTTATTCGCATGTCCAGGATTTCATACCGAAACCAGGAACTTTTCTTTCCTTTGGAGCAGGAAGCAGGCTGTGCCCCGGACAAGAACTTGCCAAACTAGAGATATCTGTATTCCTTCACCATTTTCTTCTTAAGTATCAGTAAGCTCGCTCTTTAACACTTTAATTTGAGTAAGCAAACTATTCTCTCTCATTCAAAATGTTACCAGTACTGAGTCATCTTCTTTGCTCACCTGCAGGCTTACAAGGCTAAATCCTCACTGCCGAGTTCGATACTTGCCTCATCCTCGGCCCATCGATAATTGTCTGGCAAAAATCACAAGGATAAAAGATGAATAATGTAAAGGACATGCTGCTGAGACATCTGAATGCACTATGACAAAGTAAATAAGTTTAAGGTGGAAAAGTTTGCTTTCTTTAGGCTTCAATTATGTATGTTGATGCCTGGGATCAGTGAGATCCACTGGCTTGTATCATTTATCATGTACTAAGAATATAATTAATGGTGTGTTTGGTTTCATCTATGTATCTTGTTAGAATTTCAATTCTCTCATAATTGAGCCTATCAAAATGAGTTAATTGTTAGGTTGGACGAGACAAATCGGTCGATGAAACCGGACAAGATCTTATGAAGTTGCTTAACATTTCTATTGCAGTTTTCAGGAGGTAGTTCCTTTAAACGCTGGGAATGTGCTCGGAGCAGAGGACAACAGGGCGATCCATAAATGGGAGGCCATTATAAGAAGAAGCCTGAACAAATCTTTGCAGCCGAAGACAGTCTGCAAATGCTTCAGCGCTCCTCTCTCCCCAGTGTTCTCATCTCACTTCGGGGCACAAGGAGGGAGATCAACAAAGGAGAAACTCTGATGTTTTCGACATCCTCCAGCGCACATGGTTTCGCTCTGTCGATGCTGATCATCAGCCGCAATCGATACCGTCCCACGAGTAAGAGCTAGTTACTCCACCTATAGGTTTTGATCGATGTTGTGAGGGGATTCATATCTGAGCTTTTGTGAATCGAAACAGTCGAATTTTCTGGTTCGGCGACTTGAATTATCGTCTGAATCTGCCGGACGCTGAGGTAAGAGCACTGGTCGCAAGAAAAAGCTGGGATGAGCTGATGAACTACGATCAGGTACTTCTCCATCAGTGAATTTTAGCATTTATGTACGGTTTGATCACTCCATCAGCCATGGCAGCTGAGCAACGAGCTGAGAAGCGGCCACATCTTTGATGGTTGGAAGGAAGGATCGGTCAACTTTCCACCAACTTACAAATACGAAAGGAATTCCAATCGATACGTGGGAGAAGTCGCAAGGGAAGGGGAGAAGAAGAGGTCCCCAGCATCACAGCATGGTATGTCTCTGAACTCGTAAACATGAGCATGAACTTCAATGATTTATGCTTCTTCTTTCAGGTGCGACAGGATTCTGTGGCTGGGGAAAGGAATTAGACAGGAATCCTACTGGAGATCTGAGCTAAACCTTTCCGATCATCGTCCGGTGAGCTCTGTGTTTCTCGTCGAAGTCGAAGTGTTCGATGACAGGAAACTTGAGAGAGTGCTGAACTTCGCCGGCGCTGGATTTCTGGCTGAGAACGAGTGATCGGTAGGCAATCGAGACTCAAAACCGTGGTGTCTCACTGCTGAATCTTGTGAAGTTCATCAAGCTTTTGCATTTTAGTGACGAATTAGTTAAGGACAGAATCCTTCTCCTCCTCTTCTTCTTCTTTCAAACATTTGAAGCAGAATATAATACTAAAATTCAAACACAATTAAAAATTGGTGTTTAATTTTTCTTTTTTTTTAAAAAAAATAGTTGCATAAATCGGAAAAAATATTTAAAATAAATAAAAAAGGAAATTATTGAAATTCTCTTTGTGATTTAATTATTTTTAAAAATAGCTTAAAATAATGACCTATCTGTAATCCACTCCCGGACAAAAAATGCTTCTGCTTGCCGGCCGTTGACCTACAACTTGAGGCTCTGAGATCATCTCCAATCACAAAATCCATTTTGATGCTCCTTCAACACTAATTTAGTGTCATTTCAATATCAAATTTTTTTCAACTCTAACCAAGAGACACCATTTCCTACACTAAAAAGAATATTCCTTAAAATATTCTATTTTCTATATTATAATATATATTAATTTCAATATATATATTAATTTATTAAATATTTTTACTATGATCATAATTATTAATAAAATAATATTTTTATGGTACATAATAACTAATTTTAATTATGATCATAATATTATATTTTTTAATTATAAGGAAATAAATATTAGTACTTCCTTCTTAATTTTGACAATATAATAAATATTTTACATATTACTTATTTAAGTTAATAACTAATATAAATTTATAATATATAAAATTTACAAAATTAATTCAATTAAATTAAATAATATTAATTTATAATATTTAAGAATATTTTGGTGCATGTGATATTTAATACATTAATTTATTCTACTTAATACATTAATATTTATAATATTTTTAGCATTTAAAAATATATTTAATTAAATTAATATATTAATTTATTAAATATTTTTACTATGATCATAATTATTAATAAAATAATATTTTTATGGTACATAATAACTAATTTTAATTATGATCATAATATTATATTTTTTAATTATAAGGAAATAAATATTAGTACTTCCTTCTTAATTTTGACAATATAATAAATATTTTACATATTACTTATTTAAGTTAATAACTAATATAAATTTATAATATATAAAATTTACAAAATTAATTCAATTAAATTAAATAATATTAATTTATAATATTTAAGAATATTTTGGTGCATGTGATATTTAATACATTAATTTATTCTACTTAATACATTAATATTTATAATATTTTTAGCATTTAAAAATATTTTTAATTAAATTAATATATTAATTTATTAAATATTTTTACTATGATCATAATTATTAATAAAATAATATTTTTATGGTACATAATAACTAATTTTAATTATTTGTTAATTATAAGAAAATAAATATTAATACTTACTTCTTCCCATTATATTCCCCTTCCCTCCCTCCCTTTATATTCCCCTTCCCTCGCCTCGCCTCAATCCGCTCGAGATAGAAGAAGCAGAGGCGATGGCGATGGCGATGGTAGCGATGCGTGACGAGGCGTGGGGGATGCTGCTGACGCTCGCGGCCCTGGTGGCGGCGATCTGGGCGGCGTGCGGCGGAGTGCGGCGCGTGCATGAGTGGGCGTGGGAACGCCGGCTCGGGGCCGCGGCTCGCGGCTGCCTGCCGCCGGGCGACATGGGCTGGCCGCTCATCGGGAACATGTGGGCTTTCCTCCGGGCCTTCAAATCCCACGACCCCGATGCCTTCATCGCCTCCTTCCGCCGCCGGTCCTCCCTCTCTACCTCTTTCTTCTAACACGTCGCTGTTGCTTTTACTTGCTTCTGCTTTCCCAAAATTGAGTTTTTTTTATCTCTCTTACTGCCTTGGGATTGTTATAGTTTCATTGATTACTTCTTTTCGTTCCATTTATGGAACGAAATTTCGGTTTGAATTTCGTGTGTTCCAAAAATCAATGTTTTTCTCTTTCGATTACGTTATTTTCACCTTATTGATAGATAATTCAATGGAGACGGAGATTGGGATTGCAACAGGAGTGTCATTGCATTTGGCCTAGGTAATATGAAGAGGAGTGAGTAGGAGGCTATGTAATGTCTGTTTCATGGAAAATGAAAGATTGACTTCGACAAATTCTGTGCTATTAGATGGTGAGAGGACTGACTACCTAATAATGAATAGAAAATAGTATTTGATTAGTAAAACTCACTTTGTAATGATTAGATTTTACCACATCAATTAGCCGTTTCGATTAGGTTGATGCCCTTTGTCAATTATATTTTGGGCATGATGCATCCATGAACAGAAAATAGTACACCACCCCTGTGGAGTTTGGTTGTTGTTTGTACAATAGAATTCAACAGCATTAATCCTCACTGCAGGCAGCTTACTTATGAAATTTTGATGGATGAAACATTCTGATCATCTTGCAAAGTTTTTAGTCATTACTTTCTGTTAGAAGTTTTTCTAATCTACAAAGGAAGGTTTGTGATTCAGAAAATGAGGATCTCTATCCAAATTTTGTTGTTGAATTTTAAAAGTAGTGGTGATGCAAAAAAACAGGAGCCAGCACTGACAAATTATCAATAGTATAATCATTATCAGAGTCGTCCGGTGGTTTTTGTCTCAACTATTTTGGTTTGGCTGTATGAATATTATCCTTATGTTGAGCTTAACAGTATAACAGTGAATAGCAAGGAAAAGTGGAAAAATGCTTTCCTTCTGAATTTACTGCTAGAAACTAGCCTCAAAAAGGAATGAGAACCTAACAGTGTAATCATTTGCGCGATTCGAATTTCTAGCTTGGTCTCTTCACTGTTATATAGTATCAATATCTAAGTCATGACATCCTCCATTTGTTTAATTCTTGGTGCAGATATGGACACACTGGAATATACAAGGGCTTCATGTTTGGAAACCCAACAATCTTGGTCACAGCAGGGGAAATCTGCAAACAAATCTTAATGGATGATGATCATTTTGTGCCTGGATGGCCTAAGGCAACAAATGAGCTTATTGGAAAGAAATCATTCTTAGTCATCCGTGGAGAAGAACACAAGCGGTTAAGACGACTCACAGCAAATCCTATAAATGGTTATGAAGCTCTCAATACCTATCTCCAGTTCATAGAAAATACTGTGTTGTCATCTTTGGAAAGGTGGGCCAGTATGGGATCTATAGAGTTCCTTACAGAGCTACGGAGGTTTACATTTAGAATTATTATGAAAAAATTTATCAGCTCAGAAGATGAGATTCTTATTGAATCATTGGAAAGTGTTTACAGTAATCTGAATTATGGAATTAGAGCTATGGCTATTAACATCCCTGGATTTGCTTACCATAGAGCATTGAAGGTAACCACTCTCTGCATGTGACATACATGGGATAATACAGTTCCAGTTTTTAGTCATTTAAAAAGTATTAATTTTATAAATAATCTTTGTCTGAGAAATCTGTAAATAGCTTTGCATATATGCATAGAAATCTGTAAAGAGTTTCTTTCAATGATATATGGGTAAGCCTTTGGCCTTCCCTCAAGAAAGGTTTACAATTTATCATGCAATAAAATTGTGTTCTTATTTATCACTGTCTAGAGATTGCCATGAAGAAATTTTTTCTTATACAGCTACATTCTCCGAGCTAGAATCTCTGTACTAGCTTGGATTTGTCCTTGATTGGATGAGGGATCTTATTCTTCTAGTTTAAGATAAACACGTAGATGATGGTGTGGCTAAAACACCAATGAAGTGCTTATCTTGAAATTATGCTAAACTGTGTTGAACAAGTTTCATCTTAAAAAAGTGACAACTAGAAGAGTGATTTGTTTTCATATTTGAGGATCTCTATGGCTGATGTTCCAAAACCAATAAACCTTCACTTTATCTTTTATTCCAAATTGTTTCTGTTAGGCTAGAAGAACACTGGTGGCAGTTCTCCAGGGTGTCCTTACTGAAAGAAAGGCTATGAGGACAAAAAGTTTCACTCCAACAAAAAAGGACATGATGGACAGATTAATGGACGTTGAAGATGAAAATGGTAGAAAATTGAGCGATGAAGAGATCATTGATGTGCTAATTATGTATCTCAATGCTGGCCATGAATCGTCCGGGCATGTAACCATGTGGGCAACTGTATTTCTTCAAGAAAATCCAGATGTTTTTGAGCAAGCAAAGGTAGCATATGTCAATCGATCACCATTTTTCTAGGCATCTTAATCTGACAATTCAAAATTATGATACCTTGTAGCTAGAGCAAGAGGAAATTCGAAGAAATACACCACCTACGCAGAAGGGTCTAACAATGAAGGAGATCAGGAAGATGGAATATCTCTCAAAGGTTTGGATAGCTTCTATTGCAGAGCTATTAGTATCAGCAATAATGTATTCATGACCTGCCAAATTTTCTAATTCAATTTCAAGCTTCTTAATGACGTGTGTTTATCTCGAGTCTTGACACCAAATTTTTGTTCTTGTTCTTTCTAAAGGTTATAGATGAGACGTTACGCATAGTTAACTTCGCATTTGTGTCTTACCGGCAAGCGACAAAAGACACCTATATCAATGGTACTTAAAGGACCTACTAATCTCTAATCATTTGCTCAAACTTGGCCAATGTAGAATGATATGCAACTGCAGGTTATTTGATACCGAAGGGATGGAAAATTCAACTTTGGAACAGAAGTGTTAACTTGGATCCTCAATTGTATCCCGACCCTAAGAAGTTCAACCCATCTCGATGGAATGTAAGTAGAAAACTGATTTCCTCCCTCTTCGAATTCTCAGAGGTACATCTTGCAGTTTCCTTTGATTGTAAAACATTACTTACTCGCATGTCCAGGATTTCATACCGAAACCAGGAAGTTTTCTTTCCTTTGGAGCAGGAAGCAGGTTGTGCCCCGGAAAAGATCTTGCCAAACTAGAGATATCTGTATTCCTTCACCATTTTCTTCTTAAGTATCAGTAAGCTCGCTCTTTAACACTTAATTTGAGCAAGCAAACTATTCTCTCTCATTCAAAATGTTACCAGTGAGTCATCTTCTTTGCTCACCTGCAGGCTTACAAGGCTAAATCCTCACTGCCGAGTTCGATACTTGCCTCATCCTCGGCCCATCGATAAATGTCTGGCGAAAATCACAAGGATAAAAGATGAATAATGTAAGGGACATGCTGCTGAGACAGACATCTGAATGCACTATGACAAAGTAAATAAATTTAAGGTGGAAAGGTTTGCTTTCTTTAGGCTTCAAATATGTATGTTGATGCCTGGGATCAGTGAGATCCACTGCCTTGTATCATTTATCATGTACTAAGAATATAATTAATGGTCGACGCAGCAGACTTGCAGAAGAATATAATTAATGGTGTGTTTGGTTTCATCTATATATCTTGTTAGAATTTCAATTCTCTCATAATTGAGACTATCAAAATGAGTTAATTGTTAGGTTGGACGAGACAAATTGGTCGATGAAACGGGCAGACTAAGCTAGTCGAATAAGTAAATTGCATGAACTAGATGCCGAAGAATCAAATGAATCAGTTGAGCAAGCAATTCAGGTGATAAACAGAGATTACTCAAGATTTTCATCCTTAATTTCAATTGATAGAATTAATTGCATTAAGATTAAATTTAAAAATAATCAATGAACTATTAGATTAAGTCAACGCCAACACACCAAATTTGTCTATACATGTTGAAGAATGAGCTCAAATGATTGCACGTCAACACAAAATCTCCAACAACTTCGGATCTAGATCTACTTCAATTTTTGTGTCTGTATTATATATCTTAAAAAAAGGAGTTGAAGGTGAGACTATACTACACCTCAAAAGATAGAGAGAAGGAAGCAAGGTAATCTCAATATGCATCGATCGGGAAGTACCACACGAGCATCGGACGAATTCCACATGAGCATGGCAGCCCAAGCGATGGGGGGCTCGTACTCGGCCGTAGGATTGCGGTCGAGCTTAGACATGGACCACCATCTGTCCCCCTATCACCCTGAATCGGAGGTCGAGAAGAAAGAAGTAAATCGTATCAAAGTGGCAGAGAACATGGTTCATATAATTCCCTTTGTCATCCTCCTTTGCACCATTGTACTTTGGTTTTTTTCTCATCCGACAGGCATGCTATGTGCTCCTTGCCCTTCTCGATTCACTTTACTCATTCCCCTACATTTTACATATATAACGATTTACCTTTCTATCTTCATTTAACAGTGGAGATTCTTGTCGTTAGCAAAGACGACACCTTGGTGGCGAAGATCAAGAACACTCCCTTCCATAGCAACACAAATTGGAATGGCTCATCCATGACCATTGGCATCGAGGATCTTGGCCCGATCGATGGAATTGATGATGAGAAACACAATTTAAAGATTAAAAGTAGAAAATACTTCAATTAACCTTCCACATAGTTAATTTCTTATTGGAATAAGTCGATGGCTTTTAATTTACTTTTTCTCAAATCAAGTTAAACAAAATCTGTTTAGTTAACTTTTAGTATAATCTTTTTTTTTTTTGATGTATGTGTATTGAGTAGGTTGATACTTCGATCTACTCTAATTTAATGATTTGATTTTATATATTAAATTTGTGATTGGATGGAGTTTTAAAGGTGTTTAATATTTAAATAAATATATTTTAGTCATTGAGATTGTAAGTTTGTTTAATAGAATTATGATATAATATTTTATATGATTTTTTAAAAGAAAATTCTATTTTAATGATTTAAAATTTTTAAAAGGCATTTAGAGAAAATGAATTATTTATCTTATTTTATCATTTGTATTGTAAAATAGAGATACTAGTAATTGTATCTCTTACAAATTGATTTTTTTTTTAAATGGCATTATGATTTTAAATTTATTAAAATATTTTTATAATTTTTAAATATGGAGATGAAATAACAAGAATTTTAGAAATATGATAGTATTTTGATAATTTAAAGTTTTTTTTTTATGAAACTAGGAAAATCTTTCAGGGGGCCAAATGAAATTTTACTAAAATTAGTGGTCGATCGTGACTTTTGTTCGGCTATTCTTCGTCGTCCCAAGGTGGCGGAGGAATCGAAGGGCAGCGGTTGGAGCCGCTTCGTCTGTAGATTTCTCGTTGGCATCGATTTCGGAGGTGACGATCACGCGGAAGAGAAGATTCAATCTTTTTCGAGAAGAAAGGCACGGCCGAGACGTCGGGCAGATATGTTTTCTCGCAGATCTCGCTTCAATGATTTCTGAAATTCATTTGACTCTTTGCGCGAGTGGTTTGCTCTTTTGGCGGAAGCTAGGTTTTTTATTGTTATAGGCGGTCGCAAATGACGCATCGGCTGATTTAGGATGCTATATTAGCTTCAGATCTGCGGAGGTTGTGCCAATGGAGCTAGTAAGGAAGGAGAGGCTGGTTCTTTGACGCAGGATTAGGGTTTCACGAACTCGTTGCCTTCGTCAATTCTCACTTTTCTGCCTTCTCCGATTATTATTATTAGTTATTTGAACGTAGTAAAGAGCAAGTTTGAATCTTGAAACAAGCTAGCATTTTGTTTTAGTAGTAAGCAAAGAAAAGATTTTGTTCGTCCCCCCTTTGAAGAGAAAAGGAAGCGAAGAAAAGAAATAAAGGTAATAACTGCGAATGGGTAAGTCTACTGGCAAAAAGAAGAGTTCAGGAGCTCAGTTAAACAGTGTCGATGATGCAAACTCAAGAAATAGCAAATCCAACGAGCACAATCTGAGAGTATTAGAGGAGGATACAGCAAAGCATTTGGGAATGGCACACGATATGATAGAGGATGGGAACAAATTGTTCCAGAAAAGGGACTACGAAGGATCTCTGCTCAAATATGAAAATGCTGTAAAGCTTCTCCCTAAGAATCACGTCGATACTACATGCGTGCACAGCAACATTGCTGCTTGTTACATGCAGATGGGCCCTGACTACGACCGAGCAATCATTGAATGTAATCTAGCTCTTGAGACGTCACCCAGGTACACTAAAGCTCTATTGAAAAGGGCGAGATGTTATGAAGCCTTGAATAGATTTGATTTGGCATGCGAAGATGTTGCTCTTGTTTTGGAATCGGAACCTTACAATTTAACAGCCTTAGAGATATCTGAGAGGGTAAGTAAAGCAATGGAGAAGAACAATGTCATGATGAATGATAGCGCTGTTTTAAAAATCCCAGATATTGGAGTAGTGAAGGAGAGTACCAAGAAGAAGAAGAAGAAAAAGAAGAAAAGGAGCCACAAAGCTGAGGAGAAAGTGGTTCTCACAGAGGAGAAGCACATTGAAGTTAAGAAAGAACCTATGAAAGTAGTGAAGTTAGTCCTTGCAGAGGATATAAGATGCGCCCAAATACCAGCTAATTGCAGTGTGTCATATCTGAGGGAAATTGTTCACAAGAAATTTCCAAGCTTGAAAACCTTCCTTATCAAGTATAGAGACAAAGAGGGGGATTTGGTAACCATCACTGCAGCTGAGGAACTAGGGTGGGCGGAAGAGTCTGCAGATCCACAAGGTTCTGTCAGATTATATCTTAGTGAAGTTACTCCTGAGCACGAACCATTCCTTGAGGATACGGAAACTTCTTTGAGAGGGCAGGAAAGAATAGGTAATCACAGTGAAGAATTATTGAGCATCCGGAATGACAAGGAAAAGATTTCAACGACTTACATTGATGACTGGGTTGTGCAATATGCCCACCTTTTTAAGAAGCATCTGGGTCTCAGTTCTTATTCATCTCCAGATCTTCATGAGCTTGGTATGGAGCTCTATTCTGGGGCAATAGAAGATACAGTCACAAGCGAAGAAGCCCAGGAAATATCTGATCTTGCCGAAAGTAATTTTCAGCAAATGGCGGCACTTGCTTTATTTAATTGGGGAAATGTTCTTCTAGCTCGTGCTAGGAAGAAGTTGTTCTTGCCAAAAGATTCATCCAACGGATTAGTTCTTGAAAATGTAAAAGATGCCTACAACTGGGCTCAGATTGAATATATCAAGGCAGGTAATAAGTATGAAGAAGCCTTGAAAATTAGACCTGACTTCTATGAAGGACATATCGCCCTTGGTCAACAACAGTTTGATCTAGCAAGACTTTCATGGTATTATGCTCTTGGAAGCAAGGTAGATTTTGCTGTGTGGCCTTCAGCAAAACTCTTTGAGTTATTCAAAAATGCCGAGGATAATGTTGGAAAGGGGTTACAGATATGGGAGGAGAATTCAGAAAACCAGTGGCCCAATAAACTGTCTAAACCTAGAGGGGGAAAGGTCCTCTCAGAGAAGATGGCACTGGATGGTAATTTCAAAGAGCTCTCAATCAGTGATGCAACCAAACTGGCCACCGATGTAAAGTCTCAGGTAAACATACTATGGGGAACTATACTCTACGAGCGGTCTATGATGGAATTCAAATTAGGTATTCCTATTTGGGAAGAATCTCTCATGAAGGCAGTAGAAAAATTGAAGCTTGCAGGAGTTCCACCTATTGAGGTTATTGATTTCGTCAAGATGCACTGCGCCAATGGAATTCCCCATGAAGGTAAAAGAGATTTCTGATTCATATGGCACATCATTTGCATAATTAATTTAAACCACTCAAATATGCAACATCTATTCTAAATCATTACCTCCTTACATTTGAATGGATCAGTTCATTTATATATGATGCTGTGATACTACTTTCATTGATACAAATTGTTGAAATGCAATTTTCCTTGTTCTGCTTTTTTATGAATTCTGGAAAACAACTCATCAGGATATTGCTTTTCTCATTGAAATTTTACATGTCACCATGTGGACTCCTAGACATACACTTTTCTAGTCATGTATTTAGATTTCTGTATTGAAGCCAAGTTCAACTGAATGTTGAATTTTCACCATCGCCCATGGTAGTTAGTAACACTCAGATCAGCTGCAGATGTTGGCGCTGGAAAGACACTCTACTGAAGATCTTCGTTTTTGAACTAATGCAGACAAGCTTGTCACACTGTTTTGTTGTTGAACAACAGCCTTTGTGCTAATATATGCAAACATTCATTTGATGGGAATTGCGCAGAAGTCCAGACATGTCAAGGGCCTAACCATTTTGCATGGGAATGTTTAATCCTAATTGTTCAGTAAATAGAGTCCACATTCTTTTAACAAAGAACTCAGCAGAATTTGTAAATTGAGTCCACACATGTTTTTTTTGCTGTCAAAGTTGTTAGACCTCTACATGTACCTCACTACTCAGATACCTCATGGAACACAAAAACTCCCAAGTACACTTTGACAAAATGATCTTTTAATCAATTGCAATGTATGAATGCATGCTAGTATTGGAAAATAATGTCAGCGCTAAGTGTTTTTACTGGATTACAGGGTTGGCCTTCATGATTGATGAGATAGTTCAGGCATCAAATGAACTATATGATGCTAACAGGTGGATGAGTAGCGTCTCATCTCTTCGCCTCGATCCATTATTTCACCAAAAGGTTTATCTTGCACCATATGATGAAAAGTGTATGATAATCAATACTAGCAGAAGTCAGGCCTCATGAAGCTTTCTACATAAGGGAGGTGAATATAGACCGTCTTTTTTATCTTCACTTTTTTTATTTTGCTTGGTTAAGTTTATTTATTTATTCACATATATTTGAAATTGTTAGATTAGCAAGTGTTGTTTAAGTGTTGAGCCTCTTTCAAGGTACATTTTTTTTTGTGATTATGAAAAAGAATAACATATAGAGTTCTAATTCAGATCAACTCTCAAATGCTCGTCTGTCAAAACTCAAAAAGGTTTATTTATTCCATGCTGGGTGAATTTATACTAAAGTTTGGATTATCTGAGATTATTTCAACTTTGTATTTCAAGAAATTCAGACCAGTTCGCAAAGATCATGTTTTGGGTGTAACAGAAACTCTCAATCGACTATTACATTATGCTAAAATTAATCTGATATTGTTGAAGAGTTGAGTTCTTGTTCTTAGTCTGAAATTAGTTTGTCTGGTTGGATGGCACCTAAATAGCGTTAACCTGTAGTGACATATATGAAAGTAAGGTGCCATCATGATCAAAAATTAGGACAGCTGAGCCATCGGATCGCTCGCACTTTCAGATTTACATAGTGGCAAAGAATTCACCATCATGATAAAAGATTAGGATAGTTGGGTCATTGGATTGGACAGCTCGCGCTTTTGGATTTATTTAGTGGACGAACTAGGGGAACGATGATCAATCTCCACTAGCCCATAAATCTAATAAGCCCAAGTCCAATAACTGTCAATTAATAATTAAATACTAAATTCAATATAATATTCACATCTATTTTATGCACCCATCATACATTTTTATGCCCTCACGCGCCTAAAATGACTTTCACCCCTAAAACACATGAATTGACCTTATAAAGACATCGTTAAAACAAACTATACTTCTTTCAATTCTACTGGGAGTTCAATTCTACTGGGAGTGGACAGCTCAAGCTCAACCATGAGTGCATCAAATCCTGCACCGCTCTACAATAATGCTGGGAAGATATTATGTAAGGCATGCCAAAGGGAGGATCCTAAAACTGAAAGGTATGTCTTAGAAAAGGATCTTAAAGAGCATAACAATCAGTTTCACAGGCATTATAAGTTTGAATGCCGGAAGTGCGACAATGTTTTCTGGACCGAAGCTGAAAGGGACATCCACGAGGAGGAAGAAAAAAAAAATAGTACATTTTACATGAGTTTTTAAAGTTTTGATATTAGTAATTATTTACTTTTTTTCTTTAAATTAATTTTTCTTAATTTTGTTTTGCAGGAATGCGGAATATCATTGGTCAAAGCTTTTTTAATTAGATGTCCTGAGAAGAATATTAATTAGCTATGCATGCATATTTACTTTTATATGGTGTGTTTAAATACTGAACTACAAATTAGTTTATGTTGTGTCTTTAATTAAGCAATGCATGTCGTATTAATCAGCTTATGAATAGTTTGTTTTGAAATTATATATGCATGTCTTAAATAGTTAGTTTCGAGTATTGTAATAGTTTATAGCAATGAATATATTGCCAACTTTAATATAATACTGTGGAGATGTAGAAAATAAAATTCTTAACCAGAGCCGTCATATAGGTCAACCTTGATCCATAAAACTCGGCAACATGTAAAAATTATTAAAAAGAATTGTCCATAAAACTCTTATTAAATCATATGATTGATTAAGCGATCTTAATTAAAAACTGGTTTTAAATTTTAAAATGCTCAAGTTTTTTAATTCAAGATTTTGAGAAATCTTATGCAAAGCAAATTCCCACCCCCCCCCCCCCCCCCCCCCCCCCCCCCCCCCCCCCCCCCTTTTTTTTCCCAAAAAATGCAGCCAACATTAATTACAAATATGATTTGCCAAGTAGAAGAGATTTATCCAATATAATATTACAACTCCATAGTTATTGTTACTAGCATAAATTATTTGTTAGAATAAATTATAAGAATAAGTACAATTGTATTAATTAATAATTTTGTTAATTGAAATTATTTATACTGACTAGGAAATAATTTTTTCTAAGAACAGCGTGCAATTAGCATAGCAAGTTTTATTATGACATTTCCTTATTCACAAATAAAATAAAAACAAAATAAACATTATAAAATTTTTCACTCTACATTGTTTTTTCTTTTATATAAAAAGAGAAAGATTACATTACTACATCATATTATCATCATCACAGCTGTCGATGGATGGCACAAACCAAATTGGTGGAGGCAGTAATTTTTCAGACGACGGCAGACGACACTCAAACTTTTCTTGTTCCAAATCGAAGAAGCCAATATCTGCATTTGTTCTACCCTTAACAATATTGCAATTCATTCCCTCAAAAGTGTCAGTGAAACAGATGCAATTTGCTCTGAGCCCTGGAAAATCTTCAATCGATAAGAAATAGGCATTGTTCATGCCTATAAAAACAGATTTGTTTCCTAAACATCTAACTTCATCCCAACAGGAACTACTCTCGCAATTATACTTGGAAATCATAAAGCTTTCCGTCTCAAACTTTTTAGTATCATTCGGAGCATCCACATAAATATTACATCTCATAATTAGGAAGAGTTCGCCGGTGCTCGAGAATGCCAAATACTTATCCTGATGTGTATAGCTTCTTGATAAGAAGGAGTCAGAGAGTTTAATGTCACTGTTGAATAAATCAATGATAACTTTTTTGACCGGATTATCTCCACTTAAGTCGAACGCATAAACCTCTGAAACACATCTTAAAGCGTAAAACAATCCATCATGATAGATAATATCGAGCACGGGAATGTCTAGACTAATCCACTTAGATATCCCTGCTTTAGTGTAGGCTGTTGGATATTCATGACGAATAACCATTGCCATATAATTATTGGGAGTTGGATTTGAGGAGAAAACGACTTTGTTTATGAAATAGTCACGACAAGTTTCATATTCAAAAAGATAAGAATCTGAATTATCATGAGGGTTATGGCATAGGTAACCGCCACAGTTAGGTAAAGGTTCAATACGAGGAATGGGGAGGAAAGAAGGGAGATGGATTTGAGCACCGGTAAGAGGATTCAAGAGGCTGATGTTAAAAGCTAAATCAACAATGGCGACCCAACCGGTATTAGAACCAGCATAACGCATGCCATGGAGTGGAGGGACGGGAGAAAACTTGAAAGAGGAACAATGCTCATTATCTGAAGGTAAAGATAGAAAGGTACACGAGTCATCAATTTGCTCAGCAGGAAGAAGAAGCCAAGGATATGGAAAAACAATAGAAGGGAGAGCCGAGCACCAAGACTTGCATACCGTACGAAATACAATACGATGTGGGATGTGTAGCATCTCTCCTAGTTTTCTGAGAAGATCAAGAGGAAGCAATGACCAATCGCGGGCATCATCATCCATATTGGAATTAATACTCTGTATTTTGTCTAGTTGAGTTGACGGAGAGGCGATGAAATTGGAGAAGATAGAAAAGAATAAAGATACAATGAAATAAATCCTTACTACAAACTATTTATAGAGATATATTATGTTGCCTTGTCAATAGAAATAATTTTTAATTAATAAAATTTTACTTATTATAATAATTTATTCTGATTTATCTAATAATAACTTAAATTGATGAAGTTTTATTGGATAATTTTAGCTGCATTTTTTTGGAAAATACTCTTAAATTTTAAATTTTGGAAACTATTTTTTTTAGATAGTCTAATTTCATGGTCAATAGAATTTTAGAAAAACATATATTTGTTACCATACTTCTTCTGAATCGCAATATTCTTCTAACTCGGTTAAAATAATTTCTAATATTTTAAGGAAGAAATTTAAAAAAAACACCTAATTATAAAATTATATATATGAATGATATCCTGCGCGCATTAAAATACGATTGTGCGCAAAAAATTTTCAATGCCTAAAATAGTAAATAATTTTTTTAATTTTTATTTTAAAAATTTTTATATTTAATATTATAATCCAACCCCTAAATCCTAAAGAAAAATCTTAAATGACTTAATTGTATGTCAAAAAAATAAAAAATAATTTTTATTTAAATTTCTTTTTTATGTTTAATACTATAACCCAATCTTAAATTCTAAAAAGAAAATCTTAAATGACTTAATAGTATATTAAAAAATAATTTTTATTTAATTTTTTTATGTTTAATATTATAACCCAACTCCTAAACTTTAAAAATAAAATCTTAAATGACTTAATCATAAAATAAAAAAATATATAAAATGATTCTAGACGCTCAAAAATTTTTTCAACTCCCATGTTATATATAGTCACATATTTTAAGACGTACAAAATATTAATTATATATATATATATATATATATATATATATATATATATATATATAGTATATCCACGTCTTACTGCCACACTAGTCCTAGTCGAGATGGGCAGTCTTTCTCCTTAGTTCGCCCACTAAATAAATCCAAAATCCAAAAGCACGAGCTGCCCAATGACCCAACTGTCCTAATTTTTTACCATGCTGGTGAATTCTTTGCCACTATGTAAATCCTAAAGCACGAGCGATCCGATGGCTCAGCTGTCCTAAATTTTAACCATGATGATGAATTCCTTACCATAACGTACCTTGAAACTTTAATATGAAGTCTTCTTCACCTATTTAATCTTTTTTCCATTAAAATTTCTTAACATCCTAGTTTTAATTAGCTTTATATTAGTAATTATTTAGTTTCGCCGACAAAAATTTATTTTTCTTCTAAATCAAAATATGGTGCACTTCGTAAAACGATTTAAATAATTAATATATAAAAGTAAAATTATAAAGAAAATTACTCCAATTTTCTGATAATTTTATTACTTTTACTGATAACCCATAAATCAAATTTATCATATCTTTTATATTTATATCAAAATTTATAAATCAATTTTTATATATTTTTTACGATTTAAATAATTAATATATAAAAGTAAAATTATAAAGAAAATTACTAAAAAAATTACTGATAACCCATAAATCAAATTTATCATATCTTTTATATTTATATCAAAATTTATAAATCAATTTTTATATATTTTTTACTAGTAAAAAAATAAAAGAGATCAATTATCTAATAAAACTCTATCAAGATTTTGAGAAATCTTATGCAAAGCAAATTTTTTCCAATTTTATTTTCCAAAAATGCAGCCAACATTAATTACAAATATGATTTGCCAAGTAGTAGAATTATCCAATACAACTCCATAGTTATTGTTACTTGGATAAATTATTTGGTAGAATAAATTCTAAGAAAAAGTACAATTGTATTAATTAATAATTTTGTTAATTGAAATTATTTATACTGACTAGGTAATATATAATATTTATAAATAGTATTGTCTTCTTCAATTTCAGAACCCTCGTCTCTCTCTCGACGACTGTAGCGGATAAACAAAATACAGAGTATTAATTCCAATATGGATGATGATGCCCGCGATTGGTCATTGCTTCCTTTTGATCTTCTCAGAAAACTAGGAGAGATGCTACACATCCCACATCGTATTGTATTTCGTACGGTATGCAAGTCTTGGTGCTCGGCTCTCCCTTCTATTGTTTTTCCATATCCTTGGCTTCTTCTTCCTGCTGAGCAAATTGATGACTCGTGTACCTTTCTATCTTTACCTTCAGATAATGAGCATTGTTCCTCTTTCAAGTTTTCTCCCGTCCCTCCACTCCATGGCATGCGTTATGCTGGTTCTAATACCGGTTGGGTCGCCATTGTTGATTTAGCTTTTAACATCAGCCTCTTGAATCCTCTCACTGGTGCTCAAATCCATCTCCCTTCTTTCCTCCCCATTCCTCGTATTGAACCTTTACCTAACTGTGGCGGTTACCTATGCCATAACCCTCATGATAATTCAGATTCTTATCTTTTTGAATATGAAACTTGTCGTGACTATTTCATAAACAAAGTCGTTTTCTCCTCAAATCCAACTCCCAATAATTATATGGCAATGGTTATTCGTCATGAATATCCAACAGCCTACACTAAAGCAGGGATATCTAAGTGGATTAGTCTAGACATTCCCGTGCTCGATATTATCTATCATGATGGATTGTTTTACGCTTTAAGATGTGTTTCAGAGGTTTATGCGTTCGACTTAAGTGGAGATAATCCGGTCAAAAAAGTTATCATTGATTTAGTCAACAGTGACATTAAACTCTCTGACTCCTTCTTATCAAGAAGCTATACACATCAGGATAAGTATTTGGCATTCTCGAGCACCGGCGAACTCTTCCTAATTATGAGATGTAATATTTATGCGGATGCTCCGAATGATACTAAAAAGTTTGAAACAGAAGGCTTTATGATTTCCAAGTATAATTGCGAGAGTAGTTCCTGTTGGGATGAAGTTAGATGTTTAGGAAACAAATCTGTTTTTATAGGCATGAACAATGCCTATTTCTTATCGATTGAAGAAGATTTTCCAGGGCTCAAAGCGAATTGCATCTATTTCACTGACACTTTTGAGGGAATAAATTGCAATATTGTTGAGGGTAGAACAAATTCAGATATTGGCTTCTTCGATTTGGAACAAGAAAAGTTTGAGTGTCGTCTGCCGTCGTCTGAAAAATTACTGCCTCCACCAATTTGGTTTGTGCCATCCATCGACAGCTCTGATGATGATAATATGATGTAGTAATGTAATCTTTCTCTTTTTATATAAAAGAAAAAACAATGTAGAGTGAAAAATTTTATAATGTTTATTTTGTTTTTGTTTTTATTTTATTTGTAAATAAGGAAATGTCATAATAACGTTTATTTTTAAAAAATTACGTTAAAATAAATAAATAAATAAAATATCTCAACTCTTATATAATATATAATATTATTATAGGGTTAACAGAAGATTATGCAATTAGATCTATTACTATTAAAGATAAATGAAATAGAGAGCCGCCTTTTTAAGTAATTAATCAATCTAGATTTTTTAGTAATTAATCAACATAGTAATTACATTTTTAAGTAATTTCACATATATTTGAAATTGTTAGATTTAGGGGTGAGCAAAAATTTGGTTAGAATTTTTAATTCGGTTCGGTTATTTCGGAAGTTCGGTTATTTTTTTAAAAAAATCGGTTAATTCGGTTAATTCGGTTCGGTTTCGGTTTTAAATTTTCTTATTCGGTTAAACCGAATTAACCGAATTAATTAAATTTAAAAAATAATTTATAAATTTTAAGTAAATAAATATATAAATTTCTAATTTATTAGTAAAATTTTTATAATATTTAAAAAAATTCGATTAATTCGGTCGAAAACCGAATTAATCGATAAAATTTCGGTTCGGTTTGTTCGGTTTTTATTGGAAAATTCGGTCGGTTCAGTTGGTTAAAAAAAATCGGTTTATTCGATTTTCGATTAATTCGGTTCGGTTCAGTTCGATTTTAACCGAATACTCACCCCTAGTTAGATTAGTAAGTGTTGTTTAAGTGTTGAGCCTCTTTCAAGGTATTGACTAGGAACCTTTTGAGGGAAAAGATCTATATTTTACTTGTGATTATGAAAAAAGAATAACATATAGAGTTCTAATTCATATCAACTCTCAAATGCTCATCTGTCAAAACTCAAAAAGGTTTATTTGTTCCATGCTGGGTGAATTTATACTAAAGCTTGGATTATCTGAGATTATTTAAACTTTGTATTTCAAGAAATTCAGACCAGTTCGTAAAGATCATGTTTTGGGTGTAACAGAAACTCTCAATCGACTATTACATTATGCTAAAATTAATCTGATATTGTTGAAGAGCTGAGTTCTTGTTCTTAGTCTGAGATTAGTTTGTATGGTTGGATGGCACCTAAATAGCGTTAACCTGTAGTGACATATATGAAAGTAAGGTGCCATCATGATCAAAAAATAGGACAGCTGAGCCATTGGATCGCTCGCGCTTTCAGATTTACATAGTGGCAAAGAATTCACCATCATGATAAAAAAATTAGGATAGTTGCCTGGGCCATCTTTTGGATTTATTTAGTGGGCGAACTAGGGAAACATGGTCAATCTCCACTAGTTCATAAGCCTAACAAAATTAAGTCCAACTCCAATAACTATCAAGTAATAATTAAATACTAAATTCAATGTAATATTAATTAGTTATGCTCTTCTTTCACATCTATTTTATGCACTGATCATACTTTTTTTATGCCCTCATGCACCTCCAATGATTTTCATCCCTAAAACACATGAATTTTTACCTTATAAATACATCATTAAAAAAACTATACTTTTTTCATCTCGATCTCATATTAATTCTACTGGGAGTCGTCGTATTCTCTTTTCAAGTTTAACCATGAGTGCATCAAACCCTTTTCCTCTGTACGACAACGATGGAAAAATATTATGCAAGGCTTGTCAAAATGGGAATCCTCCAACTATAAGGTATGTATTAGAAAAGGATCTTAAACACTACAAAAATAATCATAAATAATAACAGATTTAGCGACCGATTATAATTTGATCGCTAATTTAGCGATCAATTTTTAAATTCGATCGCTATTTAGCGACCCATTTATAATCGGTCGCTAAATTAACAACCGAATTATATTCGATCGCTAAATTAGCAACAGAATTATAATTAGTCGCTATTTAGCTTCGAAATTTAAAAATCGATCTCTATTTAGCGACATAACTTAATGAAATTTATATTGGATCGTTAATTTTATAGTTGGACGGTATCTATATGAGATAAATTAGAATTTTAGCGACCGAATCAAGATTCGATCGCTGAAATAGCGATCGAACTAAATTTCGATCACTAAAATAGTGACCGAATCAAGATTCGATCGCTATTTAGCGATCGAAATATTTATTGTCAAATGTCCAATCAACCTTTAAGTAATAATTAAATATTAAATTCAATGTAATATTAATTAGTTATGCTCCTTCTTTCACATCTATTTTATGCACTGATCATACTTTTTTTATGCCCTCATGCACCTCCAATGATTTTCATCCCTAAAACACATGAATTTTTATCTTATAAATACATCATTAAAAAAACTATTATTTTTTCATCTCGATCTCATATTAATTCTACTGGGAGTCGTCGTATTCTCTTTTCAAGTTTAACCATGAGTGCATCAAACCCTCTTCCTCTGTACGACAACGATGGAAAAATATTATGCAAGACTTGCCAAAATGAGAATCCTCCAACTATAAGGTATATATTAGAAAAGGATCTTAAACACTACAAAAATAATCATAAATAATAACAGATTTAGCGACCGATTATAATTTGATCGCTAATTTAGCGATCGATTTTTAAATTCGATCGTTATTTAGCGACCGATTTTATAATCGGTCGCTAAATTAACAACCGAATTATATTCGATCGTTAAATTAGCAACAGAATTATAATTAGTCGCTATTTAGCTACGAAATTTAAAAATCGATCTCTATTTAGCGACATAACTTAAATATCGATCGCTATTTAGCGATGAAATTTATATTGGATCGTTAATTTTATAGTTGGACGGTATCTACATGAGATAAATTAGAATTTTAGCGACCGAATCAAGATTCGATCGCTGAAATAGCAACCGAACTAAATTTCGATCACTAAAATAGTGACTGAATCAAGATTCGATCGCTATTTAGCGATCGAAATATTTATTGTCAAATGTCCAATCAACCTTAGTCGATTTGGATTGTTCCACTTGACCTAATTGACTTTTCACTCAAAGATTTATATCTGCATCAATTTTGATTAACTAAACTGAAGTCAATTGCACGAATAATCTCTCTCTCTCTACCAAATTCTCTTTACATTTATTGTCTTCTTCTTGTCAATAATCACTTTAATTAAATATTAAAAAATTAACTTTGAGCTTAGTCAATCTGATCATCCTCAACAAAGGTTTGATTGCACCAACATATTAATCAATGATAGTCAATAAGTCTAACAAAACTAAGTCTAAGTCCAATAACTATCACTTAATAATTAAATATTAAATTCATGCAATATTAATTATGTTCCTCCTTTCATATTTATTCTATGCAGTGTATCCTACTTATCTTATGCGCTCATGCACCTCCAATGTTTTTCATCCCAAAAACACTTGAAATTACCTTATAAATACATCATAAAAAACTATCCTTTTTTATCTCGATCTCATATTAATTTTACTGGGAGTCGTATTCTTTTCAAGTTTATCCATAAGTACATCAAATCCTCCACCTCTCTACGATAATATTAGGTAAGGCATGCCAAAATGAGAATCCTAAAACTACAAGGTATGTATTAGAAAAAGATCTTAAACACTACAAAAATAATCATAAATAGCGATAAATTTAGCAATCGATTATAATTCGATCACCAATTTAACGATCAATTTTTAAATTCGGTTGTTATTTAGTGACCGATTATAAATTGGTCACTAAATTAACGACCGAATTATATTCAATCGCTAAATTAACGATGGAATTATAATCGGTAGCTATTTAATGATGAAATTTTAAAATCGGTCTCTATTTAGCGACAGAACTTAAATATCGATCGCTATTTAGCGACAGAATTTATATTGGATCACTAATTTTAGAATTGAACGGTATCTACATGAGATAAATCAGAATTTTAGTGACCGAATCAAGATTCGATCATTGAAATAGCGACCAAACCTTTATTTGGTTCGCTAAAATAGCGACCAAATCTGATCGCTAAAATAGCGACCGAATCTTGATTTTATTTAGCGACTGAATTCAATATCTACATGTAGATTCGGTTGCTACCTACATGCTTCGGTCGCTATTCTTTTCCTAAAATTTTAAATCGCGATCTTTCTCTCTTCTCCCGATCTTTCTTCTCTCCGAACCCTAAGTTGCTGCGATCTCTCTAATCTCTCTGCGATCTCTCCAATCTTCGATCGATCTCCTCCTCTGGTGGAATATTTCTGACGAATTTCTCTCCGGTGTCTCGGGGTAAGCTTGTTAGGTTCGATTTTGTTTTTTTTTTTTTTTTGCTGTTGGGCGTGGCTGCAGTGCCGACGGGATGGTGGTGGCGCAGTCGGTCCCTCAAACGAGCATGAGGTTGGTGAGGCAGCCGGCCACGGGTCTGGAGGCGCAACCGGTTCCTCGGCCGAGCGCAGGGCTGGTGGCGCGGGCGACCTCAGGTCTAGTGGCGCGATAGCAGTGTTGGTGTCCTATAAATGATGATTATATTATTTAGGGTAATCTTTCTCTTTTTAAATAAAAGAAAAACGATGGTGAAGTTTTTTTTATAATGTTTATTTTGTTTTTATTTTATTTATAAATAAAGAAATGTCTTAATAACGTTTATTTTGTTTTCCCTTATAAATAAGAAAATGTATTAATTGAAAGATAACCGTAGGAAACAAATTAATTGCATAGTATATATATTATGCTTCTGCTCACAATTATATGAATATTATTGATGTTATACTTGCTAGTATTAAACGGAGGTTGAAAAATCAATCAAAATTAATTAAAAATTATTTTTTAATTTTATGTTAAATAATTTTTTTAAAAAAATATCTCAACTCTCATACACTATATTAATTATAAATAGACCATTAATCTTTTGAAGGTTAATAGAATGAGTGGATTCCTTTGATTAGACAATTAGATCGGTTCTGGCTCGATGTCGACGACGGTCAAGTCATCAGTCAATATAATGCCGTGTCAACCTGCGGTTGCCCGTCGATGAGAAGGGCCTGAAGAAGCAAACACTGAACGCATGGATTAGCAAAGCATCGGGGGTTCCCGGCGTAGCCACTTCGATGCTCAAGTCAAAAAAGTAAAGTAGAAATGTGTAGAGAGAATTCAAGATGGTTAATTGTCATACCTGCGGGGTTTATATTGAAGCAGCGGGAGTGATATCCTCAGATCTCATTGTTTGCAATTGGCTGTGAAGGCGTGATCAGCGGGCCGATTTCTGACAGGTTTCAATCATCTAACGGCTTAGCAGCGTTATTTATCCTCCTTCAACGGCTAAGATTATCCGGACCAAGTACGGGCACTTGGTCCCTATCCTGATCCTTATAGATAAGTTGTTAAGCCCGACGAAAAGGTCAGCGTGGTGACCCGTTGACATCTATCTAGCTACCTGCGGTCGGTAATGGCTATTTTGTATGAGTGACCGGGATGTGCAAGTATGCCGTGAGTTTATAGGGTTGATGAGCTAAACGAGGTACGAGTCTGAGCTCTTTACGTACACTATAGCTGAACGAAGTGACTTACCGAACTCTTTGAGTGTATCTATTCATCAAGCCAAGCGTTTGGTCGAGCCCTCACCTGAATTACCGAGTTGTCTGAAGCGGATGGTTCATGAGGTGAGAACCAATTCATGAGATCGGTATGTGATACCGGGACTAGGTCACGAGGTCGGTATGTGATACCAGACCAAGTCATGAGGTCGGTAAGTGATACCGGGACCAGGTCATGAGGTCGGTATGTGATCTATGTACTTTGTTGGGCTTGTTGCACTAGGACGGGATTTATATACCATCATTCTAAGTATTACGGCGCGTGTTAACCTCACAATGAGGTTGGTATATGAAGTCAGTTTGATGCTAAGGTAATCGTAGGAGATCGCCGTAGAGTTGTCAAACGGGCTAACCCATGGCGGGGCGGGCTAACCCATGATGGGCCCATCATATGGCGGGGCGGGGTGGGCCAACCCACCAATTTGGTGGGTTGGGAAATCTCCAACCCAACCCAACTCAAGGCGGGCCGCGGGTTAGGCGGGCCAACCCACGGGCCTATTAAAAAATAAAAAAATATTAAAAATATTAAAAATTTTAAGATTAAATTATAATTTAAATTGATTAAGTTGAAAGTTTTATGTTTGAATTATAATTTTTAAGCTTAAATTGTATTTTAAATAGATGAAACTCATTAATTCATTAAGTTTTATACTTTAATTTTAAAATTTAAAATAAATAAATAAACATTCTCAATCCGCAGGCCAACCCAAGCCCGCCCCGGGCCAACCCACGCGGGTCGCGGGCCTAGGCGGGCCAACCCATCTTAAAATGGATTGATAAAATTTCAACCCAACCCGCCTAAATTACTTGGCGGGGCGGGCCAACCCGGTGGGCTTAACCCAACTTGACGGCTATAGAGATCGGGGTATATAGACCGAGGTGAGGAAGAGGTCGGCCTAGATATCTTATCAAGTGTCGACCTCATAATGAGGTCGGCCGTTAACGCTCGTACCTTTTTAAGCTTATTAGGAAGGGTTGTAGTCTATAGACCGACGCTACGAACATGTGCCGACCTCATAATGAGATCGGCGGTTTAAGAGTATTGAAACCCAGAAGGGAAAAGATCAGGGCTTTTCACATATGTATCTTACCTATCTTCCACAATTCTCTCCTTACTCATTGTCATTACTAACGGTCTATGTATGTTCACCGGCATTTCGCTGTGATGAGAGGTCAGGATGCATTGGATGGAGGTTGGACAGACCTCGATTATTGTGCTGAGGCCCGTGCTACTTTCTTAGAGAAGTCGGCCCCTTATGACATTTATTATGACTCCAAGAGATCGGGATCTCTTTATCCAGTATCCACGTATGTCATTGCCAAATTAATATTTTTCCCGTGTCTTACTACTCATCCACGTCATCACAAACTATTTTCGCCGGATCAAGATCTATTATTACTATTAACGATAAATGAAATAGAAAGCCACCTAGATTTTTTTAATAATTAATCAACATAATTAATTAAGGTTGATTATATTGGGACTAATGGGGTTTAATTAAGGTGAATAGCGATTTTGATTTACTTCGATTGTTGTTCGTTATACTCGTCTATAACAAATTATACGTAGTGAAAAATACAAATCAAATACAAAATAATACAAGTGTAAGAGATAGATCATTTTACATTTGAAACCTTCGATTTCTACTTTAAGATTTATTATTCTAATGATGACTTCACTATCTTTCTCCTTCAAATATTTTAGAAAGCGAAAAAATCTTTTATAATTCTCTGTTCTTTATAAATAACATGAATTTAAAAATAAGAATAAAGATGAAAAATAAAAAAACAATTTAAATAAATAAATGTCGCTTTTCATAACTATTGAATATTTTTGGATTACCTCCGACGTATGAAAATGACTATTATTGGTCTCCAAATGCTCAAGAATTAGTGATGAAAATCTTCATGAAGCCTCCCTTTATAACTTTTAGAGTGCTCTGAAGGAGCCCCGGGGCATAGGTGAGTTGGTTACGACGCAGCAGACTTGCAGAAGAGGGCAAGGGTTCGAATCCTGGCGAAGCCAGGCAATACCCTCCTGCGTCGTAATCAACTGCACTTTCTCGATTTACCTTCTCATAGATGGTCGTGGGGCCGACCGTGTGGGGCCGCTAAGGTGACGGATTCACCTTTTTGCAGAAGAGTGCTCTGGAGGAAATTTTGTCTTGACCGGTTCAGTATTCGATACGTGTAAGTCACACAAATCAACTTAGTTCAATGCAATCGATTTGCATCCCCTACACACTCATGTATAAAAGAGAAAGTCTTTCCTCATGCCTACGTTCACAACATATAATGCGTATAAAACAATAAAACCAATAATAAAGCTTTAAAACTTTAATATGAAGTCTCCTTCATCCATTTCATTTCCTTTTTCCATTAAAAAAAAATGATAAATCCTAGTCAGTCTCATGGACTCAATCCCTGGAGGTGGTCGGTCCGATCCCACGGAAGTTTCCCACCGACCATCAAGGTAAATCGGAAAGTACATACGGTGAGCAGTCCAGATGCCCAGCATCATTTGATTGCGTTCCCCATTTGGAGGAAAATTCCTGCAAATACGCCGTAGTTGGGGATCGAACCGCAGGTCCTTAGGTCACAACCCGGATGTCCTATCATTGCACTATTGCTCCGGGGACTCTTTTTTCCATTCAAAAAAATGATAAATCCCAGTCAGTCTCATGGACTCAATCCCTGGGGGTGGCCGGTCTCACGGAAGTTTCCCACCGACCACCAGAGTAAATCGGGAAGTGCATACGGCGGTCAATCCGGATGCCTAGCATCCTTTGATTGCGTTCCCCATTTGGAAGAAAATTCTTGCAAATACGCCGTAGTTGGGGATCGAACCGCGGGTCCCTGGGTCACAATCCGGATGTCCTACCGTTGCACCATTGCCCCGGGGACTCTTTTTTCCATTCAAATTTCTTAATACTCTAGTTTTAATTAACTTTATATTAGCAATTATTTATTTTCGCCCGACAATAGTTTATTTTTCTTCTAAATCAAAGTATGACGAGATTAGTAAAATGATTTAAATAATTAATATATAAAAGTAAAATTATAAAGAAAATTACTCCAATTTTCTGATAATTGTATTACTTTTACTAGGTAACTCATAAATCAAATTTATGATATCTTTTATATTTATATCAAAATTCATAAATCAATTTCATATATTTTTTACTAGCACAAAAAATTAAGGTAAAAAGATCAATTATCTAATAAAACTCTATCAACTTAAATTATTATTATCAAAATAAATTATTTATTAGAATAGGTTATTAAAATAAGTAAAAAATATTTATTAAAATTTTATCGATTAATTTTTTTAATTAAGAAACATTATATATCTATAAATTATTATTATTTGTTATTTTATGTTTAGTAAAAAATTTAAAATATTAATTGTGCTATTCTAACTAATAAAATATAAAATAACAATAACTTAATTAAAATCTTTAAAATAATTTTTAGTAGTTTAATTGACTTGACTCCTAAAAAAATTATGAAAAAACAGTTATTAATTCTTTTTAAAAATTAGTTTACTTAAGAATAAATTAATTTTTATTACTGTTTACTAATCGAAACCCATATAATCTTCTAAGGATTCATTTTGTTGGGAAACCAATAATTCAATTGAGTTGTAAATACCTGAAAACCCAAAAAAAAATGATTGTAAAATTCAACTTAAAGATATCGATTCAAAATTATATAAACTTAAGAGGAAAAAGGAGTATACTTTATTTTAAATTATTTATTCGCACCAATTTCGAGCCTTCGTTATCAAATTTGCCTTTCCTTTAATAAGAGAGCTAATTTATAAAAAGTAAATATAAAGAATTAATTAACACCTTTTCATGATAAAATTCAAACTATTCAAATATGAGATAATTTAAACAAAATAATTTTTTAATATCTCTTTTCTTTATCCTTTAATCTTTTTCATATATCTGTTCATTTAGCTGATCAAGATAGAATTATTGAGGTCAAAGGCGAAGACCACAGCATGGTCAACGGGAAACCTTCCCGACGACCGGTAGCTCCGGCGTTGACTTCCCCTGACTTTCGTGCCGGTGCTCGCCCTCATACGTCACGATGAGCATGGCGGGGTCGTCGGCCGCCCGCTCCACCTGCTTCCGAGCAGGACATCCGTTGACGCCGCTGCACCTGTAGTAGCCCCTGCAACAGACGACCAACGGTTCAGACCGATCCACGGCGGCGCCTTGGTGCAATCGGACGGTAGAGAATGCAAATTTAAGTACCTCGGGTAAGGCGAGCCTTTGATCGGCTTCTGCCCGTACTTCCGCCAAGTGTATTCGTCCGCCGGGATGTCGGCGTTCCTCGAGCTTATCGCCGGCACGCGCACCGTCTTCCTGTCACGGCTCCTTTTGCGGAAATGAAACGAGGGAATGCGCAATTTAGGGAAGGAAAGACGAAACGGACTAGCCTGTGCAGTTTGACGGCGTGCGTACCTTTTCTTCGCGCAGTGGCAGCGGCCTCCGGAGACATCGCCGGCGGAGTGGAGGGTGTCGGGCGCGTCCTTCCTCTTGTGGGAACATGCGAGCGGGGGTTTCCCCTCGCGGATGACTGCGGCCGCAGCACCGGTGGAGGGGACGAGAACAGAAGAGTAGCCCACCTTGCCGGTGAGTGCCAAGAGGAACGAGGAGCTGGTCATCGACTTCGCCTTCGTGAAATCCAGCGTCTCGGTTAGCGTAGCCGTCTCCGGCGGAGAAGCAGTGGACGGTAGGAGAGCAGAGACGGCGGCGGCAGGCTGAGGTCCACGGCGGAAGCGGGCGTGTCCGGTTCTTTTCAGGACGGAGATAACGTCCTTGAGCTTGACGATCTGGTTGGCGATGTCTTGGCAGTCCGACGAAGGCTGGTGGAGGGAGAACTGGAGGACGAGCCGCTCCAAGCTCCGAAGCCCGGCAGCAGCCGCCTCACGGATCGCCGCGTGATGGTCCATCACGTACTCCTCCGAACCCGCCGCCATCCTCGACGTAATTCGCCGGCGAAATTTCAGGTCAAAGACACGTTCCAGAATTCAACTCCAAATCGAAGAGAGAGAGGCGATCGAGATGTGGAAATCGAAGAGGAAATCAAGGGGTTTATAAAGACAAACTTGAGACCGTAACCCGTATTTGAAGTGCCGTGCTATGTTCTTGATCTGACGGTCAAATATCTCATCGCCACATAGATCAACGGACGAAACTCATCGTAGACTTACTAAATTGGTGATGCGAAACGCTACAGTCAACGGGGCAACCGTTGACTGTTAAGCCCCACGTGTCCCTCGGCGGCGACACGTGGAGGAATAAACGTTATGCTTCTTCTTCGTTACTTATTCGGAGAGGAAAGAATATGGATTGATTGAGCGTGGAAGTCAAAGACGATAAATAAATAGCAATCGACAACGAGGAGGGTTGACTTGGAGTGATTCGGGACTTTTGGGATTAAATTTTAAACAATCAATTATAATAAATAAACAATCTTGAACAATTAAGATTTGATTTTGTAAAATCTCTCGTAAGATTTGTATTAATTGGATCTTATGCGACTCGAGCCCCCTTTTCTTACGAGTCCACCAGGAACCTCTCTTCTGGCCGTCAATTGGGTTGACTTTTAATCGGTGAGCCCAGATGGACCAGTGGCCATGATCAGCGGTACCAACTAAATATTAATTTTTTTTCTTATATGCATGAAGAATAATTTTTAAAATAAGTAATTTATTATTAATAGGAAAATAAATACTATTTGAATTTCTCATAATCCAATATCTCTGTTGAGAAAACAACTAAATATAAAAATCAACCAAAAAATACAAATTAATTAATGATATTAAAAATTATATAGTAATTGTTTTTGAATATATTTAAGTGATGTATCAATTTTGAAAAGAACATATAAGACTCATAGACGTTCTCCCTCAGTTGAAGGTATCTCTCTCGATCGAAAACATCGATCCATACCTTCGACATGCCTCGTGTACAATCGAAATAGTTAGTTATCTCCCAATTAATGACACTAATATTTGTGTCATGTTAGAAGCTTGCACTAGTTGAGAAGAAGCATTCCTATCACATTATAAAATGAGTCTCCAAACATTCATTTCCAATAATTCACTAGACAATCGGTCAATAAGTAAACCACTAGAATTAGTAGGTTTTCGTCTTGATCACCTACTTGACATGATAGAGAAGGGAAGTGATTTTAATAACTCAAGAGATCTAACCTAACCCGACCACTAATTTTAATATCTTGAGATCTCTGACCTAACAACCACTAGCACTAGATTGCAACGTAATCTTATATGGAGATCGGTACTTGTCTAAGTTGGTCTCATGGTTAAATATGCACAAAGCACCCTCAATATTTCTCCCTAACTTTGTATTTGACCAATGGCACAAAGAAAGGCACGTGCCTAGTTGAATTAATTTATTTAAATTTATGTAATTATTTGGCAAGTTTATCCATACCCATTTGACGTTGACCCAAGCTTCACCGGAACGTTATTATTACTATAAAGCGCGCCACGTTGCCATGTCGGTCGATTAAGTTAAGAGTCGAGACACGACGCCGAGCTACTGATCTCTCCCTCCCGCATGGTCTCACGTGGCATCCTCGACGCCATTTGCTGTCTTATCTCGGACACCGTACAAAGTTACCGAGCCACGTTTACCTCGCCTGCCATTTATCCAAGTAGGACCCGTCATCGTACTTTTTCCACGTGTCGAATTCCGTTGTTCTCGGAGGATCACTGGACGACGCTGCTCGCACACCCGAAATTCCCGTATTCGTCCCGGTGGAGACCGGCGGGCCCCACGAAAAAAATGAGGAAGAACGGGCGTCGCGTCAAGCGACTAGTGGGGGAGTGAGAATCTCGCGCGGGGAGGTGAACCCTTCGGATAAAAAAGGCAACGGAGAGAGAGAGAGAGAGAGAGAGAGAGAGAGAGAGAGGTCGCAAGGTGTCGGGGGCGACACATCGATCCTTCCAAGGGGAAGCCGTCGGTGGATCGGAAAGAGGGTGGAGTTGCTTGTCGGGTGAGTGGGGCTGGGGTCTTTCTCGGTGGAGAAGCTCGCCGCGAGCCGGCGGAGGAGGATCGGAGCGAAGGTGATGGCCTGGTGGCACAGGGTGGTGGGATCGCCGGCGAAGCGCGCCTGGGCCGCCGTTGCAGGCCGATTCAAGTCCCGCAGCGAGGGTAAGCCTGCCTCTCCCTTTTCTCTTGCTTTGTTTCCGGCTTTTGTGAATCCCCCCTTTTCTTTTTTGGCTTGTTGTGTTTTGCTTTGATTTGTTTTACACATTTCTGGATTTGTTAATAACTGATTTAGAAAGAGATCGGTGCATATCATATTTCTTTTGTATTTGTTTGCACTTTTTTTTTACAGCCTTGTTCATCTTTTAAAAAAAAACTTTAAAAGCTGTGACTTTAGTTGGTTTGTTTTACTATTTTCACTTTTAATTTTGCAAAAAAAAAAAAAAATCGTAACTTCTTGGATTCATTTTGGATCAAATGAGGTCTCTGTTGGAAAGTGCCTAACAATTGGTGCAGAGTTTGCTTGTGTTACATGCTAATTGATTTTGCTTATAATCTACATATGCTCATGTGTGTTCACAGGGTGAAATTAAACACATTCTTCAAATGATTTAGCAGGTCCAATATCTAGTTTTTCTATCATGTCAATGGGTTTTCGAAGCACATTTTAGATATATTCTTGCAAGTATATATATATATATATTTCATTAAAAAAGATCTATCTACAAGGTGCTGAATCATTGGTAAAAAAAACCCATTGGATAAGAATGCACTGCTCGACATACTGGAGCTTTACTTACATCTTCTGAGTTTACTATGGCCGAATGATCGAAAAACAGTGGCATGCCTTTATCTAAGAAATGAGATCTGGAAGGAACTAAAATTGCTACCATTTGTCCTCTACCCAAGTCACCCCAAGCCACCCTAACCAATTCCCCTCCCATCTCTGTATGGTGAGCGCATGCGACCATAGGTTGAAAGGATGCTAATTTATTGTACCCTAAAATGGACCTAAAAATTAGTGTCAGCGAGTAGATCTGCTAGTCATTACATAGAGTTAGATTGCATGAGAACTAACAATGTAATTTTGAAACTATTATAATGATTGTTGACTTAACATAGAATTTTAGATTAAGCATGGCCAATGGACAACTAACTCTACGATCGGAGTGATCAAAGACATGCTCCAAGTGGCTGTGCAATTTACTGCAAGGTTGATTGTATCTGCAGGTCACCACCTGAGGTTGGCATTAGAGAAAACTATGGTGAAAGTTTTTAAACAAATGATGTTGTTGATTTCCGGCTAACCATGTAATTAATGGTTAAACATTGAGCATACAACAGACTTAAATTACCTCTATACTTGGTTACTAAAATCTCACATCATGTTTACCCAAATTATAGTGGTACAAGCAAGCGCATGAAGAATGTGCACTTTTGTTTAACTTATCTTGCACTGTGGTTAGGTTTCTACTCTTTTACACCAACCATAATGATGTTGCTAAAAATTTAGGCCATGAATTTGTTAAAAGGAACTCTCATTTCTCAAATCGTCTAAAACTTTTCAACAATAATTCAAAAAAATTCTAATCATTGGTCAGAATGATTTTTGGATACCAGGTTGAACCTCTTTCCTTTTTTCATGGTACAACCCTCTTGCTGCGTCCCTCTTTTCCTTGATACACAGATAATGTAGGACATGCTCCTTTGATTGACCTCAGGTGATCCAGGAGGTAGTTGAATTCCCATTACAAGTTTGTCCATAGAATTCAACCAATGAATGACTGAATGCAAATTCCATGTACTTTTCACTTACTACCATAATTTTATTTTTACATTACAAAGACTCAAGGTACTTGTCAAATTTATTTCTTCAGTATATTTCTAGAAACAGCAGTTTGTATCCTTGGATAAATATGTTTACTTAATGGAAGGCATCTTGCTTTTAGCTAATCATATGTCTAGGTCTGATCTCTCAAATGTATCAGTAGTAAGCACAAACTTTAGGAATTTATCCTCACTATTAGCAATTTATTATGCAATTTCAACATTACAGTGATTGATCAAGGGTGATTTGCTTTCTGTTCTTGATGATTTTTGTCTTTTTGAAGAATAGTCCATGGCCAGTCTCTTTTTTCTTATTCTGTCTGTTTCATGTTCTCTCTTTATGCTACCTTGTAACTTTCCAATTCTTTGAGTGATTTTCATATTCTTTCCCAATGAAAAAAGGACTGGTAAGAGAATTTATTCTTGTGCTTTCAGAAGCCAGTGGAATTCTTAACCTACATAATGATGTTCAAATGTGTGGATATGAAGACGTGCAAACCATGTGGGAGTTGGTGAAGCGATCAGAGATGGAACTCTCAAACAAGAACAAGAAGCGCAAGCGGCCATTGTGGAGGCTATCAGCCTGGTTGAACCGGACGTCATGTAGCAATCCCATGGATCCTCATTAAGTGAATTACTGTTGCAGTTGACTTGCACAGAATTATTCGACAATTATAATATTACCTACTGTATCTCTCATCTGTAACAAAGAAAGAAGTATCGAACGCATGCAAATGAGCTTAAGCCAGCTCTAGTCAGTATGTTATCTCCACTCCCTCACATAAATTACAGTAAAATCGATGTACTAAAGTTGAATGATGTGTATATATAAATGGCATCGTGTATCAACAATTGCACCCCATGTTTGAATGGAGGTGCCAAATTGGTATCAAGGCCTTCATAAGCTGACATCTGCTTGCTTGATTGTGATTTAATGTGCACAAAAGTTGAAACTGGTCTCTTTGTGATTTAATGTGCAGAAAAAAAAAAACAGGAATTGTTTTCTTCTCTGGAAAAGTGAGTTGGATAAGAAAGCATCATGGATAAGAAAGTAATGGACAATATTTTTCAGGCACAAACCTGGCATCTCAGTTCTTCTATACCATAAGCAAGGTGCAATGTAATGTTGAATTTTTCAAGGGAATAAGTTGGCAGTGGTGTAACTACTACAAGATTCTTGATATGCCTTTGCTTTTCTTTCATCATTAAAAATTCAATTAAGTGCCCAGCTTAATTTTCAGCACATGCAGATGTTATACAACAGGGTCTAACTTTTTGTTTTCCCTAAATTGTCGAGTTCTATATCCAGGTCAAGCTTTATCAGAACAAACACATGGAGTCTTTTGAAGCATCAACCTTATGACATGAATAAAAGGTGAGGCATGTTACACCAACCCAACTTATGATTGCAAAGCTAGTTGAAACCATGTTTGAGGTTGTTAACATAATTTATTTCTTACAGAAATCAAATTCCCATCCTCATCAGTGGGCTTCTACAAGAGATTTGAGAATGTTAACTTGCAGTTGCAGGTAAACCATGTAGCTCTTCACTTCATATAGCAACTCACTGAGGCACATCTCATTCCCACCAGGCAAAATCTTCCTCAGAGCTCTCACACGCCGGCTGTACTCATCCTCAACTCTGATCAAGCTCATGTAGCTTCTTCTGCTTGAACCTTTTGGCCTTGTTGGATACACAAATGCAAGTGACCTGGGAATCATTGTGGTGGCTAGAAACATGGGAAGCTGCTGGCTCTCTGAAGTGATCAAGGGGGTCTCAGCTCTGCGATGCTCGAGCTTGTGCCTCAGGGCACGGCTCCATTTGAAGCCATTGGCAGAGAGAGCCAGTGCCATGTCGACTTCAAACCTCACCATGCTTTTGAGCTTTTGGTCTTTGATTTGGCAGCAAGAACTAGCATTGGCAGTGGCTTTGGCCAAAGCAGGGAGGAGATAGCCAATGTATCTATACAGAAAACTTGCATAGACTACAGCATTTGGTTCTGATGAACAGACCCTCTTCCTCTCGCTTCTCTGCTTCTCTCCCATAAGAAAGGTGTCACTACCTGATAATGTGAGTCATAAAAACTTTGGAGAAGAAATCATAAAGATGGCTCAAAATGAATTAGAAGGTGTCGGAGGAGAAGATGGAAAGGAAGTACCTTGTTTCTGCTTGGGAAGCTTAATTCAATTGCTAGGAAGAGAAGAGAACATGACACCACTAAATAGGGCAAGAGAAGAGCAGCTCACAGTGCTCATTTGAATGCAGCAGTCCTTGAACTGGAGGCCAGCACAGAAGCAAAATAATTGAATGGTGGAGAGGGAAAGGTTTGGGGGCACCCATGCAAATGCATTGATAAACAACAGATGACACAATTAAGTAAAAGAAGGGCCCAAGGGGTCAGGGCATGCAGCAGGGCCAAGTGCTCAAGGGGTTTTGGCAGCCAAAACCCTCAGTCAGTCAGGGTTTGACATGGCTGGAGGCAGCACATGGTGGCACATGCAGGCAGAGAAGACGAGGAGCCCTCATTCAACTTCCATGTGCCGTGGCCTCTATAAATGCCAACCATCAGATGAGTCCAACCAGAGTACCCTTACACACTCTCACCTCTCCCTATCTCTCCTTCATCACAACTCATCACTTTAGACATGTAATGTACATGGATTTTGCATTGGTATTCATACATTTTAACCACCAATTCACATAGTTGAAAGTGGTTAGGAGATGGTTCAGCTTCTTGTTAGTTGATGTAAAACTATGACAATAAGTTCATGAACATGGATCTCAAGTGTCCTTGTTGTATGCCCTGCCTCATTTTGTATGAGAAGCCTAACTTTACATGCATGCTATCTCATGACCTGTGATGGTAAATAGACGATAATTCATTGGAAATGTATTGCCTCCAAGACTCATAGAAAGTCCCATGTAATTTGTAGAATAACTACTCTAAATGAGTATTATCCCTAATAAGATGAGCATGTGAGCCTAACAATGGATAAAGAGCTAAGCTAGAGTGAGTCACTAGGTTAGGATCCCAAATCCCAAATAGATGTCCAAAAATTTAAAGAGATATCAAACTCGACATGTTGAACAATGCATTAGGTTGGATTGACTCCTAGTCAAAATGATCATGTGACTCGTAGAGTTGGCAAGTCAAATGCATTAGGTGGTGGGTCAAATGGGATAAGAAAGTCAAATTGGTTGGTTTGGGTAGATAAGAAGAAATTAGTGGAATGAGTAGATCAACACACTAGATGGACTCCAACTAACCAAACAAGGCAATCTAATTATGTTTGTTGAAGTAACTAAGTGGATTGAATAGATAGATCAAGTGAGTTGGACAAACTAATTAACATATGAGCCAAGTAGACTTGGCCAACCGATCGCATCTAATGGACAATAGGCCAAGTGTTTTGGATGGATATAAATAAAAAAAATCCTAGAAAAAGTAAAATGTCATAATCGCCCATCATTTATACAGGGACAACACATGATTATGGATAACCTTAAATAGAGTAGAATCCTTGTGTCGGTCCCATTCCATGCATTCGGCTTTCCTTAGTCACTATGCTTTCCTCGGTCTATATATGCGGCTTCACACGCTTCACACCAAAAGCAATAAGGCTCGACCACTAGGCACGAACCTCCAACCCATTGATTGGTAACCCTTGTGCCTTTCTACCTCTTTTAAATTGTTTCATCAAGCCCCTCGCAAGCACAAAACACTTCTACTCTAAGCCTATCTTAAGTAAGACTAGCCCCTCACTAATCATAATGAAAGCTACCACTCAATTAATTTTCTCTCTACTTATTATAAAATTTCTCTTTCAAATGTCACTTTGGGAGACCTAACCACTTCTAATCAATAATTCATTTGCAACCATCACATAAGATGTATTAGATAACTCTTAAATATCATATAGGAAATATGAGATGCACATTTTCAAGTGTACTATATATATAACTCAATGCTCAACACAATGCTAATTATTCAGATATGATGTTTAGTGATATTCACACAATGAAGATGCCTCAATATGAGAAAACCTATATATCATTCATCATAAAAATATGCAAAAAAAAAAAGTCCTTTAAGATTTCATTAACCTTACTATTTGAATGCTCTCTCTCTAATACTGAAAGTAGTCTATAAAAATTCCTCATAAATGCAAAAGAGGTACTGTGGAACACTAGTGAAAGTGTTTTGAGAAGAATTGGAGAGTTTTCAGCTTCTTGTTTTCATGCCATTGATTGAGTTTGGAGGAGAGCAAAGCTGCACATGGTATTCATTGAAGCAGTGTGTCCCATTTAGCTGAGCTTCTTTGGACACACTTAGACAAATACAAGCACAATTTAAAGCTAAGAGTTGGGTGCCAAAATCATTGAATTCTCTATGATTAATTAATGCAGTGTCAGTGGAGATGCAGCTGATCATTTTGCAATTAAATACCAAGAACGCTAAACATAAAGCAATAAAAACAAAAATAGACCAGTGCAATAATGAGAAAGAGTTGGATATGGAGCCCCTACACTTTCGCACAAGGACACCAATAAGGTTCAACAGATATGCATGTGCCAAAATGCCCTGCTTTGTTCCAAGCAACTATGGCCAAAATACTACAGTTGTTACTGATAATTACAATGGGAGATGTTTACAGGAAAAGTCTTTTCTGTTGTTTAATTATTGAACTCGAAGAGCAAAGGAATTAAATCTTTAATCTTGTCTTGTTTTCTCTCACAAATCAAACAAGATTCGGGTTGAATGATCATGACTCAAGAGCCCCCATTTTTTGTTTGTTGCTGAAATTTAGAAATGAGTTGGATGAACAGCTTAATTTAAGCATGCAGCAATCATTTGATTGTTGCTTCTTTACATTTATCTGCCAACTTTATGTATTATACATAACTTTATAAGCATTCCTCACATATACTTTGTTAAGAAACTAATAAAGAAAATGATTTTTTTATAAAAAAAAAAAAAAGAAATTGTGTTTCATTGGAAGCCACGTGAACCCATAAAAATGGTGGACCAATGCGAGTATTGTTTTGCGTGACAGCTATAAAAGGAGGGGTGGGCGGCAAGGAGATCAAGAAATCGAATGGAGAAAGGATTCCGAGATCGAACTCTCTCCTCCTTCTCTTCTAGTTGCCGCCGCCCCCTTCCCTTCTATTCCTCTTCTTTTTCTCCTTCTTCCTTTGCTTCCTCTCTTTCTCTCTTGTGGTGGCCGAACCTCCTCCAAGGTGTGTAGTGGCCGGATCCAAGGTGGGAGACAAGAAGAGTCGAAGTTGCTGCGAGAAGAAGCAAGGCGATCCAAGGCATCATCATCCGGAGGTTGCAGTTTCCTTATTTCTGGAGGTCTGTTGCCCACACAACGTCCAGGAAGAAATTGGGAATACAGCGGAAGGTTCCGAGGTTATCAACAAGGTTCGGGTATGATTTATTTTTCCGTAGTTTTTTTTGTACCTAGAACTAGTCGTATACCGTAGTTAAGTAATTTAGGAATCGGCGATCCTGAAGGATCGATTGACTTAGTCTTTTGTAGACTTTGTCAATTGATCCTGGCGGAATAAAAAGTTTGTCCTGTGGGGTTCTATGCTTTTCGGAGCGGATAATCCGGAACATAGAACGGAGATCCAGATCGCCAATAAAGTTGACCAATTAATCCTGATAAGGTTACAACGTTTCTTTCTTGATAATTTTTATCTTTCCTATTTTATTGCTTTAAGTGACGTTAACAGGCTTAGGTGGTGTAGTTTTATTGGTTCAATGATGTCATAGCTTATCCCTTGTGGTGTATAAATACAACACAGAAGTGTGTAGATTTAATTCACGGCAATAAACTTTTTTCCTCTTCCTCGTTGGTTTTATTTCTCGGTGCCTTTTATTTTTTTTTTTTCTCTCCTTGCTTTGTGCTGCCGGTGTGGTTTTGTAGATTCTGAGCCAACAATTGGTATCAGAGCCTTGAATCCACGATTCTACAAAAATGTCGGGTATCCCACAAGCTGCTGCGAAGGAGAACGGCGGAGTGCCATTTCCCTATCCGATGCTAAGCCCTCACAATTACACTGTGTGGGCGATCAAGACAGAGGCGATTCTTGATGCCCAGGGAGTCTGGGAGACGGTGGAGCCAGCAGAAGGAGCCCAGGTAGATGCAAAGAAGGACAAAAAGGCACGTGCATATATCTTGCAGTGTGTCCCCGAAGACATCCTTCTCCAGATCGCAAATAAGAAGACGGCGAAGGAAGTCTGGGATAGCCTCAAGACGAGGTATCTTGGTAGTGATCGGGTGAAGAAGGCACGCGTACAAACATTGAAGAGCGAGTTTGACGCCCTCCGGATGAAGGAGACCGAGACGATTGATGAGTTTGCTGGCAAACTCAGCGCCATGAGCAGCAAATTCTCCACCCTTGGTGCCACGCTTGAAGATTCCTCTCTGGTAAAGAAGTTGCTCGATTCTGTCCCTGATAAATTCTTCCCTATTGTTGCCGGTATTGAGCAGTTCCACGACCTTGAGACTATGCCGTTTGAGGAGGCTATAGGGCGACTGAAGGCGTACGAGGAACGAACACTACGATTACATGGCAACACCAACAACACTGAAGGTGAGCTCCTACTTACTCATGCCGAATGGCAAATGCGACAGAAGGGGAGCAACGTGGACACTTCATCAGGAGGCAAGGGGCGTGGATCCAACAATCCCAGTCGTGGCAATTGGCGTGGGCGTGGGCGAGGGCGCGGACGTGGCCGTGGTACGCAGCGCCAAGACAGTGCAGGAGGCACTAGCGGCAACAACAGTGGCGCTCGTGACAAGAGACATATAAAATGTTTCAATTGTGAGAAAATGGGGCATTATGCGTCTGAATGCTACAACAAGCGTCGTGATGAGGCTCACCTCACTTGTGCCACCGATGAAGAGCCAGCACTGATGATGACCGTGTCCCACGAGGAGTCTCACACAAGGCGTGAGCGGCAGGATACCATTCTACTCAGCGAAGAAAGGTTCCTACCGGATATGTATCGCAATGTTAAGAAAGGAGAAGATAAAGACGTCTGGTACCTTGACAACGGTGCCAGCAACCACATGACCGGCCATCGCGAGAAGTTTCAAGAACTAGATGAAACCATCACCGGGAGGGTGAGATTTGGCGATGGATCAACCATTGAGATAATGGGCAAGGGAACGGTTGTGTTCGAATGCAAGAATGGCGATCAGAAGGCTCTCCATGAGGTATACTACATTCCGAAACTTTGTAGTAATATTATGAGTCTTGGTCAATTGACAGAAACTGGGAACGAGGTGCACATGGAAGGAGATACCATGAAGGTGATTGATAGGAGCGGGAAGCTCTTGATGCGGGTAAAGCGAACACAAAATCGCTTGTACAAGATAACCTTGAAGACATTCAAGCAAGTCTGTCTCATAGCAAGCCTAGAAGACCCAACCTGGTTATGGCATGCAAGGCTCGGACATGTCAATTTCCAGGACTTGAAGCTTTTGGGGGAGAAGAAATTGGCAGTTGGTGTGCCACTATTGCCCCAGCCAAACAACTTTTGCGAGGTGTGTGTGATGGCCAAGCATGCAAGGTCACCATTCCCGTACCAAGCAAACTTTAGAGCAGAGAAGCCGTTGGAACTTCTCCATGCTGATATTTGCGGGCCAATCTCACCATGTACACTCGCCGGTAACAAGTATTTTCTTTTAATTGTTGATGATTTCACAAGGTGGATGTGGGTGTTTCTATTGGCAGCAAAGAATGATGCATTCCAAGCATTCAAGAAGTTCAAAGTCTTGACGGAGAACAAGACTGGGTACAAGATCAGAACACTCCGAACAGACCGGGGCGGCGAGTTTCTATCCACGGAGTTCACTCGGTTCTGTGAAAATGAAGGAATTGAGCGGCACCTTACGGCTCCCTACACACCCCAACAGAATGGTGTTGTGGAGCGCCGTAATCGCACCGTGATGGCCATGGCAAGATCTCTCCTCAAGGGTACACATATGCCGGCAAGGTTCTGGGGAGAGGCGGTTAGGCATGCTGTCTATCTACTAAACCGTCTCCCAACTAAGGCGCTAGGAGAGCGTACCCCATTTGAAGCTTGGATGGGGAGGAAGCCACATCTTGCTCATTTGAGGGTGTTCGGTTGTGTTGCATATGTGAAAAACACAACCCCTCACCTTAAGAAACTTGACGACAGAAGTTCACCCATGGTATACTTGGGTGTCGAGGAAGGCTGCAAAGCTCATCGTCTATTTGATCCAAGGCGTGGCAAGCTACAAGTAAGTAGAGATGTCATATTTCAAGAAAATTGTGAATGGACATGGAATGCAGGTGCTAACAATGAAGAAAACTTGCCAGAGTTTATTACGTTGGATGATACATCCTATTCCGACGAGGCGATTGTTGCAGCAGATGCTGAGGCAGGGGTGGAAGATGTCGCACCACCACCAGAAGCCGTGGTGCCCATGACAAGAGTGTCAAGTCCATCTACACCATCATCGAACGCCCATGCAGCTACCTCATCTTCGGAATCAAATACACCCGAGTCTTATGAAGGGCCAGTCCGTTATAGGTCCCTTGCCGATATCTACGCCAACACTGAGGAAATTGTTGGTATTAATGAAGAGGTGATGATGGTGATGTCTGAAGAGCCGACATGTTACCAAGAGGCTGCAACCGAGACTTGCTGGTACAAAGCAATGGAGGAGGAACCGAAATCTATCAAGATAAACCAGAACAATGAGCAGATGTCATCGGTCAAGGAGTCCTTGCCTCTCAATGAAAAGGATGGAAACTGCAATCCACATAGATCAGAGGACAACTCTTGCCTGAAGGATGGAAAGAATGCATTTGGAACCAGTGATAATAAGTCGGAAGTTGGTTGTGCGCATGGTAATCAAGATTCTGATTGTGGAGACAAGACAATTATGACTTCAGATCAACATGAAATTCTGAAAGTAATATCAACTCCAAAAGAATTCCTGGTCAGAGAAACAAGTGATGGCATGATGGTAAATGTAGTTGAGGGACTCAAACTTTATGAGAATTTTCTGGATAGCTCAGAAGTCACTGAACTTGGTTCATTAGCTAATGAAATGAGAGCAGCTGGCCAGAGAGGAGAACTTCCAGGGCAAACACTTGTAACACTGAAAAGGCCAATGAAGGGGCATGGTAAAGAGATGATTCAACTAGGTGTTCTCGTTAACGAAGAAGCTATAGAAGATGAAAATACAATTCTGACCTCTGGAGAGAGGAAGATAGAGGTCATTCCTAGCCTGCTTGATAGTATCTTTGACTGCTTGGTTCAGCTGCAAGTTTTGCCATTTAAACCTGATTTATATTTTAATGAAAGTTTAGTATCTTGGAATTCACAGAAGCATAAGACAGTGACACTTTCATCTTGTGAGTTCATGACAGCCACAACTGCGGCCTACCATGCATTGTGGTTGAGGAGCATTGTGGTTGAGGCACTTTCATGCGACAACTACTCGGCGTTCATGATTTACAGTTATATATATATATATATATATATATATATATATATATCATCTTTAACAGTTTGACATAATTAATCTCACGATTATATATATAAAAAATAAATAGTTAAAAATGATGAAAAGCTCATGCATGCATGAATGCTGGACATTAAGAAACTGATGGTGCCCATGCATTTGTGTATATAAGGGCATCCATAACGTAGAAGTTATTTCATCCAAATATTTATATGATTTCCATATTCACATCATCAATTAAATATTTTCTTCCTCAAATATCTCAACTTTCACAATCAAATATCCCCTTCCAAATATTTTTTATATAATAAAATAATCCATCAAATATCATTCCTCAAATATCATCAATCAAATACTTTTTTACATAATAAAATAATTAAAATCATCCGATAAATTTATCCAATAATTTGAAATCATCAATCAAATATCCCTTTCTAATAAAAGATATTTGATGCATGAAAATATTTCTTCAAATATCCGTATGCCCTAAATCCAGTTAGGATATATAGTGAGGCAAATAAATGGTCCGATCCACCTCTGCCCTGCGAATCAAACACTGCGGCAACAAGAGAAGAGAAAGAAGAACGATCCATCCACTGTCCCAACCGATCGGAGAAGATGGCCGCAAAAGAAGCAGCAGCCGAGTTGACGACGGTGAGGTTAAAACTCCATCTCCTCCGGTGCGGTCGCTGCAACGGCCGTCTCACCCCACCTGTCTACCCAGGCCCTTCTTCTTCCCGATCGAGTTCAATCGTCGTTATCGATCATAACCTCCTTCCTTGTGTAGTTGATATTTTTCTGTCTCGGTGTCTGTCAAAATGGACATTAACGTTTTGCTGTCTCAGTCTGAAAACGGATTCGTTACAACATGCCGGGAATGCCAAAAGACACTCACGCCGATCTCCTCTTCAACGCCGGTGTTATTTAACCGAAACCACGCTCTAGAAAAGGTGATAGAGTCTTTATCCATCCCCTGTTCTCATTCCGCCCACGGATGCAACGAATACTTTCCTTACCTCGGAGCTTCAATTGAAAACCACGAGAAGGATTGCCGCTATGCGCCTCGCCGTTGCTTCGTCAAGGAATGCGCGTTCAAAGCACCGAATGGAGCCCTGGCACAGCACCTCACGGCGGAGCACAGCGTCAAGATCCGCAACTTCAACTATGAGGTCCCTCTACAAGTATCCATAGACGACGATGAGCTATTGCTAGTGCTCAGAGCGAGCGACGACAGCGTCGACTTCGTGCTGCTTAATTCTTTCGATAACTGTTCAGAATATAACAACTTCACATTGGTTAGTTGCGGTCAATCTCGTCCTTCCAAGAAGATATTCAGTGAGCTGACAGCGAGGTCGGACGAGGGAATGGAGCTTTGGCTCAAGGCTCCCGTCGAACAATGGAACGGATCGTTTTCCACACCAGCCTTCCTCGTCGTTCCCGGTGACTTCTACGGTGAAGATGGAAAGCTCGACCTGGAAGTTCATATCTACGTCGAGGATTAATCCTCATCCTGTCCTCTCCTCTCCTCTCCTCTTTTGATGTGATGTGATATATTTTGCTTTTGCTTGTGGTAAAAAATTATGGATTTTATGCATCGGGATTCATGCCGTGAATATTTGAATTGTGGAGACGTTTGTAATGATTATTTAAGAACAATTTAAAACAACATATATGAGTCTATATGTGACGATGTAATAATAAAAGAGGGATAGTGACAGTAAACTTTTAACACACTTAATCCTAATTTCTTCTAGACTCGGATGGCATGCAGTCACTGTGATGCGGAAAGTCAAGGAAGACGATATGCGTATTTGCTAGGTCAAGATCTACGCTATGGCGGCAGACCCTCTCATCTCGACAGGAGAATCCCCCATCTCGTGGCGGCGGCGAGAGAAGCCCCCGTCCCGACGAGAGAAGCCCTCCATCTTGGCAGGCCCTCTCGTCTCGACGAGAGAGGACCCCATCTCGGCAGACCCTCTCGTCTTGGCAGGAAAATCCCTCATCTCGGTAGACCCTCTCATCTCGGCTCGGTGTCAGCATCTAGGGCCTCCCCTTCAGAGAGTTTCATTCTATCTTTATCACGTACACCTGTAAACCCAGCCACTCCGCCTCTATTCGGGTAGGCTTTAATCCTAACCCTGACCTCTGACACCAACTACCATCGCCGGGTGGGCAAGGAGTCAGTATGCCGCCCCGTTGCAATTGCTTTCGACATCAGTCCTAGTCGCTCCCCCGCATTAATGACAACTCCCATCGCATTAATGGAGCTTCAGTCCTCGTCCCTATACGTGGCGTGCTCCTCTAACCTCGTGGTTTGCACGCATTACCGTAAAGTAGGTATGGGAAATCAGACTCAGTTTCCCCTAGAAGTTCCCCCTACGAATGTAGCTCAAGATAGAGGGGACAAAGGGAAGGTTCTTCTGGTGATAGTGCGTGTACCCGAGGCACATAGCAGCCGCCTTCCCGTACGGAGTCCAAAGGTTGGTTATAAAAGGAGTAACTCATAACCATGCAAGAGGTCAATATCGAGAGAACTCTATCTCCCTCCCATTTTTCTCACTTCCTTCGGACGAAACCCTAACTTGAGCATCGGAGTGGCTCACCGGGATCCCTCGAGCGCCATTCTAACCTCCCTTGTTTAGTGTGTTTCAGGATTCCTTCGAGAGGGAAGGTGTCCAAGTGCCTCCATCCTAATCCAATCGTGTGATCGCCCTCGTCAGACGGTCCATTGACTGGTGGCTTGACCCTCTACGACATTTGGCCGGAACACACTGTTATCCAAATAACTTCTTACTTTAAAAAATGATGCTGTTCTTCGAAAGAATAAAAACAAATAATTCAATAAATGATGGTAAATACGATTTCACCGTCCACAGTTGCTGAGAAAGTTAAGTCGTTGAAATAGACATATAAATCTTGGCCCATTATTCATCATCGACCTCAAAATAACAGTTTTTATATTTGGAGTATGTGAGCCCACGCCCTTAAACGAAAAAAAAAACTTGCATACATCTCCTCTCCTGTTGCATACATGCTTCGTCAGTTGTGGACTATAGATCCATCTCCTCTCCTGTTGCATACATGCTTCGTCAGTTGTGGACTATAGATCCATCTCCTCTCCTGTTGCACAATGATGCAACAACAAAGATGGAAGGAGTAATAGGGTTTAGGATTTAGAGGATCATAGTCTTTCTGAAAGGGTGGTAAATTGCAAATAACATTTATCTCCCACAGGAGTTGTTGAGGAAGTATGTTAGGAAACTAGTCCCACCAATGTGTCCTTAACGTGGATTTGTAGAAGACTTTTGACATAGTAGATTAACACTTCTTGCATATTGCACTGGATTTTTTTGGCTTCCCTACACTTAACACTGATTGGATCATGGAGTCACTACCTCAATAATGAAACTCTATCTTTTTGTTGTCGGTTGTTATGGTCGTAAAGAGTGAGTCGCAGTTAGTCAAGTTCGAGAGAGGTTATTGGGTTTAGCGGCACGGGTCATAGAGCTCGGATCGAACCGAACCCTCCGAAACCTCTTTCCCAAGTCGAGTTATGCAAGCCGAGTCGGGGAAATAGGATCCGGACCTGATGGAAGGCCTCCGGCATAGCTCAGAGTCCTCTCAATAGGGTTCTCCACTCCCAAATCAACTGAGCCGACTCCTCACCCTCATTGCCGATCTCTCGAACGCTCGGAGCCGAGTCCATCAAGTCGACGCGGGGTCCAAATCGGATTCGCAAGGCAACATGACATCCTCTCCCCCGCCGATCCATATCCTCTTTACGGATTCTCCGACTGAGCCAAATCAACCCGTTCAGATGAAAATCATGCTTACTCTCCGATTCTGCCCTGGCTCAATATAAGCTTTTTCTCTTTCCAAAAGATCACTCTCCCATCTTGATGAAATTCTATCTTTTTGTTGTTCGGTATTCTTTATTACTTACATTTCAAGGTATAATAGTGTGTTACTATTATCTTATTATTTGTACGATTCTTTTCCTCCAAAAGAGAATGTTAGGGGGTGTTTGGTTAAGGGTAATCCATGATTACCTTGGTTATCCATCCAAGGTTATCAAATAAAACCCTGTTTGGTTTAGGGAATGGGTGATTCCCTAGTAATGTTTTATTCCCGCCACGTCATCCTACATCAGCATATTAGGGAATCCAACCCGGAATTGAAAAACCAGGTAAAATCTTGGTTATCCTGGATTCCGGGGTTATCCTAATTTCGTTTACCCTGTTACCCATCTTTTACCCATCCGTCCCCCGAGCGAGAACCCTCCCGAGCGGAAACCTCCGCGAGCGAAAACCCTCCCCCGAGCGAAAACCTGCGAAAACCTCCGCGAGGCCTCGTCTTCCCCGAGCGAAAACCTCCGCGAGCCGTCGTCTCCGCGAGCCCTCGTCTCCCCCGAGCAAAAACCTAGCGGCGGCGATTCCGTCTCCCCCGAGCAAAAACCTCCGCGAGCCTCGTCTTCACCGAGCGAAAACCTTCGCGAGCCCTCGTCTCCGCGAGCCCTCGTCTCCCCCGAGCAAAAACCTACGCGCTTCCCCTTCCGCGCGCTTCCCCTTCCGGTGAAACCCTAGCGGCGATTCCTGACCTCGGCCTCCTAAAAATAGCAATGAAACTACAGACGGCCATTGATAAGTAGGAGAAGTAGACACAGGGGAGAGCTGTGCTGCTCTCAATCGATCAATCCAAAGGCGTCGCCTTTCTTCTTCGTCCTTTTCTCCTCCCATTCCTATCGAGGAACGGAACGAAGCTGCAGTGACAGATCTTGTGTACGACGCGCAGGGGGCGGCGCTCCCTTCGTCTCGAAAAGGTAGTGTTTTTTTTTTTAAACTTATTTCAGCTGTGGGTTTGTGATTACAATCAATTTGGTCTAATCGGTACTTTGTGTGATACTTTATTTGAAGAAGATTTAATGGTAAGAAAAATGAGGTATTGCTGTTATAACTTTTGTTTAGAAAAATTCATACAATGATTAACTTTTCATTTGTGTTTGTGGGAGTTCTCCACAATGCTACCAGGCTGCAGGAACCAAGAATCTGCTGACTCGGTATCGGTATGTCACAGTTTATTCAGTATTAAATCTTTCAGTTTTCTTTAGTATGCTTCCTCCTTATTCTGGTCATTATACTTTCCATATTGTAAATTGAACCACCCAAGAACCAATTTTTAATTTCTAGTTTTCTGTGGTTTTTAGAGTTGATAATTTGAATTCTTAACTATGATTGCTTCAGGTTTGTATGTCAAAAGGATTGGGTGCTCCAGTTGGATCCGTCATTGTGGGCACAAAGGAGTTCATTACAAAGGTAGATAAACCTATGGGGACCTTTTGTTGATAGTTTGTTGGTGCATGCAAGGATCCCTTTATGGTGATTGCCACAGAACTTCTTCTGGGAAGCTGCATGTCTTTTGTTTGTTTGTTTGCTTATGATTGATCTACCAGTTTGTATGAAGCTAAAGTTGGAAGCTCTTTGTGATCGTTTCTTCTGTATTTGTTGTTGCTGTTCCATTGCTTTGTATGAAGCTAAAGTTCTTTCTCTGTATTTGTTGTTGCTGTTCCATTGTCTTTGGGAGCTTGAAACTTCCATTTGAGTTTGAAAAATATTTATTTTGTTATCTTTGAATTATTATTATTGTAGAGTTAATATTATCTACTTAAAGTGTGCTATGTGGAAATTGAGCTGATTTCATCTTTTTTTATGTTGTTGTGGAGTGTCTAGAGTGGATTATCGTAGTCATCGCCGATCCAATTCAGAATTGCAGTGATATGTCATCGAAATTGTGGTCGATACCCAAACTGAACGGATTTTTGGTTTTCAACTCGATCGCAAGAGGGGCATCTAATTCATCGGCTTGGTTTCCAACTCGATCGCATGACGAGCATATAATTCAAAATTTTAAAATTTATAATATATATTATATTATTAATATTATAATGAATAATTTAATTTTTAAAATAATTAAATATCAAATTAATTGAATTGTAAAAATGATTATAATTGAATTAAACCAAACAAGTAAATAAGGGTAATATAGTAAATGTAAAAGTAAGTAATGTATTAAAACCTTCAACCAAACAAGGTTTTGTCTCATTACCTAGCATTAAACCAAACAGCATTCAACCAAACAAGGTTATGTTTTATTCCCTATAACCTTGGTTATGTGATTACTTGGTAATCACATAACCAAGGTAATCACGGACAACCCCCAACCAAACGCACCCTAAAACTTCTTCACATGATATAATCAATAATCATCGTGGACGATAGTATTCATTACTTCTAGAGCGAGTGGCATTAAGCTTGAGAAATTGTAAGTGACTTATCTTAAGTAATAAACATGAAAATATGTGTTATCTAAGATTTCAAATTTGAATCCTCTTAGCAATATGCACCAATTGACTCAGGTAGCTATTTCGATAGTAAACTCTTATTAACATAAGGTACCATGCCTCTAAAAATTCATTTATGAGGTTTTCTGACTATGACATCGTTTTAGTGGTAGAGTCGATCATTATAAAAATTTTATTCAAGATAATTTTTGCCCTCGAAGCATAATTGAATTAATTATGACAAAATAAAATGGTAAAAGAGAGTAAGAGTTCGAATCTCGACGTAACTGATATAATATCTTTTTCTATCATGGGCTGTTGTAGTTTTTTAATTTATTTTTTTATAAATGATCGTGAGATCAATTATACGAAATCATTGATGTGGCGGATTTCACTTTCAGAACAGCTTGGGAAATTACATTTAAAATTAGAAAAAACTCAAGGAATTAAGCTTAGAGTAAAGGGTTTAAAGTGAAGAGCTGGAGGAATTAAGCTTGGAGTGACCAATTCAAGGAATTGAGCTCGATTTCAAGATAGCGGATGGCTTTCTGGATCGCGGGGGAAACTCATTCTGCTGCCGTGTTTACATGCGGGAAACGGAAGGAGGCGTCCGTGGCCGGCAATATGTCGAGCCAAGGGCGGAGCTTCAACCCTAGAAGTCCCTCGGAGGTCCGATCTGAGTGATTGCGTCCATGTCGATGCCCCTGAGGAGAAACCATCGACCAATGACGAGGCGCATGGACCATGGGAAGGCTTGGGAGGACGAACGTCGGCGGCGAGCGCTGTCGTTGGCCCTTCAGGTCAGGCTGGAGTCCCTGGCAGCGATGTAGGGGACGATTCGGCGTGAGGCGAGGTGCTACATGTCAGACCTGGATGAACGGAGCTGCGCGAACGGCGAGTCGGAGATCGGATCCTACGCTCGAGGAAGGAGGATGATGAGTCTTGCGAGCCGTGCAAGTCAACGAAAAAGGGACTCCTTCCGCCTAAATAAACACAGCACAGAATCCCAATTTAAACCCTACTCAGCGACCCAAAAGGTCACTTAGTGGCCATTTCAGCCTTCCTTCCCTTTTCCCGAAGCACTCGCCGCTATGGCCGCCGCCGCCGCCTTGAAATCCCTTCTCCGCCCCTCCGCTACCTCGCCGGATTTCTCCGCCCTCCTTCCCCTCTCCGCTTCCTCCTCTGCGTCGTGCGTCTCCTTCCGGTCCTCCAGCTCTCAACCCTCCTTCCTCGGCATCCGCCTCGCCGACCCCGCCCATCCCACGATCCCCGCGCTCCGGATCCGAAGTGCGGGAAGGGGACTTCGCATCGAGGCCGCGGCGAGACCCACTATTCTGGTGGCCGAGAAGCTCGGGGAGGCCGGGCTGGCTCTGCTACGGGAGTTCGCCAACGTGGATTGCTCGTACAACCTCTCGCCCGAGGAACTCTGCGTCAAGATCTCTCTCTGCGACGCGCTGATCGTGCGAAGCGGGACGAAGGTGACGCGGGAAGTCTTCGAGGCCTCCAAGGGGCGGCTCAAAGTGGTCGGCAGGGCCGGGGTGGGGATCGACAATGTGGATCTCCAAGCTGCCACGGAGAGCGGGTGCCTCGTTGTCAATGCGCCGACCGCAAACACGGTCGCAGCAGCTGAGCATGGGATAGCGCTGCTTACTGCCATGGCAAGAAACGTCGCTCAGGCTGACGCCTCGATGAAAGCTGGTGAGTCAACTTTGTTGTTCGTTACCTGCATTTGTTTAGATCTGCAAGTAAGGAAACGAGAATGATCATTATTACTATATGGGCGGATAAAAAAAGTACTTTAGATCCATATTTCGTAATTACTTGTTTGCATTAAGAAGTTTGGATTTTCGTGCTGTCAAAGTGCCAAATCATGGTTTCAAAAAGATTCCGCTTGAACCACATAAGATGAAGCAGCATTCTTGGCGGATTTTGAAGGCGATATGACATGTGTAGATTATACACGTAGTTAAAAATCTTATCAGGTTCATTTAAACAAATTTGTACAATCAAATTGAATCAAAACCTAAGCTACTTTCTTTAATAGTTTGTTCCTTGTAAATGCTAACTTATATTCAAGCGATAAAATATCTTTAGTCAAGCTGCAGCCCACATTAGTCATTATAAATATTTCAATATTTTAACACAGATTGCATATGTCCCCTCAGATTTCTCGTATGCCACATGTGTTTTACATAGTGAACATATTGTTTGCTTATAGTTTTTAAAGCTTGTACCCAAAATTACCTTCTCGTTCCTTTTTTTTAAAAAAAAAATTAATTGAGTGGGAATGTGGCGTTCCATAAAAATTTGTGAATCTGCAGCCCAATAGCTACTATTGTCAGTATCAGGTCAAGTGGGGTGGAAATTTAGATGAGTTTTTGATTCCCAGTTTAAGGACAATTACTTCTCTGCGGAATTTGCTGGCAATTACTTCTCTGTGGAATTTGCTGGTCTTCATGAATTAATTCATCTTTAACTTCCAAGACTTCAGATTTATCCTAATCTTTAGTCTGCATTAGTTGTGTGACTCCTAAGCTGAAATGCTGAATCTTGTTCAATGCTTGTATATATATCTGGTGTTCTGTATTCATCTATCAAGTTTATTACATTTTGTTGCATTTACACTACCAATGTGAGTTTACAGTTTGTAGTATGCTTTACAAGTTTATTATGTGCCCATGTTTGTCATATTCAGGCAAATGGCAGCGCAACAAATATGTTGGTGTTTCTCTGGTAGGGAAGACACTGGCGGTGATGGGATTTGGAAAAGTTGGTTCAGAAGTTGCCAGACGCGCAAAAGGACTTGGGATGCATGTTATTGCTCATGATCCTTACGCACCTGCTGATAGAGCCCGTGCTATTGGGGTGGAACTTGTATCATTCGATGAAGCCATCTCTACTGCTGATTTCATATCACTTCACATGCCACTAACTCCAACAACTGCAAAGATATTCAATGATGAAACATTTGCAAAGATAAAAAAAGGAGTAAGGATAATTAATGTTGCCAGAGGTGGGGTTATTGATGAAGATGCCTTGTTCCGAGCGCTTGATAATGGTACAGTTGCTCAGGTAAGTTTCTGCTGACATCTGTCACCTTCCAATTTATGTACTTTTAGTTTTATCCCAAGCTACAATATAGTGCTTAATTACCAGATACTGACAAAGCACAATCTATCAAGCTGTAGCTTTGATGCATTTGCTGCTTAGATTTGTGATGATAACATTAAACTAATTCATTTATGGAGGTGGAGTGTTTGGTGGATCAAAGTATCTCTACTACATGTCTATTAATGACTTTATATCTTCAGACTGTTCTAATGGGTCATAGAGGGTGCTATTCTTGTTTTAATATGGAAATTTCTGTTGACTTTTGCCAATTGTAACTGAAACAGGCTGCACTTGATGTATTTGCCACTGAGCCTCCTTCAAAAGACAGCAAGCTGGTGTTACATGAAAATGTTATTGCCACTCCTCACCTTGGAGCTAGCACTGTGGAAGCCCAGGTATGTGTTTTAATACTCGAGCTCAAATTTATTGGTTAAAAGCAACCTACACTCTCTAAAGTGTTTTCAAGCTTATATTTTTAGCAGAAGCATCTTGTGTAATCTCCTTTTCACAAATTTACCTGTTTCTTTATTGGTTATTTATGGGCAAAGATCCATAAGAAGTACAGTTCGACCTTTTTTACTTGATAGCTCACAAATATCAGTCTTCTAACTTATGGTCATGATCATCCATGTGATCAATATTCTTAGGAAGGTGTAGCTGTAGAAATAGCAGAGGCTGTTATTGGAGCATTGAAAGGTGAACTTGCTGCCACTGCTGTGAATGCTCCCATGGTTCCTGCTCAGGTGATTATTTATATGGGTCCCCATATATATATATATATATATATATATATATATATATATATATATATATATATATATATATTCCAATTTACATCACCATAGACCTGATAAAATTTTGCTCGTGACAGGTCCTTTCTGAGCTAGCCCCTTATGTTATCCTGGCTGAGAAACTTGGTAGGTTAGCTGTTCAATTAGTTGCTGGGGGAAGCGGTATTAAGGGTGTTAAAGTTGTCTACGCATCTGCTCGAGATCCCGATGACTTGGACACAAGGGTTCTTCGTGCTATGATCACTAAAGGGATCATCGAACCTATATCAAGTGTGTTTGTCAACATTGTTAACGCAGATTATACAGCCAAGCAGAGAGGTCTTCGCATCAGTGAAGAGAGGACTTTCCGCGACAGCTCTCCTGAGATTCCTCTAGACTCAATTCAGATCCACCTATCTAACGTCGAGTCCAAGTTTGCCAGTGCCTTATCTGATGCTGGCGATATAACAGTGGAAGGAACAGTGAAGGATGGCATACCTCACCTCACCCTTGTTGGCTCTTTCAGCGTGGATGTGAGCCTCGAAGGGAATGTCATACTGTGTAGGAACGTTGATCAGCCCGGTAATATCGGTCGGGTGGGAAGAATTCTCGGGGAACAGAACATAAATATTAGCTTTATGAGTGTGGGTAGAACTGCACCAAGGAAACAGGCTATAATGGCCATTGGTGTCGATGAGGAACCCAACAAGGAAACTCTGAAGAAAATCGGAGAAACGCCAACTATCGAAGAATTCGTCTTCCTGAAGCTATAGGATAAATGCCATTCTGCTTTAGCATTTTCCATTTGAGCAAAATAAGGTTATAAGGTGCTGATTCACCCAACAAGAAAGCTATTTGGAGGATCATCGACGCTGCTTTGGCGGAGTGGCCACCATAATTGCCTGTTCGCTTGTGCCTTGCATTTTTCAAGCATGTGGAGTTTCCCAACATTAGTTAGTTTATTCAATATTTTGAAGAATCTCCTGACCTAGATTTTGGATGCTTCTGCCGTAAGCAACTTACAGGTTGATTATGATAAGATTCTCGATGCCAGCCGATGCTTTATTCCTCCAGGTTATATTGCATGATTTGTATTGCTTGATTTGTGCAGGTGTCGCCAGCGAAGAGGAGCTGTATCTTCCATTTTAGTTCTTTTCCCATGTTTCGTTAGAGTGAGTACTGGAACTACAAGTCTGCACACACACATGCTCTCTCGTCGCCTGAGTATTGTTTTTCAATACTAACTCTTCAATCAAAGCTGACAACCAAAAATCTCCACGATCAAAGCTGTTTAGAAAGAAAGGGACAAGATCACAGTTTCCATATGACAAGAATCAGAAACCAAATCCGAATCATGGCGAAGTGCTGTCCCTTTTCATTACCAGACAAAACACGGGCTCATTTACGACGGCACCAATAAAAATGCATGTGCTTGTAGGGCCATCCACCATCCTCATCAGCCATGGCGCATCTCATCTATTGCATTTGCACAATCCTTCTCACAGCCTTTTCTCACCTTCTCGAATTCAATACACAAAGGACAAGATACTGGTGAATCAACATCGAGGGGATGTACGCAGTGGTTAAGTGTGTGCCTTACCCCTACTTGAACTTGTCCATGGCAGATTAATGATACAAGGATACCATGACAGTGGTTGGGTAGAGAACGTTGGTTCTCTGACACCGGCACATCTCTCAGACGTTCCCGTAGAAATGAAACAAAGTGTTGAGTAAATGTCAGGGGAGGAGGCTAAACAAAATGCCACAGTGGTGAACAGATCAAAGCCATAAAAGCCCATCAATTATTTCATTCAGTTTTCAACTCAATCAATAATGATATACAGATAGTTGTAGCACAATCCAAGTATAATCCAATGTAGAACACCAGCTCTCAACCCTCTCATTATAAATACAGATGGACGGACAACTTTTTGTCCTCGAGATATTGTACATGGAATCAGATAGAGAGACCACTTCATTTGCCTGAATGTGTGCAAAGTAGATAGCAAAAATATGGGATGAAAGAAAATTTCTAGGTAGATTTTAGAGATGCATAACTTGCTGCTCAAATAGAAACTGCCATTGCTCCCTTTCACTAGCCATCCACAACTTGTAGTTTATATACCAGATGATATAGCTCGATCGATAAATAACTGTGTTGTGTTCTTGTTTTTGTTTTTAGATCAGCTCATCTGCTCCCCGATGAGATCCAGACCGACGAGGAGAAATGACACTCCTTGAAACAACAGGAAGTAGAAGTGAATGCCCTGCGCCGAGAGGAGGCTTCGGATTGCGGCAGTGAGGAGTAGAAGAGCAAGAGCTAATTCTTTCTTGTAAAGTTTGTTCTCCCTTTTCACAGGGGGAGCCTCCTCTTGTTTCTTCAACTTGGTCAGTTCGATGAGCTCACTGTCTGAAACACCTCTGAGGAGCTGCTGCATAGGCTTTGCATCTCGTTCGGCCGCCGCCAAAAGATCCGATTCCAACGACCGCCCGGCCTTCTTTGTGACAATCCACTCGTACGAACTTCCGAGTTGGAATAACCCGGCCACCATGGCATTGAACTTGGTCACTGACATCGTGTTCTCGAAGAGAAGGTAAGGTACGAGGAAAGGGATGGATCTCGGGGCCGGTAGAATGTTTAGGAAGGACATGATCACAGGGATATAACAGATTACCCAAATTGGTAACTCAGCCTCAGGCACAAACATGGACAGTGGAAGAATTATGCAGAACAATGTGAAGGAATAAAATGGGAGGATGAGCTTTCTCAAGAGGAAGAAAAGAAGGATCAAGTTAGCCTTCTTCCATATCGAGATCTGCAAAATCGTTACGATGATTGGATTGATTCTACGATAAACATAATCCATATAAAGTAGCCCAAGAATTTCAAACCTTCGATTTTATGATGGCCGGAAGGCACAGACGGAATAAGTGCATCGGACCGGAGTGCCACCGGTGCTGTTGTTTCCGGTAGGCTTCATAAGATTCAGGCACTTCACACAGCACCTGTGTAAAATGTATCAACACACGAAGAAGCAAGCAATCGATCGATCGATCGATCGATGAACGAACGAATTAATCCAATTGAAGTAAGTACCTTGACGTCGTTGAGGAAGATGAACTTCCAGCCGTCGAGGTGAGCGCGCACGGCGATGTCCATATCTTCGACCGTCGTCCGCTCAAGCCACCCCCCTGATTCCTCCAACGCTTGGATTCTCCACACGCCAGCAGTCCCGTTGAAACCGAAGAAGTTCAAGAAGTTGCCATTCACCTGCTGCTCGACCTCAAAGTGGAAGCAAAGGTTGATGTTCTGGAGCCGAGTTAGCAGGTTCTCGTCCTTGTTCACGAAGCTCCACCGAGCCTGAACTAGCCCCACTTCGGGATTTCCCTGGCCCAACCAAAGACTCACAATTCAGTTCGACCATGCCCTTGTTCATCCTGATGATCTCAGCAGATCTTACCTTAAAATGTGGAACTGTCTTCTTGAGGAAATCAGGGTTTGGTGTGAAATCAGCATCAAATATCGCAACAAACTCGTAGTCTTTGACATAGTCACAGCTCATCGCCGACTTCAGATTCCCAGCTTTGTAGCCAGTCCTGATCGACCGATGTCGATGGATGATGTTCACCCCGCGTTGGCTCCACTTGGAAACCTCTGCCGCAATCAGGAGCTTCACCAACTCGTCGTCAGAGTCGTCAAGAACTTGGATCAGTAGACGGTCTCTGGGCCAATCCATCTGGCACACGGCGGAAATTGATTGCTCATACACCTGCAAAACTTGATAGATCAAACTGAAGCTGCAACTGACAGATCCAAGTAAATTAAACATCAATGGCTACCTCTCTTTCGTTGCACATTGGAATCTGGACGAGCACCATGGGGTAGTCGGAGCTTGAGCCCTCTACGTCGTCTGCTTTGAATGGATCGCCGTCGATGGTGGGTTTGATCTTCTTCAACTTGATGTATAAGCAGCCGAGGCAGAGGACTAGTCGGTCGACCGACTGGACGACGAAGAGGACAATGCAGAAGCTGGACAAGCTCTGGATGGGGTAGGCAATGTAGTCGGCCCGGAAGGAGAGCCAGTAGGCGTAGGCAATGTACATCCACCCGCGGATGTCCGCGGCTTCGGGAACGCGAAAATTAGGGTTCTTGAAGTGCCATCCCTTCAGGTAGGCAACCATCTCGAAGGCGAGCATGGCGAGGGAGAGGAGCACGAAGGCCCTGAGAAAGCGGAAGAGGAGCCGGCCCTTGTCGTCGGACGGACCTTGCCGGAGGAGGAGCCTCCTCCGGATGGCGCCGAGCAGGGCCCAGACGCCGGCCGCCAGCCAGGCGACGCAGCCCACGGCGCGGTGGGCCTTGAGGAGCAGCACCCACGTGAACTGCTTCGCGTTCTTCCCGCGGCCGCCCTTGTCCATGAAGGCGCCGCCACCGCTGCCGCTGCCGCCGGGGCCGTCGAGCTCGAGGACGGAGTAGTTCGGATTCTGCATCGTCACCACCACCGGCGTGCCGCCTCCGGGAATCTCCTTCGCCCACCAGTCCCCGAGATCCAGGCTCGGCGCCATTTTCGCTCTTGAAAACCTCAAAAAGATCCCAAAATGCTATCTTTCTCCGATCTGCAGCATCCAACTTAGATTTATCTTGGTGGAGCTCGAGATCTTGAGCCTCCGCCGCCTGATCTCCACTGCTCAACCAGACAGCATTGCAGGGGAAGGTATCTATCTGTAATCCAAAGCTCCAAACCATGTGACCACTATATAATAGTTCTAAACTAATCAAATCCACCTCTGTTTCATCTCTGAAGTCAAAGTAAAAATAATAATAATAATAATAATAATCCTAAAGAATGAACAGAAATGTAAAGCTCCTTCTCCCTAGATCCTAGAGATGAACTAACTCTTAATTACCACCGCCATTGATGAGTAAGCATCAACCTACTGTAGTAAGCATCGAACACAAGCAATGGAACCATTCCGAGAGAAATTGATTTTTAAAATGTGATATTTTAAAATCTACGATTATTTTCTAGGGTTTGTGCGATTCCTTGGCAGCGAGGGAGCGGCGGCAGCATGAGTGAGGAGTGATTGCCAATCAATCCCGATGCCCTGCGTCGTGATTTATCTGCGCAGCGTAATCTTGAGGCACTCCACTAGATTCTCGGCGTGCTGACGTGGGCTGAATTGATTGGTTGGCGGCTGCTTTTTTTTTTTTACTTCGGAGGAGCAGATCTAGAAGAGATGGAGATGGGATATGCGATGGACGGCTGAGATGAGGCGACAGCGAAGTCAGCGAGTGCGGATCGCCACCGACAGTGTTTGATGTCACGTGAAGAATGATTCAGATGGCGATGACGTGGCATGTTGAGTTTGCATGAGCATTTGTACTTTTTTTTGCCAAAAAAAATATTTTTTTGAATATTTAAGATATTAAGGGCAAAATGCACTTTAAAAAATATTATAAAATTTGAGAATTTTTTCTTTGTTTTTAAATTTTTGTCTAAAATTGATATTGAAAAGACAAATAAAAAACACCTCTAATTTTCAATATCTTAAATTACAAATATCATACTTATGCATCAAATAATAATGATTCTCTTACAAAATAATGTTCAATAATGATTATTTCAAATAGGTTGATACATAATTTGAGGAAAAGAAAAAAAAATACTACTCTCAATGAACTTTTTGAAACTACCTCCTAAATTTTTAATGTTAAATATTCTAACATTTCAATTTTACTATAAAAATGCTGAAAATTACTAATTTGTTAATAATTAAAAATATTAAAGTAACTTAATTATAATTAAATACTTTTTTAGAAAAAACCCATAAATTATAAATATTTTTTTAATATAAGTCCCCTCAAATTTAAACGTTTAACTTAATTTAGGGTACCTATTTACATCCTAACACATCTCCATCGTCATTATCTGTAATCTCCAATTATTAATTATTTTCCATTTTATTTATTTTTTAAAAAAATGAATTCCATTAATTCTTGGGCCATGTGTAGTGTATAATTGGTGTGGGGATTATGATATGTAACATGTTAGCACCGACACTAATTGCACACTTCCAAATTAACACAATTCCCTCCTCATTCTTTTTTGTTTTAATTAATGTCTATCTTGATCTTGAAAACTAATTAACAACTCTTAATCTCTCAATTACCACTCCCAATATTCTTTTTTTGAAACAAATTTATAGTTAATTAACTACATAATAAGGTACAAAGTCAATTAACTAATGACAATTCCTAGCTCCACTAATCACCTAGCAAGTTAACCCAAAGACATCGATCAAACCTTAATACTTTGACCAAAAACATTAAATTAATTAGTGATCGACCAGCGGTGGGTTCCCAGTTTGATCTCCATTAATTAGATCGTATAGGGATGCCATCATGCCATGTGAGATACAAAAACAAATTTGTTTAATTATTATTATTATTATCAACGTACTGTCTCTGATTAACATATGAAGATATATGCACATGCATGGACGGTAGATTTTAACCATTTACTCATAATTAGTTGCTAATTAGACTAACTGATATCGGTTTGACCTTCATTATATTTATGGTTCCTTTCTAGCTATTCCAGGATGATTATATAATTTCTAAGGTACTTGGGTTGACCATTAATTATACGAGAAATGAATTGTTTTGTGCAATATGCATGTGATGCAGGTGTTGTAGAGGACGTAACTCCCTCCGGGGTAAAGGTCAAGAGTCAAATGAAGGTCAAAGTCCGGGCCGATGTAGCAATGTCAAGAGTCAAGCGAAGGTTAAGATCTGGGCTGATGTGGCAAGGCGGGTTAATATGGACCCGATCCCACCAGAGTGAGATATCTGTTACCTCGGGCTCAGAGAATACTTCGGTCATCTCAGTCGTCTTGTCTAGACCATTCCGCCTCGGCTCACTCCATCTTGGGTTTCACCTTTACGTTTTCTGGGAACTACTATCTTACATGACCTACTAAAAGGGAACCTAAATATTCTCACGGACATGCGACAGTCGAATGAACAGGCGGTTTATGAGGTTGTCAGACCCGGTCCCCTCGAATACCCTTTTTCTGCACATAAAGTCAAAAGAAAACGGATCTGATCCCCTTTGTAGATTGTTATAAGGACACTAGCTCATTCAACGTAGAGATGCCGGGAACAGGCTATAAAATGCTTAACCCACAGTCTTAATTATTTTAAGTTCGACTCTGAAAACTCTACTAGTATTATATTCTTTTTTGTCCATATATTATCATCTTCCGTAGAACCCTAACTTGAGCGTTAGAGTGGTCTGTCGAGACTCTTCGGCACCGATCTAACCTTTTCTTGAAGTGTGTTTCAAATCCTGATCGTTTCTCGCGTCATAGCTCATCTAGGAAGTTGCCCATGTTGGACTGCTCTTTGACTGATGGTTTAACCATCCACGATATTTGATCGGAACAATATGGAAACAATTTAAGCCTTTCCCGGCCTATGCTTGCCCTTTAGATTGAGGGTTATCTAACTATTTAAGAATATATTAGTTTTCAAGCGATCGAAGGAGAACAAGTTGTGCTTTTTCTTGTTTGCATGAATTAAACATCAAAGCTCCTCTAGTTCTCATATATATATATATATATATATATATATATATATATATATATATATATATATATATATATATATATATATATATATATATATATATTGAAAACATGAACAAGAACCTTAACTAATGTTTGTATGTTATGATCGAGCTTTCGGTGCTCCAAACAGGCAGATGAAGTGAGGAAGATGGCTCGGTCTGGAAGTTAGCAGACAAGATCATGCTGGAGTAGCATGGATATATATATATTATCCCTAAAACCTTATCTTCAGTAGATCTCAATAAGTAATTTGGCTGTACGTAGTACCTACTGTAATTCCATCGATATATATATAGACCTGGGACACAACACAGTTATGGCAGCCTGGTCCCTAGCTACTCAAGCCACACCCATCCATCGAGTTGCTGTGGTGTGGCAAGGCACTGGGCTATAGCTATATGCATGCTTCTCGATCGGTACGGAGTCGATCGAATCGATCGACATTTGTACGTCTTCTATTTCTTGGTGCATGATCCAGTAGCCTTCACTGTGTTCAGGATATATATATATATATTCTCATGTAAAGGAGCCAAGGATTCAATCTTTGCATAGGCATGCAGTCAAAACTAGAACGTACAGTAGTATCAATTCAGTTTAATTATATTGTCCTAAAGTTTAATTTTTCTAATTATTTGAGTGAGTACTGTAAACAAAACTCATTGATACATCTGAAACCAAAAGAAAAGAAAGCTTTTTGGGGGGATTGATTCCTATCTATTTCATAGCTATGACAATTAATTAATTAAGTTGGCTGTACATTCGAAGAAAAAAGGTATTTTAGTTGTCGAATATATAAAGCAAATGCTGTACGTCTCTAGCTCAATCAACACAAATTACAAAAGAGAGAGAGCTAGATGTTTTGTTATGATCATGATTCATGCATGCATGCGTACGTCGAGGACAAATCCATGGATCACTACTGACTACTGACTGGTTAATTAAAAGCATATATATATATATATATTAGAGCTATATATCAACTTGACAGAAAAGGGAGAGGCAAACTAGCTACAAATTAAAGAAGAGAATAAGCTAAGGTCTCATATGATCATCGATCTCGATCTTTGGATGCCATTTGCTTTGTGGTGGGTCTTGGAATATATATAGATATTTGAGGTGCAAGATCAGGCTCAAAACCATATAATGCAGATAATTAGCTAGGAAACAGAAACTGGTGTTTTTTTTTGTTTGTTTAATTTGTATTCTTCCACCAGATTGGCATGCATATACAATATATATACTACAAATCAAAACCGAAATATAATCAGATGTTCCACGTTTAAATTTAATTACAGTTGTATAAAAACATCTGGAGCTAGGTTGAAAAGGACCGATCGATCGAGCATGCAAATTCAACGTACGAACGTATTTGGAATATAATCATATTCATTCATTCATTCTTCATCAGCTAGCTAGCATATTTGAAGAAGAAGAAGAAGAAGAAGAAGGTGAGATAAGATGCTTTTTGTCTAGAAACAAACACATGTTAATAAACAAGAAGAATAGAATAGAATCCTCAGCAGTCGATCGTTCGTAATGGAGTATAGTCATCAAAGTTCACAATAACTTTTAAATATAATCTATCTATCTTTTAAGAATAAGTACTTTTAAAATTCTAATTCTTGCCAATTCAACTAAACTAATTCACATTCTCTCTCTCTCTCTCTCTTTGTTTGACACGCTCTATCATATATATATTTTTCTTAAAAATGTTTTATTCTATTCGAATCGTATTTTTTTTTATTTTAGGACTTTTTTCATATAAAGTAAATTAAATTAGAATGGTTTTGTTAAGATTAAAATTTTCTTAAGAATCGATGTTACGGATCCCCTGAATTTAAAACTAGAGGAAGAGAATGTGCTTCTACTTCTGACTGTAGCACAGGTCAGAAAATCTTCTGTGTGCTTTTTGAGTAATATTATGAGGGTGTTTCTAGTCAGAGTTCTCATACACAGAGTACGAGATCTTGTGCTTCACCATTGTTGGTTGCCTTTTACTCATCACAATCTACTCAGATTTTAACTGTAAATGTTACCAAATTTACTCTAAGCTTGGTTAATCATTACATATATATTCACAAAGGCAATAGAACACTGATATCAATTTAATTAATTTGTGCATTACCGGGATCTCTAAAATTAAAACAAATTTCTGTGATTTTTCTGCCACTTTGTCATTTTCTTCCTTGGGGTTGGGGGCAGGTATATATATATTCCATCGATACAGTAAAATAAATAGTCAAAGATTTATATTCAGTTGTAGAATTTTTGTCTTTTTTTTTTATTATTTTTGAATATGCGCACCTGGGTTTTTATTTTTTATTTTTTATTTTTTAAATAAAAATAAATACTAATTACAAACAAAATTTAAAATAATATAATTTTTATTAATAAATAAATTTAAAATTTTTAAAAATTTGAGACATAAATAAATCTATTTTAAATTTATATAGATTAGAAATGATTTTTAAAATAAAAATAAAATTTGATTTAGTTTATTTTATTTTAGTAATATTGATTTAATTTTTTTATTATGAGAAAAGTACGAATTAATACTACTAAGATATTATAAAAATTAGTCAATTGAGTTTTAGTTACTCCCTCCCGAGGCATAGTTAATTGGTTACAATGGATATGATTTACTGAAGTGGACAAGAGTCAGAATAATCTTAACAAAGTAATATTTCTAATTTATTTGAAATGTGTGATTGTTTCTTGTAAAATAATATATAGATAAGGAATATAAATATAAAAATAATAAATAATAAAAATTTAGTAATAAATTTAAATATGAATTTATATATAAATTTATAAATAAAATTATAAACAGATTTATATATAAATCAATACTATATTTGAGACAGATTAATGATAAATTTAAAATAAAATTAGAGATAAAATTTATATACATATTTATAAATAGAATTATAAATCAATTTATAAATGAGTTTAAATTATATTTGATATGTAATCTGAAACAGATGATAATTTCAAAATAAAATTAGAGATGAAATTTATATTTAAAATTAATTCCATTTGACAAATTAAAAATAAATTTATAAATTAATTTTTAATTAATTTTTAAAATTAGAAACAAAATATTTCTATCTCAAATCTTTATATTTCCTAATAGCATACTGCCGTTGAAATAAAGTATTTGGACACATATCTAGATACAATCAAATCTTTAAATTTATTTTACAAACAATTCAATCTATATATATATAGTAAAAAAAATATAAAAGAGAATCGTTGACATTTTTTTCATAAAGATCTCTATGAGAGTTCTTAGTGTCTCTAACCCCAATTCATATATCGATCGACTAAAATTGGAATTGCATCCAATCAATTTCAGATTTTTCTTGAGACAAAAAATCATAATCCTGAATTTAACCAAATCAAGTTTTTATTGCCATTTATATTTTAAAGATTTTTTTCCAAACAAATATAATAAATAAAAATTTCTAATTTTATTTAGATTTATTTCTATTTTTTAAAATAATTTGAATTTTTAAAGAGATCTATGAGATGAATGAATGTGTCCTCATCCATAAAATATTTAAATAGGCTAACGATCAGATTTACCCATCTAATATAAAACCCCAACAAACTCGCTTTGTAATTGGGTAAAACACATCATTGTTATAATAAATTATTGAATAAGTCAAATTATGTTAATTAATTAGGATTCTATTAATTAAAAACTATATTTAATTTGTTGACGAGGCAACATTATTCTATATATCTATAAATAATACAACCTTTAGTGCTAACGATCCTCAATAATCCACGAGTTTAGTTTTGTGAAGCAAATTAAAGTTGCTCTCTCTTCTCTTCTCTTTCGATTATACATATATAATAATTCTAGCTAATATATATGGATGATGATGCTCATGATTGGTCGTTGCTTCCTCTTGATCTTCTCAGACAACTTGGAGAGAAGTTACATCTCCCACATCGTATTGTATTTCGTACGGTATGTAAGTCTTGGTGCTCGGCTCTCCCTTCTATTGTTTTTCCATCCCCTTGGCTTCTTCTCCCCGCCGAGAAAATTGATGACTCGTGTACCTTTTTATCTTTACCTTCGGAGGATCATAATGAGCATCATTCCTCCTCGTTCAAGTTTTCTCCCGTACCTCCACTCCATGGCATGCGATATGCTGGTTCTAATATCGGTTGGGTCGCCATTGTTGATTTAGATTTTAACATCAGTCTCTTGAATCCACTTACTGGTGCTCAAATCCATCTCCCTTCTTTGCTCTATCTTTTTCCATTTGAATCTCTACCTAATTGTGGCGGCTACATATTCCATGACAAGAAAGTTGGAATGTCTTACTTTCATGAATACAATATTTGTCGTGACTATCACATAGAGAAGGTCATCTTCTCCTCAAATCCAACTCTCAATAATTACATGGCCATGGTTATTTGTAACGGATTTCCAACTGCCTACACTAAAGCAGGCGCATCTAAGTGGATAAATCTAGACTTTTCTCCATGTGACATTATTTATTATGATGGATTATTTTACGCTCTAAGGGGTTATTCAAAAATTGTTGCGATTGATTTAAGTGGAGATGATCCGATCAAAAGAGTTATCATTGGTGACAATATTGAATTCTCTGACTCCTTCTTATCTTTATTCGGTGAATATCATCAACATTACTTGGCATTCTCAAGCACCGGTGAACTATTCCTAATTTTGAGATGTGCACAACATATTTTTCTAGATCCTGCGGATGATGATCCAATCAAGTATGAGACCCTAAGATTTAAGATTTTCAAATATAATTGTGAGAATGATTCTTGTTGGGATGAAGTTAGATGTTTGGGAAACAAGTCTATTTTTATAGGCATGAATAATGCTTATTTGTTATCGGTCGAAGATGAAGATTTTACTGGACTCAAAGCAAATTGTATCTACTTCGCCGACACTTGGGAGGGATCAAGATGCAATGTAGTTATAGGTAGACCAAATTTGGATGCTGGATTTTTCGATTTGGAACAAGAAAAGTTTAATCGTTGTTGCTTGCCATATGAAATGCTGTTACCTCCTCCAATTTGGTTCATGCCATCTATGGAGCGCCATGAATGAATAATGATGATGGACGAAGGATTAATAATTGTTCATACTATATATTTAATTAGTGTAATGGATCTCGCTTTCATTTATTTATTTTTTAAAGCAAACACAATGAAGAGTAGTGTGTGTAAATCTTAATTATAACATTTATTTTGTTTTTCTTTACTTTATAATCGATATATGAAATTAAATGTCGTCACAATTTAAAGTTTATTTTATTTTTTCTTTATAAATAAGGAAATGCCTTAATTACCGCTCACAATATATAATTATATGAATATTATTATTGTTATAATTGCAATTGAAATAAAAATTGAAGGAGGCAAACCAGATATAGTATTATTATTATATATATAATAATACCATGCATGCAGTCAATATATATATATTTATTTATTTCTCCTCTGGCCCTAGCTAGCTACCACAACAAGATACAAAGCAATTTCAAGTCGAGCGAGAAGGAAGGAAGAAACAAGAATATATAATAGATTAATTGTCAAGCTAGCTAGCAGTTTCGATCGCTTGACTGTCTGATCTGCAGGGAATTGAAGCAGCTGGAATATAATGATATATATATAACAAGGGTAATATAATCATGGGATTATATATATTGATTTCTCATCGATCAGGTTTAAAAATTGAATTAATGTCCGGCCATTTTCCTATTTTAAAATAAAAAAATTTGTTATTAGTTAATAAATAAATTGAAGACTTGTCGATCAGTCGTCGTACGTAGTAGGTGGTGAACGTACGTACTCATGTCGAGGCCGATCGAGGCACTTTCAGTTGCTTTGGGGGTGGGTTACGTACGTTCTCCATAATTTGAGGAAGCTAGCTAGTTTTAATTTGTCCGATCGATAATAAAATGGTAACTAGGAGAAATTTCTACAATATAATTAATCATGCAGAAGAATGCTAGCTAGCAGAATATATATATATATATATATATATATTCATGTTGCAATTACATTTAAATTTGGCCAGGAATTAACTTTTTATCTGGAGAGGAGAAATTTCAACAATTTTAATTGTCAAATCTTATTCCGCATGCACCAACGTAACTGGAGTTAGTTCCTAGCTAGAATATATTAATTAGGTTTAAATAATATTTATGGGAGAATAATAATCCCAGAGATGTTAGGGAATTTCACAAGCTTGAGACATGCACTTGAGTATGCAGAACGTAACAGTACTCAAAATAACTGGAGATATATCGATATTCCAAGAACAATAGGGAAATTAATTAAACTTATCCATTTAATTTGGAGTATATATATCTTGATTTGTCTCAAAATGATCATATATATAATTAACAGAAGAGATGCCACGTACCTACTGTAATTCGATCGATCGATATATATATATATATTCTCCTAAAGTAAAATTTAATTTTTCAAGAAAGCTTTTTGGGGGGATTGATTCCTATATATCTATTTCCTAGCTATGGCAGTTAACTAAGTTGGCTGTACATGCATGATTAGAAGAAAAAAATTAAAGTTATTTTAGTTGTCAAATATATTAAGCAAATGCTGTACGTCTCTACTCTCTAGCTAGCTCAATCAAAAAAAAAAAAAAAAAAAAAGAGAGAGATGTTTTGTTATGATCATGATTATTCATGCATGCATGCATGCATGCGTACGTCGAGGAACAAATCCATGGACCAGTACTGACTACTGACTGGTTAAAAGCATATATATATATATATATATATATATATATATTAGAGCTATATATATATCAACTTGACAGAAAAGGAAGAAGAGCAAATTAACTAGCTACAAATTAAAGAAGAGAAGAATAATTAAGGTCTCATATATCATGATCATCGATCTCGATCTTTGGGTGCCATTTGCTTTGTGGTGGTCTTGGAATATATATATAGATATATTTGAGGTGCAAGATCAGGCTCAAAACCAGATGCATGCAGATAATTAATTAGGAAATTGAAACTGGTGTTTTTAATTTGTTTGTTTAATTTGTATTATATTCTTCCACCAGATTGGCATGCATATATAATATACTATAAATCAAAACCGAAATATAATAATCAGGTGTTCCACGTTTAAATTTACAGTAGTACGTATAAAAACTACATCTGGAGCTAGGTTGAAAAGGACCGATCGAGCATGAAAATTCAACGTGCGTACGTATTTTGAATAATATTCATTCATTCCTTCATTCTTCATGATCAACTAGTTACTAGCATATTCGAAGAAGAAGAAGAAGGTGAGTGAGATAAGATGCCTTTTGTCTAGAAACAAACACATAATGTTAATAAACAAGAAGAATAGAATAGAATCCTCAGCAGTCGATCGTTCGTAATGGAGTCATCAAAGTTCACGATAACTTTTAAATATAATTAATCTATACATCTTTTAAGAATAACTTTTAAAATTATATTCTAATTCTTGCCAATTAAACTTAACTAATTAATTCACATTCTCTCTCTCTCTCTCTCTGTTTGACACGCTAGCTCTATCATATATATTTTCTTAAAAATGTTTTATTCCTATTCGAATCGTAAAATATTTTTATTTTCGACTTTTTTCATATAAAGTAAATTAGTTACATGGTTTTGATAAGACGATTAAAAATTTTGATTTAATATTATGCAATAATTTTAAATAACTTAAAACTTATTATTATTATTATTATTATGTAATAAATAACTTTTTTCGGCATTTTTAATTTTAATTTTTCAAATATATCATATTCCAAATTTTGAAAAAATAAATTACATACTTTTTTTTTCACCGGATCTTTCCGCTCTCATCTTCTATATAAGCACAGGGGGGAGTTGAGAGAGAGAGAGAGAGATGAGAGGGAGAGAGAGCGAGCTTCGAAGGTGTCCTTGAAGAGCTACAGGTGCGAAATCGATCGGGTTATGCCTCCGCCTTCTCTTCTCCTGGTCGAGCTGCATCCTTCTCCCTCATTTCCAACCGCAATTTCTTCGCCAACCTCAGGATTATTCGCCTCCGGATCGGCGCGCCCGGAAGAATGGCTGTCACCTCCCAGGACGCCGTCGAGCAGCTCTCCGTTCTCTTGGACCAAGGTCCCTCTTGCCTCGCATGTTTCTTGCTTTCCACTAGTTTGCTTTGATTGACTACCTAGTTTCTGGATTTTGGAACTGACCCTTTTTCGATTATGAACCTCGCATATTTGGCTCGATTATTGTAGCGGATGAACCCCTGAAGCATACATTTCAGGTAATGAGCCTTTGGATTAGTAGATCTGATTGGTACCTGCCATAGCCTTTTACTTTTCGTTTCCAAGTTTTTTTTTTAAAAAAAATCAATCTTTACTGGGTTAAAACTTGGATTTTTTTAACTGGTTTTCCATAATGCTTTATTGATATATGTTCATCTAAATGGTTTTCTTGTTGGCAGTAGTCCCGTAGCATATCACGTGTAGTCTACGTGTTTTTGGGGGTAGGAGGTATATCTAAATGGTTTTCTTGTTGGCAGTAGTCCCTCTTGCCTCGCATATTATGAGGGTGTTTCTAGTCAGAGTTCTCATACACAGAGTACGAGATCTTGTGCTTCACCATTGTTGCCTTTTCCTCATCACAATCTACTGAGATTTTAACTGTAAATGTTACCAAATTTACTCTAAGCTTGGTTAATCATTACATGCATATCTATTCACAAAGGCAATAGAATACTGATATCAATTTGTGTATTACCGAGATCTTTGAAATTAAAACAAATTTCTGTGATTTTTCTGCCACTTTGTCATTTTCTTCCTTGGGGTTGGGCAGGTATATATTCCATCGATACAGCAAAATAAATAGTCAAAGATTTATATTCAGTTGTAGAATTTTTGTTTTTTTTTTTTTTTCAATATGAGCACCTGGGTTTTTTTTTAATTTTTTTATTTTTATGCATGTGGCTTCATTTCTCTAGCAATGGAATGGTCATCCTATCCACTTGCTACAGATTTTGTGGTTGATAAATATATGCGTACTTGAACATTGTTTTCCCATTTTGAGTGTTCAAGAGTTTTAGTACCATAATTGACTAACCGATATAATTCCAAGCTGAGATTTCTGAAATCTGTTAAAAGACAGCTCTTTTGTTAATTTTGTCAAAGCTTACCATGGTTTTATTATATAAATTATGGCTTCATGTCTTCTTTATTCATTTTTCAGAATATGCATCAGGGCTATCCAACAGCAACATTGGTGCGCTTTCTTAATGCTAGAGAATGGAATGTTGCCAAAGCACATAAGATGGTGTCTCTATATAACCTAAAATCGTTGCTTCTCTTTTCTTTCAGTCCATGCTAATAATTATGATCTTTCTGCCACAGCTTGTAGATTGCTTAAACTGGAGAACTGAAAATCACATAGATGACATTTTAACAGTGAGTTACCTTGTATTCTCTCTTCTTTTTTTTTTTTTTTTTTGAATTGTGTTCTTCGCACTGATGTTTAGCCCATCATTTTTGTGTATAACATATAGTATATGCATAAGAATTTTTGGTTCTGTTTTTACCATTCTTAGTTACACATCTATTTTGTCTGTCATTTGTTGAAGTATCTGTTTCAACCAATTGTTTACTTACAGTTTGGTTTCACTTGTTAAAGTTTTGACATGGACTCGTTCATAAGAGAATTTCTGAATTGAGTGGACTTAATATACTACTAGGAAAAGTTAATGTCGGAAGCCAATGACAATCGATTGTATCAGCATTCTAATTCATCTTTGATTTCATAAGATAAATTGTTGACATAGTGCCAGAAATGCCTGTCTATTGTTTTTGACGTAATAGTTATATATAAGAAATAAGAATATGAATCTAATCATGTGATTGAGACTTTAATTCTATATATTGATCAATCTATTTATCTGACTATGTTATGTTCTGATTTAATCTTGTTGCAAGTGTAGAAACCTATAATTCCCTCAGAATTGTATAGGGGAGTTCGTGACTCGCAACTTGTAGGATTGTGTGGATACTCAAAGGAGGTATTATATGTTTGTTTCTCAAGGTCAAACTTTGTCTATCAGTATCAATATATTATTCTGTATCAAGTGATCTTTAATCATGCTATTTCTTAGTTTAACTTGGTTTGAACTAAGACATTTCTGTTCTTCTTTTGCTATTAGACTTATTTTACTCATTCAATTCCAGGGCCTTCCTGTTTTTGCAATAGGTGCCGGACTCAGCACTTTTGATAAAGCATCTGTAAGATTCACCAAAATTGTTTTTTTTATACAGATATTTCTTTGCCAACTTAAATATAGTGTCTTGGGATGTCACAAATCAAATTCAAAATAATTCAATGTGGCTGATCAGGTTGGCCCGTTCATCTATGCAGATTCTTTAAGTTTAGAAATTTCCATTTTATTTTTTTTATAATTATCACATACACTAAAGCATTTTCAAGTAGACAGGCAGTTTGCCAATTAGTCCACCTTCCAACAGCTTTACACTAAGAAACTTGGTGCTTGATTGGATTATTCTTACAATGGTCTTTTTTCAGTGGACAACTAAGCATATCTTATCAAAGCACAATTAAAATGAAGTAGAAACAGAAACAAATGTGAAAAAAATATTGGAAGAACAAATCATTAATATCATTGTCGTATCCAACAAAATTGGTAATTGCCAATCCACAATGTTAAAATTTTGAATGGGAATGGACTTCAATGCCAATCTTTGTGTGACAAATCAAAGAGTCTTCATACTGTTAAAATACATCAACCAATGTCCAGAACATGAAACCCCATCAAGACCCATTTGCAGTAACTATGTGTTTTTCATAATTCATTTTAGAAATCTATGACTGATAACTCCATGGTGATTATTAATTTGTATTTCTATCATTTTAGGTAAATTATTATGTGCAGTCACATATTCAAATAAATGAGTACCGTGATCGTGTAATATTGGTGAGTAGCCAATCTCAAATGCATGCTGGAAGTGGCTGTAGTTCTTTTTTCAATTTCTTTTAGTCTTCTTCTTGTAGCCTGCTGCAACCAAGAAATACCAGCGTTATATTGGGACATGCATCAAGGTTCTGGACATGACTGGTTTGAAGCTTTCAGCATTAGGCCACATAAAGGTACTCCATCGACCTTTATGGAAAGAAGAAAAAAGAACATTAGCGTATCATATGATTATAAAATTGAAATCCCATATTGAGCCTCTCAAACTTTGCATGCTGGTTAAAGGGTTTTGGCTTGTTCTACTGACAGTTTGAATTTTACTTTTCTTTGATACGCAATTGGAATTAGTTAATAGAACTTGAGGAAGTTGTAATCTAAACATGAGCTAATGTGCAAGTGATTTTTATTCAAGTAAAGTTTATATTGGTGCTATTTTCTTGAGAAGTAAAGTAAAAAAGGTTGATTTACAACTTATACAGAAAGTTGGCAGTGCCTCAAAGACAACTCTTCCAAGTACCTCATTATGCCTAGGCCTAAGCACTTTGCTATACTAATTATGACAACCCACCAAATTGAGATAATATTTAAACACAGGTTAGTAGTAGTTCACTCATTTAAGTCCAATAAGTTTATAAATTGCCTCAATTAACCCACATCTTGTTTTTCTCGATATGTTTTTAAAGTTTTTCGTAGGTAGGTAGGTAAATCTTTTTATCCAAAAAGTTTTATTCTGCACAGGAAAAGTGTCCCATTTTGCTCCAAATCAGGCCAACAAAGAAAAATGTCAAAACTTCTTTTTGATATACTAATTAGAGATAACTGATGAGTGGAAATATGTATCATCAGTTGTATCTGTGAATGCCACTTGTAGGCATCAGTCACAACTAATTTGCTACGTGATTATCATCTGCCATGTTTGCTCACTTTCTTGTATGTATTTATCCTTTTTATTTTCTAAATTGTTCAGTGCTGGGCCAGCAGTATTGTTCGCATTCATTGAACTTATTGCCTTATGCTTTATCAAAGCATATTTTTACCTTTATATATATATATTATCGATTCCTATGCTGTAGTATCTAAAGATATGTTTTGTTTTGTGCATTTATGCAGTTACTGACCCTCATAGCTACTCTTGATGATCTAAATTATCCCGAGAAGACACAAACTTACTATGTAGTTAATGCCCCATACGTTTTCTCGGCTTGTTGGAAGGTAGAACTGTAGAGAAAGTTTATTCTTATTAGAAGGGCAAATTTTTTAAGCAATAAAGTGAATCTATTCATTCACTTTCTTGTGGTGTTTGTGCTGCCTTTGCTTTCAGGTGGTGAAGCCACTCTTACAAGAAAGGACAAGAAGGAAGGTACAAGTACTGCAAGGCTGTGGCAGAGATGAATTGTTGAAGGTGAGAATCAGTTCAATTTCTTCTTCATAATGAGATTAAATAATCAAAATCAGGTGCTGTGCTAGTACTAATCATTTAGATTACATCAATGACAGTTTTTGAAATCTGATCTGTAGGTAATGGACTACAATTCTCTTCCCCATTTCTGTCGAAAAGAACCTTACAAGATTCCTGCATCTCATGAGTACTGCTACTCCTCAGACCATTCCTTCCACCAAGAACTCTACAACTACATGAAGCAACAAGCTCTAGGCTTGGAATGTGCACAACTCCTGATACACAGATCCTCCCGTGCCGACACACCGGGAGCTGACACCGACCGACCGAAGCTAGTCAAGGCAAAGTAGTGTTCAGATCATGGGGCATGAACGTGGCCTTCATTGAGGAAACTGTTTGTTGCAGATGTGCCAGGTCTTGTATCAGGTTTAGATAACTTCAAGTGATCAAAGGTGCTTCACATTGTGAATGTTCAGAGTTATGATAACAAATCCATGCAATCTCTCATTGCAGAATTTATCGAATATATTGGAATTTTCCACTACGTGTATTAGTATAAAAAATATATGTTTGGATTTATGATTCTTAGTAGAGCTAATTATATAAGAGTTTGTATAATGACACGAAAGGATAATTTTATTTATTTATTTATTTTGATGAATGTGTCATATTCCAACTTAACTCATTGAATATCACATCTTGATAAAGACTACTCTCACCTATATTGATTTGACAACTTCATAATTTGTTAAAAAAACATAAAAGAAGTAAAATTTAATATAATTTAAATATTTTAGTTGGTAAAAGAGGATTTTAAAAAATATCATGAAAAACCAATAAAAGACTTGTTATATTTTTATGTTGATTAAGAAATCAAAAGTATATTCTTAATGTCACATATATAATATATATATTTTTAAAAAAGAATCAATTAACATATTTCTTAATGAAAATTAGTGATATATTTCTTAATTAACCTCTGATATTCTTAGAAAGATAATCAATACAAAAGGATAAACTACAGAAAACTTTCCTTAATAAACAAATGTCCATTTAAATATCAGGAAATCACTCAATATATATTTTAGATTATTTCTTTAAAAAATCTTGGTCTCAAGCGTGGCTACAGCTATCTATTATTTCTTGATAAATAAAATCAAGATTTATATAACTATATATGATTTCATATTATTAAATTAACATACCACATGTAAAATAATAAGAAGAAAATTAAAATACACTCAAGTATTCAACTGATTAATGATTATTTTTACGATTTTGAAAGGAAAAAAAACTTCAGGAGCTTAAATAAAAAAATTCTTATTAAATACTGTGTTTAAAATTAAAAATGGAACTGGGAATTATTGTTTTTAAGAAAAAGAAATTTGCTAAACCAAATGTATTAAGATGATAACAACTGGTAGCTGGCAATATTAACTATTATGATAACACGAGTTGACAAGATTATTTATCACAAAAATATTAATATTTTATATAAATATTTTTATACTATACTTATTTTTATATTATATAACTTTTATTAAAAACTTTAAAATATATATTAATATTGATTAAATTTAAAGGGACATTTAAAGCAAACATTCAATATATTTTGTCTATTTTTTTATATCCAATTTAAATATAAATAAATGCGTCCATGGGCCCTTGCGCTCCTTCTTCCTTCTTTGATCGAGCTCGCTCGAATCTGTAAAGCAGGCGGAATCTTTCCCTCCATTCCAATCCCGCAGCCTTCGCTCTCGTCCGGAACTGCGCTCAAAATCTCTTTTTTCGAATCCATTTTCTGTCGAAATCCGCCGATCCCAGAGGTATCGGTGAGGCGAAGAGCGGGAAGGTCGGACCTTTGCTGCCCTCCGGGGTCGGAAGATGGGCGGGGTCACGTCGTCGGTGGCTTCTAAGTTCGCATTCTTCCCGCCGAGACCGCCGTCGTACGGCGTGGTGGTCGCCGACGAGGCGGCGGGGCGGGTGGAGATGACGGGGGTGCCGCCGCGCGAGAACGTGGAGGTCCGGCGGCTGCGGACAAGGCGGCGGACGGATATCGTCGCCATGTACGTGAAGAACCCCGCCGCGAGTCTCACCGTGCTCTACTCCCACGGCAACGCCGCCGACCTGGGGCAGATGTACGAACTCTTCTGCGAGCTCAGCAAGCATCTCTGCGTCAATCTCATGGGGTGGGTGAGCGAGCGAACTCGCCTCTCGCTTAATTCTTGACCTTTTTATCTTTCGCCGGGATTTCCATCTGGAATGATGAATTTGATCTCGAATTCTGCAGCAAAATTGTTTGATCGACAAATCTCTTTGATTTCAATTTTCGTATTCTGTGGTTAGAACATACCTGTCGTTTCTTCATTGCAAGGTTTACGTAATTTTTGTGTCTACTCTTCGCTTCCTGTAGTGTCACTGTAGCACTTAATTTCTTATTCCGATCAATAAATGGCCTAAACTTGTCCACAGTTGAAGAAACTATTTCATCAACCTTCCTGATTTATCCACGATGCAACAGGATAGGAACATCCTTCTCAGTCCCTGTAAATGCATGATATTCCCTCTGTAATAAAGACAAACAGGAAAAGAAACAAACAAACAATCTTCAAATCACTGATCTGGAACCATTCATATTGAAAGTGAAAGAATTTTGCATACAGTGAATATTATAGCAGCTAAGACTAATTATATCAGGCATGAATTTCACTAGACTAGGTTTTTGCAAAGGAGATTCTTAATAAGATAAACATTAGTAGCCATGTAATTTATGGACAAACATTCAATGCAACACCTAGAGAATGAAGAGATGTGTTAGAGAATGTTGACTAATACTAAAACAATGCTTTTTTTCGTTTAAATAATACTTTTTAAAGATATGTTCATTGGATAGAGTAGTTAGTATTCATATATGGGCATGCCATAATCCACATGTTTACTTTGCTATTTTGTATGTTTAATCATTCAACTTATGTAATAAAGATCAGCCCTAAGACCTTACAAAATGTGAATATAGGTGAACTTGGTCTTCCTGACAATCAAATGATATTATCGTTTGTCATTCTCTGTTGTAACTTTAGTATGAAATTCAAAATCTGGTGCATCAGACCATTTCTGGTTGAAGGATTAATAGTCAGAAAGTTCAATGTGGATGGAACATACAAATATCAGTAATGTTCTGGATTTGGGAATCATTGGCTGTTCATGGATGGATCAGTCAATGCTCAATTTACTCTTGTTAAGAAATGGTCTTGCATTTATATGGAAATACAGGTAAGAAAGCATTTTTTTTACAAAATATGCAAGCAATTCTGGCATTGATTTCATAATACAAGCTTTGGACAACTTGAATGGATTATTCAAAGAAACTTGTGCTTTGGTGTTGATATTCATATACGAGTATGGTATCAATCTATTTATTATACTTGGAATATTTCTCTTCAGGTATGATTATTCAGGGTATGGACAATCTTCTGGAAAGGTAGGAGAATAGCTAATGCTTTGTTGGCCATCTTTGAAAGATACTATAGCACAATTTACTTGTCTCTGTGTTTGCAGCCAAGTGAGCAAAATACTTATGCAGATATAGAAGCTGCTTTTCGGTGTCTTGAAACGACATATGGAGCTCATACAGAGAATATTATTCTTTATGGCCAATCAGTTGGTAGCGGACCTACACTGGAATTGGCTGCTCATTTACCGAACTTGCGAGCCGTTGTGCTCCACAGCCCGATTTTGTCTGGTTTGCGGGTCATGTATCCTGTGAAGCATACTTACTGGTTCGATATATATAAGGTTCTCGTTTCTTTTCTGTCAATTCTTCCTTTTAAATTTCCTTCTGATAGGTAGCTGACATGATATGCTGATGTTGTGCAGAACATTGATAAAATTCCTTCAGTTCAATGCCCAGTGTTGGTTATACATGTGAGTAGACTTCTCAGATTACTTCTGCATGATTTCTGAGCAAGTTCTAGACTAATCATTTATCGAAATCTGCATATTATTACGATAATCTTTGTTCTGAAATTCACGAAACATATTCTTTACGCCTTTTTTGGATTTGCACTGCCTGTTGAAACTCCTAGTATACAACTGTTGGTTCCTGAAGTGATAGTGATAGGTTTTTGCCAAGTAGATAAAATAACTTCAGTTGAATTGTTTGTCATCAGAATTCTCTCATGAAAATTTCTTTCTCGATCACTTTACCGAAGTGCCTTCTCTGCACACTACCAATAAAGCACCTAGTACTTTCTGAACTGATTCAAGAACCAAATTCATTCCTCTAGATATTCTGTCGACCGTAGTTGATGTGGTACTACATTTACATTCTGCCTAAAGATGTATGTTGTAAACACTTGTAAACCATCCAAAGCTATTATGTGCATCTCTTCCTTGCTTAAAACAGGTATTCCTCTCAATTTTTGCAGGGAATGGCTGACGACGTCGTGGATTCATCCCATGGAAAACGCCTTTGGGAGCTCTGCAAAGAAAAATATGAACCTTTATGGATCAAGGGAGGGGATCACTGTAATTTGGAACTTTACCCAGAATACATAAGGCATCTTAAGAAGTTCATATCAGCAATCGAAAAGATAACTCCTGCTGAAACTGCACCTACTGAGAGATCACTTCTACAGGATCCTCCTACTACAAGTTCTGATCACTTTGACCTCCATAGAAAAAGCAGGGATGGGAGGGAAAAACCAAGGGCAAGTACTGATTGTAAAGAGAAGGGTAGGAATAGCACTGATAGCCAAGATAAGCCGAGAGTAAGCACAGATAAGAAGAAGAAATCAAGAAAGAGCTTTGAAGTCACTGAAAAAGCAAGAATTAGTGTGGATCAGCAAGAAAAACCAAGGAAGAGCTTTGATCGGTCTGATAAACCTCATCTCTTTTCTTGTCGACATGTTTATTATATTCATTCTCGGAAATATACATTCATTGTCATTTTTTTTTGAAATGGTGGCAGGTTTGGAGGGATGATAAAGTCGGTTAGCTTGTGCAATATTGACTGTTTCAATGTTCCTGCGTCTCAAAAGGAAGAGCTCAAAGGAGAGTCCTAGTACATGAACCTCTCCACAAGATTGTTTAGATGGAAATGTAGTTTCTTTCCTTGAAGAAGGGCCAAGTTTAGTTGTCTTGTCACCTGTCCTCATGAAGGAAAGTGTGTTATCCAATTGAATAAAAATATAAGCAATGTTTTTCAGAGTACTTACACTGTGGGGTTCAAACTTAGCTATGTTCTCTATTCTGTGGGGGGTTTTGAAGTCGAAATATTCTGCAGAAAAAAAGAAGACTATTCATAGAGAAATCAAATATTTTTCATGAATTTTTGCCAGCAAACAAACCACTAGAACAGAGCTACAAAATGATATAGCATTAACCTTCGCCCTGCCCAACTAGAATGGCACAAAGAGCAAAAAATGATTCAGATACAAAGGCCCATCGGAGAGACGAGCCAAATTTGATTACCTTTATTCTGAGAGACCAGCTTTACAGTCGAAACTGGAAACAGAATTCAAATAGTACAACAGAAAGGTTTAGTTTTCGACAAATTTGTGGAACAAAAATCATTAACTTATAACACTGCCTGTCATTCATCCGTCACAAAGATCGTGCCTCAACCAAGCTCAAAGACAGGCAATAAAAGATAGTGCTATGGAGCAGAGATCCAAAATCTCCATCTTGGAACAATGACCAGACTGGAAGCGGATGAGTGGTTAGTCTTAAACATTTGTATATCATGGGGAATCTTCTGGTGGTTCAGCGTTTGAGGTTGTGTGTGCTGAAGAATTTCCATGCTCATAATTTTCCAGATTGTGCTGCCCATTCATTGTTTCAGATTTAAGGAACTGATCGGGTGTTTTTGATGACTTGGGAGAGGGCTTTTCTGCTGTCCATACAATCTGTGAACTCTTTTCGTGGGGAAATGCTGTGGTGGGATCAGTATATGAGAAAGACGGTAGAGTATAACCATAATAACCAATGAGTGGATGATCATATTTGCAACTTGTGCCGAACTTGCAGCTTCCGTATGTTGTATAAAAGGTGCATACTGGCTGATCCTGTATGAATAAGCCACAGGAAAATGAGAATCAGGTGACAATTAAAGCATGTGAGAAAAAAAGAGAGGAAAATGAACACTAGATTTACAGGTCGTAGAGGAAGCCCAAGTGGTCCTATGGTGGCTATAGCTGCATGATTACTCTCCTTTGGGTGATGGTATTTGCACGAGGTTCCATACTTGCAGCTCCCAGTTTTCATGTAATATTGGCATTCTGGTTGATCTGGCCTCTCAGGTAAATCTACTGGCACGCTAGAGCCTGACTGTTCTTGATGCTTTGAGTTGGAAATCTGGTTAGGTGCGACCATATTGGCAGGGTAAATATGGTTCATGCTGCCCTGGCATGCATTTATAGCTTGCTTACAGTGTCATAAAACATGAATGAACAAAAAGTTAAAGGATGGGGCATTTACTTTCAGAAAAGGGGCACACATACTAAAAAAAGAAGAAAAAAAATCTTATACTGCCACATATGAGTATGAAACTTGACTAACTAGCAACTAGCAATGAAGCAATCTTAGATGTACAATGGAACATGTATATTATGATGGACAAAAAGGCAAGATCCAAATGTGTAAGCCAAAATTAGGCAGCAACTGGGAAGTTATTTGCATTTTATTAGCTCTAAAAGATGTAAAGGATCATGATTGCAGCAAATTAACATGATAGGAAATGGTTCAAAGTTTAGCCATTATACAACTTCAAAGGTCCGAACATCTGAGTGCATAAATTCTGTTTGATGTACTTTATCGATTCACATTAGAGAATCCTTTTTAAACAAAGTTAAATTAATAATACCCCACCATTTGATTGTATGTGGCATTGATCTTGCCAAAATGAACTGCCAAATTAAACTAAGATCCTGAAGATGTGCCAGCCATACTCAAGTCCCTTTCTCTAATGTAGACACCAAGTTGGAAGAGAAATATTGCAACTTAGAAGGATGTGTAATTTTTAGCATTTCATATCTACACAGAAGAATTTCTCGATATAAAATGTATAATAATAAAAAATTTCTCAACAGCCTTTCATCAATATGCATGCATCAATCAGCAAGTACAAAGGGAAAACTGCTGAGCTACAGTAACTTGAAATATATGCTTTCTCAATAACAAATTTGAACTCAAGAATGCTGAAATTTTTTCAACTTGTCTGGGTTGGCCTTTGGTTAAACAGTTGAATTAGCTGGTTTGTTTGATTCCAAACACGCTGATCTAACATATTAAATGACCAAACAAATTGAAATGACCACCACTATAAGTTAGCATTGGGCACCTAGACTGTCCTCTTGTTTCTCAACGTATGTAAAAAGACAGCTTTGAGAGAACTGGTTGTGTGGAAGATTGTCTTATTTTCAATAACTACTGTTTAAAGTAATTAGCAACAATAGAAGAAAGAACATCTTGCCTACTTGCGTGCGCAATGAGGTTTGGATTTCCAGCACATGGTAAATGTTCTCTATTCTTGTCAATAAGTTCACAACAAACTTTCTCAAGGTGTAAATTGAAGCAAGGTAAGTTCTCTTGGTTGTTCATTGGTGTTGCAATGGGTATGCTTTTGTAAAGTGAATTTCCTACGATTGGGAAGGCAAACAAATGCAAGTCACATTTTTTACTTTTGGTGTCTTTGTTTCCACCATGCAGGGGCAAGATGGAAGAAGTGAAGATCAAATTTATGAATGTAGTCGCCAGTTTACTCCAGCACACCACTAAACATGAGACAGAAATCACTTCTTCAAGACAGAAACATTCTCAGAAATTTCTTTGTGACTAAGGCTGAGAAAAAACCTTATCAAAATGAGTTCTGCAAATTTTACATGATAAAAAAATGGTATTTTCCTGACATGACAGCTAAAGTTGGTCTAACAATAAACTGTAGCTACCACAAGAGATGGTCTTAAAAGCATACAAAGTGCATCACTAGGTTGTGCATACGACAAAATGAGCAGTGCATATGTAAATATAAGACAGAATGTAGAAACTAAAGCATCCAATACTAAGATTCTTTAAAAATTAAATTCAATTAGTTCTTCAGCAATAGCAGTAAAAGATATCTGTATTTTAGTGATTTGAATTTATGTGAATATAACCACAAAAACATAAATTTGTAAAACAAAGACTTCAATCATAGATCAAACCAGCAAAACAGAAATAATGTGACAGAAAAAATACACTACGTACAATTAAGAAGTTTTAGTAATCCTGAAATAATAGCTATTTTTTAGATGGCTTGAAGAGTTTAGGTTTCAATTTTAAAGTATGTAGCTACTAACCATGTAAGTGTTCCAACCCTGTTGCACAGCTGTTGTTCCTTGGGTGGGTGGAAGAACAAGAGGTACATAGGATGGGAGAGATTGCATTCGTGGACTAGACATGTAAGGCACTCTTGATAAAGGCCATGGTGAAATTCCACCAATTACAGGGGAGGCAGATGTAGGTACCATGGGACTTGAATATCCATAGGCTGGAGATCCTATAAGAGGGAATGTCGCTCCAGCAGTCACTGGCTGAGGATCAGGATGATTGAACTTGCAGGCAACTCCATATTTACAAGATCCAGTTCTCATGTAATAGGCACATGGCTTTTCATCCTGGAAATCAAATCAATGAATTTCAAACAATTAGCTACTAGATAGAGAACTGTCTTAAGTAACCACAAATGAAGATGTTGATATCTGTGGATAATTAACAAATTGAACTGTGGAATGGGGCCAAGAAGCTTCAGAGACCTTTCGGATAGGTAGTCCCAAAACATTCATCTGAACCAATTTGGTATCATGTTTGTCTCGTGGATGATGATATTTACAGGACGTCCCATACTTGCAAGTTCCTGTTTTCAGGAAGAACTGCGACAATAGTTGAAATAAATTAGATACTACCACATATTTTACGTGCTGACCCACATCAAGGAAGTCATTGCCGAGAAAAAAATCACTAAATTCAGTAGAATAGCAATGCCAGTTTGTTTCTAGCTTAAAACAACTGGTACTAAACATGCTAATAAAGCAAATTTTTCTAGTTTTTAGGCTCTAATCCACCATGCTTTTCAATCAGAGGTGACAACAAGTTACAATTGACTTGTGTTGAAGTCCTATTAGATAAGAGAAACTAAAGAATCATAGCTCATCTATTTTGGGTGGGCAGAGCTGATGGTGCACTAGAGAGAATCAAGATAGACAGAGAGGGGGAAGGATAGGAGGGATAAAAAGTGATTTTTCTAGAGTAGCTACGTAAATGATGACAATGGAATAAGAGGGGACAAATGGGAGTGAAGGGAGCCAATAGAGAATCAAAGAAGAAGAGGTGACGCAAGGCTATGCTGTTGCATCAAACATGTCACTTTTGTCTAACTAGATTAAAAAAGAATTTTTGACCTGTGTGAACTTGCTTCAATACCAAGTAGATTCTATTGATTTACAGGGAATCGTTACACTGACATTTGTAGGATTGAGACATAGTACTCATTGACTAAATATCTAATGTGACGCTAAACCTATAAAGATTGAAGTATTAGCACTAACACTCAACAATTTTACTTTTCCTTTCCAATTTCAACAAACTTCTCAAAAAAAAAAAAAAAACTGCCAAACATATTTTCTAAAACAGCTTAAGATACCCTCTGCATGGTTCTCCATTTACATAGAAAGAAAACAAACAAAAACAAAAAGGAAAACAAAATATAAAATAAATATTAACAAAGTCCATTTTGATTCTTTTTGGTTTATCACGTTCAAAATGACTTGCATTCATGTAGCATTTTGGTACTTGTTCATCCTCGCTTATATTTGCACTAGTGATGTATTGATAAAGTTTGTTACTTAGATCAAATAAAATCAGGGATATATTTTATAACAGATCTACTGCCCTGTGCATTTACAATGGGGTTTCTTTTTTCGGTTGTAGCTCCATTAGGAATTGCGTTGTGGTGAACAGACATTATTGGAAGTGTCCTAGTAAACCAAAGAGCTATTTCATCAAACAAAAAAAAGGGGGAAATGCTTAAACTGTATGATAAGATGTACTAGCTATTTGGAGCTGTTTGGTTTTGGATAATGCACCTGGCAATCAGGTTGGCCATCTCTCTGAGGGAGTTCAGCGCTAAACAGATTGTTCTGCAGTAAACAATACATAATCTTAGGTACAAGATCCAATGTAATCTGATTTCTTTTAATAATTGGATGGCCAAAAGTATGTAAATCTAGTTGCCACATAAAAAGGGGAAAAACATCACGTTCAAAGGTGATAAAGGCAAAAAAGTTCTCACCTGCCAATTGTGAGTAGGATGATTATACTTGCAGCTGCTTCCATATCCGCAGTTACCAGTCCTCAGATAATATAGACAGTCAGGCTCGCCTGGGCGATCAGGATAAGAACTCAGCTGGCCATCAGCACCCTCATGGCCATCCTCGATGTTTAATTGCCACATAGCTTCTGCGATCAGAAACGCATTACTCAATTAGCTGCTTCACTCGTAATACACTCGGTATGGCACCAATAAGGTGCACCTGCTTTACCTATTCACCCTAAGTTTGTTTCCTTCCCCAAATAAAGACAGCCAATCAACATGACAAAAAGGAGAATCCTAAGTAGCAGAAATTAGGAAACAAAACGAGAAAAGGGGATCCGCTAAACTAGAAACCACCTTCAAGGTTATCTGGCGAAGCATTAGACGACTTGGAAACAGCATTGTGCCTGACATCGGGCATCATCGGAAGCCGCGATCGTATCATAAAACTCTACCGGCAGATCAAACTCCGACCGACAAAGCACCAACAAAATCCAACCAAACCCACAATTTGAGCTTAAATCAACACCCGATGACCGCCCCCACAACTCCGATCCTCGATCCGCGCGATTCGCAAAGCGATTCAAGTCTCCGGCATCAGGAAACAGGCGCAGCTGGCAACCAAATCCGCGAGGAGAACTCACCACGGCCAAATCGGCTTCGATTCACGCCCCAAAGCGGGAGCGGAGAACGCGACAAGTTTGGATTCCCGATAAGGCGTTGGATCTCAATGGATCGGTCGGGCGATCGCCCCTCTCCCTCCCTCCCCAGCTCTCTTCGCTCTCGCCCTTTTATTTTATTTTGTCCATTCTTTATCGTCGCAACGTAACCCGAGGGAGTGGAGATAGAAGCAAGGAGGTCGGAGCATTTATTCCTTTATAATTAATCTCACTTTATATTTATTTATATAAATAAATACAATTAATGGAGTGTTTAGTACTCGTGCCATGTTGTTAATTAGTCATTATTTAATGCTAATGCCCTGTTCACTCCATCGATTGTACGGAAAATCAACAAAGTTGTTTTTTTATTATTTGGCATAAAATATTTTTACAAGGACGGATTATAGATCATTCCCTGATCACACCCAGGCCTACTTGATTTCTTATTGAATCAAAATGTGGATCCCATAAGTAATCGCCAATTAAATTTGAGTACAAAGAGGCATTTAGTGTCTTTGGGTCTGAATATATTTGTCCAAGAGAATCTTGTTTGTAACTTTTTAATAGCTTTATACTATTTATCATAAAGTTCACATTGGGAAAATACATTTTGTCATATTTTTATTTCTTTTACATTTATAAATATTCATAAAACGTTGCTCGCAATCTAATGAGGATTTGCACTTTCACTAACATATTAATACGAAGATATATTTAAATATTCTTGTTAAGGGATATGAAATAAATAAATAAATATATTAAATGAGAAATTAAATAATAATAAAATAAAATAAAATTTATTTAAATATCAATAATAATATAATAAAGGATAAAGTTTAATTTATATAATTAAATCAATGATAAAATTTATTATTATAATAATTATATTTATTATAAATAAAATAAAATTTATTTAAATATAGATGATAATATTATAATAAATTATATTTGTTAATTACAGATGATAACATATGTTTGTAAATTATAATATTATTATAATCAATTTAATTATATTTTAAAAAATATTTTAATATAATAGTATTTTATTTGTATTAGGGTAAAAATAAAATGGAGTTTTCATATAATATTTATTTTAAAATAAGCTTGCCCGATAGTTTCTTCGTTTCAATGCATTAGGATGCTGACGTGGCATCAACGACGAGTTCCAAAAGATTGGAAGGCGAACAGCACCAGCCTAAAGTGTCCTGTGTCCCCTCGTCTGATCTCTCTCTCTCTCTCTCTCTCTCGCTCTCTTCCACGGTCGAGGAACGATCCGGAGCTCCGATTGTCCAGGCGTCTCTCTCGATACCGCCGCAGATCTCGATCACTGAATGCGAACCATTCTTCTTGTTGGATTTGAATTTTCAATTTGTTCTTTTACTCTTTACGTACGTTTGGATTTCCGATCGGGGGTATCTTGCAGGTCGGTGATCGGTTGCTATCTCTGCCGGTTGAGATCCTACTGTCTGATCTCGGTTTCTCCTGCCGTGATGGAGGCAATAGAGGAGCTCAGCCAGCTGGCGGAGTCGATGATGCTGGCGGCCGCCATTCTCGCGGACGAGGACATCGACGACGGCTCCGCCTCGAAGAGGACCTCTACTTTCCTTAATGTCGTCGCTCTGGGCAATGTCGTAAGCCTCTCTGTGGCTCTATTCGGTCATTTGAATGCGCCAATCGCTTTTTATGTGTTTTGTTTTGTTTTTGTTATAAGATGAGTTGTTGGTTAACATCCAAGTTACACTTTTGAGTGGACGTTCACTGATCTTAGGGAGCTGGAAAATCTGCCGTATTGAATAGTGTGGTCGGCCATCCTATTCTGGTACTGCAAAATTCGAACTCTTTTGATGATTTATATGTAAGTTTGGTCGTCTATTGTGTTTCATAATGTTTGCGTTTGTCACAGCCGACGGGAGAGAATGGCGCCACTCGTGCGCCGATCACAATCGATCTCGAGATAGATGGATCGTTGAGCAGCAAATCAATAATCTTGCAGATAGATAACAAGTCACAGCAGGTTTCTGCAAGTACGAGTCTTTAAAGCTTTGTCAAAGTGCCATTTTTTGTTTGCTTGTTTCCGTATTTTCCTCTTGCTTACTCATATTGATCGTGTTTATTTTTGTTGTAGGCGCCCTTAGACATTCTCTTCAGGATAGGCTTAGCAAGGGCACTGGAGGTCGTAGTTCAGGAAAGAACCGAGCGGATGAGATCTATCTGAAGCTTCGAACTAGTACAGGTTTGTTCTCTTTTCATGGTCTCCTTTTTTGTCACGAAATGTTGTGTTTGATATGGAAGTGCTTCTGCAATGAAAGTTATTCGGGAACTCTGCTCAACAGTTGGATTGATAGGGTCACAGTGAGTGCAACTGGAGTTGGATTAGGCATAGAATTAGGCTCAACTCTAATTTCATTATCCTCAAAATTAAAATTATGTCTAAATTTAATAAATCAATCGGTAGATGGTTTAATTAGATTAATCCTCAAATACAAACTGTTCTCTAATAGGTCCCAAATAGTTTGTCAACTTATTATATTTGCTTCTGGTAATTATTATTATATTTGTTAACATAACAGTGACTAATTAGTTTCTATTTTGTGAGTTAACATGGTCCATTTTACCAGCTCCTCCTTTGAAATTGATTGATCTGCCTGGACTAGATCAGCGGTCTGTGGATGAGTCTCTAGTAAGTAGCAGTTTATGGTTTCTAGCATGCAGTAAATAAAATGGCATAGATTATGCCTTGTTCTAATATAATACCCTTTTAGGTTGGTGATTATGCTGCAAGAAATGATGCTATACTGCTGGTTATTATAGCAGCCGCTCAAGCATCAGATGTTGCTTCCTCGAGAGCTCTTAGGATGGCTAAAGAATTTGATTCAGAAGGTTCGTATGTGTGGCACACATAAAAATTAGCATTTTATATGTGATTCTTATTGCATTTTTCAATTCGTCAATGTATGCTTAAATATTATGATTTTACCATTCTACTCATTCTTTCTCTATATTGTTATTTTTGTAGGAACTAGGACTGTTGGTATCATTAGCAAAATTGATCTAGCAGCTGGTGACCAGAGAAGTCTTGCTGCTGTTCAAGCCCTTTTATTGAATCAGGGACCAAGAAGTGCTTCTGATATTCCATGGGTAGCTCTTATTGGACAATCTGTATCTCTTGCTTCAGCACAAGCAGGAACAGTTGGATCTGATAATTCACTGGAAACTGCTTGGAAAGCAGAGGCAGAAAGTCTTAAATCGATACTTGCTGGAGCTCCACAAAACAAACTTGGTAGAGTTGCTTTGGTGGATGCCCTCGCTAAACAGATACGTGAAAGGATGAAGATCAGGCTTCCAAACCTTCTCTCTGGGTACTTTATGTAGTTATATATTCTTATATTATTATTTAATTTTCCCTGTGCACTTTTTATCTTATTTGGATTATTTCAGGTTAATATTTGTGATTGCAGAACACAAAACAGTACTTCTCATGAGAGTTTGCTTGGCAGATCATGCTTCTTTCACTCTTATAGCATTAATGTTATGTAGATTATGCAAATGGCATGTGAGTAACTCACAAGGATGATATTTCTTGAAAGCATTAACTTAAAAAGGGATTGTTTGTTAGTGCTTTGAAAATTGTTCTGGCCTAGCTAGTTCAACCTGTTTGCTGGGAAGCAGACCAGAATTTGGCTGGTTTAGGCACATTGAAAAAGTCAAGAAACAGACAAAGCTGGAAAGCACTAAACCCAATTGATGTGGGATTTGCTTACATAGTATTCAATTTTTGATATAGTATTTCTTTATTCCTTCAGCTTGATTTGGTTGGACCATCTAAGCCACAAAACCAGTGCCAGGTAGGTACAATGCCTGGTCAAGTTTAAAATATTGTTTTGTTTTTATCTATCCTCTCATATATCTCCATAGAGTTCCATAAAACATTGTTCATGAAATTTAAATCTCAGACCTAGTAACTTCTTCAGTTCTTACAGACAATGTCTAGTTTAAGTACATATAGATGCACAAATTTAAATCATTGTGGTTTTCCCTCATCTGGTTGTATTATAATTTTTGGAAGTATTATTTCTATAAAAATGTTATTATTGTAGTCACCTGCTGTCTTTATCTTAGAATTTCAATGGCCCAATTTTTCACATTGCTTTATTGTGCTGCTATTAGCATAGCTATATCTATAAATTGTTGTAGTAGTTCACTTTGGTACACTAAGCTATTTTGCTTGTATTTCACAAAGGGATTAGTTGCTCCTCACAACAGGTTATTTTGCCAGATTTCATGATGCATTGTTTATGTTTTAATATGGCATGCATTTGTTTACTGATCTATGCAGATTACAGGGTAAGTCTCAGGCTGTCCAGGATGAGTTATTCAAGTTTGGTGAGCAAATGGCATATACTGCTGAAGGTACTAGGGCTACTGCATTGCAGCTTTGCCGAGAATTCGAAGATACATTTCTGCAGCATATTTCTGCTGGTGAGGTCAGTATTATGTTTGCAATACTTATGTTTGTGGTGAAAAGCTCAACAATGATCAGTTCCTCTATGAGAAATCAGTAATCATACAGGCACAGTTTACTTTATTTATTCATATTACAGCAAGAACCTATATGCACTTCATAGTGTCCACAAGTTCATCATAAGCCCAAGTTAATAGCAATTAACTTAGCTAAGCTTATAAACCCCATTTATGTCTCACAATGGGAACTAAATTAGATTGTCACAAGGCATAAATAGATTTACCTTCTTCTAATAGACCATTATTTGCATGCATCTTCCTTGCTGGTTCTCATTTTTGGAGACCTGATTAAATTTGTGATGTTCAAGTCTAGGCTTTGCTCATGGGCTCATTTTCATTTATATTCAAAATACATAAAAAATAATGAGAATTAACTAAACAGCATGTTTTATTAGGAATGCTAAAATTTAAATGGGAAGTTCTGTGAGAGAGCTGGTGTTTCATAAGGGTGCAAACCTTTTTTTTCCTTTCAAAAAGTTGACACAGAATGTGCAGTACATTTGCACACTAGTGTTATACTATATGAGTTGTACTCAATACCTTTGTTGAACTGACCAATGCCTTGGCTGCCATAATGATGGTGTATTCGCAGAGAGGTGCAGAATTGCTGTGTTCCAGTCAAACTACAAAACTAATCGATAATAATCGGCCTATGCAATTGGTCTCATAAAACTACTAAATTCAACTGTGGTTGGACTTGCGGTTGCAGAAAATAAGGGGTAGATAAGGTTTATGCTTTGATGTCTGGCCCTGCTGCCAGCACACTGTTGACACAATGCATGCATCATGCTGTCTGCAAATTTCTAATATAGGCAAAAGAATTTATGATGTATTACTATAAAAATATACATGGCATGACATAAGGACAAATAACCCTCTTATGTCCACTGTGTTTATATATTTTATGTACGAGTTTCAAAAAAAAACATACCAATGATCTGAATAAATGAATGTATAAATTAATTAACTTGAGCTATTTTATGTTTGTTTACCAGCAGGAAATTGCGTATGCCTAGAAACAACCTGCAATAGTGTTTAAAATAGTTATACTTTTATGATATTGCATTTATCACATGTGAGTCAGTGATATGGTGCTCTTATATGATCTTGTGTTGTGCTATGTTTGTGCAGGGTGCAGGTTGGAAAGTTGTTGCTACCTTTGAAGGAAACTTCCCCAACAGAATTAAGCAGCTTCCATTGGACAAGCATTTTGACATAAACAATGTTAAACGAGTATATTTCCATCCCTATGGTTTCTTACTAGCTTAAATTCCCTTTTTTTCATATGCCTAATTCTTTGTTTGTTACCTTGCCCCCTAGATTGTGCTTGAAGCTGATGGCTATCAGCCATATTTAATATCTCCTGAGAAAGGTCTGAGGTCCTTAATAAAGTGTGTACTGGAACTTGCGAAAGAACCATCAAGCCTTTGTGTAGATGAGGTGAATTTTCTTTTGTATTTGTGATATATGGCTTTTACACCTAAATTATTTGGCAAATTACCTCTTTGACCTTCACTTTGCTTCATTGTTAATTATGTTAGCAAATATCTGTAAACTTTATGTTTTATGAGAATGTTTCTTCCTGTTATTTAAACAGGTGCACCGTGTTCTACTGGATATAGTTTCGGCTTCAGCAAATGGTACTCCAGGACTTGGTAGATACCCACCATTTAAGAAAGAGGTACTATTGCAATCTAATGTTTCCATCTCAGAACAATGTTCACTTCCTTGCCACAGGCAGTTTTTTGTTAGATTTCTGACACGTGAAAACATTCAACTTTCATTGTGTTCTTCAAAAAAAGGTGGTTGCAATTGCATCTTCTGCCTTGGAAAATTTCAGGAATGAGGCAAAGAAGATGGTTGTTGCACTAGTTGATATGGAACGGTCTTTTGTTCCTCCTCGACACTTTATTCAACTTGTGCAACGCAGGTTTGTTGTTGTCCCTAATAAATTCATCAAAAAAATTTTTGAGGATTTTCTGCCTCTTCAATAAGTTATATTTGTCCATTTTTTTTGCATGGACGATTATTTATAATGATAAAAGGTATACATGGTTCTTCAGCCTATCTCCTATTATTAATATTATAATTGCTAGACATAGGTGAAGGTTCCTTGCAATGAGCAATTTAGCAATCAATTAGAAATATTTGTTTTTTTATTGCCGGAGGATGGTGATTTCATTCACAACATCCATGAGTTTCTTTTTAAATCTCATAGTGCTTTTAGTCAATTATATTTTTACAACTGTTAGGTGATCCTTAAACACATTCCTTTTGGCCAGAAGGTATTAGGAACTTAGATATAATTGTAGACTTGTTTTAAATATTAATTTGTTTGAAAAAATATTCTTGGATTTTTTGAAGATCATATGTTTGGATACTTGGATTCTTTAATGATTTCTCTAAATGAGAAGATCAAGATGCTTAACCTTTGTTTATAATAATTTGCAATCTATCCAACCAAAAGGTTTACATTCATCCAGATCCAAATTCTCACTCGAAGTTTAGAATGATTCCAGATTGGCAATATGTGAGATCCATTGGTGGTCCTTCATCAGATATACAATCTTCAAAACACCTCATCATGCCTATGGGATTAGTTGCACTCTGATTTCAATTGTAATAAACAACCCAAATCAGAGAATTGACGATTAATTTAGTTACACTCAACAAATGGCTCAAAATGTTTAAATGCCAAGTTAACAATAGTTCACCCAGTTAAACTTATGAACCTTCTTAGTCTTTGTTTAATTCAATAAGTATCCATGAATTTCCCCAACTCTCCATGTGGGTCTAAACTAGTGTGTCAGATATTCGAGCTTCTGCTTTTATGTCCCAAGCATTTGTTTTTGCTTTTCTTTTTGTTGTTTTCTGTCCCCATTTGTATTGTATCACAATCTTACTGGCAGAACTCTGACCATCATTGACATGGTTGATAATTGGTTTATCAAATGCTTTAACCTTTTTTAAAAACATTCCTTGGTCGCTCCACAAAAAAAATCTTTTTTTTTTCTGTAGTAGAGGATTATTGTTTTAAGAAATGTTTCTCTTGTTCATCTGGGTCTTAAATCTATGAAAAACTTCATGTTAAGCCTCTAATAAAATAAAGTACTAGCAGAATGGAGCGGCAACGACGTGAGGATGAGCTGAAGTACCGGTCATCAAAGAAGGCAAATGAAGCAGAGCAATCAATACTAAACAGAGTTAATCTATGATGCCTCCTTCCCTTCACTTTTATACAGTATAATTTTGGGAGTGAAGATTTTAGATTTAATAAAGATGTTACATTAAATTTTCTTTTAGTAGTCTAACATATTTTGAACATTTTTTTCTATTGATTAACTAGGCATCAAGCCCTCAGCCTGGGACTCAGCAGACAGGTGGTAGCTTGAAATCAATGAAAGACAAAACAAATCAATCAGATAAAGATGCAAAAGAGAGCTCATCCTTGCAGATTGCTGGACCATCTGGAGAAATAACAGCAGGTTATCCACCATCTTTAAAGTTACCTGTGTAGTCTTATTCCATATGTTAGATGATACTTGTAATGTTGTGTGTCTTGTTTTTATGTAGAAAACCATAAACCACTTAGCTGCTTTTTCTTTGCTACAAGCTTTAACAAACAAATGTCATGCGAATAACATATAATAAAATTATTTAGAAGGGGGAAATGGTTTGCAAAATGCAAACTCAAAATTAGAGTTTAGGAAATAATGATGGCAAGAACTAAATTATCTTAATCATACTATGCAATTAAAACAGCTGATCTCAGGAGTGTGTAAATAGGGGATGCATAATGAAACCGCAAAAACTATGAATATAAGGGTATAATCAGTGAATAGTTTATTTTTATCTGTCTGTGCCCATAATTGCATTGCAGAATTTGGATATAGTACATACTGTATTGTGGTAATATTGTAAAGGGATAACTATAACTATATATATATATATATATATATATATATATATATATATATATATATATATATATATATATATATATATATATATATATATAAGTTATAACTCAATATGGAAACCATTGACCTAAGATATTAATATGAGACTAAATCCACTATGATAATAATCTTATTATCCTAATAGTTCTAACACTCCCCTCAAGTTAGAGCCTAGGTATCATCTATGATCAATTAATTTGTTACATCTATGTCCAACTTGTTATATTTTCCTGCTCAGATCTTTATTGAACATGGTTGCCAGGGTTTAACCATTTGCTTCATATAGTAAAATGAAAACAAATTTTTTTTCTCGATTCAGATCTTCACTGGTGACAATAGCTAACCTTGAACTTTATTGGATATAACAAATTGAGAATAAGAAATTTTCTCTATTTAGGTGTTCATTGGTTCAAGTGAAGTAAATACCGCATACAAATAAAATAGATTTGATATTTTGGAAGGAAAGATAGAGAAGTCAAGAGAAGAGATGCAGAAAAGAGATTTACAGTGATGAAAGATGGCAGAGAAAATTACTTAAGATACGATAAAGAGATGGAGACGTACTCATGTGCTTTTCTTGCGCTGGAGCTTGGTCCAGCGAATGCAATCAATCTCACAGCTCACCATGCTACAAATGGAGTCGTGGCTCAGCTAAGATAGAGGACAACAAGCAACTATAGGACTAGGCAGTAGGTGCGTGACTACAAGGTAGAAGGCAGAGGTGAGGTAAACTCCAACGTGAAAGATAGGGGTCCCCTTGTAGATTTTGAATGGATTAAAATGTAGATCACTGGCTGGAGTTGGTTTTGTTAACAACTCCGTTTAGGAATTGAAGGAAAACACTGCTGAACTTGTGGGTCTTCCCTTTCAGGAAGTGGTGATAATTTCATCAAATCTTGGAATAGTGAGTTGCCCAAGGATAAGGAGCTGGAGAAGGCAGGTGATTGAGGGTGCTTGTAGTTGGACTCATAGTGTTATTTCACGGGTAGGCATATTACAATGATGGATGCTCGTCGACAAAGGACTGGTGTGAGTAGGTGACATGTGGCTCGTTTTCCCCTTTGCATTGACTTGTGATGTCGCAAGGTGACGACTTTACATGGGTAGAATGCACAATGCACAAAGGAGGGCTCATTCGAGGTGGTGGCTACGAGTTGCTAGGAAACGGCATGCAGGGTGACAAGGATGTTGTCTTTGAATGGATGAGAGCCAGGGAAGGAGAGAAAGGTTTGAAAGATGATGGGGAGGCTGATGGTCTTCCCATCAAAGGATACCTCTTCAGAGAATCCTAAGGAGTTCTAATACCATATAGAACTTCGGGGTAAAAAACATTGAATTGCAATATGTTGTGAAATATAGAGGCCAAAGTAGAAATCTTATATCTAAAATATCAATCTGTGATTAAACCCACTGCACCAATGATCCTATTGTCCTAATACCTCTAACATGCATGTTCTTTCAAAACAACAAAATGTTTTCAACATATAAGGCTCTTGCCAATGCTTAGTCTAGAGAAGATCTTGGTATGGTCATACCAGTCCAAGATTTTCTTTCCTTGACTCCAATTGTGCTGACTGGTCACCCAGGTTGCAATGGAGCAAATTTCAAATTGCACTGTGAGTTAAATATGCCAATTAACTTCCTGCTATTTCATTCTGATTCCTTTTCTTTGTTTTCACTTTCTAGTTTTTTCTATATTTGTCTGTGTTTTCTACTGTCAATATGCAAATAAGCTAGTCATGTCAACCTTCTGTTTGTCAATATTAGATGCATGAGCTGGTCATGTGGTTCACAGTCAAAGTGGCTCCATACCAGACTTTTCATAATTTTAACTGACTTCTTAATCATGTTGTTTCAGCTTAGTCAGCAATAAAGACTCTACATTATGGAAATTATGTTAGGTTGCTTTCATTTATAGGGTGGTTGCTGAAAAAAAGTGGAAAAGCAAGTGGCTGGAGCAGGCGATGGTTTGTCCTCAATGAGAAAAGTGGAAAAGTTAGTTAAATACTGTTGGAACACCATGTTGCCTTTTGTCGAACTGTTTATTTTCTGGATAACAATCAAACGTTGATTGCTCTTCCAGCTTGGATACACTAAAAAACAAGAAGAAAAACATTTTCGAGGTGTTATCACTTTAGAGGTAATTGTTCCTTCCAGATGATCCTGTACAGTTTCATGTGTACATAAATTTTTTAAACTACTTTTTTCCCATAGAATTTTGTTTATCAAACCCCTAAGTTAAGCATATGCTAGCAACAATTGAGTGCTATAATAACAAGCAAAACAGTTGCCGACAAAGATGTGCACACTCTTTGACTAACTTGCTTGAAAGACATGCCCATTTAATAAACCCCTGCGATAAACAACCTTCTGTCTGCAGGACCCTTGAGATTTGAAAGAAATTCCAGTCATTACAGATCTTGCAACATAATTGTGTGCTAAAGTAATTGATGTGTGATCTGAGTTATTGGAGTTTCTGCTGCAAACATATCTGACTCAATGGGAAAGCAATTTTAGATTTTAATGCCCTCATAAGCATATGCTTGATAACTTAATTCCAGAGAACGATTTTCATAAGAATTTCCATCTTTGTACCATCCTCTTCTAGCGTGTCTTTTTTCTTGGCATAGAAAGACATGTATTTATATTTGAAAACTCTTATCCTGAAAAATAAAAACTAATGTCCTTAGGTAGAGTAGTTTTGTGGAAGTTTTAACATCTAGATACAAAGGTTTGGGTTTCTCATAAGTCATTGCTATCATTTATGGTTTCATTTTATCCTGTGATTCCTGGTGGATATTGCAAAGAATTCATGACTGTATTAGCTTTATACATTCATCTTTATATATGAGAATTAAATAGGTAGATTGTGCAGATGTTCATATACCAATTTCCTTTCATGACCAAGTCCTTACACCTGCAGGAGTGCAACATTGAAGAAGCTTCAGAAGAGGAATCTTTCAAGAGTTCCAAAGAGTCAAAAAAGGCAAATGGATCAGATAAACTTTCAAGTCTAGATTTTAAGTTAACCAACAAAGTTGCTTACAAGACAGTGGTTAAAGGTAGCTGCAGAATGTGTTGATTTCTGATACTTTTGCCTCATTTAGTGTATGTTTCTTATGCAATTAATACGTGCTTGACCTTGCAGCGGAAAGTACATTAATTTTGAGAGCTGAGAGCATGGTTGACAAAGTTGAATGGGTGAATAAGATAATGAATATTTGCCAATCTTCCAAGGAAATGCCTTCTAAAGGCTCATCTGGTCTTGAAGCTAGTCCCTCGATTAGACAAAGTCATTCAGATGGTTCACTAGTTAAGTCTTGACTGCCAGATTTCCATGTTCAGGAGAATGTTACCAAAATTAATTTAATTTTTCATGGAAGACCTCAGCATATACCAGACCTATTTGATCTTGTGGCTTCTCTTAACAAAATTCCAATAAAAATAGTTTTACAAGCCTAGAAAACTGCTAGGTACTGAAAAAAAATTCCACCAAAACAGTGTTGCTTGAATCTACATAGACAAAATTTTGATTTGTTTGTTTATGAATATCCACTTTTGAAGTCATTGCTGATCATAGATCCATAAATATTTACAAGACAAACAATGTTACTTAAATGATGCTTTTTTAGCATGACTTTTAGTGCCATCCTAACTTTCTTAGGAAAATTTGGATATGTAGGACACTATGGCTAGAAAGCCAGCTGATCCAGAAGAAGAACTTAGATGGATGTCACAAGAAGTCCGTGGTTATGTTGAAGCTGTTTTGAATAGTCTTGCTGCAAATGTTCCAAAGGTAAGTGATTATATTAGGACCTTTTAGTCTAGTTTGAGTATTATGAAATCCTTTTGACATGCTTCTCATTTTGCTAAGCAGGCTGTTGTGCTTTGCCAAGTGGAGAAAGCTAAGGAAGACATGCTCAACCAGCTATATACTTCTATAAGGTTTAATGAATGCTTTCTTTACATCTTGTTGGGGAAATTTGCACAGCTAAAGGAAAATAAAAGGAAAAATTTTCTTCCTTATAAGCACAAAATGCACACTTCACTTCCATGTTGGATTGTAACTACACTAGCAGAATTCACTGTTTTATTCACTTGATATGAAAATTAATGACTATCACACTAGTTTCCAGTTAATGATCTGGTTGCTGGGGATTTTCAAGTTGTCAGGAGTTTCAACTTACCCGTAGTTTGTCTGCATTTTTTCATGCATTAATGTGTTGCACTGGTGTGTCATATTATCTACTCATCCATTTCTACTGATAGGAAGTTCATTTGAAGCTCCTGATATAATTAGAGAGCATCTTTACTAGTTTTACATATGGGATTCTTGGGGATCTCCTATTTTCCTGCTTCTAAGTAGTAAAAATGTGATAAAGAAGTTTGCAAACAACTTTATCTTGAACTCTTTGGTCATGTGCTGATTCTTAATGCATATCACAACCAAGAGTGTGGTTACAGTAGTAGACCAGTGGGTCTTGTTCTACATTGTCATAAAGTTGGTCTTGTTGTATTACTATCTATCTGAAAGACCATCAAGTTTCTGGAAGAATCATAATTCCCTTTTTTTCCCAGCATACATGAAAAAATAATCAGCTACAGAGATCCCAACTGCTTGCTGTTTAACTTTCTCTGTTGACTTTTTAAATGATCCTTTAATGAGGTTTTACTGTCCATAATTTCTTGCAGGATGGTAACTATTATTTTCATAGGCTAGGTAATTCTGGTGATGCTTTTTGGAATCTCAATACAAAATTTTCACTGATCTATGTCTTCGAGAATCCATACCACTTGCTATTGCCTATCAGAAGCTTCAGAAAAATGTGAAGTGCGGTATCAAGTTTGCACTTGCAATTTGCATGTGCAGACAAAGATATCCAGTTAATCCATAGTAATAGAGCTTAACATTTTTTCATTTTGAATATAATGTTTGGTATGTGAATTCTCTATAACCTCCCTTTTATTACTTGGGATATATATATATATATATATAGGAATAATATGTTGTACAACACCCCGTGATTACCTAGTACACTTTTTTTTAACTTCAATTTTCATTTCGTTTAACCTAAATACTATACCATAAACCCTAAACCCTTAACACTATACCTTAAACTCTAAACCCTTAAAGAAAAATTTAAAAAAATGTGTTATGTGCTCACGAGGTGTGCAACATAAGCTGTACAAAGTATCATTCACCTATATATATACATATATAATGGCTAATTCTGTTTAATGATTTTTTCTGTTGAAGATTTAAACTCAAAGGAAAGTACATAACTTCTCATTAATGTGTGAGTTCAATATTTGTATTCTTCCTATTTCCATATAGCACTCAAAGCATAGCAAGGATTGAAGAACTACTCCTAGAGGACCAAAATGTGAAGCGTCGACGAGAGAAATTCCAAAAGCAGCAAGCTCTGCTTTCAAAGATTACACACCAGCTAAGTGCTCATGATAACCGAGCATCAGCAGCTAGCTGGTCTAATGGTGACACTGAAATAGGTATACTTTTTCTGGGTGATCCTACTTCGAGTTCTGTCAATTTAATGTGTGACATTCCCCTCACTTGTACTTCCGGCCTTACCTTAAAGTGGGGCTTTGATAATTCTCTTTTGCACGACATTGATTGTTTATCCTATAAGCAGAAATTTTATTTTGCAAACAGAACAACATGATTAAAATTCTGCCATTGCTATTATCATCCTTCTTGAATCTTTCTTTTGGTAACCTGTGAAGATTATCCATGGTGAACAACTTGCCTAAACCATTATCTCTGTTGCTGTGCAGAAAGCAGCCCAAGGAGAAATGCTGCTTCAGGCGATGATTGGAGGTCTGCCTTTGATGCCGGCGCAAAAGGGCCAGCCGGTGACTCTTTCAGGGGGTCACCCAGATCAAAAAGTGCCGATAGCCGTGGTAGTTCTCGATACAGTGACCCGGCCCAGAATGGTGACACCAGTCTGAATTCTGGTGGTCGACGGACGCCAAACAGATTGCCTCCACAACCACCACACTAACAGATTCTACTAGGCCGCTAAGTTGCGACGGGAACACACTAACCTTCTCATGTCTCCTCCATTTGCATCATTTGGTTCAAGTAAGAGTAGCAAAACTAATGGATCTTTTCTACCCAATCTACAATTTACATTCTTCTACATTTATGTTGCAGTTTGTTTATAATTCCAGCCGCTCCAGTTCATTGATCATGGAGTCAGCTGAGCTACTCGATCATTTGGTACATCAATTCTTTTTAGTTCTTTGTGTCCAATTACCTTTTGTTTTTTATTCCAGAATTTAATACTTCTTGAATACCGAGTAATATATTAAGGAATTTTTTACCACTTCCTTAGAAGACCTTCTGAAATTTTAAAATCATCAAAATACCTCAAGAAAATTTTATATCGCTAATTTACCTATTACAATAACAGCATTGAAGCTATATCATATAACTTTTTAATCCTACCACAAGATTTTATGTAGCAATAATCTATCTATTTATAATTCAACTCAGCTTATCGCATTGTTAACAGTAATTCTGAAGAAGTTGATATATATATCAACTACAATGTCGGTTGATAAGTTTTCCTAGGAATTACCAGTTGTCCTCTTAACGATAAAAAGTACAATCCATGCTCATAAAATTTAATTAGTCGCTCACGTCTTTCTTCCATCATAGTGATTATACCTTTGATTAATATAATTCACTGATGCAATACCAATTTATAAATAATTGAACGCCTACATGATATCCAATATAATGAGGAATTCTTGGTTCTGGCTGATCGTTGTGACAAAATTAATACCCTCAACCTACACTACTCCCCTTCTCATCACCTTGGCCGAATCCACAAATACTCTCAAGGAACTGATTCAATCCTTCCAAGGATCATCCTCCATCCTCACTTCCGATGGTTCGATCACTTCTGCCTCTGCTGTCTCAGAGCTTGCTGCCTCGGCATCAGCTTCTTCTGCTGCTCCCTGCGAGTCTGTTCTTCCCCACCTTCCACCAAGTGCAATGGCCATCATCTCATAGATTTTGTTTCCCAGTTCAGCAGGACTATCAGGCTGAGGAATAAATCTTGGTCATTGACGAAATTGGAAATTTTCTTTCTTTAAAAAAATTGTCATATTTGATAAGCACAAAATTCTACAGATGATATGACTTGATGAACAGAAGTGACTGAAAGAGGTCTAGTTGTGACTCACAGTATAACCACTGGATATTAGTGCTGTGTCGTATAGTAAATCCACGGCCCTCTTTGCTTCAGCACTGCTTGGGTCATTCTTGCAGGCAGCCTGCAATGGAATAGCAGTTTAAGCAAACTTATTCAACTCCAACAGACTTGCGAAATATCGGTAACAAATAACCAAGGCAGATTTTTGTGTTGGTAGTTATATTCCATTATGTGTCGAGTAGATCGGACATCTTACATTCAAATCTTTCACGATGGGATGATCAGGATTGATTTCTAAAATTCTTCTCCCTCGCATGAACTCCAAGCTCGATGTGTCGCCGAGTGTCTGTGCTTTCATTAGTCTATAGACCGCAAAACATTTTTGTTGTAATACATTTTTTTCCCAATACAAAAAACAGAAGACCACAATGAAATCAGCTTATGATGGGTATGTAGGACAAAGAAATAACAATACCTTTCCATGTTTGCTGACCAACCAAACTTGCCAGAAACAAGTACACAAGGCGAGGAGCTAAGCCTTTTAGAAATCTGAACTTTTGCTACCTTGTCACCAAGCTGCTGTTTCATCCAATCACAGAGAAGATTGTACTCTTGCTTTTCTTCTCTTTCCTTCACCTCATCTTCATCTCCTGTATCAAAAATTTTCATCAGCTCAGCGCATATAGAGAGTTAAAAATTCATAATATAAAATAGAATGAGTAAATGGAGGAAAATAACCTAATTCCAAGTCTTCTTTGCTGATGTCAACAAACTTCTTTTCTTTGTATGTCTGGAGATTTTGTATGGCAACTTCATCAATGGGTTCCACAAGATACAGAACCTGTAGATCAGATGTGATTACTTGAAAAGAAATGAAAAAACCATGAAGATAAAAGACATCTACTCGAACATTTAAAAATTAACACCTACTTCAATATCCTTTTGGACAAGTTTTTCCAGGAATGGAGCAGTCTTGGCACTTTTAAGGCTGTCTGTTGCCAAGTAATATATAGCATTTTGGTTTTCACCCATATTTTCAATGTATTGATCCAAGCTTATCAATTCTTCCTCGCTCTTGGAAGAGTAAAAGCGCAGCAATGGAGTCAACCGCTTGTGATTTCCAGAGTCTTCGATACAACCCAATTTTAGAAGCTTGCCAAAATTCTCCCAGAACTTCTTATAGTCCTGCAAGAGAAAAACATGACCATTGGTGCCTAAGATAACATACGAAAGTACTACATATTCCAACTATTGACCTCTTTATCTTCGTTCTCAGATAACTCTTGAATCATATCAAATGTCTTCCTAACAAGTCTCTTTCGCATAATTCTTACCTGTAAGACAAAAATACAAAGTGGTAGTAAAAAAAACAAAGTTTTTGTTCCAGATAGCACAATTCCATTTTAATTGGATGAAAATTATTGCTACATACATAAAAATAAACTTACAATTCGACTTTCTTGAAGGATCTCACGTGAAACATTGAGAGGAAGATCATTCGAATCAACTACACCCTTCACAAAACTTAAGTACCGAGGAAACTGTAATTTCAAATAAATCATCAACACATTTGAGAAATATATACAAATTGTTAAGATTTCAGAAATAACATACTTACAAACAAAGGAACAAATTAATTTAAACTTACCAATTCACCATCAAAATCGTCTGAAATAAAAACTCGCTTAACATACAAACGGATGTTTTTGGTCTTCGGATTTATTATATCCTCATTATTTAGAGGGGCCATCCCAGGTATATAGAGAACACTTCTGAATTCCACCTCACCCTGTTCAGTTTATAAATGCATGTCAAATTTAACTCATTTATCCTGCTTTTGTCCTTCAAAAGTTTTTTCACAATGGGTTCTGTCATCAATACCTCAGTGGTGAAGTGTGTGTAAGAAAGAGGATCCAGGAACTCATTGAATGTCTTCTTGTAGAATTCATTATATTCATCTTTCTCAACTTCCTTGGGATTTCGCATCTGATACATAATAGCGATGAGACTCTAATTAGTCTTACAGGAAAAATTGAACCAACCAACATAAGGAGTTCAGGGCCATGGGTAGTAACTCCGAGAGGTGAATTATTGAACCTACCCATATAGGTTTGGTCTCATTTGCCAATTCCCAGTCCCAATACTTCTCAGTTACAGTTTTCTTCTTCTTTTCACCCTGCCAATAAGCAGAAAGTGAGATCTTGGATTACACATAAAAGAAACTAAATCACACTGTAGAATCCCTACCTCAGGCTTGGGCTCGTCTCCTTCTTTCAGTTCCTCTTCTTCCTCAACCTAGACAATATAATCAACCCAGATAATATAGGCAAAATCCAGTTTTACACGGCTAGAACCAAAACGCTAAGAGAAAACATAGGCGAGCATTCCAGCATGGGAGTATGCATGATCAAACAATCGAAATAAGTGAGCAAGGAGCAATGTTTTCACCTCCACTGTCCTTGATTTCTCCTGCCAAGTATATATGGGAAAGGAAACAAACTGAGAGTAATTCTTGACCAATCCTTCGATACGTGATGGGTCCGCAAATTCAAACTTATCATCCGGCTGCAAAAAGAGCAGAAATTTAGGATTTCAGTGAACAACACACTAATTTCTTAGAAGGAGATCAAGTGTCCATACTCTTAAAAACAGAGTGATCTGTGTGCCACGTTTTATTAACTTCTCAGGATCAGTTTCTTCTCTTATGACATATGAACTACTATCTGCAACTGCTTCCCATACATACTGTTTATCAGATTTTGGACTTTTTGTTGACACCACGACCTGTTAATCAGTTGGCAATAATTGTTAGCATCCAAAGGCTGAAGCATAATCAACCATCTTTTCACTATTAAATACACACAGGAAAATGCTACAAGAAAAGGTACCCGTTCAGCAACAAGGAATGCAGAATAAAAACCAACACCAAACTGGCCAATCAAACCATTGTCTGTCCCAAGATCTTTGTTTTCCTATGCATTATTCAATAGTAAAAGGTTAAGATTACGCTAGACAAAGATGACAATATAAGTTGGTATAGGACCATGATGAAACTCATGTAGCAACAAAATATAAATAGATACCTTCAGAGCATTTAGAAATCTTGATGTTCCACTCTGAGCAATAGTTCCAAGGCAATCAATTAGCTCTTCTTTGGTCATCCCAATACCAGTATCTCTGCCAGATTCGAACAAATTATTTCAACAAACAGTGCAACTAGAATTAAAGGAAAAGGTTTTTTAAAAAGTACAATACGTTATGGTTATAGTTCCATTATCGGGATCAGGCCTGATGCGTATCTCCAAATCACCAGCATCACTAAGTAGTGAAGGATCCGTCACACTCAAAAACCTCAACTTGTCCACAGCATCACTCGCATTGCTGAATAGGGGCAGCACATCAAAAACCAAGTAACTGAATTTGTAAATCTAGCATCCACTAGAAATTAGAAAGGAATGGTTGAGACGAACTCTCAAATATGAGATATTTAGCTTACAGAACACTAAATCAAAAATAATTATTTTATTTGTACAATCTCATCATCAGCCTCAGTAAACAAACGCAATTAATGACCCAGTGGCAGGAGTTGCCGAGCAAAAAAACACCACAAAAAAGGAAATAAGAACAGGCAAATATCCCATAACAAGAAGCTGAGCCTCAAGTTCATGAAAGTTTGGTAAACCATTAGCAATCGGCACATAAATAAAAAGGATAAAATATTTAAAAAGTTATTCCAGCATGCTCCATACAGGACCAAAAATAAAAATGAATTAGTGCTGCAGTTAAAAATTGCAATATTAAATAATATTTGGCACAAACTTCCCCACCAGACAATACTAAAGAGAAGATGCATTGTTTTTCAGTTCATAGTTTAGCCTTTAGACGATGACATACATATATATCAATGCTGTGAAAACTGCAGGATATCGCCAAACTATCTCTCTCAAACTTAACTGGCTAAAAACACAAAATCACTGCCATTTTGTGTCGCATGGAACTATCTACATTCCTATTTGAACGCATTTGTGTACTTACACCAAATACAAGCATTCAAATTGGCTCATACAATAGCAAATGAGATCATAAATAGTGACGAACTCAAGTAAGTGAACCAACCTTACAAGTTCCCTAAGAAACACCTCTTTGTGGCTATACAGACTATGAACAATCAGATCCAACAGTCGGCTGACCTGCATTCAACCAAGGTATAGAAACCAAGTTGAGATCACAAGGAATGTCAACACATACAAAGCAAGAAAAGAGAATAAATTCATACATGGAAACTAATAGAAAATTGGAAAAGTAACATATGTTCTTTACCCATTCTGCAGGCATCATAGTTTTTAAATGTACCTTTAAATCCTAAATTGAACAATAAAAGACAACGCGGCTCATGTTCAATAAACTGGATATTGAAACCAGATATATAGTTTGTGGTACGAAACTGGAGACAACAGCACAAATGATGAAAATTAGGATTATATCAAGTATCAATACGAGAAACGTGGATAAGTGTCGCCAGGTTTAGAGAGAACTTCTCTTTGCCCAGCATATCAAAAAAGATTCAACATTTCCTTCTCAACAGTCACGAATTTGTTGTCTGAACCAAAAGACTAAAGAAAGCAAGAAAAAGAAGACAAACCAAATCGGAAAAAAAACAAAGAATATAACAGAAAATTCATTCAAGACTCCCAGTAGAACATAGAAGAAACGACGACCTACCTCAGCCTGGTACTCGAACTTCTCCCCTGAAGCCTCCTCAGCGCCCTTCTCGGCGACGGCCGCGTCGCACCGGATGCCTATCCCTCGCCCCCTCCGCTCAACCTTGCATCGAAGACCGGCGATAGCAAACAAGCCCCTTGACTGGAGAGGAAGAGGGACGAAGGAGGAGGTCCGGAACCTCAGAGCACGAGCAGAATTCGACCTCACAGCGGTGGAAGGAGGGTGGAGAGCAGCGGTAAAGGAAGTGCCCAAGCTGCACCTGGATAGAACAGGCGCCATGGATTCGCCGGAGAAAAGGAGTGGACTTGTGGATAGGGATGGGGGCAGTGGCGAAGAACCCTTTCGGATTTCGGTGAGCGAGGGTTTTGAAGGAAAGAAAGGGTCTTAAATAGTCACGCAAAGAGGATTCTAGAACGAGATTTATTACCCCTTTTTTTTTCCTAAATAATATTTTTGCAATGGATTCTTGCGTCTTCTCGAATTCAGAATTTGTCTTTACTCCTATTTGAATCTTTTTTCTCATCAAATTTTAATTTTATTATATGTGCAAATTATAAATTTTAAAATAATTGACAAATAATATTGGCACATATAATAAATGCACAATAATATCTCAAACTATAAAATTTTATAAGTTTAAAAGGATGAGTGTATAAGAGTGTAAAGGAATCAAATTACTCATGATCTAAAAAGTCTTGATTCAAAAAAAAAAAATATTTAAGTTCATTCAATTAAATTAACTAGTCAAATATAAATCTGATTTCGAACTGAAAAACATTATCCAACTGAATTCAAATTTAACATTATTTAATTTGAAAGCTAATGAACATATTTATTTAGAGACTTGGAAACATATTCGTTTTCATTAAGATGCTCATAAATATACTTGTTAAAAAGTTATTATTATTATTATTATTATTATTATTATTAATATTAATAAGAACTCGAATTAAATTTATTTAATTTTTAAATGAAATATTTTTAAATTGAACTTAAGTCAACTATTTAATTTCATTACGAATCAAATTCGAACTTAAAAATTAAAACTCAGATCAAACTTGAGCTTAAAGAAAAATCAACTGAGCCCAACTTTAACGTCTTATTGTTTCGGTTCGGCTTGGTTGATTACACCCCTATGATCATGCAATAATTCATGGAATTCGCTTACCCAAAATAGACTTGTGAAGCATAAACAAAAGCATGAACACAAAGCCAAACATCTAACCTGGAGGCCCTACTCTGGATGGGGCAACTTATATTCGAGTCATTGTGTGTTCTGAGCCGGCCGGCCAGCCAGTCGCCAGACCATGTTTTCCGACTGAGTACTCTTTGTGATTTCCCATTTGATCGGTTGAATCCAACTGGTCGATCAAATCGGGATTCGAAAACCTTGCTACTTATGAAGCATTATTGCTAGTTAGAATACATTGCTGCTAACTATGAAGAGCATTTGTACAATTCAGTCCTAGCTAACACCAGCCATAACAGTTCTCAAGAATTCACTCAGTTCTTAACTCTAATACACATGACCATATCAACTTGAATTCAATGCCAAAAAACAACTACTGGAACTGGAAAAATGTAGAACACTACCTGACTTTATTCTCGATTCTACAAACAAGGTACACTTGGAAAAGAAGCCACAGTGGTTCTCTTCTCTTCTTTGGCTATTGATGCGAGAGGATGTATGAAACAGTCTATACAATATTTACACCTGATATACCACTTCATCTGGATGAGCATCGCCTATTAGGATTAGGCCCTCAACTGACAATGGAAAGAAGAATCTTCTCCACTGGCAACCAGTTGATATGACATCCGGAGGTGGATCGATGATGATCAGATTTTCATGCTTCTGAAGGATACCGATAATGCTTGCGGTGTTGCCCTCCTTGATGTACCTGCCGTGCCATTTTCCAATTAGAGTCATGACAAGTTGGCAATAAAAGAACACCAAATGATATATAAGCCAAATAGAAGATAGTTCTCAATGCCATTTTCGTTAATGTTACAGAGATCATGATGATATACCAACTTTCTGAGGTGTCACTTGATCTTATTCCTTTATTTCCTCTATTGAACTCTAAATAAGGGAACTATGTATCTAGGTTCAGCAAGAACAGTTAGGTAATTATGTTGTCCTCTTTCTTTTGAGTAATGATCATGTTTTGCTGCTATAATTTGCTATCCACATTGATCAAGTACAGAAACATTGCTGAGTACTATTTAAGAGCCATCTAAGTTTCATATTCTTTCATAAGGAATTTTTACATATTATATCAGTGTTTTTGGTATATAGATTAAATTTTGACATGAAATTTTTATTTCATATGGCATCATAAGTACAAAGAAGATATAGAAAGTAAGAAAGGAAAGCAAATAAGTTGATGCCGGCACTGCAAGTTATTACATATGAGCACAGAGGTTATAAGGAGAGAAAAAACAGTTTCTATATTCTGCCTCATCCATCTGTATGATATATATGCATCTTGCATCAATACGAGATTTATGGGTCGACAATTGAACATACCGATGAAATAGATATGGAAATTTAGCGGATTGAGATGTGGTCATTTTGCAAAAGAAATGTTGTTTCTTCATGGTTAACCAAGATAAACTTCAAGGTGCATGAATTAAAAATGCTCATACAAAAAGTAGATTTGACAGCAACGTTTGGGAATGGGCTTGTTCAAGTGCAAACTACTTGCTTAATGAAAACATAGTTAGCTAGAAAAAATAAATGCAAAATAAAAATGAAGAAAACAAAGGAAGCACAGAGAAGGACATCCAGTGTGACTTTATCGCTCTCCATACAAATAATAGTGAAATAATAAATTGGATAAAGATGTCAATTGGATATTCTTATTATACGGCTTATGAAAGCAACATTATGAAGCTCGCCCCCAAATAGTTGGAAAAACATCGCTTAATGATGACAATCCAACTATTTTTACAATTCATTCATTCTCAAAAAGTTTCCTTCTGTTTTCAATAAGTGTAGTCAATATAAGAGAACTGATTGCAGATGCAGTTAAATAATTACCACCTAGCACAACACTTAAGATCAATTTGCCCAATTGCTCAAATTTTAAACTGTTCAAATCTTACCCTTCTTTAAGGTGCATTATGCGATCATCATGTGGAAGATTGCGTTCTGTCATCCAACTTATAAAGTCAGGAGACAAATCTTTATTTCCTTTGTTTATTTCAATAATAGTGGCAGGCTTAACGAAAGACGTCACTCTGGCTCCATTTCCAGCTCTCACAAGAAACCTTGTTCCACTATCTGGGTCAGATATATAGAAATCTGCAACATGCCTCTGTCAAAATAAGAAACTAATCAACTGAATAGCACTTCCTAGACATTGAACTGAATTTGATACAGCATAAAAGAGTAAAGTTGGGCACTTAGTTGTTGCAACAAAGCCAAGCTGCCAAATAGCTAGTAAAGGTCTAAGTGTGGCCCGTAGTAGACAGATCTCCATGATAAGAGCCAACGAAGACAACACATGAACAAGATGGTTAGCACATGCAGAACACACTTAGGCGGCACAGTATATCTCAAGTCATCATACAAGCAAAAGAGTAAAGCTATGATTAGTTGCTTGTGGAGGGATTCAGAGAATCTTCCTCCATGGTACAGTAGCATCATCGACTAGATCAGCTGCACACATGCACAGACGAGATGAGGTCAGGACATGGATTTGATGACTTCGATGTGTATAGTAATGGAGAAGGACAAGAGTAGCAAGACCACTTTAAAGGAAGGCCATTGAGTACTTGGAGTCAACTCAATGCTAGCGTGCAACTTAGTGTTGCGCCTAGTTGGCTTAATAGTGTCAAATAAATCCTAATTTAAATTAGAGTTTTAAGGTTGATTTTCTATAAGCAATGTGACGTTTGAAATTTCACAATGAATGTGACTCACCGATGGATTATTTCACAGCCTAATAGACGTTGTGGGGTGCATTTTGAGAGTGCGGAAGATTTTGTGTGTGGAACCTAGCTTATAAAGTTTTCTATCTAAGAGAGTTTTTTAGTGCCCCACCAAGAGGTGAGGTTTTCTGCTTTTCTCCTTTCATATTAAGGTAGAAAACTATTAAGGATTGTGAGATTTCCAGTAAGATGGACAATGTATTTGTTCAATTTTTATCATACATATGGAGTTGGATTCTCTTTTTATGCATAGGTTTATGCCGAACCACATTAATAGATCTCATCTTTCTTTGTGTGCTAAGATAGACAAAAATTCCAACATGTGGCCTTGTGGTGAAGATTATCCTCTATTCTAGAAGCACCAAATTTGAGTCTGCAATTATATCATAGAGGCGGCAAATTCTAGTAAGTGATGCTAGAGTGGTCTCCAACATTATGCAGTGGTAGGCACTTGCCATTTCAACAGTCTGAAGTTGTTTAATACAAGGCAGATCTCCTAAGAGTTGGTTTCAAATGCCAAAAAAAAAGTCTGATCCAGATTTAAATAAGCATTATTCATTACGCAATTGTCCCAATTTTACTAGACAAACTTAATTTCATACGTTCACGATGTCACAGTATCTATCTATTCTTTTTTATCATATACATATTGCTCTACTTATCCAGCAAACTTCCCTGATTTAGATAAGGCTATAAGCTTGCTCAGTTGTTCCTACATAATTATAGTTGAGCAGATCAGGTGTTAAAATTTTCAGATGTAGCAACTATTGCAATATAATTATGACGCCACCGCTGTATTTTTTATGTGTGACCACATTTTTAATTCCAACCTCAGGAAAGACGACTTTATCAGTCACTTAACAACCAAATCAAAGTCTGACCTCAGCATATTTGAGTTCCCATGTGGAACACTTGAGAGCAGGATTAGTAGCAAATCCACTCCATCCTCTATACTCGTCCAGCTCAGTAGATGCATATATACACCTGGGGATATTTTGATAAGATGATTCGAGAGGGATGCTTCCACAAGTGACATGCTGCACAGAAAATCAGGGAGTAACTGAAAACAGTCAAAATCCAGCAAAGCTAAGCTGACAATGTTGCTTTCGATAATGTGAACGCCTTAACATGTGCCAATTTTGAAACATTATTGAAAAAACTATCATTTAACAATCAAAAGTGCATCTGGAATGATACAGAACAACTGAAAATAAATCTAATCCCAAGAGCAAGATCCTTCTAAACTTATTTGAGAGATTCAATAAGAATTTAGTCACTTGGATCATATTGAACAAATGTCTGAGCAACTTAGCAAAGGAAAAAAACAAGAAATATGTTGAACAATCTCTTGTTGAAGTAGTTACACTAAGTCGTGTCCATGCTTAAAATAGCATCTCTATCTAAGAAGGATGAAAAGGTCTAACATAAAATGCTTGTTCTCCCAAACAGGCAACTATCTAAGAAGTTGACGTTCAATATCAGGAAATCATAAACTGAATGCATAAGTTTGCATGCTGGCAATTCATCCACAAATTGCATCGTCAAACTAGTGTGCTTCATTCACCTATCCCATAGTTAATTCTATTGTTTGTCAACAGTTGTGAAAGTGTCGTCCTGCTAGATTGTTCCAATTTATCACCTAATTGCAGAAAGGAAATCCAACTCAGACATTGTTTACATAGCTCTAGATAAATGCAGTGAGGGTTCTAATCCCAGACAAAATCTTGAGATATTCAAAAACTTCCATCTTGCTTGGATCCACATAAAAGGCTAGGGAAAGACGAAATGTTCTATTGTGCCTAGTTCTTCAAAAATAGTTTCACAATTAGTGAGACAAAATCTTAAATTTAGAAAATTCTCTATTAGATAGTGTGATAGCTCAATGTAAGCAAGAGTTTTCCATCCTCTGATAGAAACAACATATCAGAGGGCAACAAGAATAAAACAAAAGAAAATAACGAGAGAGAAAAATAGTTGTTGATTTGTTGTAAAGCTTTGAGTCGAAAAAGGAATACCCCAGTGATTTTAACCAACTTCCCAATTTGGAGATTTCTAGTATCTATAGAAGTATTCGGGTAGAACCGCCAAAATCGTTCCACTTCCTCCCTTCCCCTGGCCCAATTCCACACCGCCACCACCGCCACCGGTGCCGCCACCGCTGCCACCCCAATCAGAATCACCAACCTCCCCACCGCTACCAACACGAATGCACCCGCCGCGAACCCCGCCACAAAAACCGCCACCAGCGCCCATCTCCAACCCCGCGACAAACCGAACGCGAACGCTTCCTCCTCCACCGCAGTCACCGCTCCGCCGTACCCATCCTCAGTCTTCTTCCCCCTTGCAGACGCCGAAGACTGATCCGTATGCCCCCCGGACGAACGCAAGGGCCTCGAGGTGATTAGCCCCGTGGGCGGGATCTGTGCGAGCGGCCCGGAGGTCTTCCGCGTCGGCACGGGGACGGATCCGGAGGAGGAGCGCACGAGCATCCAGGAGTGAGACTTGGACACCGACCTGGACGGTCCGCCGCCGGGATCTCCCGCGGCGGGAATGTGCAACATCTTGCCTAGCTCTCCTGACTTGTGGACATCCCCTCCGGTGTATGGCGCCGCCCTCGACCCCACCGCCGGCTCCCGCTCCTTCGGCGGCTCCGGAGGCCCGGATACGATCATCCCGCTGCTCAACTGGTGCGTGGTCCTCCGCACCGACATCTCTCTCCCCGTCTCGCGCCCCAGCGAACGTACTGCAACTCTACAAGCAGTGAGGAAGAAATCGTTAACCAGATGACGACGAACCATTTATAGCAGCCCGATCCAGCCATCTCAGCCGTCCATTTCCCTGAGGACCAATCTTCACGTGATGCGGAGGCCCATCAGGGAGTTGATGATTCATTATTGAATGGTACTCCTACAAGACGAACCCTGTTCGTTCACTTGTGCACGTAGCGGGCCAGTCTGATTTTTTCTCAGTTATATGATAAGGGTGCATTTGTGGGTGAATATCGTGACGTGGCGGTGGGCCATAAGTGGGCCCGTGGGCTCACTGGAAGCGGCGGGGACGTCGCCTAAGTGACGAGAAATCCTGACGAGCGACAGATGGCCGGTCCACGGTGGCAGATTGGGGCGGGTCGGAGCTGCGCCCTGCCGACACGTCTCGACGTGGACTCGCAATCATACCTTATCGATCGATCGATCGACCGACGACGCCGAGGCGTCTTCCGCCGTGATGAACGGCCTAGATGGGAGAGACGGATGCGGGGCACCAGGAGGGAGGGTGACGGAGAGCTGACGGCCCATGACAATTATTTGGCTTGAGAAATGAGAGCTACCCGATCGTGTACTCCTCTCTCGATCGGTGGTGGTGAGGTGGTCCCGTGACCATGCAACTACGAGTAAAGGTCAGATGTAGGGCTTCTGTGCTTCTGCGGCTGTGACGTAAAACGCGGCGAGCTGTCGGAATCAAAATTAATGGTTGGCGGGAAGGGGAATTGAAAAGATACCAAAATTTATAAATAAATTCTTTAAAATGGATTTATCTTTTTGTTTATTCGTAAAAAGAATGTCTGATGTAAATTGTGTCATCTTTCTGCTGGGATTATAACAGAATAAAACAAATATTCTTAGGCAAATTTAATGATTAAGACAAACTTAAAAATATATATCTTAACTCATTAATATTCATGAATAAAAAATATAAATTGTTCATGAATAATAATTAAAATAATATCTAATAATAAAATTTATGAATTATATTCATCAATAAATTTTTTTAATTAATCAAATAAAGTTTAAAATATAAAAATTTTTAAAAAATCAAATAAATTCGAATTTTGAGTTGGATAATATTTAAATGAACTAACTCAAGCTCATAAAGAATTAAATCAAATTTGAACCACTATGTCTATTATGTAAATATTTAAATAAATAAATCTTGACTCCAAAGGTTAGAGAATACACGAGAGTATTTGTATATATTTGTTTCTAAATTTAAAATTTTAATATTACTATATGGTTGTAGAGCATTCTAATTTTGAAAGGCATGGTACATAGTGATTCTAATAAACATAGAAAATACACAATATTATTTATTTGTAAATTTATAACAATTTAGGTTGATCTATTAGTTTTAATTAAAATTGTCATTTGCTATTCTAAAAGAAGAAAACAATTTCTTAGGATTTAAGAAATGCATATGAAATTTATAAATTTGGAATAGTTTAGTTTAGTGTCGTAATTTTATTTGAAAATGTTATATGGTCTTAGACTAATCTTAAAAGAAAGGCATACGACAATTTTAAAAAAAATAGAAAATGTATAAAAATATTTATTTGACAATTTTAACCTATTTAAATTCAGTATATTTGTTTTAAATCAATATAGTCCTAAATATATATATATATATATATGAAATTAAAATCAAATTAATTAATTGAGGGATTAAAAAATCATGAGACAGGCTTCACGTGGGCACCGTGAAGCTACTAATTCTCCGAAGCGCATAAAGACATAAAGCCAGCGCACTCGAGATATCCCATCGACCAATGCCTTGACCCACCTCGCCAACTAATGGGCTGTATGTGGACCTCGTCGCGGGACCCATGAAATGATCGTTTCTTTATCAGTGGGTGAAAAAATTAGTAGCACTTTGTGGGTCGGAATTTTGTGTCTGCGAACAAGATCCCGGAGATCGTATCAAATAATATAATTTTGCTTTTTTTGCTGTCCCCACCACTAGAAATTAAAAATACGATTCCGTCCTTATCTGATGCCTTAAGGGGAAAATTTATGTTTTTTTACCCAAGTTTTTTTTATCAACAAGTTTCACTTCAATCCCTATAATTTGAGAAATAATAGCTCATTGTCTTTTCCCGCGTCCATTTGTAGCAATAAACTTAATTAACCAAAAGGAAAATTTTCATAAATTCAATCTCTTTCTCTCCATTCTCATAGTAAACATGATTTGAATCTACAATAGCCTCCGCGGGCTAGCTCGTATGGTTCTTATATGAGAGCTGTCATGATAAAATATGAGAGTCAATTTTTAACAGATGCTAAATGCCTCAGTAATTGTCTCACTCTTTTATACAGTGGATTATTATCTTCCTTCTAAATTATTTGAAACAGTACTACTGAAAGGATCATCAAGATGAGAGTATCACCTTTTATCACAATGGATTAAATCAATAATAACACTGTGTAAGCTAAGTGAAATGAATTTTAAGAGTTTAAGATTAATTTTATAATAAAATTTATAAAGAAATTAAATTTGAAAATGTAAATTTCATATCCTCTACTTTGAAAATGTAAAACTCTATTTTTGCCATTCTAACAAAAGTTGTTCATGTCCAAATTTCAGCCATGAAACTAATTCCATTCCGTTCCTCCCTAACGTCTTGGGACGTAATTAGAGTGGGAGAATTTACCTCAACTCTCAAGCCTTTCCGCGGAAGTAAACAGGTCTATTTTGAAAATTAAAAGCGTGAATGTGGAAATTATGATAACTTTTAGGGGCCAATGCAAAGCTTTCCGCTAAATATAATGAGATTTATTGGGGCAAAATACAATAATTTCGCCTCGATTTAATCCGAAGCAATCGAGGCGGAGGAGCGATGAAGAGGCCTTCGATCGAGGTTTCCGGCGACGGCGGCGGCGAACTTCTCCTCGACGAGGATAACAACAAGAGGTCCAGATCCGGCGGCGGGTACATCGAAGCGGTGGCTCCGGAGGAAGAGGGACCTCCAGCCGTGGCGGAGCTCGGGGAGGACCTGGTGCTCGAGGTCCTGAAGCGGGCGGACGCGTGGACTCTGGGGAGGGCCGCGTGCGTGAGCCGGAGGTGGCGGAGGCTGGCGGAGGATGAGGGGCTCTGGGAGGCGGTGTGCACCCGCGACTGGGTCAAGGTGCCCTGCGGCAAGCAGCAGCTCCGCTCGGTGGTGCTCGCGCTCGGAGGATTCCGCCGCCTTCACTCGCTTTACATCCTCCCATTCCTCGCCCCCTCCGCCCGCCGGCCTGGCTCCGGTTCCCTCGCTCTCGCCCTCCAGTCGCCGGTGTCTGGGCGGCCGCGCCATCAGCCCCGGTGGGGCAAGGACGAGGTCCAGCTCTCGCTGTCTCTCCTCTCCATCGGTTTCTTCGAGAAGATGAATCCCAACAACAGCACTCGCCGCCTCGGCGGCGGGTGACGCCGGATAATAGACCAGCAAATCCAGTCGCCGCCGCCGCCGCTTCCTCCATAAACCCCTCCCACTTTTCAGTGTCTTAGCCTCTGTTATTGCTCTAAAAATCCAATTTTTATCAGTTGTTGTCACTGCTTTGTTAAAAGTGCTACCTTCTTCAGTGTAAATGCAAATCTTTCAGCAAGAAATTGTCTGCTTTGTTTTCTTTGCTTAGATTCTGGGACAACGCCACTGATCAGAGGAATAAGAATTGTTGAGCATCGGGATCGGGTTAACGCTCGTTCCTGAGACGAAGACGACAGAACAAGGGAAAGGGTAAGGGTAAGGGTAAGGGCCAAAGAATGCCCACAAGGTGTTTGTTTTGGGTCATTGCGAGTAATTTTTTATTCTTTTTCAAGTCATTTTCCATTCCCATCCTTCACTTGTCGTATCTGCTCGCCTCCCATTAAGACACAAATTCCAGGCTAAAAATTGAAAGATCGATATTTTTTTTTAATTTAACAAAATATTAAAGATGTTTTAGTTTTTTAAATATTTTAATTTGGTTCAAACTGTTACACAACATATAGAATCCATTTGCATCGATCTAGAATCAGCGTTGGAAGTTTGAAATGCCCGCTCGATGATCTTCCTTCAAACACCAAGAACAGAGCTCATTTTGATCGAGTCCTTTCAAAACAGTAAACACTGATTAGTTCCAGTTACAGCAATATTTATATATATTATACTTTTTTCATACATAAAATACACTTGATTAATCGAGTTTCTTTTCACTCGAACACATGCAGAGATTGCCGAATTCTGTAGATATAATCGATAACGAGTTATTTCTTGGGAGGTGCATGCAGCATGTTATATGATACGTATCCTGACGGCGTTCCGGTGGCCGGAGATCTATGCTGCGGCGGCCAACTCGGCTTCCGCTTCCACAGCTCGCACTTGTCCAACCGACACGGCACGTGGAGGAAGGGCGGTGGGCAGTGTAGCTTCGGTGTCCACAGGAATCGCAGGCACTCCTCCCGCGGGCGTTGCTCCGGCAGCCACTTGATGCAGTTCATCCTCACGTCGATCACCCCCACCGCCGACTGGTTCTTTACCAACTCCCAGCACGCAGGCGCCAGCGAGGTGAAGTAGTTCCCGGACAGCGACAAATTCACCAAATTGCCTTCCCCTGTTTTCGCCAGCCGGCACACCGCGTCCGGCACCTCGCCGTAGAGCAGGTTCTTGGCGAGGTTGAGCTGCTCCACCTTGCGCAGGCACCCGAACGCCCAAGGGATCGTCCCGGTGAGGTAGTTATCCCCGGCGTCGAACACGGTGACGTTCCCCAGAAGCCCGATCTCGGCAGGGAGGCAGCCAGAGAGCTTGTTTCCCAAGAAGAGAACCTCCAGCAAGGTGTTCGACATATTGCCGATGGAGCGCGGGATCGGGCCGGTGAAGCCGTTGTAGGCCAGCGTGAGGAACTCCACCGGCGAGCTCCCGAGGGTCTCCGGGAGCGGCTGGTTGAAGAGGTTGTTATTGAGGAACAAGGCGTCGAGGCCGAAGGTGAAGATGGCAGGGGCGACGCTGCCGACGAAGCGGTTGAAGCGGATGTCGAGGAAGGAAAGATTGGCGAGCGGAAGGAGGGCGGCGGGGAAGGCGCCGGAGTGGTCATTGTTGCTGAGGTCGAGCTCATAGAAGAAGGGGAGGCCAGTGAGGTCGGGAACCGGCCCGGAGAAGTTGTTAGAGTTAGCATGAAAGATCGCGAGATCTGGGAGCTGGTCGAGGAAGCCGACGAGAGTGGGGGCGCATAGGCGGAAGCCGTTGAAGTCGACGGAGGCGATGGTGGGAGTCTCCGGCGAGTTGGGGGGCGCCTCACAGTAGAAGCCTTGGTAGGTGGCGCAGGGGCGGAAGCCGACCCAGGAGGCCGTCACGTTCTGGGGGTCGCTGGTGATGGTGAGCTTGAATTGCTGGATGACGAGGTAGGCGAGGTACTGCTTGCGATTGAGGAACCAATCCGGGTCCGGGTTGAGGATGGAGTAGGAAGGCGCCGGCGCCGGCGCCGGAGCTTCGCATCCGCACTGGTCAGGTTGAGCATGCGACAGGAGGAGGAAGGGAGAGAGCAGGGCGAGCAACAGCAACATGACACTTAACGTAATGCGGTTGGTGGCCATGGCGTGCCTGCCAAGTGTTCGGCACAATGCGGCTGATGGTGGAGGTGGCGATATGGTGGCGCAGGCAGTGCAGGAAGACAACTAATTTATAGACCGACGACTCGACGAGTAATGATTACAGGACGCGATTTCTACCGAGGCTCCATAGATTCTCCCAACAGTCAACACTGAACTGTGCAGAACTTTCAGTAAACTAAGTCAAAACAACAGAGGTAAAAAGTTGGGACCATTGCTGTGCATCTCAAGCTACACTCCAAAGCATGCGAGGAGAGGTGGGGGTGGCTAGTGATGTCCCACTCACAAAGGCCTTGCCTTCATCTTTTCAATAGTGGCATTTGGATTGGAAGATGAATATACATACAAATAAGCTTCTTCTATTGCGGCCTTGCTTTTCCTAACAATTCCCACTCGGTGGGCTGCTCTGTGGGGGTCTCTAGCAAGCTAAGCGTTGAAGCTTTCAGTGCGTTTACACTTGCATTAATTAAGCTAGAGCTGGTTCGACGATGCTGGGAATGTGGAAGGGAGGGTGCCCTGAGTTTCTGGTCCAGGAGCACGATGGTTGAGTTGAAGAAGAAAGCGGTTTGGACTTTGGTGGTGGGCTCTACCAAGTCCCTTTTTTTCTTTAAAAAGTAAAGTAACCAATAATGGAATGTACGGTCTAACGGTTCGGGTTCGGATCAATAAATCTGATGATCCGGTTCGAGTTTGACGATTTCGCCACGATCGTCTTCCCAACTCGCTGCCCTGATTCACCGCCGGTGTCGAAGACCTCCGTTCGTCCTCCTCGACTCAGCTTCGTTCGTTGCATCTCTCGCGGGTTTGCTCTAACTCATAAACCTAACTTAACTGTCTTCCTCTTTATGCCCTATCGTTACTGGCAAGCATCTTTGATTTCTCCTAGTTTTATCGTGTTTTGTTTCTGATAAACTGTTAGGCATTGCAATTTGCCTTCTTAGTTTGTGATTTCGCATTGAGAAGCTTTGTCGGTTTGCGTTGTTTTGGTGTGAAACTTTTGAGCGTTGTTTTAGGGTAACAAACAATAAGGGTCGGTACTCGGGTTTGCCCTTACCCTGCTAGGTTATAGTCCAAAAGTTTTCTTTTTCATATGTATCTTATATTAGTGTTTACATTTTGATTTCGTGACAAGAATTTCAAGGTTGCGTTGGATAGGTTTTGGGTCTACCCCACCTGATCCAACCTCATAATGACAATGCCATTGCTTTAATATTTATTGTTAGTAAATTTCTTTCCGTCTAGCAATCTTGCTCCTATTTATGTATTTCAACCGCTAACTAGTAGGTTGATAGATGATCATCTTAGTAGTGATTTCGCTTATCAATTGGCATTTAGATGATATAAGTTCATTAAGTGCTAAGTTAGACGGTAAGTTATTGCTGACGTAGAATAGAGCTGTTGTTATATACATTTCTAAAGAGGAAAGTTGGAGTATTTGATAAAATGAAGAAGATTCAAACATATTATGTTATTGTTGCCTTTGCTAACATGGGAATAGCTTCTTAGAGTGTTTATGATTATCTAATTGGTAATTCTGGTAACCTTTTGTTGCACCCTGGAATTTTGTTTCAGGTTGCTTGCTGAGGCTGGTCTTTGTAAACATGGTTGAGCTTCTTTTTGAAGACATCTTTACTTTGACAAGAGTAGATCCAGATGGTAAAAAGTTCGATAAAGGTACGCTACATGCTCTCATGTTATGTCTTATGTTTTATGGCTTGTGAGATTCATGTTTTAATTGAACTACTGCCAGGAATGCTTTATTTATTTTGAACTATGGACAGTGAGAAAAACCATGTTTTATGACTTGTGAGATTCATGTCTTATGCTGAATATTTGTAACAAGAACTGGAGGTGGTACTTTGTGTCATGAATTCAATGCGCATAATTAGTTGGTATTGTTATGTTAGATAATGGTTTGTTCTGTTGGCAATTGTGGTTGTTGGTTGGAATCTTTGTGTATTTGGTGCAGAATTAAATGGCTATAAAATCTGTATAGCAAACTCTTATAATATCAGTCTAGAAGATGCAAAAGCTTCCAGGTGAAGTGGAGTGAAATATGTTGAGGTTTTATTTGCTTCAAGCATTGTCAAAGCTCCTTTACCATAACAATGCTATGCCTATTTCCCTAAATCTTAAAGCTTGGTCTGATAAGTTCCATATAATAATGCCCTTTTGTGCATGGATTTCAATTCCCACATATTAAATTCCTTCATACTTCTTTGAAGGTTCCCAAGGCACCCTTTTTAATTAGCCCGTCCCTTGCTTTTGGAAGCTTGGCCACTGTTTTTTTTGTTTGGCTACACAATCCTTCCTACTTATATATGAAAATTTCTAATTTTCAACTTTCAAGTATATGATTTGGAAATTAATATTTGTATGGCAAAGGAGATTGGATGATGGCTGATTAGTATTAGTGTATTGGATTATACATAAACTTTGTGATTTTAGCATACTAGCATGATATTGAACTAATACTCCAGACTCATCATATTGGGTATGCCTCTTAGATCTTATCCCTCTATTGAATTATACACAATATTATATTGCTAGTCATATTCAAATCTTTTAAATAGATATTTTTTTCATCTTCCATTGTCTGTTACCTCTTTAATTCTAATCAATTTGCCTTGTCTAAGTATAGTTGTTTATTGGTTGTCTTCAAACATGGCTGTACCATTATAATGTATTTTTTGTCATTTTGCCATCTATTGGGGCAGATCTAATTGCACCCAAATGAAAGTTTTTCTTTTTTAAAAAACTTTTTTCGGCTAATTCCACATGCCATTTTAGAATTTTGACAATTTTTTACACCTATTATTTTCCAATTGCACAACACTCCATTTAATAAAATATGGCAGATTGTAGTCTTATAAAATGTTTCCTTTTAAGAAAATGTAGCCACATAGGTTCATATACTTAACTCAACATGACACATTTGAATATTCATAATATTTTCATGGGACTATTGTGCGTCTATAGTTGTGAAGAAGGTTATTGCATACTTTCATGCTAGTTTGACATTGCCTTAAGCTTTAGTTTAACGGTTTAATGGTTCCTCGTTCCAATTTGCAAGGAAACTTGTGTCATGCTAACTTTATTTTCACTGCATGCGAGAAGTTTATTCAACTGTAGCATTTTTACGTAGATTCTCTTTCATTGTTTAGCATATACCTGATATTGTTTTATTCATCATTAACTTGCAAGACAATATTATAGTGCCTTGTCATGAAGTGTTTTAAATCAATTCATAAGGTGTCATCTAATAATATGATAGATTTAGAATAACAACTCCAATTACGTGATTGTTAGACAAATCAATGATTGTTACAGCATGTATCTATGAAAGTTATATTCAATGGCTCAATTTTTTATTTCAAATTGGTTATGTTCTGTAATAGTGGTACTTTGATCTAACATGAAGCAACAAACCTTTGTTGTAGTTTCTCGGATAGAAGCACGCAGTGAGCAGTTTGATATGTTCATGCATCTAGATGTGAACACTGAAATTTATCCACTTCACGCTGGAGATAAATTCACAATGGTTTTATCTCCAACACTCAATTTGGATGGAACCCCTGACACTGGCTACTTTATGCAGGTATCTCTTTTGTTTGTCAGTTTTATTTAATTGATCTTTTAAATTTTATCAAGAAGGTGATTTAGGCCCCAGATAATATAGCTGTTTTCTCTTGTTTTTCTTTTCCATCTTCTCTTTTCTTCATCCTCCAATTTGCCACCATATCATTCATTGGAACGTCAAAATGCTGCCGAATTTTTCCGTTCTAGTCAAAAATTAAAACTTTAGCATAGCTCTAGATTTTGAACCTTAATATTTATCTCTTCCTTTTTTTTTTCAGGTTACAGTAGTCTTTAAATTGATTCTTGCTAAGTTTACATTTTATTATACAATTGTTGGGTCAATTGGTTTTATCCTCAGGGTAACAGAAAGTCACTTGCAGACAAATTTGAGTATGTGATGCATGGAAAGCTGTACAAAATTTCAGAGGAGGCTTCTGTCGGACATAATGTTAAAGTGTATGTTCTTATTTTTGTATTTTTTTTCTTTTTCTAGAAATATTGTTCTTTCTTTTTTATTTAGTCATAACCAAACGCATAGGTAGGGGAAAGTTTCCTTTAAGTCTCTACGACTTTCCCATTGTTGGATGATAGCAGGAAACCACCATGAACGTGAGCTGATATTGAGATAGCCCCACATTAGCCACTTGTAAAAATTATTTCAAACGACTGGGTTGTACACTTAGATTCACAACCATCTCAGGATATTTGTACCTGACTCCTTGCAAGCTGCAAGTAACATAGGTTTTGTGTTTAGCTGGAACCCATTGGATCATTCACTTCAGCTTCATTTATTAGGCCAAATATTATTCTGGCTCATCTGGTGGTGGAATGTTGTAAATCAAGTGGCTTGCTGAGCAAATTCACCACAATGTCTCTCAATTTCTGGCATTGCTCAACTTTAATAACAAAATAATACGTCTAATGTTAACAAGACTAAAATGCATACGGAAACATTGACCAAGTTATGCACTAGATTTGTCTTATAGCTCAGGCCAAATATTATTCTGGCTCATCTGGTGGTGGAATGTTGTAAATCAAGTGGCTTGCTGAGCAAATTCACCACAATGTCTCTCAATTTCTGGCATTGTTCAACTTTAATAACAAAATAATACGTCTAATGTTAACAAGACTAAAATGCATATGGAAACATTGTCCAGGTTATGCACTAGATTTGTCTTATAGCTCAGTGTGCTTCATGCGGTTCTCATGGCTTTCTTTTACTATCGTCTTTCTGCAGAGAAATATATGCCTCATTCGGAGGACTACTGATGATGCTCAAGGGTGACCCCTCCAATGCAGCTCAATTTGAGTTGGACCAGAGACTCTTTCTTTTGATAAGAAAAGTGTAATTTATATGTTTATCAACTAGAACTACTCTTCATCTTGAGGCTAGATAATGACTTGGCTTTTGAAAACATGGAAAGTTATGGAGGCTACTTGTTTCTTTGGATTCTGGATGATGTGAGCTTGGAATTTTTTGTATTATGAAACTAATTTTCTGGCAAGTCTCGTTAAAATTCATCTCAATTTATTGTGAATATAAAATAATGATGTTTTATGTTGAAGATATTGACTTGATAGTTCCTGTACCTTACATTAGCATTTTGTAAAATTTTATATTAATCGATGTATTTGATTGGGAGGGGAAAAATTTATATGTGTGATATTAAAGCACAGCTGGTTTTTATTAAAAAAAATTTATCAAAGAAATATGTAACATATATACAATATGTTTTTCTGTACCAAATTTGACATTAAAAAGATGAGGTTTATTTCTTTCATTAGAATTCAACAAATTGTGAAATACTAAATTAATACAAAAGGTGATAATAACTCTTTTATGTTTTTTTTTTTTATCATTCAAGCCTGTTTTATTCAAGTTGTTTTCACATTTAAGAGTATCTTTGTTTAGAAAAAAAAAAATGAAAGGGATTTGATTTAGCCATTTAAGATAGGAGAATAAACCATATTCCAATACTAATTATTCGATCTGAATTATTGCTTAAAATTTAGCGATTATCTTGCCAACCGAAGGGATGCCATGTCACCTTTGGACCCACCAATTCTACCAATCAAACGTCCGGTAGTTCTCTGAGACCAAGAACCGGTTGATTTACTCTCTCCCACATTCGCGCCGTCATTCGTCGGCCGTCGGGGGTTCTCTTGGTGAACAAGTCAGGATCCCCTGCAATTTCCATTTCATATCCAGGGCGTTGGGTCCATCCGTCGTCGAAGACAAAACGCAACCTGTCCCATCCAACGGTTCTGATGTGAGTTCCAGTTATAATAATTGGGCTGTTTGCAGCGGATCGAGGGGCCGTGTCCATATCTTCTAATTGGATCCACTAATAAGATCATGTTGCTCTCGGCGCCGTTCTCCGGCTTCGTCGGTGCGTCTTCTTCCTCCTCTTGTTAGGGTTTCACTCTCCCCTCACTCAAAGCACCGCCATTCCTACTACTCTCCCCTTTTCGAGATCGATTTCTGCCTGAAACCTAATCTTCGTGTACGCTTCTATGATGCCCATGGATGGCTCCGGAGGCGACGGCGGCGGTACTTCAAAGCCGGATGTGACAGCGACGACGGCGAACCCTGGACTTAGCGGTGGCTCTCCTCCCCCGTTCCTCAGCAAGACATACGACATGGTGGATGACCCGGCGACGGATGCGATCGTGTCGTGGGGGCCGGCCGACAACAGTTTTGTAGTGTGGAATACAGCAGAGTTCGCCAGGGTTCTTCTCCCCAAGTTGTTCAAGCATAATAACTTCTCCAGCTTCGTCCGTCAGCTTAATACCTATGTATGCCTCTTTCATTAATCGTTCCTGTTTTGTTCTCCACATACTTAAGACTGTAGTAGATCTTGTTCTTGATTTCTTGTCAGTGGCTTGTTTTTGGTTCGATTGGTAGAATAAGAGGGAAATAGTTGTTGGAAGGTTCTTAGAAAAAAAAAGGAATCTCACAGTCTGAGTTGGGGATGATACGATTTAGAGATGGTTTTAAAGTGTTGGTCCTCTGTGTATCTTACTGCGTGAATACATATCGAACACACATGAACAACTCAATAACTTTATAAAGTGGAAATTGAACATGCTCTCATCCTCTGACATATGGATGAAAAGTTTGTGTTTTTTGCTGTCACAAGTTTAGTTTGTCAAGTTGGGAATATATCCATAAGTTTCTCATTGTCTGACTTCGGTGTTGAGATTTTACATGTTTTTTCTGCCCAAGTATCCATACTTGTTCGAGCGGGCATTTATTAGGGGGTGTTTGGTTCAAGGAACCCTCTTGGATTTGTGAGGATATAGGGGCACAAATAGTGTGTGACTCGTTAGATTGAACATTTCATACATTTACATGTGCATCTAATTTCCTTATGGTATCAAAGAGGTCAGAAAATGGTTGAATGATTGCTATGGAAGGAGGTGGTAATCCTTCTTCTGCTGATTGGAAATGTTCAATTGAAATATTCAAACTAAAACAACTTTCTAAATTTTATGTGTACATGAACAAAACAAAATATTCCTGCTATACCTTTCATTTATCCTAGTCTCTGTATATCTACCAAAGATACATATGATAATATGGAGTTCTTTGTTAATTATATATTGTACCATGGATTGGCTAAAATATAAACCTTTATAATTAATATGAATTATTTAGCAAAAATCGAGGTATGAAATCTTGCAATATGTAGATATCAGCTAGTGATAGCTATTTGTGTCTTGATAAACTTGATGGACCACTATTGTATTATTTGGATCTGTAAAGTCATGACACAGTTATATTATTTGGACTGTGCTTAAGTAGGTGCCAACTTTTCCATTGGAACACTTATTCTTTCGGAGCTGAGGGTTCAATGGTGCTCATGTCAGCCTAGTTTTGACTTTGGCATTCAATTATTTTTCATTGATGTGATCCTAGATACCATAAAGGTTACAATCTTAGCTGGATAATGCTATTAGACAATCATATTGGTTGAAACTAACAAAAAATCATCTTGTCATTCATCCTCTAGCATCATGAACAAATTTACCATCTCAATTAATTTAAGTATAATCTAGCAGGTTGATGTCAACAATTTTCTTGCAATGCTAGTAGTGCAAATATATTGGCTCTTCATTCAGTTTCAGGACATTTAACTCGAGCTTGGAATGTCGTTTTAGCTAACCTTCTCAGAGTTTGTTTGACTAGGGCACCAAAATGGAAAACTTGGACACATGAACCCTTCCTTTAGCTCTTGCAACAAGTTGGGCATTATTGGGTCAAGTTGCCTGGAGGTTTGGATTGAGTGTTCAATTATGCTGACAATTTAGGGATAATGAGGAGAGTAGAGAGTTCATGGAGGTTAATATAGGTTATAATAATATGACTGGGAAATGTAGCACTATCGGGCAATGTAGCACTTGGCACCAGTCAGTATTATGCCTGCTATGTGATTCCTACTGCGCTGCCTTTACAGGGTACACATTGTTTATGCACCCAAAATTGGGTGGTTCATGCATTATTCCTTGGCTAGCCAATGAAGACTTGCTGTACTAGGCAATACTATCCATTATTTAAAACCAAGCTTAATAGTCATATTATCCCACACAAACGTTCATTCTGTCATCTTTGACACACTGGGGGGATCATCTTATATAACTAATCAGTTAAAGCATGACTACTATAGTCATGGCATTACAATTTAAGAATTTCAAATAGACTCATTAAGTTGCATCAATCATACATCACTTTGCCCTTGTTGACTTGACTTTTGTAGGAGATAAATTGGACTGTCAACACAGTTAATCAGTTCAAAAAGTGAAATGTTCCTGAAAAGATGACTAATCAGTCAAAGCATTGGCATTACAATCCAAGCCCTATAAATAGATTCACCCAGCACTATCAGCTGTACTAAAATTTCTGCTAGTTGCCTTGACTTAGTTTTGGAGGTGATAACATGCCACACTGAGGTTATCGTCCACTAATGCCCAGTTTACTTGGAGGTGCGGAAAGGAAAACTGAGGAAAGTTTTCCTTTGCATGCATGCATCCGCTGTTTACTTTGTTAAACTTTTATGAGAGGAGAGAAAACTAATCCATCCGCCAAATATTGGTCCCCTCAAAATTAATAAGAAAAAAGACATAAATGTCCTCTTTCCTCTTTGTCCTACATGGTGACAACAAACATGGCGATATTGGCCACCACGACGAGCGACACAACCCAGGGCGTCAACTCCCGCTCCTCCGAGGCGCCGGCGTCGTAGTAAAACGGCGCAGTGTAGTTCGGGCCGACGTGGCGACCATTGGCGGCGGCCCCCGTGCTCTTCCCGTCGGCTGCTCCCTCTCGACGTCGGAGCTGGGCATGGCCGGATCTACCCCTGCGGGTCGCAAGAGCCGGCTTCGAAACCAGAAGAGGGGAGACGAGAACAAATCGAAAGAAAGCTTCGCTGGAGAGGAGGAAGAAACGAAATGGGCATTTTAGACCATTTTATTTTCTTTCCTTCATCAGGGTAAACTGGCTTTACGGATCAGGGAAAGGATGGATTTTATTCACTTTCCCTTCCCTTTCCTTATCCCTAGGTTTATTTCATCCATCCATCATCCACTCTTTCAAGTAAACTGGCCCTAAAGGATGTGCGTCATGCAAGTTCGATGAGACTGAGTCACCTCATTTGAAGGTCTTATCTGACAGCTCACAGTTAGGGAGAGGCCTAGGTTAGACTATAGGTTTGGATTGGGCAATCACAGTTAGCCCAGTTTTTTTTTCCTCTGACATCATTTGCCATCTATGCATTCTGTCTCAGCAAGAAATGTTTGGTCAGCTCCAAATGTCATGGTAATCGAATCAATTAAGTGGAAGGTGGGATATAGAGATACAAAAAGAAAAAATCTGTTGATGTAATGAAAAGTTTGATGCAGTTAATTTTAGTAATAGTGGTGATATGACTTTGCATATGGGGGAGTAAGATTCATGTAACCTCCCCACTTAGTTGGGGGAACAAACTACCTTTTGACGATGAGGATTGACCAAATACAGATTATTATTATTATTATTATTATTATTGAAAACGAGTAGAGACTTAGAAAAATAAAGTTTTTACGTGAACAGAAATGTATAAAATTTATACCTAAATAATTTATGCTTAGAATTATTATATTTTCTTATGATGTTATATTACCTGTTGGGTTACTTGAAAAATCTTGGTGAGAGGCAAGGAGGTTTTAATCTTTTAGCCTGTAGTACTATGGCCATTTTCAAATCTAATGGAATTCTTCTGGATTTTCCTTAAGTCTATCTGTGAGATCTATTCTTGGAGTGACCTTCAGTGCTGACTGACACCACATTCTGCACAATGATATGGCACCAATAAGGTTTCATTCCTCAGGAGATCAATATAGCCTAGCTTGGAACAAACCTTTAGACCTTGCTTTAGTGCTATTCTAAATTCTGGCCATGCTCCACATGAATGCTTTCATGTCTCTATGCGACCATCAAGGCTATTAGTAACTGGTAACCTTTGTCAAATAACAAATCTCACGTGTATTCTTAATGTTATTATGTTTACTCGTAGGATGGAAGTATAAGGAAATTGGAATTGTTTGAGGGAAGGGAAAGAAAAAGAAATGGAATTTATTACCTTGTAATCTATTTCATCTATCTTGTTTACTTGAATGGATCCAAATGAAAAAAAAATACTCTCACTTATTTGTGATTATTGAATGCTTAAATTTCTAACAAACCTTTAGACCTTGCTTTAGTGTTATTCTAAATTCTGGTCATGCTCCAAATGAATGTTTTCATGTCTCTATGCGACCGTCAAGGCTATTAGTAACTGGTAACCTTTGTCAAATAACAAATCTCACGTGTATTCTTAATGTTATTATGTTTACTTGTAGGATGGAAGTATAAGGAAATTGAAGTTGTTTAAGGAAAGGGAAAGAAAAAGAAATGGAATTTATTACCTTTTAATCTATCTCATCTATCTTGTTTACTTGAATAGATCCAAATGAAAAAATAATCTCACTTATTTGTCATTATAGAATGCTTAAATTCCATTTTGCTTGATTTGGATGGAAATAAAATTAGAAAAATTGGATGGAATTAATTTCTTCCTTTCTTCTTCCTTCTATTCAAGCAAGATGAATTGATAAGTTTGTTTTTTCAGTTTTCTTTTCCCTCACACTTCCATCCTAGTAAAGACAGCACGAGAGCTTGACACTTCCATCTTTGTCAGGCTAACTTACACCTTGACACTTCTAATGGTGCACATTGTCTTTCCTGTCGATTCATTACATTTACATTTGGGGCTTGCAAAGAGTCTTGGTATTTAGAGGTTCAGATGGTTGGATCCTAGGCGGGGCACCCCTATGTTTCTCATATAGAATGGAGAATGGTTGTTATCTGTGTTTGCTTGAAATAGTTTATGCATCTAATGAACCACCTTTATAATTGACTAGTTGGTTCCAACTGCGTGCAGGGTTTCAGAAAAGTTGATCCTGATCGATGGGAGTTTGCTAATGAAGGTTTCTTGAGAGGGCAAAAGCATTTGCTGAAAACAATTAGTAGGAGAAAATCAAGTCAGTCACATAACCAGCAGCAGCAGCCGCAAACACAGAATACTATTGAGGTGGGGAAATTTGGTTTGGAGGAAGAGATTGAGAGGCTCAAGAGAGACAAGAATGTCCTGATGCAGGAACTGGTCAGGCTGAGGCAACAACAGCAAAGTACTGATCAGCAGCTAAACACCTTGGGCCAGCACCTCCAAGGCATGGAACATCGCCAGCAACAGATGATGTCATTCTTAGCAAAGGCCATGCAAAGCCCTGGTTTCTTAGCCCAGTTTGTATCACAAAATGACAGCAATCGACGCATTGTTGGAGTAAACAAGAAGCGGAGATTGCCTAGGCAAGACAAGCTGGATGGCCAAAGCGATGTGAAGGATGGCCAGATAGTTAAATACGAGCCCTTGATAAATGCAGCAGCAAAAGCAATGGTGATGCAGATTCTAAAATTTGACAAGTCGCCTAGATTGGAATCTTTTGGCAATACCCCGAACTACTTGATTGAGAATTTTTCATCTCCTCCTGAAGGTTTTAATAGCAGAAGTCCGGTAAAGCGAATAACTGGAGTTACTCTGTCTGAAGTCCCTACAAATTCATGTGATCCATCTTTGCCCACAACCTCTGGGTATCCAGCAACGTCCTCATTGTCCATGCCATCTGATATTCATTCTTCTAATGCAGCAACTACTGTGCCAACTGCGACGCCTAGTTCGAATCTTCCACAAATTCAGGCCACGATGCTAAATGGATTCAATCAGAGCCATGCAGGACCGAATGGCGGAAGTGTTCCTATGAATCCTATTCCAGACTTCATGAATGAGTTGCTAGAAATTGAGACCGATAAGTTTGCTCCTGATGCTGACGTTGCTATAACAGATGATGCTGAGGAGCTTCCAAGCATCAACGATCCTTTCTGGGAGCAGTTCTTTGCAGCCAGCCCACTCGTGGGAGATGCTGAAGAGGTTGATTCGAGCATGCATGAACCTGGTGATGCAAGAACAGAATTAGGGAACCACTGGGATGGCCCTCATAACATGGCTTACCTCACAGAGCAGATGGGGAATCTTGCCTCACACACACAGGTAATGCCTGAGATCGTGCACCAGAATCTGGCTTTCTCGAGTACAGACTAATGATAGGAATGGTTGGACGCCACTGGAGTAACAATCATGATCATATAACCGCTTTAGTTGAGTAAAAGATCATGCAGCAATTGGCAATCAACTTTCAGATACTTTTTAACTGCCAAAGAATACTCTGCAAAAAATATAAACTCTTTTTTTCTTGCATTCAACTTGGTTCGGTGTTCTTAACATAGTGTAAAATGATGATGAACAGCTTTTGGTTTGTCCCTGACCTATATTTTTGCTAGAAAATTACAACTCTAGTTATGAGAGAAGAAGACTCCGTTGAATCGTTCTTCTTGCTTTATTGAATCAATTAGTTTTTTTATATATAATTGAATATCCAGGTCTAATGAGTTGATTAATTTTCGGATGGACAGTTCATTTTTACATTCGGCTTACTAAGTAAATTTGAAAGTGCTCGTGGTTATCCCCGATCAGTGTCTTTAAATTTATCATTTTATGAGAGAAAATGTCCTATAATATAACGTAATTGGGATTTAAATTTTAAGTGCCTAGTTAACTGTTGGACTATCTGTCCGTTCTACCAAATTGCAGCTCTGGGGACTTGGAATCAATTAGTTTGTTTTTGATGCTATCGAGAAGGAATGCTAGAACATTATTATTATTATTATTATTATTATTATTATTTCCATTTTATTGATTTGACCAATATTACTCTGTCACATATCATTTTGTCCTTTAAACTATAAAGAAAAATGAGATTCACTATTGAATTAAATATATTTCAATAGAAGCCCATGCAAATCTCATTCATTCATTCATGTGGAAAAAAAACAATAAATCATTTCGCTCTACACTTACTTTTTTAAAAAAAAAAATCTTTTAGAGTTTCAAAATATTCTGTAAAAAATTCTGTAAGTCATGAATGCTATTGATTTTTGATAATAACGACACGAAGAACCAGGGCTTTTGCATTAATTTAGAAAAAAACGACGAACTCTACGATTAAGTTCGCCATCGACAATATCATTATTATTACAAAAACATCAAGCTCAACGTGATCAGATCAGAATTAAGTCAGAATATTGGCGGCGGAGGGGCGGCGATTAGTAGTATTACTCTTCCGGACGTCCTCAAAGCTCCAATCCCTCCTCATGCCTCTGCTGCGCACCAGCCGCGGCGTCTCCTCTTCCGACATCTCCTCCTCCAGCAACGCGCTCCCGGTGCTCCACATCCTCCGGTGCTGCCCCTTCTCCCTCGCCTCGCCGCCACCTTGGCTGCTGTACTTCGCCGACCCACTCCTCAGCGTCCCGTACGCCGGCAGCGGCGGCGGAGGCGTCAGGTTCCCCGACCAGCTCCGCTCGACGCCGCAGCACCGTGCCATCCACGAGAACCCGTCCTGCTCCGAGGTGGCTTTCCTCTTCGGGGAAGGCGACTCGTAGCCGCCGCACGAGAGGCAATTCAGACTCATCGCGGCCGTCGTCTCGGACAGCCGGGCCGTCGGAGGGGCGTTGGCGTGGATGGAGAAGAAGGAAGAGGAGATGAGGTCTTTCTTATAAACCGGATCATTCGGTTCTAATTTTAAATTTCAACGGTGCCTAATTTTGAACTGGGCTGTTACTTTTTAGATTAACCGATGGAGCCGGTCGACCTGATTTGGAGGAACACACTTTTATTAGGTGGAGAAGGAAACGTGGCTGGAATCGCTTTGACCCAAGTCCTTTAAATCTTGGAAAAGTCAACTACAAATTTTTGATAAGTCTTTTTTAATATGTTGTGGATAGTTCATCAGAGGTGAATGATATAATGAATATATTAATTTTAATTTCTAATTATTTTTATTTTATCTTATTTTTAAAATATATAAACTGAAAAAAAAATCTTTGCTAAATTAGATCATTGACATAAGAAATTAAGATCGCTAAATTATGAGCAATACCCTCCTCCTCCTCCAACGTGATCAATTATAATTTCTCGATTTACCTCCTCATAAATTATTAATTGTTAAAGTGACGGAATCCATCTTTTGCAAAAAAGATTATTAATATAAAAATATACTTATCTTAATTGTTAAAAATAAGTTTAAGATATGCAGCAAATTTACGTTTTTGAAAAAAAATACTTGCGGAATCAAAACATGATTGACAACATCATCGATTTTCAGAGAGCAACTAAATCCAGATCAAATGCACGAAGAACAAATATATGACAGCATTAATTGTCATGATGAATAAAGAGAAAATTTAAGTATTAATATTGTCAGTGCAGAATGAAAATTTTCTAGAAAAGGTTGCAACTTTGCTTTGGCTGTATGCAACAACTAGAATTGGAGCACAGAGGAAGCATGATTGTTTCCAACTCAAACAAAATGTATACAGGAGCATTCACTTGTCGAACTGTGAAAATGGCTATTATGAAAAAAATCTACAGGATTTACAACACAACTCAAAACCTTGAGTTTACCTTATAGACTCTGTAACTCAATTAGGATAGCAGAAAATACATCTCTCGACTTATTGCTGAGTTACGTGTTTCTGAATGAGCATCAGGAACAAGATGTTTCCATGATAATTGCATAGATGGGGCCTGCTCATCTATTTCTTGTGTTATTTGCAACAGTCCATGTTGATGAAAAAAAAAGTGCAAGGCGCATCCAGTCTGTTAATTGGCACAATGGTTGCGAAAAGAGATGCTGCGGTAGACTAACCATCCTTCAGCCACATAAGCATTGGTAACAATGCTGTTGATGTCATGCCTCTTTGTTCCAACATATGAGATGGTGCCCTGATAAGTATTTTACCTAAAATACATTAGTTCACAATCAAGAACTTCTTTTGCATAAATTAGACTGAGGAAAGACAGAGGCGATAAAGATAACTTACAGAGAACTACATAATCCAAGGCCAAACACCCTGAGCCTGGTCAGCCCGCTTGTATATAAACTTCAACAATGGTGACTCTGCACTTGAAATCCAAAAGAACAGGAATTGAAGCAATTGCATATATTACAGTTAGAAAATAGATGGTCAAGGGCCTCATAATGTGTTGTTATCTTGCAGAAACTCTACATTCTGGCTGCAATTACTGATGATAGCTTACAAGCTGTTATGAACTGTGATTCTGAATTAACTTATGGGTCTGTACAGCCATTGAAAAGAAGCAAAGAAGTGTTAGTGGAAGACTTATCAGGCAAAAGCTGCTCTGCTTCTGAATTTGGCTTAGCAGTTTGTGCCTTCTCTGATACAGGAAAAGCTAGTGAGAGGGAAAGCGAAGCTGGTGCATCATCTCCATCAACCACTTCAGCAACAAGTAGCTTATCTAGATTGTTCCTTTCTGTAGTCTTTTGAGATGACAAAGGGAAGGCCACCTGGTTTATGAGACTTCTTTTATCTCCCAAAGCTAACTCAAGGTCAGGGATACTAGATTTAGGTGAATCGTCATCATCCAACGAAACATATATTAGGTTGTCTGCCTTTGTACATGTAGGTCCTTGATTGACATGGAAGAAATAATTTTCAGTATTTTTTGAGCTCTCTGATGTTTCTCCATAGAACAGGCTAGTATTTGTTAAACTAGATGATACAGGTTGCATTTTAGAGGATAATCCACTGCATGAAGTTTCCTCCCTTAAGTTACAATTGATATGCTCACCATTATCAAGCCTCATCTTTTTGTGTTCTTTTTCATCACTCAGAGATGTGCATGTTGACCGATCTGTCCACAGCATTGAATCACCTGTGGCTTGTAACAAATTACCAGAAGAAGTTTTCAGCGTATCCAGCGAGCCTGGATGTGCACATTTCAGATTAGGCTTTGATTCCCAGCTAAGATGGTCTAACATTTGTACATTTCTTTCATTATCTGATCCATGAAGTGGAAGATAAAATGAGAAGAATTATACAGATTGAGAGAGATGTGAGTCAAATTACAAGAGAAGACACACCTTGCCAGCAGTTTAATGAAACCGACTTTGAGTGTTCTAAACAATTACCAACCCTTGCACTGCTGCCATGAACAAGGTTTTCAAGATCTTTTCTGCAATCTGAATCACTAGCAAATTCGTCCTAATATATGACATGTCAGCCAAAAGTGTGTGAGATTAAACAACCAACAAATAGGATCATGATAAAACTAGATAAAATACTTGACTAGGGCTGCAAAACATCAACATAGAGGCTTGTACATGTAATTTTATTGTGCAAGAAAGTCAACCGTTGAATAAAAAATAAAAAAGTTGTACAAGTTGCAAAAAGGATAAATTGTGGCGTAATCTTCCATGATATGCAATTAGAATTCTACTTGCAGGATTATACTCTACTAGTTGCTACATTATTACTTGCAACTAGTCATCAGCTTTTCAAATGATCCCAAGTCAGAAGCCAAATAACTAAGATTAATGATATGCAAAGTGTTATATTAAAATGAGTAGGCTCCACTAGGAATCCAACCAATTAAAAACTTCAATGCAGCCGTGTGTATCTTGAAACTCTCAAGGCTGTAAATAAATAGAGTTATTAGTCATCAAAATCCTTGCTCTCTTCCATCTATTCATATGAAATAAAATTATTGTGATTCATAACTTTAATATAAAAAAATAAGATTAATACAATCTTAAAATGACGTATCATATTCAAACTAGGGAATTAATGTGGCACTATTTTCCAACATCAGAGATTAATCATGCAGTCAAGCGATATTGGTACCAAATACACATAGAACAGTCAAATAAAGGAAGATGATCAAGTATCACTTATCAATTGCTAGAACTTTAGGATTTAAAAATTTAGGATCTCATTCTAATTGCATTGGACAAGATATGCAATAAATTTTTTTTTAAAAAAATGGCTTATGATTTAATTTTAAAGATGAAGTTTACTATTTGTGTAGTTCTATTATCTCTGGCAAGCCTAATCTATTTTACATCGTGTTTTAAGAAAGGTGGTTTTTGTAAGGACTATAAGCCTGTCTCCTGTCTCCTGTCTCCTCTCCTGTTGTTTCATTCATAAACACAATTTCTATTTGAAAATTCTCCTCTCTCAAAGAATTACTGATTGAGACATGCAACTCGATAAGAACACCAGCTAAGAACACAGATTTATCCTGCTCATATCAAGTCCCATGAGATCGCTGGCTGGATAGCCAACCTTGCTCATGCTGCATTAAATGGTATCGGATATAACATTGTTCCCACATTAAAATTAAAATAATGAATATGATAATGCAAATAGATACCAAGTCACTCATTAGGGAAGAAAAACCTGTTTGAGAATGAACTAAATACCTATCAATATATTCATGAATATATATACCCAACACTATCAGCACATGAATTTTTGGCATTTGCAGCATTGGTGACCCAGGATTTGACTCATGAAATAGAAATATTATCGTCTAGTTAGAGAATACCATCAGCCAAGAAAAAACATTCTCCATTCAAATAAGATGTAATTCCAGTCTGCACAATCAAATTATCATCTAAGGCAAGTCATGTTATAACCAAATGCAATGAGCTTGGGCATATCTACTGCCACCATATGACATTTGACAATAGTTTCTTCCAGCAAAGATGATCCAGACTATGATGCATGAAGTTCCTTTCTATTAGGCAAGACTCCAAGCAGAGATGATCCTACCACTAACATGGTAGCTTTCTGGTTAACCATGAAAAATTTGAAGCAACTTGTGCAGAGAGAGAGAGAGAGAGAGAGGCTTACCAATCTGTATAGATTATCTTCCATCTCTGGAGGCAATTTTTCAATGTCTATCTGAAGTTTTGGTTCTGGATGGGAAACAAGGACTGAATTGTGCTGGCTCATGTTTCTAGATGCAGAAGCTGCAGGAAAAGAGGATGAAATATGTTTCTTTTGCACTTCATCATCAGGAACAGCCTGATGCAAGGTGTCCTTTAGAAGAGATGGTTCTTTGTTGGAGACCTCATTATCCTTCCCTGATGTTGGAATATCCTGAAGATCACTGCAGATACATCTGGATGCATCTGCAGTGGGCAATCTGTCAGATGAAACAGCCCTATTTTTGACATCAGATATGATAAGCCTGCTACAAACACCAGAAGCAGTTGGCATAGACAGGTCCTGGGTGGCAGGTTCCACCTTCAAACTAGAAACAGAAGGCTTCTTATTAAGACCAGGCAGGTCTATCAAGCTATTTTCCTGACTTCCTCTAAATACACCCCAAAGATAAAATAAATTGTTCCAACCTGAAGTACAGAAAACAACAGTAAATCAGATGCTCATTTATCGAATTTCTTGGTAGGTCCACATAAAACCACTTAGGATATGCAGATAAAGTTTAAAATCTTTTGACCAAAAAAATACACTAAATGGTATATTGTCCCTCTTATGATGTAGCAACAGTTAAGGTTGAATCTTACGTTGGGAGTCCTTTGGTAATAGACTTGAAGGGAATATAAGAAGTTGCATTGCACCAATAACACCTACGAGAGCTAGATCATTTTTTAGTATATTATCCAATAGCTTCCAATAGTAATTTTCATAACTGCACAAAATGCAACATATAGAAACATCAGATATTGTCCCAACCTGCAGGCTTTATGGAAATTTGCAATGAACAAATATACATAATAAACTGACCTGTCAATATTTTTAGCAAAGAAAAATATAGCAACATTATCTTCTCTAGGACTGCTCTCATGAAACTGCAAGGGCCATGAGCTTAGACGAGGTACTTCCTTCAACTGAACTTTGCATGGAAACTGCCCTGCCACTTCCAGTGCTTTGGGTGAGACATTGGACGACAAGTGAGCCTGAAAACCATCAAAAACAGCAGGAGGCTTGGCAGCCCTCAACACCTCAAAAGCACCTCTGAGCATAATAAGAAAAAAGTATAAGCATAATGCAGTAAGCTATTAAAATGATTGTGTAACTATATGATTATAATGATTTAGAATTAAACACACTCTTAAACACTAGTAAGAACATGTCATACTGCCAGATGTAGTCCATCTCTGGAATAGCTGAAATTCTCAGTAGATCAATGGGAATGGAAGCTTGGCCAGGGAATGCAGTAGGCCTTGCCAACATGTCATCTGTAAAGTCAACTGTCCCTCCTCCAGAAACATTTATAGATTTCTTATGATCTTCCATTTGTTTTACATGGATAGTATATGCTGCTTTACTACAATTTTGAACATCAGTTGTCCTTGCAATGGAAGACAAGTTTTTAAAACTTGAAGATAAAATTGTGGCTTCAGAGTTTACATCAGCACTGGCTAAAGAAACATCCTCGGATTGATCAGGTGATTTTCTCTTAGTTCCAGATTTCCCTGTTAATCCCGGAATTACATTTTTCCACTTAATACCTCGGTTATCCGTATCCTTCAAACTTCGTTCAGAAGAAGGTTTTGTGGCAGTCATGCGAAGTTTATCAACTGCACAGAACAGTGAGGTGTGACCTGTTTCATTACACTTATGGCAACGCGGTAAACGATTTGGGACCGGAACTGCCTGCCTAGAGTTTATAGATGTTTGGTCCTTGGCTTTGACATCTCTTTGTGTTAAGTCAGCAGCCTGAGGTGAATTTTTGTGGGCAAGTTAACTACATCGTTTGACAAAAAGGAATACCAGTGAATAGCTTAGTTACCTTGGAAACAGGTTGAGAAGTCTTATGATCTTCGTTCTTACATAATCTAACTACAGATGTACTTCCAGCAGTTCGAGAGAGAGATGCTGATGGCTGTATCTTCAGTTCAGTAGCTAATGAATCCCCAGAATAATCAGTTACAAATAACATAGATAAGCTACACAATCAATACAGAAGCATTTACTTACATGAACTAGTTGCATCGATTGATCCTCTTTTACCAGATAGATTGCTTAAATCAGACATCCTGCTTACTTTGTAACCACAGTTTTGAACATTTGAATCAACCTTTGTCAACACTGCAGAAGCGACAAATTGCTGATCACATGTAGAATTTTTCTTATCCAGCATAATCCCACCTTTCACTTGCTTAGGATACTCATGATGTGGTGGGTTAAGTGCATGCACTTTGTTTGATGTCTCAGCATTGGAGAAGCCTGAAGTCTCGCTTCCAAATGATGCAGATTTTGTAATTGTCCGGGATGGTCCTTCATTTTTTTTGTTGGTTAAATTAGATTCCCTGTTAAGTTTTAGCTTCCAAGGAACATTATCCAGCAACTGCTTCACTTTTGGCACTTTTGAATTGTTAAACGAATTTGACTTTGACAGAAGCCCTGAGACTAAAAGCTTTAAACATGTGAAACTAAGTGTATTAGAAATGCTCAAGCATAAACTATAGCAAACCTACCACGTGTTGGTTGCAATGGTGTTTGCATCCTAGATGATTTGAGGCCAGAGGCAGTTTGTGTGTGAGAATCTGGGTGATATATTTCTTCTGACTTGCCGCATATTGTGGAGGAGATTGGTTTTGCCTTCACACTATCATGTTTGTTGTTGTTCTCACATGAGAACTGAGAAGGTTTCTCAGGAACAATTGTTCCAGTAGATGCATCAACTGCTTCATAGAGTTTCTCCTTAGAAACAGAATTAACCTCCAATTTCTCTTCCTTCGTCTTAAATGAACTAGACTTAATTGGATCTTTATTGTATCTTCTCACATCTGGATCAGTTGCTTTATTGTCCAGACTGCTTTCCTTGCTTCTAGTATCTTCTTCTAAATGCAGCGGAGCTTCTGTTGGAGCAACTTGTGCTTCAGTTTTTCCTGCCACTTGATCTGCAGCTTCCTTCAGTTGACATTCTTCACATAACCACTCACCTTCAGGGACTTCAGCCAACATTACTCGCATGCAGTAGCTGATCAAAAGAAAATTTCCATCAAACAAAATAGTTTTATGAAAAGCATCTCTTGAAAAAGAAGAAAAAAAACTTACATATGCTCAGCCCCATCACTGCATCTGCTACAGATAGCAAGCAACTCATCCTGACCTGCATCCCCACAGATATCACAGACTTTTACCTGCAAAAATATCACATAAAACACTCTAAGTATGTGCAATCATAAAAAGCATGTAACTAAGCTCCTTAACCAACTAGTCATGTATCAGTTCCTTACTTCTTTTTGAAATGACACACACATCAGATATGGAGAAGTTCAATTTAATTGCAGTGACCACATTTTGATGTTACATGAGAACAACACTTAAAACTAGTAGAAATGTAGCTTTACATAGAGTTCAACAGCAAGATAACATATGGATTAGCCAACTCAAATAGTTGGGACTGTGTTTATCGGTCTGTTCTTCAATGTTGTTGTTGTTATGAAAATAGCTGGTTAACAGATTATAAATAGTTCTGATTCAGCAAGATAAGGAATTGCTTAGCTGACCCTAAAATTATTGTTGACAAGATTAAAGCTTCCATTATTTGTCAAAGATTAAAACATATTACCAATTTCCACATGGCTGGTTAACAGATTAAAGATATATGCATCATTTACAAATAAATAGTTGAAAAATGGAAAGTTAGCATTTTTTTTGGAACCATAAAACCAAAATAAAAAATCCACAGACGGGTGAGGAGCAACTAAAACAATCCTTTTCAGAAACAAAATGTTATCAAGATTACCCTACAAGTAAAGTTGAGTGAAACACTTAACAATTGATAAACATAATAGACTCAAAGATGCATCACTATACCTACACCCTCATCAATGGTCAAATCCTTGTTCATTAAGATGCAGCACTTGTTCAAGTTCAAGACTAATTTGTCATGAGTCAATGACACATCTCAATAAAAAAAGTTCCTACAATACATATATATATATATATATATATATATATATATATATATATATATATAAATATAATATACACTACCAAAGAGAAGGAAATTGTGAGCTTACATCATCTTCAGTTTCTGCTGAAACTTCACTCTCAAAATCTGGCTGTAAAAGCACTTGAGGTGTCTGAGAATTTGAGTTGGGGCTATCAGGTTGGTCTTTGCTATCCCTTGACTTTACTGCCTCTTGCAGCTTTAATCCACTGCTGCAATTTTCAGCATCAATGCCTCCCAGAGAAACTAATTGAGGATGAGTATTTCCACTATCTTCTGTGCTAACATCACCATCTGCAGTATCTTTTTGCCCATTCACATTGGCCATGGTTTGAGAAAGATGTGTTTTCCCTGGTGAACCTGAACAAAAAATTTGGGATTTTGAAGATATATTACTACTTGAATAGGGGTCTTTTAAGCCATTGGTATTGTGATAAGGGTTGGCATCTTCCAAACAATATGCACTACTATTCTTCAACATAAGTGTTGAATTTCCTATAGGGTTAGTCTGATTCTCTTCAGATTCACTATTAATATAGTCATCAATAACTTCTTTCTGAATCTCCTTTTTGCCATTTTTCTCAAGTGAAGATTCAGATGACCTGGAGTGGCATCCTATAAGTTTCTTCTCTAATTCTGCAGGATGATCATGATTTGCATTACCAGAATCGCTTAATACAACATATGAAATATTGTCCCTCTGGCACTTTTTATGTTGTTCATCAGCAATATTTGAAGTTCTTCTGTTATGCAAATCTGATGTTTTATCGCTGTCTGAGGAGAAAAGACGATCACCAGTAGAGCTCATTTGTTCTTGTTGGAAATTGTTCTCTTCAACTACATCAAAAGTAGCCTTGCAATCTAAGACAACCTTCTCAGATGCAACATGTACTGCTGGTGCTACAATTGTTTGTTTACTTTCAGCATTTTCAACAGATGAATCATGTACCAAACTATTACTTTGTGGATGACATATTGTGCTTTCTTCTATCTTCTGCACATTATGTTCTCTGCTCTTAACAGCAACATTGATCAAAGAATCATCATCTTCTTTCTGGGAAGTGATATTTTCGGAAGGCTCCCTGTCAAGGTTCAACTCCATCTGTGGTGAAGGCCAATTGAACTGCAAACACAATGCAAGGAGAAGAACACACGTTGCATGTCCCAGGTTCTAGCCAAGTGTGAGAATCCTTAAGTACGTTTAAGCACTTTGATCAATTGGGCAGATCACTGAGTAAGAACAACAGCAAAATAAGACTATATGCAAAAGTTGAATCACATGCTAAATTGCATTAAAATAAAGTAAAATACATGTTTCATCATTAACAAAATCCAAGATCAATGGTTTTTGTTAGCATCACAACTAAGTAAATTTACTGCAGACAAATAAATTTTGAAGGTGGCCAATGAAAATTTTACTTGGTGTAATAAAAAAGATTAAATTGATTTTGATATTACTGATGATATAGTCTTCCTGAAGCACACTGGTAAAGGATAAGATCCATATAACCAACACCAAGTAGTTGGGTCAAATAAGACTTTGATGACAATGACACTCAAGTACATTTACTATGAGACTAGTTATACCCAAGTTTTTTAATTGAATTAAACTAGTTAGAAACTTAATCCTAATAATTTGAGGCATGTTTTAGTGTTTTGTTAGGCCTTTTTGATGGAAGAATTGGCTTATGTGTAGAAACTTAATCCTAATATGGGCATGTTTTAGTGTTTTGTTAGGTCTTTTTGATGGAAGAATTGGCTTGTGTATCTTATAACTAGAAGTAATTAACTAAACAGACCGTTAGTACAACGAAATCATGGTTAGTCTAATGGAATCATTAGGCTCCTATAAGTTTGTCTTGTAGTATTGTAATGAAATAAACAATAACTAAAATGGTAACAAAGGCATATTACTCATTCTAAGATGAGTTAAAAACTTGTCTGAATTAAAATATCTCATAGAATGTCCTTGGAGGATTGTAGTCATATTCATCAAGGGGGCCTGTGTGCAGCATTTACCAACCAGTATCAACATCATCTAAAAAACCAGTCCATAATCCACATACATTACCACAATCAGGATACAATATCTGACACGCTAATCCAGAAAAAAAAGCAACCTATCACCACTGTAAACATGCACATAAATTAAGGACAACATAGTCAAGGGGGCCTTGTGTGCAGCATTTACCAACCAGCATCAACATCATCTAAAAAAATAAGTTCGTGATCCTCATACATCCACAATGAGATCACAATAGCTGAGCACACTAATCCAAAAAAAAAAAAAATTATCACCACTATAAATAGTAACATAAATTAAGGATACTTCCAGAAACACTCAAATTTCACCATCATCTATCAATTTCCCTATCTAATAGAACAAATTCAAAGGAGGTTGAGCAATGCAGCAGTATTAGAACGTCCCAAAACCACAAAGAAGAGTAAATTAGATGAAAAAACAAACTTTCTCAATAAGGAAACCATAACTCAAGAAAGATAACCCAATTTCTCATCCCATTTGATCACAAAAGCATTTCGGCGTCAACAGCAGAGCATAAAAAGCAAATCAATCAAATCATTCCGTCAAGTAGACTAATCCGAATACAGAAAAGATCCGATTGATCAAATAGATGAATGCGGAGCCATGATCAAGAGTAGTAGAGGGGGTACTTTTACATGCCTCCGGTTGCGCCAAACTCTCGGTGGCTTACTACAGCTAATCCAGGGCGCGCGCTGGTCGATCTCTCATCATCCCACGCCTACCGGTATCAGCTCCGAATAGGGTTCCGGTACTTACCGCCCGATGCGAATTAAGCCCCGCGGCTGCCGAGGGGAGGAGAAGGCGGTGAGTATCGGAGAGAGGAACGGCGAAGCGAACAAAGAAGAACAGATTAAGCTAGCGCAGGAGTCAGCGAGAGTAACCGCTCGCTTCGAGGAGGCGTTTCAATGGAGACGAGGGCGATGGGAGGGAGAGAAGGGAAGGGGGCGAAGGCGGAAAGGAAGAAGAGGGGTGTTCCTCAGATATAGAACATGGAACCAACCCTTGTCACGTGACTTAGATGATGTCCTGATATTTTTGCGTTTTGGATAAATATAGTAATACTTGATAATTTTTTATTAAAAAAATTAATATTCAAAAGCTGTTGGTGTGCATCTACTGAGACGGGTAAATCGGTTCGACCCGGTTTGGTCTGATTTAGTTTGGGAGTTGGGCCGGACCGAGATGGCTCAGCCTGCAGAGCCAGCCCAGCACGGTAATCCATGAGTCGCTGAGATGTTCCATTTATTATAACCAACCAAATCTTCAACGAATATTCAACTTTCATCATTTTTATACTCAAATATTAATCTTCATTCTCATTCTCATAACTATTCTCTGTACTAATAATTTTTTTAATTCCATCCAACTATTAATTTATTTTTCATTTGATAATCAATTTTAAATATCAATCAGTCTGCGTTGTTGTTTCAAATACAATATCATTATGAAATGCACAAACTAATAACTTGCATAGTTTAGAATTTAGATGAAGCCACAAACTAATAACTTGCATTGATCTCAGGCTCTTAGAATGTGAAATGCAGTTCATAAAATGAACTTCACACTCATTCATGCACAAACCGCAAACTGTAAAAGCAGAAAACAAGATCTGTAATCTTCTGGTGCAAAGAAGATGAAGGAAACAACACAGCAAGAACTGGAAGAAGAGAATTCAAGAGGACAATGATTATTGTTGTATCCTCGACTCCATGGATTCAGTTTCTTTGTTTCCGATCTGTGCTTGTCGAACCCTGCCAAATGGATAAAAATCATTTCCTGTCACTTGCCAACTTCATAAAAATTTAGCATGGAAAACAGCATGTAGAAAGAAGTATAGGTAACAGTAGTCCTTTAATTAAAATCTGTGAGTGTTTAAGAACATTTAACTCACCCCAACTGAAGTTACAAAGTTGCAGACTGCACATTTCACTGATCTTGCTCCGTATTGGTACATCAATAGCATATGGCAATTTCCACACTTCACATGTGCCACTTGATTTGCTGTATTTCAACATGTAATAACTCTCATTTCATTCAGATGAAATGCATGGTTTTCAAGTTTGATATAGTGTTTATCCAATTACTAACTGAATACCATCTTGTTGCAGAGAAGCAGTTTTGAGAAATGATTTACTCTTTTTCAGTAGTTTGTGTATGAGCAAAAAACTTTTATTCAGAAATAGATGAATCGAATAACTAAGCTTTGAATCATTCTCCTCACCCTCTTCAGCCAAGTTAACTGTCTGACAACAAGAACAATGGACACTAGTTGCTCCGCGTATGAACATCAGGAGAGTGTGGCACCCTCCACAAACTAATTGAGCCATTTCTGTACCTGTTGGATATACAGCGATAGTAGCAAAAAGTTCAAATAGTTCAGTTATCACAAAATAAAAAGAAGAGAAAATTAAGAAAACAAGTTAGATCAGGTAAAGCTCAAGGTTCCAGCTGACATGAACTTAAAATTAACCTTGAAACAATCTAATGCTCCAATTAGTACTCTTAGATCCAAATTTACATCAATAACTTTTCATTTAAATCTGTGAGGACCCCTTTTTGTTTTAATTTGATGCAGTGTTCAATGAGGAAGAGTGTACCAGGAGGTGGCACAGCGGTTACTGCACTGCAAACGGCACAGCATACTGATGTTGCTCCCAGAGGATACGAGAGGAGGTTTCTGCACCCTGAACACACAAGCTGGCTTTGTACACCTGAGAATCAAAAAGAGAACTAATCTACACAGGGATTTTGTCTCATGGGAATGTATGCTGAGCGACACATGACTCAAATTTTTGTTTCCCTTTCACAGGAAAGACGAGTCACACAAAACACAAGCTTGTATAGTTCCTAATTAAGGCATTGTTCCATAGACAACATGATCATACAAGTCTTGCCACAAAATAGCAACAATGGAACTTATTCAGAATATACAATACCATTTGACGGTGCGAATAACACAGGAGGTGTTGGATACGGAGCCAGTGGAACTGGCATTGCTTGCCTATGCTATGCTACGCCCTGACTGCTCCCAAACTGTTTCACACATGCACCTTCAGTTCGAGGCCTACATCATATATAATCATCTTCTTTTCCTCACTAATTAAGAATTAAAGCATGAACTGTCATTGTTCTTCTTTTTCCCATCCATGAATTGATTGAGAAAGACGTGTGCAATTAATTGCCTGCTGCAGTCTGTCTGCAAGCTTTGATTCATGAAGCAGGGCACGTTCCCACCACGAGCGTCGGAACTGCCGGCTGAGGAAGCGCCGCGTGTGGCAGACGTTACTGGATTCGACCTAGCAGTAGCAGTTTGCCGGTCCATGTTTCCTCGTATTCATGGTAAAATCCACGTGTCCTCATGTAATTTTTCCCGATATTTATCTTATACACCAGCAAAATAATTCTGTATTTTTACAGCAATTCCTTAAAACACCTTAATTATGTTTGTTTTTTTTTTCCATTTTACAAGTTTCTGCTATCGAAAATACTCATTAATATTTTCTATATTTCCTGCAGAAAATGCATTGTTCATAAATAAGATCCCATAGTAACCAACCATTCACAAGAATTATCAATTATCAGTGTGCTAAGAAATAGGAACTCAAAATCCAACTGACACAATCATCAAGAAGTACATAGAATCAGTTCTACAGATTTTCAGGAATGAGAGCTGCACAACAGCTAATCCAAAGAACCTTCAATGCCAAACTATTTGTTGAAAAGTAAAACACAGCTCTAAGCAACATCGAATTACACAATTGCATTCGCTGCACTTGCAATCCTTGGCCACAGGTCTGCGCATTCCTTCCCAATTGGTCCAGTAATAGCAGATCCTGAAACAATCAAATGAGTTACAAATACAGTTTAAAACTTACATGTTCTTTTGTCTCTTTGATAGAACATAAGTATGTGCATACCTTTCATTTCTCCCTTGGGGTTGACGATCACTCCAGCATTGTCTGCATGATTGGAAAAGCAAGAGTATCAGACGACTGAGAATGTGGGAGACACTGTAATGTTACAAAAAGCAAGAACAAAATAGAAGTTGCAAGTTTGGCATCAATGCAAGAATACTTGAACAGGATATCATGAATGTAGAATTTAAGAATGAAATGATTAATTTATTTTACATAGAACATGAAAAAAAATGCAGAAATAACCAGAGCATAGACATAATACCAGCAAAATGATAACTGAACCAGTGGTGCGTCAAAAAATTAACAATTTGGGTACCAAATTGCCAATGTGCAGCATGTCGAATATCATACAGAGCCATACATCAAATGTGAGGGAAACAGAGAGTATACAAGCAAACAAACTTCATAGGATAGGAATACAAGGCAGCATACTACCATGTGGAACGAGATAATGGTAGGTGATGGTAAAAAAAACAATAAATGAAGAATTATAATGACAAAAAATCTGGCTATTATGCCACCAAACCAGGTGAGATATTGCAAATCATCTTAATAAATAAAGGTCTAACTCAAAGTGTGCACAACTCATGAAAAAGAACGCGTGCTCCAACAAGTATCAGAAGTTTCAGCATGCAAGCACTGCCAAGACCTATAATACTTGATAAGGGATATAAAATTCAGATACCAAAGGCATAAAGCATGTAAGCTACTGTGGCGCATGCATAATACCAGTGCAATGCAGAGAAGAAAGAAGACAAATGAGCTGCCAATATTAAGCAATCTCTGACCAAACTTAAGCAATATAAGCTCAACCTCTAGTAAACACCCTTCTCGCCCAAAAACAACACAATTTTCTCTATGTTGTTTTTTTCCTTCACGACATAACTTGAATGTTTGCTCAATATAATTGCTGAAATTGTCAAGTTGTCAAGAACTTTTGTATAGAAAAAACCTGTAACCTCTCCCCTAAGCAATAATTAGTGCTCACGAATTACAGTAAATCTCTACGATCTCAGATTACATTATAAGAGAGGGTTTCTGCATCTCAAAAAAAAAACTGCATGGAATCGAATATGAACTTTAGGAGTCAAGTTAAGTTCTTTCTCCACTAATTACTCATCAATAACGTTCATTCCGAGTATATTAAGATGCAGTCAGTGGTTCACAAAAACAACAACTTGCAACCTGTTATGAAAAAATTATCACAAGTAATCGACTTGGAAATGGGGATCAATCAGCATACCTTCAAAGTACATGTAGACGCCGTCCTTTCGGCGCCATGGCTTGCGCTGACGAACGATTACAGCGGGCATGACCTTCTTCCGGAGATCAGGCTTCCCCTTCTTGACAGTCGCCATAACCATGTCCCCGACGCAGGCCGAAGGCAGACGGTTGAGGCGGCCCTTGATCCCCTTGACGGAGATGATGTAAAGATTCTTCGCTCCGGTGTTATCAGCGCAGTTCACCGTGGCGGCCACCGGCAGACCCAGAGACATCCGGAACTTGTTCCCCGCCGTCCCTCCGCGACCTGCAAAACCCACACGCCACGAATCGAAATAAAAAACCGCACAAAATCTCAACCACGTAACGACGGAGATGTTCTTATCGGAGCCCGCAGAGCACCTCGCTTCGACATCTTGGAGGAGCAGGAAGCGCAGCGACCACGAGAAGGTATGGAATGGCTACGCCGTCGCTGGACTTTTATGCGGGGGATCTAGGGTTTTATCGTTGCAGGATTTTACGAGAAAGCCATTGGGCCGGAGGCAGTGGTCGTCACTGGGCCTTTGCGATTTAAACTCTTTTTTTTCTTTTCATAATCACAAGTAAAATATAAATCGCTTTTTAAATTATATTTGAAAGAGGAAAAATGCTGTCTCAATTATATTTGAAAAAAATAATAATGCTAGTTATCAAAGGTATAAGTCATCAATTTTCTCAACGAGAAGGGATAGTCGAGCATAAAAATTTACCGTAGCAAAGTTACAGAAAAGGATAAGAATTCGAATACTAACGAAGTTAGACAATACCTTCCTGTGTCATGACCAACTGCATGTAATTTCTCGATTTACCTTCTTATAAATAGTCGTGGGGCCGCTAAGATGACGAATTCCACCTTTTTTGCAGAAGAGCACAAATATTTACATATCGTACGAAATATAATACGATATCAAAAGTATAGCATCTCTTTTAATTTATGAGAAAATCACAATGATCAATCATGAATATCATCATTCATATTAGAATATTATGTATCTTGTTGAAATTGGAGATTGTTGACTATAAATTATATTTTAATTTATACACATGATCGATATGTTGCTTTAAAAAAATAATTTTAATTAACAGATTTTTACTTATTTAATTTATACACATGATCGATATGTTGCTTAAAAAATAATTTTAATTAACAGATTTTTACTTATTTAATAAATTGTTTTGACAAATAATTTATATTAAGAATAGTAATTTAAGTTGACGTAGTCTTGTTAAATAATTTTCATTTAGCTAGCAGATTTTATAGTCTTAATTAACTCTTGAGTTTGATCGCATGTACGTTTATGAGTTTATCTGTTTAAAAATTCAAAAATTATTCTAAGAAAAAATAATTAAATCTGAATAAGATTAAAAAAGGAAATCTTGTTTATTATATTTGCTCGAAAATAAAATTGAGGATCCCTGATTTCCCTTGATCCTAAAAAATCGGAAATTCCATTTTTTTTAGAAGCAAGTAATTTTTAAAAAAAAAAGAATAATCAGTACAGTAGTAGTTGAATCCATTCGACCAGACAAAACAGATTTCGATCGTATTGAGATCGAGAAGTAATCGTCTCCTCAAACAATTAATTAAGTATCTATTCTTCTCTTAATGCAATATATAGAGCTTTTTTTTGACTTCATCGTTAAATTAAAAATAAATAAAATTTTAAATAACATCAATACGAAAATAACATGTATTTATAAAGTGGTTTATAATACTTTTGGAATGAAGAAGGCAACTTTCATAACTGGGCACACAATTAAAACGAGAGGAACACAATTAGCATTGATTAAGTAGTTATCGAGCTTGGGTTTTGTCCTATTGGGCTTAGCGATTAATTGAACCCACATCTCACAACACTAACTTACTGATTTAATAATTTTCATTTATGATAAATAAACTCTATCTATTTTAGCATAGATAATTTACTGCAAAAAAATTAACATTTCGGTCGTTAAATTAGTGATCAAAATCAAATCGATCACTAATTTAATGATTGAAATCCAAATTCATCGTTACATTTAGCGATCGAAATCTAATTCGATCGTTAAATTTAGCGATCGAATCACAATTCGATCACTAAATTAACGATCGAAATCTAAATCGATCGCTAAATTTAGCGATCAAACGACAATTTGATCATTAAATTTAGCGACCAAATTGGATTTCGATCGATATTTAATGATCGAATAGGATTTCAATCGCTAAATGAGATCACGATCAATTTTTTTATGATTTTTTTATCGCTAAATGAGTTTAACAATCGATAAGCAACCGAAAATTCTAAATGAGATCAGGATCATTATTTTTATAATGCTAACTTAGTATCTAAATGAAAATTTTCGAGTAGATTGAAGATCATTGAGCCGTTGAATCCATTCGACTAGATAAAATAGATTACAGATTTCGATAGAGAAGTACTCTAAATGAACCCTATCTATTTTAATCTAAATAATTTACTGACTTAGTTTCTAAATAAGAACTTAGGCGTAGACGGAAGATAATTAAGCCGTTCATTTCTACAATAACATATCCCACAACATGCTGATTCAATAATTTTCATACATGATAAATAAATCCTATATATTTTAGCATATATAATTTATTGCAGTAAATTATCTATTGCTAAATTAGCGATCGAAATTCAAATCGATCATTACATTTAGCAATTGAACGGCAATTCGATCACTAATTAGTGATCGAAATCCAAATCGGTCGCTAAAATTAACGACCGAACCACAAATATTCGATCGCTAAATTTAGTGACCGAATTGGATTTTGATCGCTATTTAGTGAACAAATAGGATTTCGGTCGCTAAATGAGATTACGATGAATTTTTTTTAATGATTTTTTTCGATCACTATTCGATTGCTAAATGGGTTTAACGATTGATAAACAATCAAAAATTCAATGGCTAAATATCATTATGGGTTTAACGATTGATAAACAATCAAAAATTCAATGGCTAAATATCATTATTTTGGTAGTCCTCCTTCCCTCTATAACCATGATGAAGAAATTCTCTGTTTGCCTTGTCTAAAAATGAGTCTTTATATTTTAAAAAAAAAACTCAAAAAGCATAACAAAAATCGTCACGATGTAAACGGTACATTAATTTCTTCTATTAATTTTTAAGCTTTAATTAGTAATTATTAATTAATTAATTTTAAAATTTTGTTATTGTAGAAATGCAACGGCTCGATGATCTTCAATCAACTCGAAAGTTTTCATTCAGTCAGCACTACCAAAATAATGATTAGCGATTGAATTTTCGATCGTTTATCAATCGTTAAACTCATTTAGCAACCGAATATAGCGATCGAAAAAAATCATAAAAAAATCATCGTAATCTCATTTAGCGACCGAAATCCAATTTGTTCGTTAAATAGAGATCGAAATCCAATTCAATTACTAAATTTAGCAATCGAATTGTGGTTCGGTCGTTAAATTTAGCGATCGATTAGGATTTTGATCACTAATTAGTAATCGAATTGCGGTTCAATTGCTAAATGTAATGATCGATTTGAATTTCGATCGCTAATTTATCGATAGATAATTTATAAAGACTCTCAGGCTATCAGTCCCATGTAGAGGGGAGAAAGAGGTATTCATAATATGGTTTAGAAGAAGGGCGGGCTGGGGACACACTTGTTGCATGAAGAAGAGCGGCCGAACACGAACACACACTACAAATGTGAGGGAAATTGCTTTGACTGCTTCAACAGTAGGTAATTAGCTGATGTCCATTCTCTGACTGCTCGTCCCTCCTACTCCGTAGTATTCCACCACTACAAAAAAAACCCCACGATTAGCAACGGATTTAGCGATCGAAATTTTTTCGATCGCTAAAATAGCAACTAATTTACATTTCAGCCACTAAATAGTGACTGAATTTTTTTGGTCGCTATTTAACAATCGAATTGTAAATTCAGTTGCTATTTTAGCGACCAAATTGTAAATTCAGTCGTTATTTTAGCGATCGAATTTTTCCAGTCACAAATTTACGATCGAAGTTAATATTCAGTCGCTATTTAGCGATCGAATTGTAAATTCAGTCGCTATTTAACGATCGAATTGTAAATTCAGTTGTTATTTAGCGATCGAAGTTTAATTGGGTCGGTATTTTTTGAAGCGGACGATAAGGGAAGAATTTAGCGACCGAATTTAATTTATATTCGGTCGTTAATATTTAGCGACCGAACTAATGATTGGTCGCTAATTTAGCGACCGAACTCCGGTTCGATCGCTAATTTAGCGATCGACCACTAGTTCAGTCACTAAATTATTTTCTTAACCCAGTTTTTTTCCTTTACTTCCTCCCGAACCCTAAACACACGTTGTTGTCCCGATCTTCGCTTTCTCTTCGCTGCGTCTCTCCTCTGCCCGATCTCTCCAATCTCCTCCTCCGGCGTGATTTTCCCGGCGGGATCTCCTTCTCCGATGTCTTAGGTAAACCCTAAATTTTTTTCCTCCCTTATTCCCCTTAGGCGCGCCCCCGCGGTAGACCTCTTGCGCGGCCGGCCGCCGGGTGTGGTGGCACGGCCAGCCGCCAAGTCTGGTGGTGGACCCGGCCGCCGGGCTAGTTGCGCGGCCTGCTGCCGGCTTGGTGGCGCGGCCGGAAACATAAGGCAGCGAAACTGCTTGATGGGTTGCTTTACTTGATACCTCCATCGCTAATTTTAGCGACCAATTTAAATTTTCGTCGCTAATTTTAGCGACCGAATTAGTATTCAATCGCTAATTTTAACAATAAAATTCTGCTATGATTTATAAATTTAGCGATCGAAATTGAATTTGATCGCTAATTAGTGACCGAATCTGAATTCGGTCATTAATTTTAGCGATCGAAATCGATTTCGATTGTTAATATTAGCGATCGTTAATATTAGCGACCGAATTCAATTTCGGTCGTTAATATTAGCGATCGAATTCGATTTCGGTCGCTAATTAGTAATCAAATTCGATTTCGGTCGCTAAATCCAATTACGACGAAATTTTTTCCGATATTTTGAATCGGTCGCTAATTGGTCGTTAATCGGATTTAGCGACCGAAAAGTCGGTCACTAATCGATGTTTTTTTTTTGTAGTGCACGTCCCGCACTGCAACCGCCGATGTCTTTCTCCACGACAAGATACAGAAAAATCAAAAACCACAAGATGACTCGTACACACTCAGCTAGCTAGCTTTACTTTGTTAGGGCAAACGTGGTCAGGGCAGTAGTACTGATCGATGAGGATGGGATTGTGCACTGCTGTCAAGTTGATGTACTCAAAGATGATCCCTTTTGTATATCTCGATCCCTCCTACATCCTCAAGCCAACAAACACGCAGCTCAATCGATCAACAAGAACCATTCTCAGTTTCTTACTCAAAACCCTAATGAAAGACGAAAAAGAAAACTTACTTACTTGCTATGTCTTTATTCTCAGTCCATTTTTTGCGTGAAATATATGAGAATGCGACACACTAATTTGCTCCACGACTGACAGAGTTTTGAGCACCAAAGCTACCAATACTATAAGTAATTAAACAAGCTTGATTAACTCGATCAATCGAGTTCATTATATTAATGAAACCGATATATCGATCGGTGTAACCTTATTCCGTGGCCTAGCCCGCAAGTGATGCGGCTGACGTTCACATCGAAGGTGCCATTGCCGATCGAAACGCAATCATCTCCTGTAATAACCATCATTTAGAATTCTAATCTGTTCATTAATTACGCTAAATGGTGGTGACCTGTGGAAATTATGCAGTTGGACACAGCAACGTGTTGGCAGTGGCTGACGTGGACGCCGTCGGTATTTGGGCTTCCTCCAGGAGCGCTCACGGTGAGCCCATGAATATGGGCCTGAAAACTGAAGCCCAACACCACGTGTATTTTTGGGCTGTTCCTGATCCGTAATCCCCTCACCGTTGACCCGTCGCAGTTCGTCACGACTAACGCCTGGTATTTATTTACATATTTCTTTAAAAAAAACTTCGAATAGTTTAATTTTTAATAATTATTATTTTCGCTCTTACATCGGGAGCAATGGAGCATCTCTGCAAAATTTTAAAAAATATATTTTTAAAACAAAAAGAATAATAGGGAAAAATGTGAAAAATATATACTTACGTGTCTATTTTTGCATTGCCAATAAGGTCGTCCCTGGCCGTTGATCTCTCCGTAACCGTCAATAACCAACCCATTGAGACCGTTAAAACACTACACTAGCTCGACTAGATAAAACAGATTACAGATTTCTAGAGAACGAAGGAACCTATCTATTTTAACCTACTGACTTAACCTACTGACTTAATACCAAAATAAAAACTTAGGCGGTAGACTGAAGATTAGGCCGAACTTAGGCGTAATTGGAGATGGCCGTTCATTTCTACAATAATAAATTATAAAAAATAAATAATAATAATGATGAAAACTTAAAAAAAATAATGAAAAAAAATGTACCTTAATGTTCTTCATCTAGGTGGATATCGCGTTCAGCTCTAGTTGGGAAGACATTGAAGCATCTTCCACACCTGAACTTGTTTCGCCCATGCACTACAAAAATAACCCTAAATAGCGACGGATTTAACGATCAAATTTAAAACGGTCGCTAATTTAGCGACCGAATTTAAAAATCGATCGCTAAATAGCGACCGATCGCTAAATAGCGACAGAATTATAATCGGTCACTATTTAGCGACCGAATTTAAAAATCGATCGCTATTTAGCGACGGAATTTAAAAATCGATCGCTAAATTAGCGATGGAATTAATATTGGATCGCTAATTTTTGAATTAGACAGTACTTATGCGAAATAAAGCTAAATTTTAACGACCGACAAAAGTTTGGTCGCTAAAATTAACGACCGAAGCTTGTGGCGGTCGCTAATGTAGCGACCGAAATTAAGTTCGATCGCTAAATAACGACCGAACTTAATTTCGGTCGCTAAATTAGCGACCGAACCTAGGTTCGGTCGCTAATTTTAGCTACCGGGTCTCTATGATTTCTCTCCGATCTCCTACTCCGTTGGGATATTTATGGCGGGATTTCTCTCCGTCGTCTCGGGGTAAGTTTGTTAGGGTCGATTTTGTTTTTTTGTTGGTGTTGGGCGCGGCTGGTGGCGCGGCCGACCGCTGGTCTGGTGGCGCAGCCGGTTCCGTGGCCGAGTGCGGGGCTGGTGGCGCGGCCGACCGCGGGTCTAGTGGCACGGCAGCAGGGTTAGCAGGGTTGGTGGCGTGGTAGGGGCTGATGGGGCGGCCTGCCCCCTTAGGTCGAGGAAAAAGTTAGTTGTTTGTCAATATTCCTGTAACACCCGTATTTTCCTCACTTAAGATTATTGGTTAGATTTAGAATACTTCATAAAGAGATAAGGGTTAATTATAAATTGTAGCGCTCAAAAATTCTCAAAAATAATTTTAGAAATATTCTATGATTTTTCTGGAATTTTGTCGCTAAAATTAACGACCGAAGCTTGTGGCGGTCGCTAATGTAGCGACCGAAATTAAGTTCGATCGCTAAATAACGACCGAACTTAATTTCGGTCGCTAAATTAGCGACTGAACCTAGGTTCGGTCGCTAATTTTAGCTACCGGGTCTCTATGATTTCTCTCCGATCTCCTACTCCGTTGGGATATTTATGGCGGGATTTCTCTCCGTCGTCTCGGGGTAAGTTTGTTAGGGTCGATTTTGTTTTTTTGTTGGTGTTGGGCGCGGCTGGTGGCGCGGCCGACCGCTGGTCTGGTGGCGCAGCCGGTTCCGTGGCCGAGTGCGGGGCTGGTGGCGCGGCCGACCGCGGGTCTAGTGGCACGGCAGCAGGGTTAGCAGGGTTGGTGGCGTGGTAGGGGCTGATGGCGCGGCCTGCCCCCTTAGGTCGAGGAAAAAGTTAGTTGTTTGTCAATATTCCTGTAACACCCGTATTTTCCTCACTTAAGATTATTGGTTAGATTTAGAATACTTCATAAAGAGATAAGGGCTAATTATAAATTGTAGCGCTCAAAAATTCTCAAAAATAATTTTAGAAATATTCTATGATTTTTCTGGAATTTTAGAATATTTTTCTGGAATTTTTATATTAGCGGAAGTAGCAAAAATAAATAGGAGCGTACATGTCCTAGATGAGATTTGAATCCGCGACCTTTAAGAATTTGTAATTCTTAAAATAATTCCAATGACCAAGAGAGCCAGCAAGTCTGTTCCGAAAAAGAAGGAACCGAAATATAATTATAGTTGAGTTCGATTTAAAAATCGGAAAATGTCCGAGGCTGGATTTGAACCTGTGACCTTTTAGAATTTAGGATAGTTCCAATAACCAAGTGCGCAGCAGGTCTGTTACAAAAAAAAAAGAACCGAATTTTATTTATCGACAAATTAGGTCTAGGAATCACTTAATATAAATAGGAGGCTTAAGAGAGGATTTTGATTATCTTCGAAAACCCTTCCCTCACCTCTCGCCCAGAATGTCGTCGCCCTCTTTTCTCCTCCCTCTCGGCGCCCCAAACCTGAAGAACGAGGAGTCCGTCCCCTAGGATCATAAGGAAGACTTTCGGAGAACTTCTTCTACAAGGACGCTCCTCTCCGCGAGAAGAACGCGTAGACATAGGAAGATCGCCGAGGAAATCTTTTTTTCTCTAACGGAAGAATTGTAAGAAAATTAGCGCAGAAGGTAAGTGCATCTCTCACCTGCAGTATGAGTAGTTCCGTTGTTTCTGTTTTTCCATAGTATGATTTTATTAAAGTATATGCATGATTTTGTTAAAGCATATGTAAATGGTAGAATTGCATGATATAAAAAGTATAAGAAAGGTATTTTACTTTTAAGAGGCGGGTATCGGGCACAAGGTTCGCCCATAAGAAATGCAAGGCATAAAGGATTCCGGGCACAAGGTTCGCCCACAAGGAAGGAATCCAGGGCACAAGGTTCGCCCACAATGAATTCCGGGCACAAGATTCACCCACAAGGAAAGGAATTCAAGGCACAAGGTTCGCCTATATAAGAGATGTCTACATTGATACCTCGCTGGGCCCAAAGAAGGATGTTTATTTATTTTCACTTATATATAGTATAAGTTTTCCCCCATCATTTACCAGCATTTTCTTTCATATAATAGCATATGTTATGACGAAGTTTTCTATGATTTTTGTGAGTTAGATGATGTACTTACTAAGCATTGCTTATAGTTTGCATTCCTCATATTGCAGATAAATGAAAGGAAAAATTATAGGAAAGAGGAGGCAGCTGGAAAAGTGTTTGATGTGTGGTGTCGGCGGAACCGCGGAATAAGATCAAGAATTATATAAATGTTTACTTTACGTCCAAGAAGTTTATTTTTATTTCTTTTGCTTCCGCATGCTAGAAAAAAAAAGATTTATCTGAGTTATTTTCATTTAATAAGTAAAAGTAATGAGAAAGTTTAAGTACGTAACATCTCATTATTAGTAAGAAAGAGGGGGGGTGTTACAATTCCAGGTACATAACTTTGTTGTTTCTTGAAGGAAAGAGTTTCTACCCTAATCCAGGTACATAACTTTGTTGTTTGTCAATATTCTCTGCTGGAGGTTTAAAGGTTTAATTTCAATGCAGAGGCATATTTTGCAACCTTACAAAACACCACTTTAGAAATTGCAGGCAGCTATGGAAGATGCTCTTCTTGGCATTCTAACGCCAAAACGATCCATTGATATATTGTGAGATGTCCATGCGGCTAAGGAGCAAGGGATACCTTATGTTGTGGTTTTTGTTAGTGTCAATGGAGTTGGAAAATCTACTAATCTATCTAAAGTAAGTGCTTTTATCCTAGTTTGCTTTATTTAACTGACAATAGGATTCTTTTTTGAGGATATATTTTTTTTACAGGTTGCATCCTGGCTTTTGCAACATAACATGACTGTTATGCTAGTGGTATGTTGAATACTTTGTTGATTGTGCAGCTTGATGATGCGATATGCAATAAGACAAATTTAGATTTTTGCCTATTGGCTATTCATCACAATTCGCTACTTCCCTATTGAAGAGGATCCAAATCGTGTCCATCAATTTTAAGTAAGGTGTCATGGTGGTTATGTTCTTTTTTATTTTTGTGCTTGTTGGATTCTTCAGTTATATTGTGTTTCTAGTTTGGTTAACTACCCTTTTTATGTATGTTCATTCTAATATTTGATCCATTTTGATAATCTTTTGTGTCACACTAATAATAGGAAGACACACAAGTGAAGAACTTTTATGCAGTTTTGAGTTTAGATGTAGATGGTTTTTCTTTTTTTCTAGGAAACCTCATGTCAATGTTGGTACAATTGGGCATGTTGATCATGGGAAAACCACTCTCACAGCAGCAATTATAAAGGTTAGCTTGCCTTTCAGTTGCGATTAGAATTATTTTCTTTTGTTTACTATTCAATTTGTTCATTTCTCTACATACTATTGTTGTTTTATGGATTTCTGTTCTAAAGAGTTTAGTTTTAGTCATTCTTTGTTGTCATAACCTCTATAAGTTAAAGCCAAATAAGTTTTTATAACTGTTTACTTTAGTTTTTATGTACATCTTTGTTCATTAAGATTTTTTTTCTCTCTAGGTTCTTTCTGATGAGGGAAAAGCTAAAGCAGTTGCTTTTGATGAGATTGACAAAGCCCCTGAGGAGAAAGCTAGAGGAATTAGCTTAGCAACGGTTTGTTTTTGTTTTAAATTTCTTTGATAATTCTTTTTTTATTTTATATATTCTTTTTTGAGGAGAAAGCTAGAGGAACTTTGTCTGAATTAAATATTCTATTAATCCTTTGCTTATTTTGATAAGTTGTGATCATTTATTCTTTTTTGCTTTGTGAAACAGGTGATTGTGAATAAATCACGTGCTCAATGGTTGGATACAAGATTGCTGAGGATGAGATTATCACAGAGAATTACTACGAGCACCATAGAGGATGACAAAGAAAATTGTACTGTAAGAAAGTCTTATAGGATTGAGTGTTGGAGTTGTGTGTGATGTCTATGTAGATGTAGTTATAGAAAATAAGATTGTAATTTTCTATTTAATCTTTTCATTTCAAAGATTATTTTGTGAGAATTATGTATGAACAAGTTTCTCTTTAATAAGAAATTAATTGTTTTATCATTTATATAAATTTATAATATGTATTTAAAATGTGGATTGTATAGATGGTATGAGAAAGCTTTAATATTGATTGTATATAAATATAATCATGGGATGTTGATAATTTTTTAAAAATATTAACGACGGAATTAGCGATCGAATTCAAGTTCGGTCGTTAAAATTAGCGACTGAATTCAAATTCAGTCGTTAATATTAACGACGAAACATAAAAATCGATCGCTAATTAGCGACCGAACTCGAATTCGGTCGCTAAAATTAGCGATCGAACTCGAGTTTGGTCGCTAATTTTAGCGACGAACATAAAAAACAGTTGCTAATTAGCGACCGAACTCGAATTCGGTCGCTAAAATTAGCGACCGAATTCGAGTTCGGTCGCTAAAATTAGCGACCGAATTTGAAATCGGTCGCTAATTTTAGCGACCGAATTTGAGTTCGGTCGCTAATTCGGTCGGCTAAATCTAATAACGACTAAATTTTTTACGATTTTTTTTATCGGTCGCTAATCGGTCGTTAATCGAATTTAGCGACCGAAAATTCGGTCGCTAATCACGGTTTTTTTTTGTAGTGATGGTGACGATCTTGGATATGAGTTTTCAGTCGATTTTCAGAAAAATATCGGATTTCAGAATCTGCTTTCAGACAAGCCAAGCATAGGATTTGTTCATCCTTGTAGAGGGGAGGGGGAGGAGAAGATTGTTGGGGATTCATTTTTCCACCACTGTATCACTCAGGCTCAGTCCCTTGTAGATTGTAGAGGGGAGGAGGAGGTAAAGAAGGGCGGGCTGGCTGGGGACATGCTTGCTGCATGAAGAAGACCGACCGGACACACATGCTTTGACTGTTTCAACGGTAGGCTCAGTCCCCTGTAGATTGTAGAGGGGAGGAGGAGGTAAAGAAAGGGCGGGCTGGCTGGGGACATGCTTGCTGCATGAAGAAGACCGACCGGACAGAAGACGCTTTGACTGTTTCAACGGTTGATGCCCGCCGTAGTATTCCACGTCCCGCAGATGTCTTTCTGCGTAGTATTTGGGCTTCCTCCCGGAGCGCTCAAGGTGAGCTCATGAATTTGGGCCTGCGAACTGAAGCCCAACACCACGTGCATTTTTGGGCTGTTCCTGATCCATAATCCCCTCACCGTTGATCCGTCGCAGTTCGTCACAACTAACGCCTGGTATTTATTTACATATTTCTTTTTTTAAAAAAATTTTGAAGAGTTTAATTTTTAATAATTATTATTTTCGCTCTTACATCGGGGGCAGTGGAGCATCTCTGCAAATTTTTTTTAAAATAATTTTTTTAAAAAAAAAAAGAAAAATAGGGGAAAATGTGAAAAATATATACTTACGTGTCTATTTTTGCATTGCGAATAAGGTCGTCCCTGGCCGTTGATCTCTCCGTAACCGTCAATAACCAACCCATTGAGACCGTTAAACAGAATCCAACTTTGAACATAGCTCTCCCATACCACGTTTGGTCTCACGAGCGTTCCATCAATCTGTACACATTTTTTTATAAATTTAAATTTGCAATATATATATATATATATATTAATTGTGAATTAATTACCTGAACATGGATTTTAGCTTTGCATGGGCCAGAGAATATAATTTGGCTCAACAAGAAGGTTTTCCCTGATGGAACAAGAAGAGTAGGAGCCCCAGCATCTGCACACACTGCATTCCAACCTTTTAAAAATGCCTGAAAAACAGTAACAATGACGATAACACATTAACTACATAACACATAGATAATCGATAATTTCATGGCAAAAAATTTAAAAAATATTAATCACTTGGGTATCATCTGTGAGCCCATCTCCTTTGGCACCATAGTATAGCACATTGTGAACCGAAGCAGCCACTAGCACAGTACTGTTCAGAACAGTGGTAATTACGCTCAATATCATTGCTACTGTTCTATGATCCTGCTGCAGGCAGAAATTAGATAATTAGATATGTATCATAAATCTTCACGTAAAAAAAATATTAGCATGCAGAAAAACACACCATGGAATTATTATCTCTGGGAACAAATATTGACATGCAGCAGTGAATTAAGTATATATAGGGGATTATCTGAAAGCAGTGCAAAAGAGTATTAATTTATTATTTATGCAGCATTTGATGCATGGTTAAAGGATAAGAGAGAGGTGTCAATATGTGGGAAAACTGACTGTGCCTTTGTATTTTTTAATCAAGTCAAGGAGGAAGAGTTAATTAGGTCGACATTATTAATAACTACTGTGGAGAGTTAAGATTGCATTAATGGCGAGTTAAAGGATGGTCAAATGCTTGGATGCTTAATACAGTTCCCGTGGAAAAAGAATAGCGTTTGTTTCAGTTACTAAAGGGCATTTAATTTCCTTATAAAAAAATATTGTTGCAAACTAATTAAATTTGGAAATATATTAATATAAAAACTGCTGGTACTAAAAAAATATATGTAGGAGGAAAATTACTAATGCATAAGTATTGATTAAAAAAATAAAATAATCAACTTGTGATTATATTTTAAATGATTAAAAAAATATATTTTAGAGCAAGTTAAAGTATAAAAGAATTTATGCTCATTTCTATAATAGTTCATATATAAATTAATTAAAATTAAGAGTTACTCATATTGCATAGCCTAGGGAGAAGCAAGAATGAAATGGGAGCTATTCATTTTCACTTGGATTTTATTTGAGATGTATGTAAAGTCTAAATAAATTTATTTATAGATTGTTTATGACATTTTAAATATTGATGACTTGACTTATTAGTGTTCGATTAAATATATTTATTTGATATTTAGGTTCATTCGAGATGTCTTCTATAATAAAAAATAAAAAAATTTATTTTTATCCACATTTTCATTTTTATGTACATTATACAGCTGACATATATAATTAAGTTGATAACTCTTTTGAGTAAATTCAAGTAGAGGGAGGATATTTTTTCTACAATTTGAGAAAAATGCTTAGTTACATAATTTTGTTTGTTGCAGTCTGAAAGCATTTTCAAAGATAAAAATTTTAATATTTTTGGGCTCATAAAATTATTTTATGGTCTCAGAATTTGATATATCACATGTAAATTTGCAAACTAATTAATGGCTATCAAGTCCCAAAGTGTTGTTTTAAAAAAAAAGTTTATTTCCACTAAGAATCACCTAAAAAATCAAATCTGAAGACAAATTAACAAACTGATCTGAAAATAAAATAGTTAGCAAGAAGAGAATTGGTATTCCTTTCTGCCTTGTAGAAGACAACACATATAATGTGGTTCCATTCCTTTCCATTTCTTCAGTAAATATAATTAAAAGACAATCTATCACAAAACAGAAAACCATCCCAGTGATCTTTGGATGCTGCTGGTATAGTACAGACCTAGACATGATAAGAGCAAGAGGGTCATGGTACAACCTGCTTTATAGTATTTTGTGCAAATCCTGTAACTTTCAAATGAAGCAATTACAGAAGAACAAAAGGTGGTGGTATAAGATTCCATCTCTGATCGATCGCCATCACCTTTCATCTGTGTTGCACTGGTGCCAAATCTCCTTCCCGGCAAACCCTGAAAGTTCCTCAAACTCTTATCATGATACAATCAGTTTCTGCATTCGTTCCTATTTATGTTCCTGAACCACTGCAGTGCTGTTTAATTTGCATCTGCAAGGTGTGCAAATGCCTCGTGATTTTGATCAAAATAAATATAAAATGAAGGGAGAGTGAGTGCTTTGCAGATGCTGAAGTGACTTGAAAATAAATAAATATAAAATGTTTGAAACAAAAGAATGAATGAATGAATGTTCATGTCTCACGCTTCCATGTGCCATGTACTTGTTCTATGTATTAAAGTGAGTATACAATCGATTAAACATGAAACTAAATTTGATATTTAAACAAAAGGAATCCTCAACATGGAAGAACAAAACTTGTCCCTAGCAACAGAGAAGACAATCACTTTTTTGTAAGGGTCCACAATGTGACCAATTTGCCCTATCTTAATGGCATGATAGCTTATATGTACATATTTAAGCCTAGAGAAAGCATCATGTTAGCAATCTACTAGATTTCATGGCTTACCACCACCACCACCACCATCTGAACTACTTGCACTCTCCTTCTCAATTCACAAACTCAACCTCCCTCAAGATCAAAATCTTCATCAAATCCTACGTGATTCAACACGTCCGCCATGCCGTCCGGGCCGCCAAGTCCATGTTCATGGAGCTCTTCCACAAGAAGAGCACGACCATCATCAAAATCCACAAGTTCTGCAAGCACAGGAGAAGGAACAAGTCCCACGCCCACCACTCTTCCTCCCACATCATCCCAATTCCGGAGCCGCCGTGCTATTCGGAGGAGTTCTTCGACGTCAGCCAGTGCTTGTACTACGACGCCACATGGAACTCAATGATCTCCGCGGAGGACATGGATGGTGACCAAGTCGAGTCACCGCCGGCGGAGGAGAAGAGCAGAGGCCGCAATGACAAAGACGACGACAACGAGGGCGGAAATGAGATTGATCAGCTGGCGGAGAAGTTCATCGCGAGCTGCCACGAGAAGTTTAGGCTGGAGAAGCAGGAGTCTTACAGAAGGTACTTGGAAATGCTTGCGAGAAGCGTGTGATTGAAGGTGGGAAGAGCGATATTCCACATTGGTTGAATATGGAATTGTTTTGTTGGTTTTTTGAATCGGAATCTATTGTTAGATCTTTAGATCTTATCCTCTGTTAAATTCTATTCAGAAATCCATTGTTGAGTTGAGCGTATGCATGGAGAGAGACAGAGATATGTCTAAGAATGCCCTTATCGATTCTCATTCGATATCTAAAATCTGATCAATTCTAAACTCAGCCAACTACTGCCATCCGTTTGAATTGTGAAAGAAATTAAAGAGACAAAGGAAATGGATTAATTACGAGGATCTGCTCTCTTTATTCCAATTGTATTCCTGCATGCTTTCTCGCCATCAAAATTGAAGCTTTGGCAGAAACTTGTCGGCTCTATTATATTGCTTTTGGACAGGGCATTCTTTATAGATTTTTCTTTTTCTTTTGAATAACTCACACTATTATTTTGTATTTTTCCTAAATTTAAACCATATTTACAACGGTGGAGAAATTTTAAACACAAGGGACGTCCCTAAAGAAATGGTCAACAAATTAGCCACAACCAAGAACGCCAAAGGACGTCCCTTGTATTTAAGCAGCTCCTCTCTTCCTTGTTTCATACCGTTGACTTGGCGCTCTGTTCTCTCACCAATTCGTCGAAAAACAGAGAGAGGCAAACGTTGATAACTAACTCATCGACGACGATGGCCCGCTTCCTCGGCGCTGCCGCCCTGCTCCTCGTCGCCCTCGCGGCCTCCGCCTGTCCAGGTCGCGTCGCCGCCGATGTTGCCGCCGATTTCGCCGCCGCCTGCGAGTATGTCACTGTGCCGCAGCTCTGCACCAACCTCATCTCCAAGTCGGGCGCCACCACGCTGGGCGACCTCACCAAGGCCGCCATCCAGGATTCCCTGGAACAAGCAGAGGAGGCGCGCAAGACCACGGCGAGCGCCATGGCCGCGCCGAACGCCGACGAAATCCTGAAGAAGAACCTGGGGGTCTGCATGGATGCATTCGAGAGTGCGGTGGCGGATATGCAGGAGGCCAAGCAGAAGCAGGGCGAAGCGATCAGCCAAGGGAAGGCACACACCGAGGTGACTGGCGCCATCTCCGCCGCGCTGGTCTCCGTCGGAAGGTACGCATGCGTTGTTAAACAGAGATCGATCGACACGCGAGAATGATTCTAAACAAACTTCCATATTCAACACAGGTGCAACGACGTGTTCAGCGCGAACCCGGGGGTGGTGTCGCCGGTGGCCGACGCCACCAGCATCCTCAAGAAGTTGATGAGCAACAGCCTATCGTTGGCCATAGCGTTTCAGGTCAAGAACAGCGCCTACTAATTAGGCAACTCAGAGAGGATTGTTTATTGTATGGCTTGATGATTTGGTACATCATTTGATTAAATTCGTCGAAGTAACAGTTGTAATCACCGATTCACTGTTGAAGGCTTGCATAATGCTGAATTCCTTTACAATTATTTCAGATATTTACAGCAGCAAGTTGATCGTTAGTTGCAGTAAATCTTGATTGTTGTATACTTCTGCTTTAATATCGCAAATTCCTTTTTAAAAAAAAAAAAATTATATGCTAAAACTGGAGAACGAGATCACTTCTCAAGCTCCTGTTTGCACAGAGGACACGAAGACGTAATCCTCAACCACTGATCCACGCAGTTGAGATGGAAGAGATGCTGGCACGGCAGCTGCCTCACCTCCTCCCTCTCACCGTACTGTGCCAAACATATGCAGCACTCCTGCCAATTTTTGAGCAAATTAAACTTTGAATTCAAGGCTCATTGCAATTCGGATTTGTATGACTCACTTGGTTCTCGTTTGCAAGATCCCTGACTTCCTTGAATCGCCGTCGAGGCAGCTTCGAGAGTTGATCCTCCGATGCGCCTCGATCGGCGGAGGCCAAGTTCATGTTGAAGCCCAGACGGTTGCTTATCAGAGGCACGCAGCAGCAGAGCAGGACGCAGAGCAGGAAGGGGAAGGAGTAGAGGAGGGCGTTCCATGAGAGGATCGCTATGCACAGCACGTGAAGTTTTGGAGCTCTGTCGAACGATCCGTGGCGCGAGTCGAAGATCCACACGTTGCCCATCACGAACCATATCGCGAAGAACAACTCGAGGAACGTCCTCGATTTGTTCATCAAGTACGAAGAAGAGTCATCAATGGTCGTTCTCGAGAGTTGCTCGAGATCGTCGGAGTCGAGGCTGAGGGCCGAGTGGCGGTAGCGCCAGTAGATTAGAGGAAGGCTGAGGAGGTTCCCGAGGTTGTAGCCGCCGAGCCAAATCCTAAGGGGCCAAACCGGGTTCTCTCTTCCAGAGACGGCCATGGTGGCGGTGACTACGATGATTTGCGCCACCAGCACGACGAACTCCGCTGCCAGCCACGGCGAGGAATTGAAAGGGTTGGAAACTAAGTCGGACGTCGACGCGTTCTGGTACCGGAACACACGTCTCAAGAAGCCAAACCACCGGGCTCTCGCGATCCGCAGGGCCATCCTCATCAGGAATGCAAGCGGCACAGTCCGAGGTCCATCAGCGACATTGTTATCTGCCGGCGGCATCCCCGGCCTTCTTCTTCTTAATTCTTCTTCTTCTTCTTCTCGGTCCAAGGATGGAGGAGGATAGCAGCCATGGATTGCTTAGTAAGGTGGAACGGAAGTAAGGTGGGAAGTTGGGTTAAGATGGTGACCAAGAATCTAACAAACTTTGCTTTGGATTCAAGTGTTGATCAGGGGATTATCAATCATCCTTCAACTGTTGGCCAAACCAATTCCCCTGCTTAAGCAAACAAAATTATAGTTGAATCAACAACCAACTACCAAGCTAATAAGATAATTTCTTTATTTAGTAACTTTTTTGACCGGGTAGAGCTTTTATATCGGAGAAGAAGATAATTACGTAGTAATGGGCTTGAGGAGGCCCAATAAGATATAACGGGCTTAGTTAAGGTTTGGGTAGGCCCAATAAGATGTCAAATTATAGCTTCTCGTCGCTTATCTTCGAGCAGATTTTTTAAATATGAAATAGATATTTTATGGCAATTTCGACCTTATTTTTAATCTATTAAACGAATCATAAATCGCATCAATGATTGATATTTCTGTTGCCAAGAGAGAGAGAGAGAAGATGGCTTCGGCGGAGAACGGCACCAGCGCCGCCGGCGCGCCCGCCTTCAAGATCTACACCGGAGCCGATCCGTTCGGTTGCCCCCTCAAGGATGCCCTCGTCGCCCACCTCCGCTCCCTCCCCGGCGTAGAAGTCGTCGACCTCGGCACCGACAAATACTATTCTGTCGCCGAACAGGTCGGTCGCCGCGTGAGCGCTGCCGCCGCTTCTGGAGGCTCTTCCCCCGAGACCCGCGGCGTCATCGCCTGTGGCACTGGAGTCGGCGTTTCCATGTTCGCCAACAAGTTCCCTCGGGTCTATGCCGCCGCCTGCTTCACCGAGGGCGATGCCGCCAACGCAAGATCTATCAGCGCCTGCAACGTCCTCACCGTATCCGGCATGAACACCGCCCCCGAGGACGCCATCAAGATTCTTGAAACCTGGCTCAAAACCCCCTTCAAAGCTCCCTGCCCGGCCTCCGGTGACGCCGATTGGCCGGATGATATCCAGGACTTCCTCGATAACGCCCCAAAAGAGATGGCTGCCATCCCCAACGTCGTCTCCTCCTGTGCCATCTGCTGCCTGAGGAAAGACATCACTTTTGAGCCCGTCGGGATCATGCCGGGCGGCGAGATGAAGATTGTGCGCGAGAGCCCGACGTCAGCGATAGTTAGGTTTAAGGCTGGGAGCGTTGAGCCGGCGCACCACCACACTTTTGGGCACGACCTCCTGGTGATGAAAGGGAAGAAGAAAGTTTGGAATTTGACCAAAAAGGAGAGCTATGATCTTGAAGATGGGGACTTCCTGTTCACGCCGGCAGGGGATGTGCATCGAGTCAAGTACTTTACGGATACTGAGTTCTTCATCCGGTGGGACGGGGATTGGGATATCTTCCTTGATGAGGACCTGGAAGCAGCTAACGAAGCCATTGACAAGGAGCTCGCAGGCAGTGGCAAATGAGATGAGACGCTCCTTCTAAGGTACATATGTGAAGCTTTAATCCTATGTTTATGGCTCTAAATATGATGATCTTGCTTGTTTCTGAGCACGACTGTGTTACTTTAGCTAAGAGTGAATTGCTGCTTGTTAGAATAAAATGATGCTTGGAAAACTGGTGCTAGGAAGTGAAGAGAAACAGTGTTGAAAAAAATTTGTAAGAACTTTGGTGTGTCTTGTGTGTTGTTACAAATTATCAGTTGCTTTTCCTGGAATAATTGTGCAAACCTTTATTGGCAATGAAGCCTTGGATCTTCACCAATGCATGCAATAAGGTAGGATTCAAATGCTTGAAATCACTGCATTTGCATTTGCTTTTCAGAATCTGATTCTGAAATTGACTGCTAGTTCTGTTAGGTGTGTTTGACATGGTTAACAAAATCTCTGTGAAGACTTGTTTTCAGCAGCCAAAACATGGTTATGGAAGGAGAGATTAATGAACTGGAAGATTATACACATCCAAATAGGTTAATTAGAACAACAAGATACACCATAAATTTGACTACCACAGACGCAGAGCTATAAGAGTATGAAACCGTCCAAACAAGAAATACAACAAGAGCTGCATAAAACCGCAGCGACTGATAGCAAATACTCATCGAAAGCATTGGACCCATTCATTGCTTTGCTGTCTCAAACCCGGCAATCAAGTTCTGCATCACCAAGAATGCAATGTATTAGATATAACTATGCAGCCAAGCTGCTAAAAGACAACTAGATTCTTTAGAATAATCTTAAAAGGAATAGTTAATTTGTTATGATATGATTGAATGATATTTAGAGATTTTGGATGTCAACCCAGAGTGGGAAAGGGTAGATGAAGAGTCCACCAAGGTTAAAACCTTTAAGCTAATGATCCTTTATGATTCCATCTTCATTTGTCTTTGAAGGGCTATCCCTCGCAGACAACTATTTTTTCTAAACTTAACACCGTACATTTTGTTAAGTACAATCAATTTCTTATATCTGAAGCACTTATCCTGTATTATCCTTCATACAAAATCTGTTAATCATTATTAGTAAGTCTGCCTCGAACTATCTCTCAGGCTAATATGGCCCCTCAGCTTATCTGAACAGAAAATAGAATTTTGAAGATTGCAAACATGATGTAATAATGATTTTAACAGATTTTGTATGAAGGATAATATTCTGAAGCTAACTTCAATTACTGTACAGAAAATGTGCTTAATTTTAACCAGAAAAGGAAGATAAATCATATTATAACTGATACATACACTAAGCCCATCTATCATATAGATTTGTTAGTATTTTCAGCAAGCTTCATTCAACTGGTGAACTTTAAATGAAATATTTAAATCATCCACCCTACAACGTACCTAAGTCATACATATGTTGATTAACTATTTCATTTGCTATATTTGGTTGTCTGCCCAACTAATACGAGAACCAAGTAACCTTGAGCCATATCATAACTGTCATATCTATTTGCTCTCAAGTCAAAACAAACGTGCTAAAAATTAGTCATAGGTTATAGTATCCAAACACCCTAAGCTTTCATCTTTGCCCTCACTTATCAGCTAATGTATTTGCTACAAAAATGTAATGCATATACTAGTAATGGAGAATGACTTGAATCAGACCAGAAGCTGATAATTGTGGGCACTTGTCAATGTTCAGTTCATCCTAGACGAGAAATAATAGCCGTAGCTGAACAAGTATGTTTCTTACACCAACACTACAAACAGAAATCTACCTGAAAAGTTGGCATTCTACTGAGAAGGTAGAAGATCTTCCAACTAAGCATTTACCTCATTTAATCACCCAGAACCTGCAAAGACATCGAGCAAGCCACAGCAACTCCACCATGATGTACGACCAACGACGACGACCGGAGGAGGTAGAGTAAGCTAGATGTATCAAGTCATTCATTCCTAATCAGCACTTTAATTGAATTAGATGAATTAGCGCGATAAAAGTTAGAACTTCAGCACCTCAGCTGCAGGCAGAGTCTCATCTCTGCCACCACAGCACCGGTCTCCATGACTCTCATTGAGTTGTTTGGCCGTCTCATCTGCATCAGGAAGCAGCACTACTTTCACTTGGACTTCAGCCAAAGCAATTTCATCAACTTGCCTCTCCTCTTCAGCCAAAACAACAATCTTTTCAAACGGAACAGCAGATTCGTCGACAGCTTCCTCATGTTCCTCCTGATATTTAGTAGCTTCGACAATGGAATCCTTGGATTTAGGAAATGACTCTGTGGTAGAGCTAAATGTTGCTTCCTTCACAACGACAGAAGACTCCTCTTCGTCGTTCTGGACCAAGACCACTCCTTCCGTTGAGCCATCAAAGGCAACGGTTTCAGACCCCGAGAACTCTTCGGCAGGTCGAGAACAATGGTGTTCTCGAGGGGACGAAGACGCAGAGGAAGAAGACGCGGTAGATCCGCCGTCATTCTCCTTGATCTCCTCAGGTTGAGGCGGCGCCCTGCCGTCTTGATTACCATTGTCTGAAGATTCACGTGCACGGACAAAAAAGAGTTCAAATAGGAAAACAATCATTAGAACGGAGGAGAAAGAGAGGAGGAAGAAGAATTAACCTTTAGCAGGAAGATCGGCGGTGGCGACGGCCGTCTTCTTACGCTTGGCCGCCTTTCTCTTCTTCGGCATGAGGGAGGGAGTTCTGGATGAAGGATTTCGACCTGTACAACAAATCTACTCTTCTTCCTCCTTGTTGAATTCAAAAGTTGGCTACTTTATCGAAAATTGCTGGTCAAAATCAAAACTTTGGCCGACAGAAACAAAAAAGTGAGGCAGAGTAGGAAAATGGGGGATCTGGGAGATTGTAAGGGAGATTTGGAAGGGATGGGCGGGAGATTTAAGTGGAAGAGGAAGAAGATGAAGGCGGCAGCAGATCGAGCGCAGTAGATGCCCCACTAGAACTGCAACACTTGTAATCGTGCCATCTAATTTGTTTTAATCTTGTTCTCCACTCTTTGCGATTCATAACTGCCGCCATTGAAATGGAGACAGAGTATTTGGACAAATCTATAGATAATCAAGTTGAAATTTATTCTACACTGACACACTGTGTCTCCTTGTATACACGGTAGCAAAAAGGTGGAACCGCCACCTTAGCGGCCTCCTGGTCCCGGCTCCACAAGTGTCCAAAGGGAGTAAATCACGGACGGTCATTTTGACCTTTTTCTCATCATGGCTAGCGTAAGGGAGGGCTTTTAATTCACGCAGGAATCGAACCCAAAGCCTCATGGTAGTAACTACCCTGCGCTAACCATGCGAGCAAGCCCGTGGGGGCGTGTCTCCTTGTATACACACTGAGTATATAATATAACTTTTAGAACATGATTGAATTGATTATTATAGGACAGACTTATTATAGTGGAAGATAAGACAATGTCTTTACTCATAGTGATCAACTATAATTTTTTAATTACTTTCTCACATATGATCATAGAATCGATCGTATAGAATCATTAGAGTGATGGACTCTATCTTTTGCTGTAAAGTATCTAATATAAATTATTTTTTATATAGGATTTAGGGATATATTTTTTTTTACAAAGATATTTATGAAAAATGTCATGCTTTTTTAATATAGAGAGAGAAAGTTCGGTTTTCCTACTCACTCATGTATAGACAATCCATGGATAATAAAAATAAAATTATTATTTGATAATGATTTTTTAAAAAATAAATTAAATTCATTAAAATATATACTTTAAAAATATCTGTAGATATATCTTCAATATTTTATTTTTTTATTCATTATACCTTTTATTTTTTTTATTCATTCTACAATTTTCTACTACGCTTCTTTCCTATTCCTTTCAATATTTTAGTTTTTTATTTATCTTTTCATATTCTACATAAAATATAAATAATATATAAAATACATTATTTATATATATAATGTAAAATATAAATAAATAATGAGACTCATAAAAATTTATCAAGATATTTTTTTATAAGGGATCCGATCGATCGAATAAAATTGGAATCGCATAGAATCAATTTCAGATTTTCTTGGGATAAAAAATCATGATCCTAAATTTAACCAAACTGAGTTTTTGTTACAATTTAGATTTAAAAAAAAAATTTCCAAGCAAATATAATAAATAAGTCTATGTTTGAAACTTTATTAAAGCGTGAGACCATAGGATTTATGATTTTTTAAGTATAATTGTGAAAGTAGTGTTTGTTGAGATGGAGTTAGATCGATGGATGTTTGAAAAACAAGTCTATTTTTATAGGCATGAATATATAATGCTTATTTATTATATGCTGAAGATTTTGTTGGACTCAAAGCAAATTGTATTTACTTCATCGACACTCGGGAGGGATTAAGACGCAATGTGAATATCGGCAGAACAAATAATCGTGACATTGGCTTTTCTATTTGTTGCTTGATTAGTTTGGTCTCGCAATAATTCTTTCATTCATCCCATTAAGTTCCATTCCATTTGCCATGTTATTCCCGTTGTCTCCATTGTTCTATTTTTCTAATTAAAAAAAATAAATAAACTGATCTAATTAAGTTAATGAAGATATATATTCCTATTGAATTAATTTGCTCCTGCTCTAAAATTGAGTGCCCATTTTTCTATTTTTAGAATAAAAAAGAGCAATCGAATCTAATTAAGTTATAGAAGATATTCCAATCCAAATGATTTGCTTTCTAATTGGTTCTAAATTGAATATCTATTTTTTTATTTTTTAAAAAAGGCAATCTAATCTAGATAAGTTAATTAGATATTCCAATTGAATTTTAGCTTTTGACTGATTCAATGAAAGCCAAGGACTTGACCCTTTAAATTATCAATAGCAATAATTCTTCTAACTTGTTCCAAGAAAGAGATAAGGAAATGGACACCTTTGAACAATTAATTCAAGGTGACTCCATTAATGGTGAGGCCATTAAATATACAAGTTTGCTTGACTTTGACGTAGATAAAGGTGAGGGGACCTTCTCTCGTATCAGATACGCATACATAAAAATCTTAAGAATTGGCATCTATCTAATTCAATTTTCTATTTTTATTATTAAGATTAAGAGAAATCACTAAAAGGGTATTTTTTTAAATGATTTTTAAATATCAAAATAGCATTTAATTTGTTTTTCCTAAAATGTCCGCGTGTTGAGAAATCACTTGCTCGATCGAGCTCATGGTCACCAGTCACTAATTTGGGACTTCTCACAAGGTTTAAAAATTAAATTCTATTTTTTATTTTAAAAGAAATTTTATATTATTAATAAAATAAATTAACTTGTTGATCAGTCACACTAGGTGGGCATTGATTATGAAAATGATAACGAAAGAGGGAAACAATTGCTAACTGAAAGAGAGAGAGGGAGAGAGAGCTCTAATTGCACAATATTATGTGGTCTAAAATTGGATGTCTACTTTTTCATGTGGTTTTTTTTATTTTTATTTTTTATTTATAAAAAAAGAGTTTATGATAAAATTAAGAACCTAATCTATAAAGTAGAAATTGGAGAGGAATCTGATATAATTAAGTTAATAAAGATATAATTTTATATCTCGACTCATTCAACCTAAAAGCCAAAAGTCTAAGGGGTTGACTAGCTACAGCATATGGATGGCATACCAAATAATGAATAGCCACAAAGTCAACGTTTATTTCTACTCTGGCCCTACGATCATAGTAGGTGGTCGTTGGTAATCAAAATGACAATTAATATTTGCTCGACTTAACTTGGACTATCATGAATAAAAGCCATCCAATTTTCCAAACAAAATCAAACATTTTGATGACCTTTCACATGGTGAAGATCACCTATATAAGCACACTAAGGATTGTCTTACCTCCAACTCATAGCTTCTCTACTCTTCCCTTCTTTCCTAGAGAGAGAATCAATTTATGAATGGCTCTTAATTGGGACTTCAAGGCGATTTCTAGTTCCTCAAAGCATGCTATAGTTATCTTCGTCGCCTTAATATTGTTGAGCATCAGAGCAAGCTGTGGTGATTCTTTACATGCCACGAGAGGGAACAACTGCTTAGAGAGTGAAAGAAGAGCTTTACTTGCCATCAAGGGTGACATGTATGATCCCGACGAATGGTTATCTTCATGGACTGGCTATGACTGCTGCAAGTGGAGAGGAGTTGCTTGTGACAATGTTACTGGTTATGTCACTAGGCTCGACCTTCATTATCCCTATGAATATGATTCATGGGTAGCGGAGAGTATTGGTGCGAGCAAGGTAAATCCTTCTCTGTTTGAACTGAAGCATTTGAGATACTTGGATTTGAGCTTTAATAACTTCTCATATGCCCATGTACCCCAAATGATTGCCTCACTTGTGCACTTGGAATACCTTAACCTCTCCAATGCCTTTTTCAAAGGATTAATTCCTCCCATGTTAGGGAATCTTTCCCACATACAACACCTTGACCTTGGAAATTGTTATTCATTTACAAATTTGTTCTCCTATGACTTAAGTTGGCTCTCCAACTTAAATTCTCTACGATATCTCGACATGCGTTGTGTAGACCTCTCTAAAGCAACCAATTGGCTCCACCAAATTAATTTGATTCCTACTCTTCAAGTGTTGCTTTTGGGGGATGCAAGTCTCCCATGTGTTCCACCTTCATTACCCACATTTAACCTCACATCCCTCACCATGCTCGATCTCAATTGGTATGAATGGGGCATCAGTGCTTCAATGTTGAGGTGGTTGTCTAATGCCAGTAATCTTGAACACCTCGATCTCTCTGGATGCTGGAGGGAGTACTGTTTGATGCCGAGGCGCTTTCAGTTGCTTTGGGGGCTCTCCATAATTTGAGGAAGCTAGATTTGTCCTATAATGAAATAGCAGGAGAAATTTCTACAATCATGAAGAATGCTAGCAGAATGTTGCAACATTTAAATGTGGGTGGGAATTTTTTATCTGGAGATATTTCAACAATTTTGTCGATCCTTCCGCACCAACTGGAGTTCCTAGCATTAGATTGGAATAACATTTATGGGAGAATCCCAGAGATGTTAGGGAATTTCACAAGCTTGAGACACTTGAGTATAGATAGCAATCAAATAACTGGAGATATTCCAAGAACAATAGGGAAACTTATCCATTTGGAGTATCTTGATTTGTCTGGAAATCATATAACAGGAGAGATGCCACTGAGCCTAGGAAACCTTACAAATTTGGTAGTTCTATATTTGAGCAGAAACAATATCACAGGATGGATACCAGAGAGTGTTGGTAATTCAGTTTCTTTGGAGGAATTGGATTTGTCAGAAAATAATATTACTGGAGAAATACCAAAAAAATTGGGGAATCTTCAAAATATGTTGTATTTAGATTTACATGCCAACTCAATCAATGGGCAAATACCAGAAATGATTGGTAGAATTTCCACCTTGCAGCATTTGGATGTATCAGAAAACCACTTATCAGGGCAAATACCAAAGTCTTTTGGGCGCCTATGCAACCTCAGCATACTACATTTGCCATTGAACAATATCAATGGAGAGTTAGCGAATCTACTTGATGGCTTATCCGATTGCCCACAAGGAGCAAGGTTATCATCCTTACGCATTGCTGACAATAATTTGAGCGGAAGTGTTCCATCCAACCTTGGACTGTTGGCTCAATTAGAGGAACTGGACCTCTCCTCAAATTCTCTGCGAGGTAACATGACTGAAGCTCACTTTTCTCAACTTGCAAGCTTGTTGTATTTCAATATATCTTTTAACTCCTTGAATGTCCTTCTACCGCATGATTGGCTTCCCCCCTTTAATGCCTCTGAAATTGATATGAGTTCCTGTCATTTGGGAGGTACATTTCCTTCATGGATCCAATCCCAAAGGCATTTGCATTCACTGTATCTATCTGGGGTAGGACTCTCAGGATCAATTCCACTCTGGTTCTCAAATTTCATTTCAAAAGTTTCGCTTCAAAATCTTGACTTAAGCTCAAATAATTTGAGTGGTCCAATACCTTCCACTCTTTCTCCATTTACTGATCTTTCAAACAACTCATTTGAAGGGCCAATTCCAACGAGCTTAGAGAATACACATTCCCTTCGAATTTTGGTGTTGTCTGATAACCACATAAGTGGTAGTTTTCCACCCGTCTTGTGTAATTTAACTTCCTTAGGTGTCATTGATTTGTCTAACAATCACTTATCTGGCACATTCCCACAATGTCAAAGCTCATTTCCTCCTGCGTTAGAGTATCTACATTTGAACAATAATAGTATCTCTGGACAATTTCCTTCTTTCCTAAAAAATTGTAAATGGTTAATCACTCTTGATCTCGGTGAAAATAAATTTTCTGGTGAAATACCCACATGGGTTGGATATCTCACTGCTCTAGAAATTTTACGTTTGAGTTCAAACTCTTTCACCGGTGTCATCCCAGTAAATATAGGATATCTCACTTCTCTTAGGGTCTTGGATCTTTCTTTCAATAAACTATTTGGTAAAATACCTTCATCTGTAGGAAATTTCAGTGCTATGTTTCAAGATTATACCAATTCTAATGCCTGTAGTGAAAAATTTGCGTTGTGAAATTGCATTTAACAGGAGTCAAAATTTACCAAAGGATAAGATCTTAATAACTGCCAAAGGATCAACCAATGAATACATTACCATTCTCTCCCTTGTAACCAGCATAGACCTATCGCACAATAATCTTTCTGGTGAAATCCCAAAAGAGATGATGATGCTTCTTGGTCTGCACTTCCTGAGCTTGTCCAACAATCACTTTACGGGTAGAATTCCTGAAAACATTGACACTATGACAGAGTTATTTTCTCTCGACTTGTCAATGAACAATCTCACCGGCACAATTCCCTCCAACTTTTCTGCTCTAAACTTTCTAAGCCACTTGAATCTCTCTTTCAATAACTTGTCCGGAAGAATCCCAACAGGAAATCAATTTTCAACCTTCGATGACCCTGCGATATATGCTGGCAACAAGGACCTTTGTGGTTGGCCACTACCCGAGTGTCCTAGTGATGAAGCCCAGCGAGGTCCACTTCATGCAAGAGATGATGATGATGGTAATGGCGGCAAGCTTGAAAAAGTTCTGAATTATGCCTTCATTGCTATGGGATTTATAGTCGGATTTTGGGCATATTGGGGCACAATGATCATGAAAAAGTCCATCAGAATTGCTGTCTTCCAAATGGTGGACAGGATTTACGACTGGAGTTATGTGCAACTCGCAATGAAGTTTGGAAGGTGAAGACAAATTAAAGGAGCAAATTAGATGAACTTGAAAGCCTTATAATTTGCTACTGCTACTTTAATTTCTCATCAAAGGGAAACTCTCCAACTTGTTTGCTGCTCTACTAGCTAGAATATGAATAATGGTGCTATGATTTGGTGTTGTGTGAAATAAGGAAGTATTTGCAAACTTCTGTTATGTATTTGTAGAACCATTTGGGACATTGTTCCACTTGTCAATTTGCCTGATGATTTTTGTATTAACTATAAATTAGCACTATGTAGCATATTCTGCAGATCTTTTGAACATCCATATTTCTTATGAATCAAACTAAAAGCAACTAGTCACATCTATAATTTTGTATCGCTCAGGCTAGCTATCAGTTCCAACTCTAGTTGATCAGACATCTCAAAGTTTGCCATACATCTTTCCTTGGATCAAACCTTGTGTAAGGATATTATGCCTCTTTGTTCTCAGACATATATTGATTAACTATTGCCTTTGCTATATCTGGTTGTATAACTAACTAGTACGAGAACCAAATAACCTTAAGCCATATCATAATCTCACGTCAAATTAAACAAATGTGCTAAAAAATTAATTAAAAATCAGTCATAGGAAATAGTATTCAGACATCTTAAGCTTTCATCTTTGCCCTCACTTCACTTATCAACTAATATATTTGCTATGAAAATATAATGATAAATCCCAGTCAGTCTCATGGATTCAATCCCTGAGACATCTTTAGATTGCGTTCTCCATTTGGAAGTCCTACCGTTGCACCATTGCCCCGGGGGACTGCTATGAAAATATAATGCATCTACTACTGATGGAGAATGATTTGAATAAGAAGCTGATAATTAGAACGAGGGCGGTAGATGCGCCGACTAGAACTGTTTCTTTTTTGTCTTGTTCTTCAGTCTTTACTTTTCCTAACTGTATGCCGCCGTTGAAATAAAGTATTTAGATAGATATCTAGATGCAATCAAATCTTTAAATTTATTCTACACCATGCAAACAATTCAATCTATTTCTATCTGATACAAAAATATATATATAGTAAAAAAAGTAAAAAAGAGAATCGTAGATATTTTTTATAAAGATCTCTATGAAAAAAAGTTCTTAGCGTCTCTAACCCCAATTCATATCGATCGAGTAAAATTAGAATTGCATCGAATCAATTTCAGATTTTCTCAGGACAAATATCATGATCCTGAATTTAACTAAATCGAGTTTTATTGTCATTTATATTTTAAAGATTTTCCCCCAAACAAATATAATAAATAAAAATTTCTAAGTTGATTCAGATTTATTTATATATATTTAAAAATAAATTGAATTTTTAAAAAGATAAATGTGTTGTCATCCATAAAACTTTCAATAGGCTAGAGGTTTAACATCTAAAACCTGAATAAGATTTGCTTTGCTGGATAAAAGAGAACATACATCATTTGTTACAATAAATTATTAAATAACTAAAATTATGTTAATTAGGATTCTGTTAATTAAAAATTAATTTTGTTGATGAGGCAATATTCTATATATTTATAAATAATATAATCTTTAGTTAACAATCCTCAATCCACGAGTTTTGTGAAGCAAAAGTTGCCCTCTCTTTAACTAACAATTCTCTCTCAATTACAACATTTTGAAAGATACATTATAATTCTAATATGGATGATGATGTTCATGATTGTTGCTTCCTCTTGATCTTCTCAGACAACTAGGAGAGAAGTTGCATCTCCCACATCGTATTATATTTCGTACGGTATGTAAGTTTTGCTTGGCTCTCCCTTTAATGTTTTTTCATCCCCTTGGCTTTTTCTCCTCGTGGAGCAAATTGATGACTTATGTACCTTTTTATCTTTACCTTCAGAAGATGATGAGCTTATTCCTCTTTCAAGTTTTCTCCCGTACCTCCACTCCATGGCATGTGTTATGCTGGATCTAATGTCGGTGGGGTTGCCATGATTGATTTAGCTTCTAACATTAGCCTTTTGAATCCACTTACTAGTGCTCAAATCCATCTCCCTTCTTTGCTCCATCTTTTTCCTTGTGAATTCAATTAATCAATCAATTATCCATTAAATTCAAAACTCTCTCATTTTTATTTTGTGAATCTTTCATGAATTACTCTTCAAATTGTGGCGGTTATAAATTCCATAAGAAAGTTGGAAATTCTTACTTTCTGAAATACAAAATTTGTCGTGACTATCACATAGAGAAAGTCATCTTCTCTTCAAGTCCAACTCTCAATGATTATATGACCATGGTTATTTTGTAATGGATTTTCAATTGCCTACACTAAAGTCGGCACATCCAAGTGGATAATCTAGACTTTTTTGTGCATAATATTATTTATTATGATGGATTATTTTATGTTCTAATGAGTTCTTCAGAGATTATTGCAATTGACCTAAGTGGGACCTAAGTGGAGATGATCTGATCATTGTTACTACTTAAGTATTTTATTTACTTATGACAATGATCATTGTTTCTACTGTTAAGTTTTCTCTTATATCTCCACTCCATGGCATCTGTTATGTTGATTTTATTGTGGGTTGATTGAATTCTCTCACTGGTGCTTAAATCTTTAAATCTCTCTCACTAAAATATAAACTACCAAAGTTCAGATCATATCCAAGAGATGCATTGTTAGTGAGGCAGCATACGATGGAGCAAAAAAATTAGCTAAATTATCAAGAGTAATAGACAGATACAACACAAGTCAGAGAGCTAAAACATGATACAAAAAATCTCATATGTTAACAAATTAGACAGTAATTACCAAATATGAGATTCGCAAATGATACAATAAGATGAGGGGGAAAAGGGTAAGAGCAAAATGGAAGATCCCAAATTATAGATTTGGGCACACATCTACCAGATTCACAATGAAGTCTAGTCGCCGCCGGCGGGTAGCATGCACTCATCACCATTGGTCTCCAAGCATGCTGTGGAAGGAACAATTGCAAGAGCATCCACGGAAGACACTAACAGAACAAAGAAAGATGAGGTGTAAGAAATAATTAACTAGCTAGAAGAGAAGTAAAGAAGTAGTAAAATGTGTCCTACCTTCTGTTTCATTTCCTATCCAATCTTGTGAACATATCAAGCATTCTATGATCGCTGGATCTGTTGAACTTAAATACTGATTTAGAGTTCTTGCTTCACTATCTAATGGAACAACTGAAATAGGAACGCCCATAATATCACGGGCCATCATAGAAAGCACAGGATATTTGGCAGCATTATATTTCCACCATGCCAGGATATCAAAATTGTCTTCAGAACCTTTTGAGGGATGAACAGCCTCTTCCAAGTACATATCCAGATCAGATCTTGCTGGATGACCGGAGGATGTCTCTTTAAGATACTGATCCAATCCACGCTGTGTATCAGACAATGTGATGCGAGAAGTCTTGCATTCCCCACCATTTACATATTCACTCCCACTGTAGCCACTATTGTTCCCACCATAAAAGGCTTGAAGTTTTGAAGAATTAGAAGAGTGGCCTACATACTCGTTATATAGATTTATAAAGCTGTCGCGAACATTGTCGATCCTTGTTTTAGCTTCAAATGCATCATCATAAATTTGCTTGAAGAAGTACTCGACAGACTTCATCTTGTAACGCGGATCTAAAACAGAAGCAATTGCCATTAACATTCTACTCGAATCCCAGTATTGTTCAAATTTCTCAAGCATCTCCTTAGCCATACATGCAACAAAGGGTTGCGGACTCTTATACCAGGTCTTCAAGAGGAGATGAAGACCACACATGTCATTGAAGTATAGATTTGCAGTTGGGATTCTTGTGGCAGAGAACTTCTCCAAAGCTTGGTAAAGAACATCTAGACACTCGACGACAGCTCTAACATCTTCCCAATCTTTGGGTGAAAGAAAGCTAGCCTTGTCTGCATCACTTTCTGCCAAGTGTTTGAAAGCCTCTTGATAATGGCATGCAGTTTCCAGCATCATATACGTTGAGGGCCAATTAGATGGAGCATCAAGAACCAATGGTTTTTCTAGGATGCCTATTTGCTCTGCATGTTTCTGAAGTACGGATAACCTTTCTTGTGACGATTTTACAAATTGCACACTCACACGAACTCTATCGATGACTTCACATGCTGCTTCCAGGCTTTTGTGAACAATGGCATTCAGCAAATGCCCACAAGACCGGGCATAAAATAGATCACCATTTGAAATAAGAAAACCTTTTGTGCGGAGGTATCCTATAAGCTCACTTGCTACAAAATCACTGGTGCTACAGTTATCTAGCAGTACAGCACATAGCTTCCCATCAATATTCCATTCCTGCAATCTCTCCATGATGGCTTTGCTCACATCCTGCCCGAGTTCGGAAGGCCCAAGAGGAAAGAAGTTGATGATTTTCTTCTGAAGCCTCCAATCATTGTCAACATAGTGGCAGGTTAAACACACATAGTCCATGTCTGCAATAGATTTCCACATATCGACTGTGAGGCTAACTCGGGAATGTATCTTGTCTAGCATTTCGTGCAGCCTGAGCCTCTCATTTTCATATATCTTCATGCAATCTGCCTTCACAACATCAGAAGATGCCATTTTAAACAGCGGCTGAAGGTTCCTGACAAAAGTCCTGAAACCAACATGATGAACAATATTGAACGGGTATCCATGCAGAATGACCATGCGAGCAAGATCTTGCCGGCTCAATTCCTGATCAAACTGGGAATGCTCGGAACTCATGCCGCCCTCATTCTTGGCATCATTAGACTTAAGGACAAGGCGGCGCACCACCAGCTTCTTGCGTTTGACTCGTTTGGTTGATGTGCAGATCACAAGATGGTTCTTTAGATGAGTCGTACCACTCCGACTGCTTGCTGTAAGCTGCTTCTTGCAATGATTGCATATGGCAACATAGCTCCCATCTGGTCTTCTCTCCTTGGTGAAATCATTCCAAACTAAGGATCTCAACTTCCGGGCTCTTGGATTATGGACAGTAATTGCAGGGCTGTCATTTGCATCCATCATAGATGATTAAGAGATTTAATTGATCGCCTCGCTGACTACAGTTGTCTCTACTACAAACTCATCATATCAATAAACATGTCAATTTCTACAACATTCACATACGAAGCTCAAAGTAGGGGGTAATATATGTACATAATAAACAAAATTGAAAAACAAAGACTTGCAAGGAGAAAACAAACATACAATCGACAGACAACCATCAAGAAATAACAAGATCAAGTTTTTACTCCAGTAAATATTGTATGACGTGAAATCCACAAGATGTTTCATATATAATTAAACCCGACTCGAAAACACCAACGATTAACGCGCATGAAGAAAAAAACAAGTACGGGTTGCATACGGAGACGATCAAATTCCCCAAGACTGTAATTCTGCAAGCGCAGCGGAAATTTTGAGATGTAAAAAAGCTACCTTTTATCCAGAGAACCAAGTCGATGGATGCGAAAACGAAGCCTTGCGGGATCGTGACGAAGCGTAAAAAAAATTTGTCGGAGCCTTAATCGGAGCTCCGGAGGGAGACAGGCGCGACCCTGGAGGAGGGCGATCGAATCGAAGCTCCTTGAGAGAGGATGGCAAGCGGCAGGAGCAGGGCGTGCGGGAGATTAGGGTTTCGGTTTCGGATGGGAATTGGGAGGAACCGAAGCGAATCGAATCGCTTCAAGGCAAAAGAAGAAGCGGATGCTACTCCTTCCCATCTTTGCCATGCTCATATTAATAGAATCGGTAACTTATCGGATGCGGGTCTACTATGATCCATAATCAGGTCCGATAAGAAGGGCTTGGTTGATGAATGGCTAGCTTCCGGATTCGGGTATTAGATTAATCGGATCGGGTAAACAGTCCCGTTATTTTTGTAAAACAAGTGCAGTTAACTAACCCGCATTATTTAAATTAACAGCAAAGGCTAAATTATTTTTTTTTAATAAAAAAAATGTGATGGGATATAATGATATAGTTGATTTAATATTTAGATTTTAATTACCTTTATTTAAATTTATCATAATAAAGTTAGAATCTCATCCAATAGTAACCTCGTGTCTCATGTCATGTAAGATTTCTTGAGTTTTGTTTTTTTTTGTGGCTAAAGTGATTATAATTTAATTGGCAAATGATAAAAACCGATAGTTTTCCACAACGTTCAATTGAAAATATCACACTGACAAATAATATACAAAGTTATGTAGCATAAAAGCACGTTTCAATCTCATAGCATATGATTGATTCACACCAATAAACCCGTCAAGAACAGCAACTGATTTCAAAAGAGTTCATGCATCATCCAGCAACAACATTTTAGGGGAGTTCCAAACTGAAGCACGCACTACATTACTGAATGCTCACAACCATCTCAGAGAAAAATCCCGGCTAGTCATCGTCTTCGAGCACACTTCGACGCCTCTGAATCTGAATATGGAAGAGTATCAAGATCGATACTATTAAGAAAGGTAACTGTTTGTGTGTTGAGGCAACTTACAGTTACTTTGGTCTGTTTACTTGTTTGGCTGTTGATCTGCTCCAGAAGTGAAATAAGCCTTTCTTCAGATACCTGAATCCAAACATGAGAATCCTTTCATCAATCCATCATATAATGAGTGGGAAATGCCTCCATTTCAAATTGTACCTTCTCAGATACTTGTCCCATTTGAGCTGCTCTTAGTAGAACATCCTCCACTCCTCTTGCTTTATCAGGTTTCACTAAAGCAATCCGAGCAACTACAGATAACGAGCATTGCTATGAGTGAAGAACCTTATGTAAATAATCAATTTTTTGTTAACTGCACATATCAAAATAAACAAAAAGAGTATTGTGATTTCCAGTTAATATTATTTTCCAGCTAACGCAACCAAGAATGTAATTCTATTTAAAATCCAATTTCTATGTTTTCTAGGTGAGAATCGGTAATTTTCCCCAGAACAGAGATCTTATCTTTGTTCTTCCGCAGTTGAGTTCAGCTGTGCTGAATCACCAGCCCAATTCCATAAACTTCATAAGCAAGATTTCATAGTTCTTATAACTTCATAGTTCGAATCTTAGTTCGATTAGCTTATAAGCCTTTCAAGATAATAGCTGGTTCATGATTGGAAGTGGGTCATCATATATAGCAAGAAGCTATTTTTGAAATATCAGTACGTCATTTTCTTCTGGTTATTTCCAATCAAGTATGAGATTAGCTTGGCTACAAGACAATAATCCAGCCAAAGGAGATTGGATCAAAGATTAAGACAAAAATCAAATAATTTTCAGTCAACATGATTGCGATCTAAACCTTGAGTCCCAAACTCATAGATATCCGATCAAGGGATTGATTTTGATTGAGTTGTAGTAGATGTGCTATAACCATGGTAGACTTCCAATATGCTTTTCTTCACAGGGAAAGAATCTATCTATAGAAGAGAAATAATAATTTTTTCATATATAACAAAAATAGAAGAGCAAATATTAAAAGACATGACAGAACAACTGCGCAGCAAAACTATGTGACAATGATGAAAAGTAGTCTAATAAAACACTTACGCCTCTCTCTTGCCTGAGTTGACAATATCTGGCTCAGCATCAACTGCCTACGTTCCTCTGCTTCCCTGTATTTCAAGTTACAAATAGATGAATCGTAAATTTTGATATAACTAAATTGAAATAGAAAAAATTTGCAAGTATTTTGTAGTGAACCTTTTTGCCTCCTCTTGTGCATTCTGTTGCTCACCATTTTGTTGATTACCCTGATAAAAAGGTCAAAGAGATATAAGTTACAAACTCAGCATTGTTTATACTCCAACATCGATGAAGATAACTTACAGCGCCATGTTTAGCCATTAACTCTTGCATTCTTCGTTGCCTAATAGCTTCAAGCTCTGGATCATCCTATGGAAAAACAATACATAATGTATTCAATATTGTGAGGGACCTGTCTGAGAACAAGAAATTAATAGCGTCTGATCATAGGATCAAAGTCTAAAGATCTTTAGATACTACAATTTAATTAACTTTTTAGAACTATTTTATAATTTATTTAATATACTAACTTTTGAAAAATAATATTAATATTAACACTTTAACCTTTATCATAGTATCATGAAGCACAATTAAAATTATTGATCGAGTAATATGACAATGCGATATAATTCTTAAAGTGTTGCATCTTTATACAACAAGTAGCAATTCTATAAGATGAATGAAGATGACCAATAACGGAAAAAGTTAAAAAGACTTCTTCTAATTAGGAGTTAAAAATAATCTCCTATAATTAAATTTTTCTCAAGTGACATACACAGAAAAAAATAGATCAAGTAAATGTCAAGCTTAAAAATATCCAACTGAATGTAAATATATTCAATCCAAGGTTGTTATACTGAGATCCTATATATGAATGATGAGGTAGCATAGGATTAGATCAAAGATTCAATAGTGAGTACCACTACAACCATAATTGTGTAATGAGAATGAAGAACCAACCAATAACAAAGATTGAAGGAGACAGTTCAAAGGAAGGTAAACATGAGAAAATTCAACCAACTGATCCATCGTAAATGTTCCTCTTTGCCAAAAAAACCTTATTTTTTCAGTATATAACAACTAGGATATCTGGTGAAAGCCTTTTGCTTCACAAGGCATGACTATATCAATTAAGGAAAAGAAACTTTATCTTCTTGCGAAATTAGATCTAAAAAATTACTAACATATAACCCCAATCAAGGACATGAACAAATGGATCGATCAATCGGAATCTTCTCAGGATGAAGAAAGGAAATTTCAAAAAAACCATAAAGCATTTTTGTCTGGCTCCGCGATCATGCTAGGTTAAAAATTCTAAAAATTTCGAGAGGACGAAGAAGTGAGACTTCGATACAAGTAACAAAGTACAAAAACACCATCAAAGTCCAAAAAAAAGACCGATCTGCATCCCGATTAAAAGAGCCGCAGAGAGAAACAACATCACGACCAATCCCTAGCGGAAGCGCAAAATCATGGACAAGAAGAAGCCGCAAAAAATAGAAATAGATTAATCAATGGAAAAAAGGAACACCCATACCATATCGCCACAAGGTTGGATTCCCACTCACGATCTCTTCTGCCTCAGCTTGTCTACTATAACGCTACTGCTGTCTTCGTCGTTAATGGGTATCTGAACGATCGGACCCGGCGTCCATCTCGCAGCAGGGAAAGGGATCAGAGAAAGGGGAAAGCAAGCCGTCGTTTTTTTTAATTCATAAAAAGCTAAATTATTAATTTTATTACTCAATTTTTATTAGAATGCTATTTTATTATTTATAGGCATATACAAATATGTATAGGTGCCTTCATAGACATTTTAATAATCGTTGTTATTCTAAATAAAATTAATTAAAAATATTTTAAATATAGGATAATGATAATAGTAATAAATTGAAATAGTATTAAAAATTCATTTTATTGGAGGATATTTTAGTCGTAAAAATTCATTCTAATTTCTAATTGGAAGGAATAACTATAAACTCTTCACAAGTTTACTCTGTTTCAACTCTGTTCTCCTTCCAGGTGGTATCGAAATATAAACACAAGAACATCCTTGTTGCAATAACAAAGACGCAATTCAGAAATCTGGTTTCGATGTCAGAGATGAGTCCCTTTGAGATCTGAGAGCGTGATCTTTCCAACTTTTCCGGCGTCTAGCTTGTCGAATTGGTTGCAGATGAGCGTGACGTCCTTTTCCGAAATCTTTCCCATTTCCTTGAGTTTGTAAATCACGAATTCTGATTTACTGCAGGGAGTAACATAACATGGAAAAGATAAGTATCGTGGCTGAACTGAAGAACAAACTGCTGTATTTTTAGCTCATTTGGATCATTTAACTCCATCCTATCAGATCAGAATGGTTCTGCATTTCATAATTTTAACTAAATATCTTTCCGATGGGTTTGGTCGTGCCTGTTCGAACTGCCGAATTGGGAGAGATTTTAATGGCAACGAAACATTGTGTAGATCCAAAAAGGTACCTTATGGAGCCATCATTGTCGAGGTCCGCCGCCATGACGTCGCCGGCTGTCATCCTCCGGCTCAGCACCCACTCCGCAACCCTCCGGTTCCTTTTCTCCACCCTCATCTCCGTCAGGTACAAGAACGCCCTCGCCACCGCCAGAGTGCTCACAGGCAGCCACACCGACGCGAACAGCCTCCCCTTCACTGTTCCGAAGGCGTAGTCCCCGTACCCCACCGTCGTCACCGACGCCACCGCAAGGTAGAAGCTGTCGACCCAGCACAGGCCCTCCAGCGCGCGCGCCGCCGCCGCCCCGAAGGCGATGCAAGCGACCACCACCGCCAGCGCGAGCGCAACCTTGATCCGCACCCGCATCCGCCGCTTCCGCACGTCCACCAGGAACAGCGCGCGGCCGAGTGCGCGGCGGCCGCCGGCGTCGACCGCCGCGAGCAGCGCCTCCTCCTGCCAGTCCAGCGCGTGCGCAAGCAGACCGCCGAGCACGACGTCGATGAAGCCGAAGCCGACGAGGACGAAAGCGCAGGCGAATAGCTTGGCGGCCCGCGTGCCCGGCACGAGGTCGCCGTAGCCGATGGTGCAGAGGCTAACGATGGTGAAGTAGAGGCCGTCGACAACGGGGGAGCCAGTGGTGCGACCTTCGAAGCTCTTGTGCCTCGCCGCGTAGACGGCAACGCCGACGGAGACGTACAGGACTACGCCGCCGGCGGCCAGCTTCATGAAGGAAAGTGCAGTAGGAGGAGGTCTGGCAATGGGTTGGAGATCGATCGCCGAGGACGACGGAGCACAGAAATCAGTGAAGATGGATGGAGAAGAATGAGATCTGCGAAAGTGCGGATCAACAAGCGGACTTGAAAGGGAATTGGCGTCGTCATGAACAATAACAGGAACAGAGGATTCAGCACAAGAATTTGGCGGCGGAAGAGTAATAGAATCCATTGACGATAAAGAGCCATAAAATTTGGATTTTGAAACAAGATTTGCAGTTGGGTTGACGTTTAGATACGAAGAGTAGTTGGACAACAATCAGTATGATAATGGAGGACTAATAGTCAAATGTTTTCGAAAACTATCGGGAAGAACCGAACAGGACCGTTTTGCCATATTTCTGAACACAAATACTAGATATTCATAAGCATTATAAATGAAATTGTGATTACAAAAATCTATGAACAAAGGATGCAGTGAAGAATATTTCTGTATGCTTTAAGATCTGTTTCGGTTGCTTCAAGCAAGCCAGTTGCAGTGAGAGTTGCCACAAGGACCCAGAAAGCTTAGACAGAGCTTCTCAGGAGGAAGGATACTATGCCACCAAGCAAGGCCCCTGCACAAACCTGTGTCAAGAATTCGTGTCGTTACAAAAGCCAGCTTCTCAAGAGATGAACCAAATAGCTTTTCTAGCAGATCAAAATTTAAGGAATGAATAGATTCTTATAAGGAGTGAAAAAGTCTGATGTGAGTTGCCATAGAGAAAATTTACTTGCATTATGAAATTGCATGTACATGCAGAGTACCTGGAGTTTAGTGTGTCCAAGAAGTTCATGTAAAGGCCTGTAGTTGGATACAGGATGCTCTGGTGGTAGCTCACATACTATTTGATTCAGCAGCTGCATAAAGGACCACACAGAAACAAAAGTTATTAGATTTTCTTTTTCAGTAATTCACAACGCCAATAAGGTTTATTAAATGAATAGAAAAAGGCCAGATAGTTGTAATGTTTTAAAAATCATGTATCAAAATAACAAAGACCCGTATACACTTGACGTTTCATTAAAAAAAAAAAAAGAATGGGTTGATGATGTAGAGCAAGGGGGGTGACTTCGAACGTGAGGAAGGAGAAAATGCAATAGAGTCTTGTAATATACTGCATAACTTATGATTTCTACCAAACAGTTTACAAGGGTCTACAAGAATGACAATGAATTGAGTTTAAGATTAGCAAAAAATTATTATCTAGCACATTTCAAATAAAAACAAATATTTAAGAGACCTGATAAGGCTATGAAATGGTTTATGCAAGAATCTATAATGCAACCTCATGCTTAACAGCTTAGAGAATTAAGGCAGTGTCATATGTAAACAATTTGCAAGCGGCAACCGCATAACCACAACAGTCAACAGGCAGGATAGAGGTGAACTCACTGAAACAAGTATTAAGAGGCTATGGATCATTCTAGGGTAGCCAGCACATATTATCCAAAATCACGGATTTGGGAGCACTTCAAGATCTATATATCATCTGGCAAATTCTCGATGATAAAATAATTAGCTGGCTCATTCTACACTTCATCAGATAAACAGAAAAAAACAGCATGTAGTCGTATATATATGGAAACAGTTAACATGTCTACTGTTCACACTTTGACAAGATGGTTTTTTAAAAAAAACTTAATATGCAACGTAACACATGAATATTCGGCATGCTTTGAAATAAATTAGTACAGACAAACTTTGTTTACAGAAATAGTTTTGCCATTTTTATAGAATTCAAAAAATTAAAAGAAAATAAATTATTTCCCAACATTTTTCATGACTTCTTCTATATACAGTACAATTTATTTTCAACAAACAGAATGCATGTTAGATCTTCCCCTAAAACAAGAAAAAGTTCCTATCAAAGATATTGGAAAATGAACACTTTTCTAAGAAAACAGAAAACAGTTCTGATATCCACACAACCCAAATGCACACTTTTTTATTAGACATACCTCAGCTTGCCGACCAGCATGCAATCTGATTCCTGATGCATCATACATTACCTGAAACCATCCAATAATTTAGATAGCAACTGACATGTGTGGGACATTCTGATGTTGAATGCATTAAATCATAATGAAGTTTGATGACATCAAGTTCAAACATCAATAAGCAAATATCATAGTATCAGCATGAGATGAAATGTAGATTGCAAAAGGAAGATCTGGGAAAATATGCCATGAACTGTTAATCCCTCGCAATGAGACAAAAAAAAAACAACTACATACGTGAGCCAAAGACACAAAAAGAAGAAAGTTTCAAACTTCAAACATAAGATAATACTTTGACAATTGAGGAAAATTGTCCAAAAAAATCAGTTCATAATAGAGATGCAATCATGTCAAAGCTGCTGAAAAGATATCTTATACTGCACTGCTGGAAAATATACATAGAAGAAATGTCTGTTGTCTAAGAAGCAACTAGCCAGCTAAAACTATAGATGGGTTCTAGATTCTAGGTGAAAAACTCGATTTTATTGCATAGGATTCTGTGTAAGAACAAAAAGGGATAACAGAATAGGAACTCATATATTCCTGTCAACATTTAGTAACAAAGAACACTTAATATTGGACACATAAAATCTAAGGCCACACTTATGTTTATTTGCAAGTATACTTAATTAGAAATTTTCAGTTACAGATCAACATCAATATTCACAACTTTCTGAACTTTGCATGATATATAAGCTAAATTAAATTTAAAGGGGAAAATACAGAAACTAACAATATAATAAAGATAACTATGCATTTTTGTATCAAATTATACAGGGAAATTACTAATACTAGCATAAATTTATAGAGATACTATCAAGGTTAGCCAAAACTTAGGTTTGTGCCTAATTTAAGCAAAAAAAAAAAAAAATTATGAGTTATCATATATCTGTCCAAATAGATGAGGATTAGAAATTCCACTACGAATTGAACATAGCAAGGTGATGTGGAATTTTGTCCATACCCCTACCCAAGTGTTGCTTAATCATGGAACTAGAAAATAGGAAAATTTATATAGCTCTGACTCCCTAGCTAACAAGATAGTGAATGAACATAATATGGAGATGGGTGCAAAATATGGCACATCACCCTAACAAATCAAAGTATCAATAAAGGTTATTACTGAGTAGAAGGTTATCCAGATATATGATAAGATGTAAAGTCCAATCCCCCATCAGTTAAGAAAGACAGGTTCTGCTTGAGTATTTTAAAAGTCATATAGTTCAAGATTAAACAAGTAATCAGCCAGGATATAATCAATTAATGAAACAGAAAGCTTGCAGAATCCAAAGAAATTGTGCATACAATGGATGCTAAAATTACAGCAACGGCAAATGTAGTGCTGCCTATCCCTTCTTGTAGACCTACAGCCACCGCAAGAGCTACCACAGTAGCTGAATGCGAGGAAGGCATTCCACCTGAACCAAGCAACCTCCTGGAATCCCATCTTTTATCCTTGTACCTGCATTTCTAGCATGAGTTTGTGAAAGACCACCAAGGACTAAATATTGAAAGTAAGATGCAAAAGCAATACAGAAAATTCCAGAAAGACAAAAAAGTCCATATTTTGGTTGTGCATTTGCATCACAATGTATCGAAGGTAACCAATACAGATGTCGTAGACAAAAGACCTGAGAAACCAGGAACATATGGAATACAAAATTTTGAACTTTTGAAGGACAAAGGACGAACCAGGTGGTGAAGAGCTTGAGGAATTGAGCGACCGAGAAGGCGAGGACCGCGGAGACGAGGGGGAAATTGGAGGACAGGGGCGGCGAGGAGCCGTGCGCCACCGACGCGTTCGACGCTGCCACATCGGCGTAGGTCAACACCTCGTCCATCTCGTCTGCTATCTAGATCAGGAAGCTAGGATGGATCGCTAATTCGTTTCGCCCTTCGATGGCGATCTCCGTCCACCGCGGCGAGGGATGGAATCCTGAAAAGCCAACAATCCAACCAAAACCCTAACCCAACCTGGCCTTCAGGGAAGATGCAGCCTCCTAGATTATTAAATTTATTATTACCTTTATTTTGATAATATGTTAACCAAATTAATTAAATTAAATTAAAGTATTTTGATAATTAGAAGCTGATCTCCAAATTAAAAATTTGGTGGAAAAAAATATTTGTAACTTTTTTCCATTAAATTATTTCTATCTTTTTAAGAGCATCCGCAACGCGCTGTTAATCACGCGTTAACAGCGGACGTGGAGGAGCGAGGAAAAGACGTGGAGGAGCGAGGAAGGAGTGAGATATTTAACGCGTTCAGAGTTCTGAACGCGTTAATCGGTGACAGTGGTGGGCCATGCATTTTATTTTAATTTTTTTTTCACAATCAGGTGGTGGTAGTCGATCAGGTGATCGATCACCATGTGTGGTAGTCGATCACCTGATCGACTACCACGTGGCAGTGGAGCTCATGGCGTTATAACGCCACGTACGTTGCGGATGCTCTAATCGGCTTCTTTACTACAGTTCTTGGCTTATCTCTAGTCTACCACTGTATCAGCATTCACCATTTTAGAAACATTATATAAAAAAAAGCATGAAAACTAATAAAAAAAATATATGGAAATTGATGGATTTACTTCAGCAAAAAAATAAAATCCATTATTTGGCCCTACACTATCGATTCCACAATCATCTTTGAAAAGATAAATTAAAAAATTATAATTAACCACTACACAATCAAGTCTCGATAAAGTTCCTCATTTAGAAACATTGTATCATCCCTCTAGTTTCTCTCTATAAGCTAACAATTACAAGATGAGTCGAAGCTTGCTGATCGATATGCACTGTGTTTGATTCTGCATCCGTAGTCAATTTCGCCCTCCCACAGATGTTGGATGATGATTTCAGGTTCTTATTTTCATTTGGACTTTGCGAGTCGGATCGATTATCAGATAATCTGAATGAAGAATCTGATTGAATGATCAACAGGCATGCTTCTGCAAGTATCGAGCTAGCCTATCCATGGAGGTAAAATTATGATTCAGGAAAGAATAAAGAGCCAGCATCGAAGGCACCCACGAGACCTTCGTTGAGAATGCGCATAGCAGCACTCCTCGAAAATTTCCTAGCAAACAAGAAACAAGCAACCAAAGTAGCATTGCATTGACACCACTCTGTGCGGTACTCCGTCTCATAGTATACATGATTGATACCCTGCAAAATAAGGGAGAAAAATCCTCTCAAACTAGTTCTTGATAGAGTGATTCATTGGTCTTAAGCAATGAAAATTCCATTAGGTGATATCCCAAAATTTAAGCAAGCAAAATTTTGTAATGGATGGTAACTGACCTTTATTTCTGTAATATGTTGGGGGCTCGCATCAGCAAATTCAAATGTCTTAGGGTGCCAACCTCGTTTGTCCTTCGCGTCAATAGATTGGTTCCATGAAGTATACGTTAAAGTTCTTCTCTCCAGCTCATCATCAAGTTGACTCATCTACGAAAAAGATAGAACAATCAGATCATGAAAAAACAACATGACAAACACAGGAACTGAGATTAACAAATTAACTTCACAAGTATAACAAAGTCTTTACAGAGAATAATGTTTGGACATAGTGTTCGTCTGGTATACAATCATGTTCCTTCTTTGTTGCTTTTTTCTGCACATATATAAACTAAAGATTAATACTGAAAAATGATTCATTCTGATATAAAACCAGTAGAAAAAGCAATTTCCACTTCCCATTGGCTACCGAGAAGAAAAGATTTAAGTGATATCACAAATAAGCGACTCAAAGGGACAAAAAGCCTATATAGCATAAATGTAGATGCCAGCCAGCATAAACAAAAAGTGACAGCAAACAAAAGAACTCTGATTAAAAAGCAGAATTTTCAGTTTGCACTGGAATACTTCTATCTTTACTTGAAACTTTTGTCTAGTGCCACATTTACTCATATTCTATTTTACTTGCACTCGGTGTCAGTATTGACACCACGGGTGTAGATCCACATGGCCATTCCAAAGTTTTTACACATGATCAATAGGGTGTTGAGTGTAAGATGAGTATCAAATCTTACGTTGTTTTGACTCTTTCATTTTGCAAAGCAATGTTATACAGTATCTTCCGGCCAAATCTTAGTTATACAGAGGCAGAAAATAAAAGAGACCATAATTTTAAGCATGTCTTTCTCTCAATTTGAAGAGAGAGTTAATTGAGTATATGGGAACAGTTGCAAGACTATTTAACTACAAAATCATGAAATATTGGAAATTTGTGAAGCTTGTACTGTTTTACGCCGAGAACATGCTGCGATTAATGGACAATTAATACACAAGATCATTGTGGATGTGCATAACATTATTCAACTGTACACTTCCTTTTAGCAGATAGCAAGAAACAAGCCACAAAAGCATGATTATTCTTCTATAAGTTAGCATATTGAGGTTTCTCATTTAACTTCAACACATATATTGAGGTTATTTCCCCAAACCTGTCTTTTTCTAGTTAAGTCTTCTGCTAACTTCAAACCTAAATATTGCTTGATTGTGCATCCATCATGTCAAATCTAACCAGCATCCCCACAGTTGAGAATCTTGTTACCAATCTCAATCCACAATGAAGATGTATGAACAGTGCTCTAATTTCCTATTAATTTGGGAAGCTTCTCTAAAGCTCACACAATTCCAGCATAAGCAGTCTCCTGAGAGAGCAACTTAATGCTCGACGTTCATTTCATCTGAATGTTGATAGGAACCCAAGTCCCCTGTAATGGAGAATCAAACAAAAGGGATGGGGAAAAGGGATGATTGCTTCTTAGGGTTGACCTCCATAATGCCATAGGTTCCAACTTCGAGGATTAAACTTTTAGCTTCTAGGAAGGCAGCACAATAATGGTTACTTATGGGAATACCAAGAAATTCCCTCGATGTTTATAATTTAATGAAAATTTAAAGAGACATCGCTACTAACTATTATGTCAAAGAAATCGCAAATAAAGTGTTTGCACTATCCTTCTTAGGAAGCCTAATCTGATCTGTGCTTTGAAATAAAATATTTTCAGCATTCTGTTTTTTTTTTCAGGGACAAATTTTAGCATCTTCATAAAATTGAATCCATTTTTAAGCTCAAATATGCATTTAATAAAGAATTCATGTTGAATAGTCAACATGTCAAATGAGATTACAAGTTCCAACTAGAGTTTCAGTACTCAATCAGAAGAACCAAATCCTTTCTACATATATTTGCAGGAAAGAACACTTTGAGGTATGAGCCAAGTAAACTTAAGCTAACAGTGAGAAAAACATCCTTCCAAGTTTACAAACATCTCGTCAATGTAATATGAATTAAATAAGTTAATTGAAGTGATAGTGGTACAATGAAACACCATATCATACAAAGAAAAAAAATGAAAGCAAAAAAGGTCTGAGTTGATTTCAAGAGGCGATAACTTGATTAAAATGCTAATGAAACTACTCACATTTTTCTGTTTTCCTCCAAGTGCTTCTCCACTCAGGCGCTGCAAAATGATCACAATAAGAGGCTTCAAATATTTTGACTAATCCATAAGCACGATCAATGAATCCCAAGTAGTTTAGATTTTATAGCAAAGACAACCTAAAGAGTATACTATACCCATTATTCTCTTAGGTAGCCAATTCAGCTTGCAAATAACTCCAGACAAGACAAAGCGTAACTTACCTTGCAAAATCTACTGAATGCTGGAAAAACAACAGTATCAGCCACGACAATTTTGGCATGCTTTCTCACCAAGGTTACCCACTGGATTTAAGAATTTTTCAGATATACAAATTTATTTGTTTTTCTTTGATGTGAAAATTAGATACATTTGTGATCAATTAAAAGTAAAATACCTGAGAACCTTTTCTCCATCTGTCCCTGGGTATTGTGGGAAACATTTTTGGACTATAACGCCCTTCCTTTTTGTCGAGAAAGCTAGAACAAGACCGATATAGTTTAGTCATCACCACATTCTTCTAAAAAATGCAAAAACAATAAAATAAGCTAAGAATGCCCTTCCAGCTGTTTACCTATCCACAAAACTTTTTGGAGAAGACATCACATAGTTATATATGTAGCTGAAGTTGTAAAGAGGTACACAGCTGCAATACAAACGAAATGAATCATAGATCCAGTCTGTCGTGATCGACCAAAGTAGATTCAAACCACTATAATCGAAAGACATTAGAAGAAGATGAAAAATAGCTACCGACAGGGAAAAAAAATGAATTCGTGAGTTTTTAACTGCTCAGATATCATAAATCAAAAGAGGGATTACTGGATTGACATAAGATAATTGAATGAACTAAACCACATGTAAATATTCAACACAAGACTTGCTGGAATAAGCAACATATATCTGGAACAAGACAAATCACAGGAAATAGGGCTTCATTTTTGAGAGAAGAGGCAAACCCTTCAATAGAAGAGGTTTTATTTCAAACATGAAAGACAAATACTATATCCATTAAAAACACAAGTATGAAATATGTATATACAGAATCATTAGTTTGAGACAAAACATTCAAGGAAGACAAGATACCTATCAGAGATCAAGGCAAAACGCTGGTTAGAAGGATCCTTGAGGGCTGCAGTAAGAAGCAGCCTCTCTGCTTCGATCATCGTGGACTCGCCCCAAATCACCTGAGACCCCAAAAACCCTATCGCTCAGTTTATATAATTCTTCACCGAGTACCAAAAAATGAGGGGCGAAATTTACGAAGGAAGATAAACTATAACTCTGGGAGAATTCAAAAGACCTTTATGCTATCCGGAATCTGGCGGCCGAAAAAGAACGGGGACCTTGTCGTCGTCCTATCGAACACAAATCCCGGCTCCGAGTGGACGTAAATCGAGTATTTCTCCTCTTCCGCATTCTGCACAACACATCGAAAGCAAGCTCATTCTAACCGCGCAAACGAAAGAAAACCCCAAAGGCGAGATTTTTGGCGACGGAGATACCTGGAAGAAGGTGTGCCAAACGAAATCGAGCGGGAGGTTGGAACGGGCGAGGAAGAGGAAGGCGATCTTAGGGGTGTCGCCGCTCAAGGGCGTCTCCTCACCGACGGCCGTATCCAGGGACGGCGATCTCGCGGCGATGCGGATGAGCGCGAGCGAGCACGCAAACACCGACACCCAAATGATCAGCTGCAGGCCAAGCCAGAGCCTGCCCTGGGAGAAGGCTACCGACGACGGCGACGACGCCCTCTTCTTCATCGTCGTGATTCCGGCGACGGAGGAAACGGAATCACAAACCCCCAAAAAAAAAACGCTTTGAAAAATCAAGAGCACGGCTTCGATTTGCTCTCCCACCGCGTCGATGCCGCCATGGATTTGGATTTGGCTAATAAATATATAGCGCAAGCAAATTAACCACTTTTCGCTTTGCTATGTAATAAGATTTTCCTTGAGGAGCGTTTAAATCCCCGTAATTTTATGTCGGTTAGGCAGTTGATTCATAAATAGTAATAAATCTAAATTAGAATCTAATAAGATTTTTATCATTTTGAGAAACCCATTTTCGCAAAGCAGAACCAAAAGGGCGTGAATGAATAAAAAAGGAATCCATCATCGATTTGCTATCGCACACTTGGAATGATCATCCTTGTACTAAAATTTATTACGCGAGGCGAGAAGCGTGTTGAGCTACTTCTTCCAAGGTCGATACAAGTCGTGGCAGATGGAGTTCATGCCATTTGTGTTCTTGATGTCGTTGGATGACGATCGAGTTGGAGGACAACACAGATGGCATGAAATCTGAACTTGTGATCCCTGTCAACAACTCAATCTAACCTGTTACTTGGGTGATTTCTTGATACAAGGTGCATTAACCAACAGAATAGACAAGAAAATTGGTCATGGCGAGTCAGTTACATCAGAGAAGGACGTTAATTAATTGATTGGGCTACGAGACGGCGGTGAGGCCGAGGAACTCGACGGCGGACTTGGCCATGACGGCGGCGAACTCGGAGAAGCTTATGACGCCGTCGCCGTCGGTGTCGGCCTGGCGCATCATGTCGTTGAGCTCGCTGAAGGTGAGGGGCTGGCCCATGCAGGCCATGGACCGGGCCAGCTCGGCGGCGGAGATGTAGCCGTTGCCGTCGCGGTCGAAGGCGTTGAAGACGGCGAGGAGCTGCTGCTGGTTGAGCAGCGCCTGCTCGGTCATGATGGGCGCGATGGCGCCGGCGAGCTCCTCGAACTCCACCGCGCCGTTGCCGTTCGCGTCCATCCCCTCCAGCAGCGCGTGGATCTGGTCGCCGGAGGGCTTCAGGCCGAGGGAGCGGAGCAGGGCGGCGAGCTCCAGGTGGGTGAGGCTGCCATCTCCGTCCATGTCGAAGCGGTCGAAGATGCTGCGCAGCTGCCGGAGTTGCTCCCCCTGCAGCCCCCGACCGGCGCCCATGATTTTCCGATGGATCAGAAAAAGAAAAACTTCAAAATTTTACGGAACGGATCGAATTAAAGGAAGAAATAAATTGTTCGTTCGGCGGATTGAAACTGACGGTGTGAAGGATGGAATTCGAAGTTGTTCGGATCGAAAAGAGGAGCTGGTAAAATTGGAAAATAAAAATAGGAAAAAAAAAAGGCATGAGAACGTCTGGACGGGGTCCCAAATTGGGATGTCAATTTTAGAAAAAATCGAGATAGAAGTTCCCTTTTGAGGACTAAATATGGAAGATACGGATAGATAGATAGATTTTGATGATAAAGATGAAGAAAGATTTTGACGATAAGTTTGAAAGTCCATTCTAAAATTAATTTATTCCTTCTCGTTTCTTCTTCCGTTCTCTAAGTTACCCCAGTGCGATTATGGATACAGTGATAGAACATAACCTGAAGTTCTATAGATACGCACACATAAATTTGCGATCAATTTATTACTGGCAACGCATCTGCATGCATTCACTAAGGATGAAGGGAAGGAGCATCGGAATGGCGGTTGCTGGTCGGCGCCGGCGGTGTAAAAGGAGACACTCTTGCGACCGTTTCAACATCTCCCTTCGCAACTATGCCCTCGACTCTACCTTCAGCATGAGTCCATAAATGTACTGAAGACGAAAGTCATGATCAATTCGAAGCGATGCAACAGGAACGAAGTTGAATTTGGGAACCAAACCTTGTGTTTTTACTTGCCGTGAATTGGCAGTGGATGAGAGAATGCCGACGATGAGGAAGAAGAAGACGACGACGAAGAGGATGAGAGACGGGGACGAAGAATTAGTCTTCATTTTTGCACATGAACTGGCTGCTAAAGCTTCCTTCCCATTTATAGGGATCCAGAGATATGCTTGTGTTGCCAGCAAGTGGTTACTTACAGACAAGGAGTTGAGAATTTTGGGATTTGTTTGCTTTTCTTCCTTCTTGCTTCTGCTTTAACTAAATCCTCTCGTGTCTTCAGACGTAATCCAATCTTACATCAAGTTATTATCAAATTAACTCTTATTTTCAAGCACATTTTTTGTCTTGATAACTGTTACGGCTGTAAGGGTTCTGAATCCTACCGGGTCCGACCCTCATGTCGGCCCTCCGTGGTCGACTCAACAGACAACCTGAGCCAGTCCGCGACTCGTGACCCCGATCCTGAGTCCCTTTCATTATCGAACTTGATCTAACTCTAGAGCGCAGAGCCATCACCCATCGGTGTCCAAGTCCTAGTCCTGGGGCGAATCCCCGTGGAGACCGACTCCTAAGCCGAGCCGAATCCTCGTGGAGACTAACTCCTAAGTCTAGCTGAATCCTCGTGGAGATAGACTCCTCAACCCAGCCGAGTCCTCCACAGATTCGGCTCGGACTCGGTTCAGATAACTTTGGTGCCCTGCTCCATTAAATTTTACTCTTTTCATCATACAGAACCCTATGACAACCCATCATTCCTCCTGACATACCTCTGCTATCAATTATGGTCCCTACTATGACAAAACACGTGCGAAATGACCCTTCAACTGCATGTCAATGATGGGATTCCCACTCTGACCGCTCCATTCCTTCTGACAACGTAATCACTAGTGATGGAGCATCCTCATTAATTAGAATGGGATGTGACATTCCTCTCGCATATATAGGGAAATCCTCCCCTCAAAATGAGGTACGTGCACACATAACTACTCTTCTTCTTATTCTTCCTATTCTTTCTCCAAGGACTGACTCAAGCTCGGAGTGGTCGTGCTAGGACACCCCTTGGTCTTCCTTCTCACGATCGTTGTGGTTGCAGGTATTGGAGGTTCGGCGACCGATCCTCATTTGACCTCGCTTCACCCTGGTGCGGAGAAATCAATGACACATCCAGGAGCGGATCTTAACCGGAACAATAACAAATTTTTATAACAGTTTATTGAACTGATGTTTTAATCTATAACACGGTATTATATTGAGAGATTTTGGCAGGCGTGACCCGCACGTGCTCTCCTTCTCGTGGTCAAAAATAGTAAAGCAGGCAACAAAAATCCTGAGGAGAAAACAGAAACGTAAGCGCTTCGGCGATAACATTTCTTCCGGAGGCACGGCGAGAGAGAGAGAGAGAAAGGTGGATGGGAAGCGCGGGTCTTCTTCTTCTTCCCCCTCCCTATGCGCAGTTCTCTTGCTTCCCTCGGCATCGCCTCCGACCCCCTAATAATCGGGGCGGCGCCGCATCGCTAGCGGTTTTCACTCCCCTCTCGAAGCCCTTCCGCAAGCGTCGCCGCCTTTGCTGCGCCGTCGTCAAAGACGACGCCCTTCCGGAGGAGAAGAAGGAGGAGATACCGCAGCAAAGTCCAGGTGAGGGAGTCGGCGCAGCCATTGAAGAAAGGCCTGGTGCGTTCTCTGCTTCTCCTTCATCTTCCGGATAATTCGAAGTTTAGTTTTAATTCCCAAATCGGCATCTTCTTGTTCTCCTGTTTAAGTTAATTAGTCGGTTTTGTTGATAATGTTACTATTTAGCAACACTATTATTGTGCTAGCGATTTTTTAAGTCTATGATCTTGTTTAGTATGGCCAAAGAAAAGTAATGGAAGAGATGAATCGCATAATTAATATAGATTTTGTTATGCGAACAAAAGTTCCACTTTGAAATGAATTAGTGAGAAGGATCACCATCAGTGAACAGTGAGTATTGAAAACTAATGCAAGGTCAAATATCTAGAACTCAATTCCACTCAGCTGTGATTTCTGTATCAACATCTATCATGTTCCTTCTTATCAAGTTATAAAAGCTCATTTGACTGCAGAGTCATGCTGCTGTACTCACAGATGTGTGTGTATTATTGTCAAACAAATTTATCATTGTGATAATAGCCGTGTTCTCTTGGAAGACATTGCTAAAATCGGAACTAGGATTAGTAATTAGATGGACATTTCTTTCTCATTGTTTGCAATGAATATTTTAATTTTTTTCTAGTTGAAGTCTAAACTTATCCACATTCTTGTTCGATTAGTTGTTTATACATCAACAAGAGACAGATGTATATCTCAACTATTCTAGTCAGCTATGGTAGTGAAGTTTTTGGTCTATTTTTGCTAAATTTTAAACCTAACCCAACTTTCTGCCTTTTAAGTCCGGCCAGCTTAGGACTGACATGAGAAACAATTTGGATAGCTCTCTCTACCCTCTTTGTTTCCTCTAAGGATGGATTTACTTGGTGGAGAGATAGAAAGGGGAGGGGGAGGGAGGGAAAGGGAAAGAGAGGGAAAGCTCGCAAATAACATATGGAGCATGAATTACTCATGTAGTATTTTGTGTGTCATTTCCCTCCTCCCTACCCCTCTCCCTTTTGTCTTTCTTCGGAAGCAAATTCGGCCTAAGTGTGTTATTCTTGATACTTCTTTACTCACCCTTGTGGAATTACAATAAATATGGTGTTCATTGTTCCATCAGAAAATGTGGATATGCCTCCAACTTGGAATAAGGTATTGTTCTCTATTACAAGTATAGCCGTGTTCAACTGTACAACCTTATGGCCCATTTTAGTTGCTACATTAACTAGGAAAACATCATGATCTTTCTTATGCCCGGAAATGTCTTGAGCTGCTAAATTGGGAACATCAAAAATATAACAGGAGATTCTTTTAGACCGACGTGTAATGTTTCTTTTAGATGTCAAAATGAAAGAATGCATTTCATGTGATTAGATGCAGGATCTCTTTAAGGATCTCTTTAATTTGGGTTTTTTTTGGTTGCTGCACTGACTGTTTCATCAGATAGATAATCAAACCCTTCACTACTACAAAAACAGTCACTTTGGATCCAGAAATCAGCTGCAAGTCCCATTACTTTCATTATAGTAATGACGGCGGGAATCAATTTTATTGATGTTTGAAATATTTGATGCTTCACATTACCTAAAAATGTCACTGATATTTGGTGCAGATGATAATATTATTGAAGATTCATTGCAAAAAATCCAACAATATGAAGAGAAAAATGCCCTTTATAGTTTTCTCTATCCTGATAAAGAGCTTCTTCCAGATGATAAAGAGATGAGCATATTTGACCATTTAGAAGAACTTCGTCAAAGATTATTTGTCTCGGTTTTGGCTGTGGGAGGTGCCATATTGGGTTGCTTCTGTTTTTCTAAGGATTTGATTGTACTCCTTGAAGCACCTGTTAGTTCCCAGGGAGTTCGCTTCCTCCAACTTTCACCTGGAGAATTTTTCTTTACAACTATAAAGGTAAAATTTCTTATCCCTGAACTTTAGCAAAGTTTCATCATACTTTACTTTCTTTTTCTCATGCCTATTACTCAAATTTTAAATTTTTATTGCTTCTAAAAGCTCATCGTTTTGTCATAATTTGACAAAAACCATTCTGTCTTCATGATAACTGTTTTTCCGTAAATTAGAAATACTGGTTGTATTTGTATGTGCATGTCTATTTTCATTTTAGATTTTTAGTTGTGTTGCGGTATTGCTAATTTGATCAAGTTAGAAAGGTTTACAAATAGAGGTGGCTGTCAACTTTAACAGATATATTTCAATAAATACAGGTATCGGGTTACTGTGGGCTGCTTCTCGGGAGTCCTGTCATTCTATACGAGATCATAGCTTTTGTTCTTCCCGGTCTAACTAAGGATGAAAGAAAATTCCTTGGACCAATTGTGCTGGGATCCTCTGTCCTATTTTACGTCGGTATCGCCTTCTCCTACACAGTTCTAACCCCGGCAGCCTTGAACTTCTTTGTTAACTATGCGCAAGGTGCAGTCGAGTCACTGTGGTCCATCGACCAGTATTTCGAGTTCGTTCTCATTCTTATGTTCAGCACAGGATTGTCTTTTCAGGTGATGCTGGAACACCATATATTCATCATACTTCCTAAACAATTTATAGCTTCAAAAATGTTTGTCCTTCCATTCTTGTGCAGGTTCCAGTCATTCAACTACTGTTGGGGCAGGTTGGACTGGTATCTGGGGACCAGATGTTATCGATCTGGAGATACGTCGTGGTCGGCGCCGTCGTTGCAGCAGCAGTTCTGACACCCTCGACCGATCCCCTCACCCAGATGCTATTGGCAGGGCCTCTGCTGGCTCTCTACTTGGGCGGCGCATGGATGGTCAAATTAATAGGCCGCTAGTTAGATTATACATTGCTTTATTACATTGTTAGGTAAATCTCCGGAAAGATTGTATATTTCTATTCATTAAAGCTGTATTAATCTTGTCAACAATAAGAGCTAATGAAATATATTCCCTCTCCAACCTTCTACATTGCATGAGTATGGAGACTGTTCCAACGATTGAAATCTTCTGTTTTGTTTGCAAATTGAATGGACAAAGGAGTTGAATGAGTCTAGAGCATATAGCAGATTGTCTATTCTTCAAAACTTTGTTAATCTCTAAGCATATAGCAAATGTTAGTTCTACATTATAATCTTCTCATTAATTGCAAAAGGTCCTCTCGAAACATTAAAGTCAGTCAGTCAATTGCTGGTGCAGGAGCTAAAAAAGTTGGGAAGATCAACAGTTTGAACATTTCTGTTGAATTTATCAGTTTTGTCTGGAAATATAAGCCAGTGCATGCAATGATCCCTCTCAAATTGTAGCTACAAATCATATTGTTTTTATATATAATTAATGTTCTCTTTTACAATGATTGCTCACAATTTTATACATGCATTCTTAATCCTAATTAAGAAGGAGAAGATGAAGATGATGAAAAGAATTCATCTTGGACAGCAAATTCCTTCCTCGTGGATGGTCTCCAGGTTCGGCCTCCTCGATCGGCACATGCTTAGCCTGTACTTGAACTCTTCGATCGCCGCCGCCGCCGCCGCCCCCTCCATCCCCTCCCCCAGCTCCGCCGCCGCCGTGTTTTCCGTCTCCGGGTCAACTATCATCGGCCGGTCCGGCAGCACCCGCGCGCCTCCCGCTTCCCTCCGCACCTCCCTCTGCGCGGCCAGCAGCAACGCCCCCATGTCCGCCGCCGTGACCACCGCGCCCGCCCGCTTCATGGGGAACATTGCGTACACGTGGCCCATCTCCAGCTCCTCGTCCGCCGCCAGCGGCGCGAACCGCCGCCCCGCGTGCATCGACCGCGAGTTGACCACGAAGTGCCCCGGCGCGTTGAGCATCATCTCCGCCGCCGTCGCAGGCCCCTCCACCCGCTGCACCTCGCCGCCGGGAAGGATCACCTTCGCCGACCGCGAGCCGCCGCCGGGACCGCCGGCGAGCGCGCAGGACACGTAGTTCCCCATCGACCACCAAATCAACCAAGAATCAATCCACCACTAACAAAACTAAAACAGAGCAAGCAATTACTCGACCAATTCAGGATCTTAACGTCGATCAAACACACACACATACATACATATATACGTGGAGATGGGTGGAGGAAGATTCGATGAATGGCACGGGTTCAAACAGCTGGATCCGCGTCGAGGACAATGGTTGTACCGTGGCAAACACAGTTTATTAAAGAGAGAAGGAGTAAAAGTCGAAAACTCTGAGAATTGTCAGCGTGACTGCGTGTGGAACCCGCAGCGGTTCCTCCCTGTTCATAGTTGGAGGGCGGCCCGCGGCTGCGGCGGTGGAATAATAAAACAAAATTTTAGCATGTGAAAATTTCATTTTGACCATTGGATTTCGTTAAATTAAAATTTTACTCTTGGACTTGTCAAACTGGGTTAAAATATGCATCAAGTCAACCGCAGTCGACGTCATTTTTTTTTTAAAAAAAAGAAAAATATTTTTTATTTGAAATAAACAATTATAGTGTGAAAGGTGAAACTTCCTGGCAGAATAAAACGGGCCAACTACTGGAAGTTTGTCAACTGTTCTTTGAAATATAAAAACAAAAATAAAACAAACAAAAAACAGATCGGATTAATCACAACACTTGACTGATACTTGCAAGGAAATGCTACTGCAATTTCTTAATAATTCATGCTTCAGGGTCAATTAGGGGATTTGATCAAAGTCAAGGTACATTTTTTGGAATAAAAGTTTTTGCATTTTACGTGGTCGTCAAATTATGAGATGAATTTAATTTCGATAGATTAATTAGTCTAAATTGACACTGTCTTACGTTCTAATTCAAAGCTCCAACTTTGACCACTTAATCCGACGGTCCTCGGCAACAGCTGACTAATTGCATTTGACTGCATGAGAATCTAACAAGTGGATGCTATCCACGATTTTCATTGTAAACTCTGACAAACAGTGAAAGTACATTTAGAGGGTTTTTTTTTCGTTAAATCTATGTATAACAATAATAATATCATGAGAACTATGATCACATTTTAATGTCTGAAAATCTGTATACCAGTACACAAGCTTATCCAACAGTATGATGACCTTGCCAAAAGATTCACATGCAAGAACTTACCATCAGAACAAAACAATTAATGTCTCAAAGATTGAAACTTTAAACTTTATGTTCAAAAGATTAACATAAACCAGGAGACATAAAACATAGCATGAGTTCCTCTGCAACCAACGTTCAACACTGGATTAAACACAATCAAAAACAAGCAAAGCAATGCATCAAACATAGTTTGATTGTTTCTCTCAAAGCTGACAAAACTGGTTTAAACTCCTCGAGTGACCTGAGACAAGGGCACTGCGTGTCACATTGCTCAGTTAGGCAGAAGATCCTTACTTTAATAGCTCATGGCACATCGCCGTTGTTTCTTTATGATATTTGAACAGCATACAATTAGCCACAATGCAGAAACTCGACCACTTCGTTGTCAGTGTTCAGAAACCATTTGACTTGCCCTCTTTGTCTAGCACAACCACACCATCCTGCCTGGCTACAATGACTGACGTCGCCAGGCCTAGGAACATCCCATGCTCAACCACACCGGTGATCCTCAAGATGTCATCACTGATAGCGCGGAGGTTGCCGTCGATTCCATACTCGAAGAACAGGTCTACGATATAATTCTTGTTATCCGTCACAAATGGCTCCAGTTCAGACTCTTTTTCGGTAAAGGCGCTTGCTTTGGCGTTGATAGATGCGGTCCTGAGCTTGAGGTTGAAGCCAGAAGTTCCGTCGAAGAGGCTCCGGAGTCGGCGGAGAGTGAGGGCCCAGCCGAAGGGGATGACCTCCACAGGGATTGCCAGGCCGCTGCCACCGAGGCGTGGGACGAGCTTCGACTCGTCGACGATGACCACGAAGCGGCGACTGGCGCCCTCCACCATCTTCTCGCGGAGGAGGGAGCCGCCGCGGCCCTTCACGAGGTTGAGCGCCGGGTCGACCTCGTCCGCGCCGTCGATGGACAGGTCGATCACTGGGTGCGAGTTGAGGTCAGAGAGAGGGATGCCGGCGGCCGCAGCGCGAGCGGCGGCCCATTCGGAGGTGGGGATGCCGACGACGTCGCGGAGGTCGCCGCGGCGCAGGAGGTCGCCGATGCGGTCGAGGGCGTGGGCAGCGGTGGAGCCGGTGCCGAGGCCGAGGACCATGCCGGACCGCACCAGCTCCACGGCGCGGAGGGCAGCGACGCGCTTCAGGTCGTCCTGAGACGAGATGGCGGCCGGCGGCGCAGCAGGGGGCGCCGCCGTTGCTTCCGCCGCTGCGGGGCAGGAGGGGTGGAGGAGGCGCCGCGATCCCATCGTCGGATCGATGGACGAAGACTGCGCGGCGGAAAGTGAGAAAAAGGAACGATTTTGACACTAAAAAAATAATCAAATAAATCGGGAAAAAGAGAGGAAAAAAAATGGGGACGGAATTAACAAAAACGATTGGTGGAAAAATATTTTTCCCTTTCAAAATTTGGGAAATCTAAGGACTGCCTTTTTAGGACTAGGGTTAGGAATTGGACACGCAGAGGACGACGAGGAGTGGCGCAACGGCGAAGACCTCATCTCGTGGGCTTCAACTCAATACTCTTTTTCTAAGATGACACGTGCTAATGAAGCCGGAGGCAGTTCCGGTGCTTGGTGTTCGGGCAGTACACCGGATGGCACGGTAGAGATCTTCGTGCGTTACTGAGTTGATAACAAAACGGACGGCTAAGATCTCTCGCAATGATAGCCTGTCGGACGCGTGCGTGTGTTTGAGATAAAGTGAGGATAAAACTGCATCCTCTACCCGCGCCCCACCTCCTCAATAATTGGATAGTTTTTCTCAGGAACGAAATCTGAGGCTGGTATATCCGGCGAGTAGATTTCTGTATCTCGCAAGCTCCTCAAGATGTGATGTCGTCATAATTTTGAACTTAAATTTTGATTAAGTCATATAAATATAGTAAAATTATTTTTAATATTGTATTACTAAATAAATGCTATATAGTATTTTTTTTATTAAGTTGAATTAAAAAAAATTTATAGCTATGAGGAGTACATAATATGTAGCTATTATAATAATATTAAAATTAAAATATTTTTAGAATAAGAAATATAATCGACTATTTTACTTTTTTTTAAAAGAACAATTACCTCATTTCTACGTCCATGATTATTAATACATATTATATTCAAAATTAAATGAGTTTAAAGTTATCCATTTAATTTAATTAATTTGTACCAGTTTGTTTACGGCCATAATTGAAAATGACTAATTGGGCCGGGCCGGGCCAGTTTGTTTACGATTGAGCCGAATCGAGCTGCCTCCTCGATCCGTGTTGTCCTTTCAGTATCCAGTTATCATCTTCGTGTTTCTCTCGCCGCCTTCTTCGCCGGAGAGAAGAATCCCTACGATCTACAAATCTCTTACTTATGACGTGCTGGATGATTGTGAGTCAAACTCCGGCTGTTTGTTGCCGCCGTCCGCCGGAAAGGAAATCGTAGAAGGCTCACGTGGTCTCCTCTCTCCAGCCTCTGCGGCCGCCACCGGAAGTAAGTTGGTCACTTCTAATAGATTCATTCTGCTTCTCCTTCCTTCTTTTCTTTCATCTTCATGATGATTGGTATCGTAAGGAATGCAAAAAAAGAAAGGAACTTGGTTATTCGGTCTAGGGTTTTCCTTGCTGAGATACTGAAATAGGAGTATTTGATTGTTACATACAGTTTCTAGGGAATCAATCTCTCGGATTTTTTTATTTTTTACCACTACCGTTATGTTTTAATTTGCTTCTACCAGTTGTATCACATCCTACTTAGAAGAAAGTCCGGCGGCTCATTAATTAGAGGACAAAGTTTTTTTCCCCTTGATGTGGCTATCATCATCCTGATATCATGCTAGAAATTATTTCCTCCTTTTAGGTGACTACTGACATAGAACTGTATTATTTGGGTGCCACAATAGTGTGCACGCGGAAGCACGTCTAGACTCCCCAATTTGACAGTATCAATGGCGTTATCTAATGCTGTGTTAATTTTCTATTTTCAGGTTGAAAGTTTCACCACTTATACTAGTTCACTATATTTTGCAAGCTTATCTCTTAGTGTGAGCCATAGAAAATTCAAGGAGTAAGAAATCACTGGGGCATGGAGAATGTGTATGATCAATCATTGCCTTCTGAATTTGACACATACTCACATTCACATACTACGTCGGATGCTGCACCTACAGATCCACCTGCACCTAGTTCTCCGGTGCCTCCTACAGACAATTGTGACAGACACACTAATGGTTCAGCAAATCTTTTCCCTATTAGGCCCTCTAATATACCCTTCCCTTCAGCTCAAAACTTTCTGCATTTACAACCGTCTCTATCCAATGGGCCCAGCACTGCACCTCTTCAAAGTTTGCCAGTGGAAAACAGTTTTAATTTATCAGAACCGCATCTTGACAGTGAAAAGGTCCAGATTATCCAGGAAATCATTCATGATGGCACTACCAACTCTAATTCTAAGCTCCACAATAAACATCCTGAACAAAGTTTACCTGTGCTAAATAATCAGATCTCTGGTGGAGTGTCGCAAATTGCAGAGTATGGTATGGTAAATCATATAGGATCAGTAGATAACAGCTCTGAGCTGCCCAGTGCTCCTGAAAGGGCTGAAGAGGATCCAGGGGTTAAAACATCAAATTTATGTAGTGAAGATTCCAGAATTGAGACTGCTGCTGAAAAAGCTGTACTACATAAACAGGTATATTTCCTAATATACTGTTAACACTTGATGTTTCTGCTTGTTGTGGTATTGAAGTTATGCCAATTTGTCACATCCAGGAAATTATTACGCAAGAAATTATAAAAGTTCAAAGGTCAGTTTTTCTCGTGTGTCTCATTTCATGTTGCTGGGCACTTGATGTTTTAATAAGGAAGTGATCATAAAAAACTTTCAAGTTATTGTAATTTGTTTCCTAATCACAGACAAGTAGAGGGCAGAACTGGATCTTTGGACGACAGCAAAGATATTCTGTCTGGGCGCTTTGATCCCAATGCATTAAAGGTGTGTTACTTTTCATCCTATATATTTAACCATCACAGCATAACTATTTTTTCTGAATACTTTTATTCAAAGCGATTGTGTTTTTTTGTCCTCTTTTACTGCTTACTGTAGGAACACTTATTGAAGATGACTTCTGATCATAGGACTGAAATGACCAATAAACGTGGGAAGGCGATCCACCATGACAATGGTAAGTCATGCATTTTTTATATATGTTTCATGATATTTCCAGCTCTTTGCATTTGTTTAATTCATTTGTAATTCTTAAGTTTCAATTTTGATAAATTATGCTTCTTGGGATCTTGGAAGAATATATATGCATTTCCTCAAATCACATTAAGTTAATACACCATATTTGAGCATGTACTTTCTTCAAGGTTCCAAGATAATGATGCCCTAACATCATAACTGTTGATGAAGCCAATTCTTTCCTGATCAATCATGATAATTCTTTCCTTTTCTTTTGTATGATATTGTCTATACTTATTTGACCATTGTAGATTTCCGGTCAGGCAATGTTGAAATTGGTAATGGCTATGGAGTGCCAGGTGGTGGTGCATATTATGCTGCTCCCTCATTTAATATTCAGTCCAGTAAGTTTCTTAAAAAAAATCCTTTAATGTTATAAATTCATGTGGAGAGGTTTGATGAGCATCTGGTCCATCAGGGAAAACCAAAGATGAAGGTCTTAGTTTGAGTTCCCCAATTGAAGTTTCAGAATCAAAGGTTGCTCAAAAGGAGTTACCCGAGTATTTGAAGAAGAGATTAAAAGCAAGGGGAATTCTTAGAGACGTCAAATATGATGATAGTTCCAAGATAATTGAAGATGCAAGTTCTTATCCTAATCTAAAATTGTTGTCTTTTTGCATGTCTCACTAACTCTAATCAATGACTTCACACTGCATGCCAGAAATTGGAGCATCAAAATGATATGGCAAAAAGTGTCTCTGTGTTACCTATTGGTTGGGTAAGCATGTAAAATGTTAATGCATTTGCCATTTTTTATGCACCAGAAATTTCTCTGATATGGCAAACTTGATCTTGAAATTTATGTGAGTTGAGTTCAATTTACACATATTATCTGACAGGTTTCCGTATGCTGTTTTGTAATGTGAAAGTTCTCAACTTTTGTTGTGGCTTGTGCTGCAGCACCCGGATAGATTGTTTGCCTCAGCTGTTAATCTCATGTGGTTGTGTGCCTTAATTAATGATCACATGGTAGATGAGAATATACTAAAGGAATTTTTATTGGAAAATGAAAAATGATCTCTTTAATTAGGAACCTTTTTCATAGGCTTTATGTTAGCATGGTATCGTAAGGTTTAGTAAAATTAGTGAGACGTGCTAGGTGTAACAAATTTAAGCTAGGTAGAATAAAGTAGGATTGTTATTTAGATGTGAGTACTTATTTTATTGGACCTTTTTATTTTTTTAAAAATAATGTATTTTTGTTTTTTGCGATTCTACTAGTTAGGTTAATAAACAACGGTATGCATAAAATGAGGCTAATGACTTTCTCTTATTGTCTTAGATTGAAGCAAAGGATCCGGCCACTGGATCTTCCTATTATTACAATGAAAAAACTGGAGAAAGCCAATGGGAAATTCCCAGTGCAAATGATAACTATAAAGTTGCTTTGAGCCAGCACCCATTGCCAGATGATTGGCAAGAGGCAATTGATAATTCTACTGGTATGATGGAAAAGTCCTTAGTTTTAGCTGAGACATTCACAAAACCTATGCACCTTGATGATACCCTATTATCAAACGGATCGCTATTTTTTTTTTCTATTTCATATATTCTGCTTACAGTATTTATCTGGATTTTATCAGCTTTGATTCATCAGATTGCTATTTTATTCGAAAGTTTTGATATTGCTTACATATGGGAGATCAAAACCATCATATTGTTCCCTTATCTACTTTAATACATGGGTTTTTCAACTGTAATAGGACAAACATACTACTATAACATAAAGACACACATCTCGCAATGGGAGCGGCCTGCTTCAAGTACACTGAAGTGTTCACAGAATAGTGTGCACAATGTTACTCATGGACAATACTTTAGAACCGAGCACTTATACCCTAATCAAGTGAAAAGATGCATGAGTTGTGGTGGATGGGGACTTGGCTTGGTCCAAGATTGGGGCTATTGTAATCACTGCACACGGTATTTCTTCTGAATGTGCTACTTTCTGTTAGTTTATGCTTCATTTGATTTTCCTTATGCATAGACAAATTATATGATTCTAGTTTGCCTTGGTATGTTGATATAGATATGACAACATAGACCGATATTTTTAAGAATTGGTTTGACATATCTTTTACAAATGCTGAAGGTGCAGAGAAAAGGACATTATGGCATTGCACAAATTGTGTTAGTTTATAATAATCTTTTGCATGTTGTTTCAAAGTTTCTCTGTATGTGTTTATGACCAAAGGATGCTAACTAACTATTCAGGGACTAAGAGATGACTCCTAGATCAAATCCAAACTTCAACTTTTTCTTGAGCTATGATTTTTAAGGTTGAAAGAATAATTCTTTATATTAATAAAAATGATAGATAATGGGCTATGTAGGCACATTAATTTGAGAACATGCAAATATTCTAGCATTCAAGAGTCACAGTAGTAAGCATGAAGTCAAGTTATTTGAATCATCATTTCTCAGGAAGTTTTAGTAGTTACCGAAGCATATAGTTAAACATCTGATCAGTTGGTTATATCTTCAAGAAATCTATGTGACAGATTAGTCTTTATTTGCCATCAGTAGCCTACGTCTGCATCTTCTGCAATTGTCGGTGCATACTAAGGCAGACAGCGAGTTTTGATTGTTGGTTATTGACCAATTGCAATTTTTCCCTGTATACTTTGAGTGCTGTGTGATCATTTGACATCTACTATTTTGTCGATCATGCTTTGCTACTGGACAAAAAAATGCTTAACTTTTTTAAAGAAGGTTGTCAAACTTTGACATAAAAGAATCTATTTCATATGGATATAACTTCCGCACATTTAGCTCTCTGTTTTACATATTCATATCTAGCGCACATTTTCTATTTTGTAAGTGTTTATTTATTTATTTTTTTAAAGAAGGTTGTCTAACTTCCACATAAAAGAGTCTATTAGGATATAACTTCCACACATTTAGCTGTCTGTTTTACTCATTGTGTGCATTCATAACTATTGTGAATTTTCTATCTTGTGCTAATCTTAGGCTGTACACATGTGCTTAGCTATCCTTCCTTTGTGTATGATACATCACTCTTATCCCAGAGTAAGGCAATGATTCTGGTTTCCTTCAATTAGCAAACAGAGCTGCACAACTATAATTAGTCAATCTCTCTTGCTACATCTTGTACTTGACAATCAGTTCTTTCTTCTCGTAGCAGCCATACACGGGAAAGTTAAAAGAAGCTTGTTTGTATCTCTTCAAATAAAGCTGAGGGTAAATTGCACAAGTCATGATTCTCTACTAGTCAACACTTGCTACAGTTGACCTTTTATCCTTCTTTTCAATTATATTTACTCTGATCTCCCTGAATATAGATATTAATTTACTCTCTTTCTCTCTCTCTCTCTCTCTCTCTTCTTTTGTAGGGTTACTTGTATCCTCCACTTCCTCCAGAAAGTACGAATTACACGAGTACTTTATGATGTCCCATGTCATCTTCACTGGTAGTGGAGGTTTCTTGTCTATTATTTACCATATACAGAGGGGATGGAGCTGCAATTCAATTTAAAACTTAACATATTATACGCATCAGCCTAATTCAATTTCTTTTTCAAAGATCATTATGCTTTTGAATGTACAGAATCAGCTTATAGAAAAACTACATAAAATTAATAAATGATATTTTGTTACAGGATTCACAATCTCCCATTTAAACAATATCCAGCACCTTATGTAGCAAACGATCAACATGGAAAATATGATGCTAGCTCAGGAGATCAGCCAGGGAAAGCAATTCCCAAGCAAAGGTAATTTATTTCCTCACCTCAAAAAATACACAGCAGAAACAGAACTAAGCATGCTGCATCAGCACTATTTAAATGTTTAAGTAACCAAAACATGTGCTGTTATTAGCCAATTGTTGATATGTAGGTTGAGCAAGCCTCCGCTTGGAAAAGGCAATAGAAGAGATAGGAAACGAACATTCTCCGAGGATGATGAATTGGACCCAATGGATCCAAGCTCTTATTCAGATGCTCCACGTGGCGGGTGGTATGTTTTGTTAACTAAATTAAATGTAAACAAGTACCATTGCATTGTTAACAACTAGTGTTTGAGTTGTAGTTTTTAAAAGTTCATGCTTTTAGTAACGCTATTTGATCGGTTCTGTGATCATTTAGGGTTGTGGGCCTTAAAGGGGTGCAACCACGAGCAGCAGACACCACAGCCACTGTAAGTTTTTCTGATAAATGCTTCTTGTAAATTTTTTTACTAGGTTTATATGACTCTTCTTTTTAGTAGGGACTCTGTCTGGTTGCTATGGAAACCAACATTAACATTTCTACCTGATCTATTTGCTCGTGTTTTCGGTCTGATCCAGGCTGATTTTATTCTGCATTTCAGGGTCCTCTGTTTCAGCAGCGTCCCTATCCTTCTCCCGGTGCTGTCTTGCGGAAGAATGCCGAGATTGCCGCACAGAGCAAGAAGCACGGATCGAACAATCGCATGACACCAATCTCCAAGAGGGGGGATGGAAGTGATGGACTCGGAGACGCGGATTGAACTTCATTCGTCAAGGCTATCCTACTGAGGATTTCCTGGAACACTCCTTGGAAAGATGAACATCACCACACACCCGACTGCAATGCACCATTTTTCCATCATCGGAGAGCGGCAAACACAAGATAATGTAAAGGATCGATGTGTATGAGATTGACATGTAAGTTTAGTATAGTTTTTTATCCTTTTATTTCTGTTTTTTTCATCTTTGTTTCCATGGATTCCCTCTTTTTTGGCTAATCTGATAGATGAATAGAATATTTATAGACAATCTTCCATTCTAGATTCAAACTTTCAACTACTTCCACCCTAAACCCTAAATCAAAGAGCAACCAACCCCAAGAACAGCTGTGATGCTCTTGTCGCCAACCTGCTGTCTATGATGTCTACTGGAGAACTTGCATTATCTTAATTTTGATATACGGTAAAATACATGAAAATAATAATATTATTATTTTTTTCGTTTTATATCCACGAGTGGTAGAGTTGATTGAAAATGACTCTTTTTTGTGAGTGATAATGAGTTTTTAACTCAAATTTAATCTTATGAATTTGTTTGGTGGCTAATGATTAATGAATTATTGTCAATGTCGTACGTCTTTGATATATCTTTATGCTTTAATAGTACCTTGAGTGGGTCCTACTTAACCAATCATTAGCTAACTGATCGACCTAACGCATTATATTTTAGACGTGGAATTAATTAATCCACATCTTTATTGTTGTTACTACCTATAAGTACTCACAATATTAAGTACATTCAAAGTCGATTATTAACATAATGGCGCTACTTAATTAAATGTATTGGTTTTCTAATTAAGAGGCATTACAGTGTCCTGTTAATCATCCGATCTCATAATTCGTTCACGTGTTTAAGTGCATGATTCTTTTTAACAAAAGATGGAATCTGTCATTCCAACGATTCCACATGATTAATTTTACAATCATCGAAGATAAATAAGTTTTATTATTTTTCTAAATATTATTAAATTGGGTGATAAAATACTATTAAATTATAATAGAATTTTAAAATTATATATAAATAAAAATACTCTTTTATATTATATTATCACACGTGAAGTTTCTTCAACCTCAAATTATATCCTGTAAATATTCAACGGTAAACCTAACAAAATAGACTTGAGAGCGAGATCCTGTGCCGAGGGTTGACCAACGTCCAGTCAATCTGTAACCAATGTAGCGTGTGTAGCAGTTCAGCCGCAAAATATTTGCTTTTTGACTTAATTCGAAACATAGCTAATTTGACTTTATAGGCCCACTTAAAGTCAACTCTATCAGAAATAGCTAGCAAGCTCGAAAATGTCAATTCGTTTCCTGCCAGCCTAAAATTTATAAATTTTACAAATGTGTTTGTATGTTCTTGAAAAACGGATTTTTTTTTTTTTGAATAAACAGGTTCATTTCTTCTGTGTAAAAAAGCTCAATTTGACTTAATTCCTTGACCTCAAAATCTTCCAATGTCAACCCACCAAATCTCACGTAGCGGCGCCGCCATGCGTCGGTTCATGCATGCATGAACACCCCACGCTTGAGGAAAAAAATATGCAAAAATTTACATTCTTTTTTATTTCTAAATATTTTTAATGAAAATTAAATATAAATCAATTTTTTCTATTAAATAATAATAATAATAATAAATTGTACTCTCTCCTAAGTTATATCTTTTTTAAATTAATTAAATAATCTACCACCAATATCTTCCCTGATAGAGATATTTTAACTATTCATAAATCTCCATTTAGATCAAATGGATTTAGTTCAATAAATTCTTTCATTATCTACAATCTAGTAAATTCAGTCATTATTTATATAGATTTAAATCTCAAACATATGCACGAATATATATTGATAAGTTGAATATTAATTATGATCATTCAATTTATTATTTTTAAGAAAATAATAAAATATATTATATGGTAAAAATAAAATAGAGGTAAAAGAGATGGCGCCCGGTGAGCACGCGGAGAACACGTGCATGGACGTTTGGGCGCTTCACCCCACCTCCCTCCCTGTTTAAACACATCCATCTCAGGTTAGTTCCTCTGTCTCACTTCTTCAATCCCTGTCTCAGATGCGTTCCTTTCTGGCAATCACAAGCTTTAAGGTGGCCAAGGTGAAGTTTTTATCCAGTAAAGTTTTGATCTTTCATGTCTGCTTGCTGTGATTAGGGTTCTGAACTTATATATGGAGGTAGCTGCTGGTTTTACATGTGTTCTCTGCTTTGTTTCCCCCAAGGTTTTTTGGGGGTTGTTGATTTATTTTGTTCTTTTTTTTTTTCTAATTTAGGGCTACGCGATTGTTGTTTCGTTCTTGTTTTTCTGAAAAGAAAAGTTTTTTTTAATGTGGAAGTTTGAAAAGTTAAGAAAGATTGACCCCTTTTAGATCATTAGTATGTCGCTTTTTTGGCATTTGATAGACTTTTTGCTTAATGATCTAAACCAAAAACTTCCTTTTTACATGCAATTTTGACAGCAAGACCTGCGATTTTGACCTCCTGATTCATGTTTGTCTGCAAGATGATACCTAAATCTCATTGTTTTTAAGAACGATGAGATGCATAGCATCAGGGACTCTTCCACCTCGCCTAAACATGGAAATAGCATTCTCGAGTTCTAGAGTTAACTATGAAGGTAAGGATGATGGAATGGAAGCTCTCATTAAGATGTTCCTCAATTCGGGGAACGAGATGAAGTCCATCGGTTTCAGTAGAAGTGAATTCCACTCGACGGCTCTTGAGGTATTCCCGGAAAGGTTTCTACTTGAAGGTTCCGTAAAATCGGAAACAAGGATTTCCATAAGGAGCTCCAAATCTAGTCTTTTGAAGATGAGATCACTCGAATCGAGCTTGAATATGTCGACTGAGTGTCCCAAGCACCAAGCTGCTGTGAAACTGCAGAAAATCTACAAGGGGTTTCAAACTAGAAGGAGGCTTGCAGATTGTGCTGTCCTCATAGAACAGCGTTGGTATGGACTTTGTTCCCAGGTTTAGTGGGTTTTCATTCTGAAAAGGATTTTCTTAGTGACTGTGTTCGGATTGCGCATTGTAGGTGGAAGCTGTTGGATTTTGCACTGCTCAAACTAAGTTCCGTGTCGTTTTTCGATATCGAGAAACCGGAAACTGCAGTTTCTCGATGGTCCCGTGCAAGAACCAGGGCTGCTAAGGTAGTTGATACTTTTTCTATGACAATTGTGTTGATTTTGGTATGATGTTCGAGCTTAAGCTTCTCCTTCTTCTCCGTTTATAGGTTGGCAAAGGTTTGTCAAAGGATGAGAAAGCTCAGAAACTCGCTTTGCAGCATTGGCTAGAAGCAGTAGGTTAATCACGCACCACTTCTTCTGCACGTTAGCTCATGTTTTGCTCAATCTATTATTGTTAACCTATGCGCAGATCGATCCTCGACATCGTTATGGCCACAATCTCCAATTCTATTATGATTGTTGGCTTCAATGTGAGAGCATGGAGCCCTTCTTCTATTGGTCAGTTTGAAGTTTCACTGAATTGTTTGTAAGGGACAAAGTTCAATTAGGGAGCTTAACCACCACTGCCATTGTGGATTAATAGGCTTGATGTTGGGGAAGGAAAGGAGGTCAATCTCGAAGAACAGTGCCCACGGTCGAGACTTCAACAACAGTGCATCAAGTATCTTGGCCCCGTAAGCAATGCCATAGATTATCCAATTCTTTTCATTTGCAGAAATATGTGAAAGGATTTCTCGATTTGCAGAAAGAAAGGGAGGCTTATGAAGTAGTAATTGAGAATGGAAAATTCTTCTACAAACAGAGCAGACAATTGCTGAACACATCTGATGGTCCTCAAGATGCCAAGTGGATTTTTGTCTTGAGCACATCAAAGAATTTATATGTTGGTCAGGTGGAAGTTTTCTCGATCCATTGAAATTTTATAGAAACACTTCTTGTTTACATCCTTTAATGAATTCTTCAGAAGAAAAAAGGTAAATTTCAGCACTCCAGTTTCCTTGCTGGAGGAGCCACATCTGCTGCTGGGCAATTAGTTGTAGAAGATGGAATTATCAAGGTAAATGTTCACTAAATATGTTGGTTTATGTTCCTAAGAAATCATTTGCTACTCGAGAGGTTTAGCTATTCGATCATAATTTGTTAGGCTGTGTGTTCTCATAGTGGGCACTACCGACCGACAGAGGAGAACTTCGAAGAATTCATGAGCTTTCTTGTGGAAAATAAGGTTGATCTTACTGATGTGAAGGTGAGCAAGTTCATGCACATTCTACTCGTTTAGAATGCTGACAACCTTAATACTATGAGTTAATTTGAGTGAAGTCTTGTTCCTTTTGCTTGCTCTTACCAGAAAGGTCTCGCTGGAGAGGATCATGAATTCAGTCATGAACTTCAAAAGAGCAACTCTGGACTCAAATTCTCTGAAAAAGAAATCAGCACTGAACCTGAAACCGAAGCGAATGAACAAACACTAAGCAGTGATGCAGCAGCACAGATATCTTCATTTGAGGAAGTAGGCAGTTTGAAGGGGGAGAACTAGATAGGACTAGTTCAGATGGAGGAGAAGAAAGTGCAGTATCAGAAAATCCTTCGAGTTCAGAAACGAATTATATTTTCATAAAAAATAATCTCTTTAGCAAGGAGCAAGAGGAGGATGCAGGAGCATTTGTGCCATCAGAGTTGATACTTAGGAGGATCAAATCCAAGAATGGAATTGAATCTTATCAGTTGGGGAAGCAGCTTTCTTTCAGGTGGATATCAGGTGCAGGGCCTAGAATTGGGTGTGTTGGACTACCCGCCTAGGAAATCCCTGGAGCAGTCCGAGAAGAGCCAAGGAAGCATCTTAGGAACTGCACAAAACATAGATATCATAGAAGAAGCCAGTCCTCTTTGATGGATCGTGTCGAAAAGGATCCAATTCATCTGTTTTGTAGATCTCTCCACACAAGTAGAGTATACTACACAAAGTGTACAAAACAAATTTGATGGTTCACAGAAAGTAAATTACACACTACAAGTTGTTGTTTTCAGACTGATCTTAGTTCCATTGTTGTATTCTAATTTTCGATTTCCTTTTTGATCGTGTGTCGATATCTTGTGTTCCTCGATCATTCATCCTCATCTTCAGCTAAAGAATTTTGATCTCAGTGGTGTACATTTCTGATCTTGTGAGGGGAACATGGAGAATACTCCCATCTTCTCTCGACCTGAACAACTAGTGCCGTCCATGACTTTGACTTTGACCTTTGACCTGTGACTTTGACTCTGACCTGTGACTATTCCTTCGTCCTCATCTGCCATTTGCATTCTGGATTCAACTAAGTTTGATCAGTCCTGTAGTCCTCGAGCAATTCACCAGCTAATAATTTCGAGACAAGAAAAATCAGCTAAAAAAGTTCTGGTGAACCACCAAGTCGCGGAGGATCTATTGTCCGACACGCTAGATTATTCAAATCTCCCCCGACCAATTATATTATTTCCTCATCCGCCGGCGCGTCTGCTGACTCGGATCAAGACTTTTTAATTCCTTCGGCGTCGGCGATGAGTCTGCTTAATTAACTACTCACTAATCCTCAAACTCACATGATTACCATACCTAATTACTAAATTTTACTGTATCTTCATAATTTATTTTTATTTTAAATACTTCTGAAATTAAATAACGATAAATATCTTTAAAACTTTTAAGCTTTGCTAGTTTATTTAATTAAGTAGTGACGTAAATACAAGAGCGGAGACAACTGCTCTGTGATGCTATATCCACCACGTAACGAATATAAAGAATGAAATTAAAAAGTTTAAAGATATCTAGAGGCCAATTATTATTCAGAATAACAGATTAAAAAAAAGTAAATAACAATATTAGAATTTAGCTAATCAAAAGTCATAAATTGATAAATCCGTGTTTTTTTTGGATGGATTCGATTTATCTGGTTCCACCGTTCGTTCGACACGTGGGAGTGGGTCCGTGTCCTGGTTGCTACACGTGCGCCTGGACTGCGATGCGGTCCCCCAGCACTCGGCGATCACCGTTCCTTGGACGCACTCGCGTTGATCCGGACGCCTCCAGCCGTCTGATGACGCGCGATCGCCGTCACGTTGCGTGATTCGCGCAGATGACGCGAGATACAGAGCTCCGCGGTTGAATCACCGCCATCCAATCGATGACCCCAGCGGGCACGCAAGCGCCCATTTCGCACGTTACCGACTTACCGATGGCGGCCGAATGGTAACCGGTAAAAATAGACGGGCGAATACCTGTCGGGCGGAAGCGAGACCGTCGGCTCCGCCTATAAATACACATCCTTGGAGCCCCTTCGCTTCGCCTCGAAATCTTGTGGTGGCGATGGCGGCGGCGGCGGCGGCGGCGGGAGGGGGAGGAGCGCGAGGGGAGGCTCACTTCCGTGGGGTGAGGAAGCGGCCGTGGGGGCGGTTCTCGGCGGAGATCCGGGACCCGTGGAAGAAGACGCGCAGGTGGCTGGGGACTTTCGACACGGCGGAGGAGGCTGCGCGGGCGTACGACGAGGCGGCGCGCAGCCTGCGCGGCCCCAAGGCGAAGACCAACTTCGGATCCGCCGACGAGAAGCCGGTCGCGTGGGGGCTTCCCCCGACGCCTCCGGGCTGGAGATCGCCGGCGATCGGCGGGCGGGACCTGTCGCTGGGGCCTCCGGCGGGCGGAGGGCCGGGGCGATCCGCGTGCCGCGTCGACGCCGTCGAGGTGGTGGCGCAGGAGAACGCCGCCGCCGCCGCCGCTGCCGCTGGCGGCGCGGCGGAGGCGAAGACGCCCTTTGCGTTTGATCTTAATTTGCCGGCTCCTTTCTATTGATGTAGATCGGACGGTCGAGATGCCTCAGTTAAAAGTTCTCGGTTTTTTTTTTTGAGCCGGTCACGGTTTTGTACAAAGTTTTTCACTAGAACCGGTTGTACGATTCAAACTTAGACCCGAATCCTCCAGTTGACTTGCCCGGTTCGGTCTTTAATGCCATATGTATGCGCGTCTTTTTCGATATTAAATGACCAAAATGCCACCGAAACTATTGTTAATTACTTTAACGCTACTTCACGCGCGGAGACAGAGCAGCACATTAAAAAGCAATTAATTAATGTTGTCGAAATCAACAATTTATTCTCCAATTATATATTACTGAATGTCAAAAAAAATACAATAATATATGATTTTTCAAATATCCTTAATAAAAATATAGAAATAAAGGGGCGTTTCCGAGATTTTACCGTCCACGCTGTGATTGCGTGCAGATAAAATATCAACAAAAGAAAAAAGAAAAAAAAAAAAAGTAAACGGCGGCCGCGGCGGGAGCAGAACAAATTGGCTGCCGCGGCGGCAGCCGCTTTTGGCAATAGATAATGAAAAGAAAAAAAAACAGAAGATGGCAGCGCGACGCATAGGCCGCATTAGCGAGGATTGCAGTAGGGCCCAGCGTCTGAGGATAAGGAAGGGTACGCTTGTTGAGGAGGAGGCGTGTCGGCCTGGGATTGGCAGTTGGGCGGCAAATTAAATGGGGTCGTCGCTGGGGAATCGCCGACAGCGTGGGTGGTAAGAATCTGACCGACTCGGACAGACGCCTTGTTTGTGCGTTGGCGCCTGCCGCGGGGTATGGGAACAACAAGACATAAAGAAGTTGTAAAAATCGTGAATGTTTGACATCAGGGTAGAATGATTGTATTAGGGAACATAGCAATAAAAGAAACAAGTATTAGGTCTGCAACTAAGTATACAATTGTCTGCGATTGGTTAGTAGACAAATTCAAATTTACATACGAGGAAAAATAAAGCTAAGAAAAAATTTACCCAGTTAAAATGATCTTCTTAAGAATTATTCTGTCTGGGTCCACTGATTTTAGTGAACCAATGGCAGCAACAGCAGGAGCTTCTCCATCCTGAATCTTCAGGACAACCAATGGTCGTGAAGGAAAACTAATGCGAGCATAAACAGTTGCCACAGAATAACGTCTTGCATGTAGAAATCTCTCCATCTTATGCTTATCAGAGTTCAAGTTGTCGGAAGAAAACAATGGCCTGAAAATAAAGCATGTTGAAGACTCTTCAACTTGTAAGTCCTTTATCGATAGAACTATAAGGAAGCCTCAGTAAACATCTAAACACCAAAAGTTCACCATAATAGTACCTTGCCAAGAACTGACGGACCCCTACATGAAAACTGAGCATCTCCTTGGACTGTATAGGGGCATCATAAGAGTCATGTTTCTTAATGCTGCAGAACAGAGAAGAACATAAGAAATGCCTTTCAAGCTTTAGCCCAGCTATATAATGCTGAACTTATTAAATTGAGCTTAGCAGGTATTGGTCTTAGGACAATTGTTCTTCAGTTGATTTCATTGATCCATCCATCATCAGGTTCTCATAAGTACCAATTTAAAGCTGAGAATCCATCATATAGTAATTTGTATGTAGACTTGTTCACATGGATTAAATAATTTGATCATAATTTCAAGAATGGAGTTGTAACAAATGGGAAGAAATCATAAGAACAAGACAATGTACAATGTCTCACAGAGTGCTCCCACTGATGATCTCACGAATGAGGATTCATAAATCATGTAGGTTATCCACAATGTTCCTAATGATTTGTTACATCATACAATGTAGATGATACCTAAAGATAATTAATGTGTTGGTGATGAAGGAACATTTATGATTGAATTTTAGCATAAGCAGACTCAATGGACACATAAGATTAAGGCAACTAGAATATACCCACATACAAGCACAGGCACCTTCCTTGAAGATATCCTGGCAGCGACATCCAAAGGTACATTTTTCAAGTATAGTCTCACATACGATCCTATAGGAGCACATTCATGCATGTTTCCTTCGTCCACCTCACGCATCTTTGCAAGGACATTCTTTTGTGTTTTAGCAAAATTGTCAAAAGCAAAAATTCTTGCATATTCAGGAGGCAATGATTCCTGCCAATGAAGATAGTATATATGATATAAAAGAGAAATAAATAATTAACAAAAAAAAACTACTATAGGTTGCGCACTTTAGGATCCCATGAAGAGGTTCAAAAAGACTTTGAGTCCTCTGTATTTGGCAAAGCGCTTTTTAGCTTCATCAGGAAACTCTACAGGAAATAAGAGGTATTAGTTGATTAGAGCATTAAAATATAAGCACAAAGGTATTCAAATATATAATTGAACCATTAATGAAAACAATAGTGTATCATCCACTGAAAGAAATAGGTGTTCACAATTCATGTTCATCTGAAGCAAAACAAATTAACTGGAAAAGAAAAGAATTGCTCTAACTGAAATTGCTTTCAAGAATGCAAATGATGATATTCCATTTCTTATGTCATGTATAATAGATGAGATTCTCAACAATTACAGATTATAAGGTGGAGATTCTTCTTCGTTTTCTTTTTTTTTGTATGTAATCGGACAGATCAGAAGTACCTTGATCGTCAACATATGCTTCCTTAATTTTCTTAATCTCTGCTTCTATCTGCTCCTTTGTCATGTTTTCATTATCCTGTAACATGTCATATTATATTCACATAAGACATTGACATGGAGAAACAAACAGAACATACGTAGTCAGATAAGTTACAAAAATTTCAAACTCAGATGATTGGCATGAAAGCCATGCATAGAATATTTAAGCAAAACAAAAAGTGGAGCTACAACCAAACAATATCTGAATGATCAGAATTTAAGAAGTATGCATTTATTTAGATCAGCAAGTGTGCAAACTCACAACTATCTCAATATCTCCAATAGTTTTATCATCAAAATTTTCACTGATAAATTGGCCATCAATATCTGAACCATCAGAATCTTCTTGAGCTGTTCGGCCTTCATGTTCATACATTATCATACCATAATCATCCTCGTCACTAAGATCCAAGTCATCATCTATATCCTCCACAATCCAAGCAGCCTAGAAAACATGGCAAGTAAATCTGGACAATCAAGTTTTTCCACCTATGCATAGCAAGGAAAACTGAAAGAAAGTAGATGCAAACAGACCAAAAAAATAGTTAACCACGCACCCAGAAAAAAAAAAGTGTAGTATATATGCCAATGCTAAGATGATGTATAGAGTTTAACTGGAAAAACTATGACCTAGGAGTAATTAGGTGTGCCTACAATAGATTGATAAAACTAGACAAAATAGATTATGATGGCCACTTGATAGACTTTGATTAGTAGATAAGCTAGAAGAAATTAGGTTTGAAGTTGTGAGGATTAAAAGCCTTGAAGGGAGACCAAAAATTTTAATAAACACAACTATAAGTATACTAAAAAAATTGACTATTTGCAGTGATAATCACAATCGGATAAGATCCCAGCAATCTGTTACAACTAGTTGGATCTTGGGACTCACAGTTTATTAATATTGTACTTGGAAATGGGAAAAAAAGAAGGAAAATATGTAATAACTCAAAAGGCAACATAACCTGGTAATCTGAAGTGCCTTGAGGAAGTCTCTTCCTAACCAACTTCCACTCTTTGTTATTTGTCTCAGCTTCAGCCATCTCTGCTTCTGTTGGCCATGTCTACTCAACATATACATATCAGCAAACATAAACTAGCCTATTGAAGCAAAAAAATTATGACTGCAATGAACAGGAAACATTTGCAAGAAACATTAAGATTACCAATTAAGATGATATCCATGGTAACCAACAGAAAAAAATTGGCTTCTTAGCTTCCATAAAAAATGTTTTATTTGACACACATTAATTAACACGGACTATAAACCACACCCAAATATGTACAAAATTGTTTTATCAGGCACATTATAGTAATGATATTGCAGGTTCAATTGCTCTCAGGTTATCTTCCTGTGCACACTAAGATTTGAAGCAAAAAAAGGGGAAGCTTTGTCCTTTAAATTTTCTAAATTGGCAAGTGGACCATGAGGCACACCACATGTACAGAGACAAAACTAGGTGCCTGTTAAGGCATTTATTCATTTAATTTTATTAAGAGAATTGTTTTGCCTACAATGCACAGATAGCAGTGAACAGTAATATAAAGAGAATTGCTTTGCCTACAATGCACAGTAAGCAGTGGACAGTAATATGGATATGACAACAGGAACCTATGGCTCACACGACAAATCCTAAGATTTACTGCTCCAGCATAATCTCATTTGGAAACTGCTTGGCTGCAATATACTTATTGAACACTAAAAAGAACAATCTTTGGAACCATATAACTCCAATAAGCACTTCATGACCAGTCAGCTCAAAACCTCTAGCCAACTGGTTCGACTAGTATTGTAAATCATACTCGCTAACCTGGCTGCAATATACTTATAAAAAATAGCCTTTTATACGGTTAAAACAAACAGATACGGAGAGCCCGGCTTTGCTGCGATGTATCCGAGCAGTACGTGCGCCCTTCACTGCTTTCCAGTGAGAATCCGGCTTCCCGATGCGTTTATTATCTAAATACCCACGGACGGTTCTTACATGAAACTTGCACCATCGAGAAAAGCCAAATTATCGGAACATGAGCCAGACTCACCAGTGCCGGAGATACGGTGGAGCTGACGAGAAGCTCTGGACGCGAAGCTGCTCTTGTCAGCCTTGTTCGCCTGCGTGCGCGAGCCTCCCATGGAGGCGTAGTAGTGTACGAAGCTAAGCGAGACAAACCCAAGAGGATCCAAGCAGCACGATCGCACCACGCTTCAAGAGCGGCCAAATCGAATGGCACAAACCCCAGCGGAGCCGAGGCGACGACGGCCGGCGGAGCAGCACTCAGCGACCAGGGTTTCGATCCAAGACGAGGGGGGAAGAGAGCTTATTTATATGTAATCGGGTTATTGGATTTGGATCCACTTCTATGAATAACGGGCTATTGGATTTGGATCAATCTTCTTGAGTTGATCAACTTTCACTGAGTGCTAACGTTTTCATAATACTCCTTCAGTTTTAATAAATTATACTTTACCTTGTCACATTTGTGAAGTACTGCCCTCTAAGATTAATATCATTGGGTCAAAATGAGTGTTAATGATAAAAATATTATTTAAATTTTAAAATTATCAAATATTTTTTAAAATTTTTAATGTTTCTCTTGACTATTAATATCATTATTTAAAAAAAAAACACCAAGTAAGAGAGGTTTTAGTTAAGAAGAAAATGATAATTGGCAACATTTGTAAAAACTTTATAGTGATTAGTAATATGTATAAATTGGCATGTCCAAACTACTATGCATAAATTAAAGTTGAATCGTCTTATTTCCTAGATTAGTGTAATGAAAAGTTGTTCTAATTTTATTTACTATTTGATACTTCAAACTTCCATTTCTTGATTTTTTTTTTCTACTTCCAAAAATGAGCGTAAAGTTTGTGATTATTTTAAAAAGTATTTAATGAGCGTAAAACCAAATTGATTAGAAGGTTTAAAAATCTAAATATAACTTGGATTTTATTCTAAAATTTAAATTTAATACTCTAATAGGGATTAAATATTTAGGTTTATTAGATTTTTTTTCTTTTTTTAGTAAAAAAATTGCCCCAAAAATAATTTCTCGCGCGTACATATATATCAACCCACGCAGGTCATTTGTTCCACCCATTTGCCTTTGCCTTTGCCTTTGCCTTTGCCTTCTCCACTGTTCGACTTGATCTTGCATCCCCTTCGTCTGCCTTCTCCAATCTCCTACCGCAATTCTCATCCAATCATCATCTCCAAGATCTCACCTTTCTCCTCTACAGATTTTTACCGACTATTTCAATCCGATAAAGAGTCTTGTTCCAATGAGAATTCGAGCAGCAAAGGCTCCACCTTTGAGCTCCATTTCCAATCCCTACCTCGCTCATCCGCGTCCCCCGCTTCCAGTGATCGCTGCGCAGGTCTCGATCTTCTGGTGCTGGCCGTCATTGAAGTATTCGGGGACAGAGCTCTGGACTCGGAGCGCATTGGAAGCAATGGAATCGGCGAGGAGGAGAAGGGGAAGCGGGAGGCGGTGGAGAAGCAGGAGGAGGATACGGGCGGCGGAGTGGAAGCTGGTTCGGAGAGGAATCCGAGGAAGAGGCAATTGGCAATGCCCTCGAGGTTCCACGATTCCGTGATGCAGCCATGGAAGCGGAGCACACGGCGACGAGCAGTGAAGAACAAGGGATCCGATTGAGTGCAGAGCTGGGGTTTCGGTACTTCCCTTTCTACTCGACTTTATCTGATCGATTGTTGTCGAGGGGACGAGAATTTTTGTAGGGATTGGGCGAAAAATGGATGGAACATCAAGTTGCTGCTTTTCTAGTTAAATTACTTCCTCTACACTGTCAGATTGATACATAGATGTTTTCTTCTTCATGTTGATACATAATGAAGATCTCAGAGCTTTTCGGTTGGAAGAACTAAATGGTTTTAGTTTAATAGTTTAATAGTTTCTAGCACACAAATGAGATGGTTCCTTTTTCTTCATTTGTATTATTTTTCTTTGGAATTTGAGTTTCAGTTGGTGATTGTTTAGTAAGCATGTCTTGGCATTTGGATCACCAATTAATGCTCATGATCGTTTTGCCATGATTCATCAGAGTAGAAAAGCTTCTCTTATTTACAGTTTGATCAGTGTATTAACTTGTCTTCTTATCACTATCTCGAAAAAAAGTTGTATCCCTTCTTTGTTGTTATAGTTGCAAGTTCTTGTTCATGCATCTTTCTCCCTGTCGGATCAATCTCTTCAAAAAATTGATTATTTTGTAGTCGCAATGTTATCATCCACCATTTTAATCGAAGAGAACATCAGTTTGTAGTTTTTTTTGTTGATATTATCGATAAAATGTAGCTTAAACATACACAGGATGGCTTGATGATTCAAGATTGAAGATAAAATACAATAATTAGTTGATGATCAACAAACTAACCTGTTCAATTAGCTGATTATAAACGACATTCTAAAAATCTAATAATACTATATCACTAATTAGCTGATTATAGTTTTATATTTATAATTGCTATATTAGTATGTAATTGGGCAGTTTAGATTGATAAGCAACAAACTAACCTGTTCAATTTTATTCATTTACGTTATCAATTTTGGGTTAGACATGCCTACCCTGTTCATCATGTCTATGATAGTCAAGATACAGGTGATGATCATCGATTCGAAGAAATTATACTCGATCGAATATCTCCACAAGCACACGAGTATCACAGTTGAACAAGAACATTCCATATCTACAAGCAGCCATCGTTTTCATACACACAATGCAATTTGAGGCAATCAAACAATAGAGAGGTATTATAGCAGATAGACACAGTAAATATGCATTGTTTTGCAGCTACTGTACATTTAGGTTTATCATCTGATATAAATATAAACACCAATGCTATTGGTTATTTGACGACGAAGATAGACGAAAACTACTAGGCATCCAAAAGACCAGAACTGATTTACACCAAAAAACCTAATACTCAATCTTGGGTAAAGGCTCCGTGTGTATAACTAATTCCTGATTCCTTACTGGTAGCAAGATGTTTCTCCTGCAAGAGTAACAACACAAGAAATGTCATTTTAAATGTTCTGCTAGATCAACGTTCTTCATCAGCACAAAAAGTTGAAATCCTAAAGAAAAGCTCATTTCAAACTTTGCAACCATATGCAAGAAGACTCTTCTTCATTTAATTATATTGACAAACTGGGGAATTTTTGGGTTGATTGAAGATTTTAAGAATATAGCAAAGAAAGTTAATTTTATATCCGAAACCCCTCAAAAAGGGTGGCATTTCATCTAGGATAATTGAAATGTTTTCACTCATGAATGAAGAAAATTTGAAAATGTGCTAAACATTGATGATATTTTGCGTGAATACAATGAAAGCATCCTTTACTTGAGAAAGCAAATTATTGTATTTTTATCTTGTTTCAAGGTTTGATCTAAAGGTTCTATCTGATAGAGTGATATCAATCAACATGTAGAAAGGAAACTTACAAATAACCAAAACTTTCATCAAGAGTAACATACACTTAGACATATATAGTCTACGACTTCCAGAATATATCAATGAAGCAACTACATATCCAAGAAATATGATAACAGATTGTTCTGGCAACAAAAGTGTTTATCATGCTCAAAAGAGCAGCAGTGATTATGAGTAAAACTTTTGCAAGTTCAAAAGAAACATATATTTGTACATATGCAAAACCAACCAGTTCATGCAAAGAGTAACCATCCTTTTGAGAAAGGTCATGAATGGCAAAAGAATATTATGCTCAAATAAATGCAAAGGTACAAGTAAGACTTATATGAGCATCAGAGAAATTAATGTTTTTGACACAGTATATGAGTAAATCCAATAACCTACTTGATGTCATGTACTACTTATCCTGCTGATTTTATCCTGTCGCCACTCTTTTCCTAGATAACATGCCAATAGGAACATTATCAGCCTTGAGAAGAAACAATGGTCAAAACATCCACACCAAATTATAATAATTGACAAACCACAACTGGAGCTGAATCCTTCCGAATCTTCCGAGTTGGGTTCCTCATTGTCACAAATTCCTCTGAGGAGGTTGGGTGAATTCCAACAGTGGAATCAAAATCTGATTTCGTTAGTCCAGCTTTTACAGCAATACCAATCCCCTGAAATTATATGAAACTAAACTTTGTGGGCTAAATTGGGGAAACCAGAATAGAAAAGTATGCACTTGAACTAGAGGACACTAACCTGTATAATCTCTGGTGCATCGTCCCCACACATGTGAACACCTAATACTTTATTTGTATTCGCACACACGATGAGTTTCATAAACACACGATCAGGCAGACCAGAGAGGGTAGCCTTAAGAGGCCTAAAGTTGGTGGTATAAATATCAACATCACCATACTCTTGGATAGCCTACATCAGTTAAATTGTTCATATGGAAATAAAACTTGAAAGTCCTTTCATAAGTACGATTATTGTGCACAAAGTTTGCCTCACCTGCTCCTCAGTTAGACCAACTTGTCCAATTGGAGGTTGACAAAATACAGCAGAAGGCACAGCTCTGTTATAAATGCAAAAGAATTAGTTTGATAAGTTTATCTAACTCAAAGATTGTGTAACATTTACTGAGAGTTTGAATTCACAAACTGAAGCCTAGAAGTACATATGGGTATCTACTGTACACATAATTATTAAATTTTAAGCTGTAATGTTATTGAATTTGAATTCACAAACTCGAGCCTAGAAGTACATATGAGCATGTAGTGGACATATAATTATTAAATTTAAGTTGTATAAAGGCTCATCTTTAATCTGCACTATTGCATCTTTGTTGGTCAACCAAGAGCACAAATCGCAAGAAATATTACCTGTAAAAATGTAGCCTACTCAAAACCCAATGGATAGTTATTAAAGATCACAAGTAGTCTCACGTTCAAATAAGCAATGCACATGAAGCACTTAATCCTCAGGAATAGGAAAAGATGCCCCAAGGTCTTGGGAAGCATATATGAAGATTTCTTATTTTGTTAGCAAGTATCATAATTAAACCATTCAACAATACTAGGACTATAAATAGTTGAAAAATAAAGGTCAAACTGAGAAACCTAGAACCAGAGCATTCCATGAACTCCAATATTATATTTTAACCTTCCTACTGTATGTGGAGTTTTGAAAATAGAAGTGACCGGAAGCTCTAAAGTTTTTGAAGGTTTCTTCAGATCTTCCTGCAAACAACCAGAAACACCTAGGAACCTGTTCCGCTCAATTAAAATTCTGGGAAGCTTATGGATTAAAAAGACAAACTCAAATTAATCCTCAGATTGGGTACCTTAAAAGAAGGAAAAGAATGAAGGTGATACAAACCGCGATGATTCCGTAGGAGAGGGAAAAAATTGCAAGCTTATTATGAGAGAGCCCATCATTCTCCCTAGTGTTTGTTTTGAAGGGGAAAACATTGATTTTCTAAAGGAACAAAGAGGAATTTTGAGATATATATCATTTCTTGTTGACAGTATATGCAAGTTACATAATCAGATTTTCCTTGAATCTCAAGACCAAGAAACATACCACTCAGACTGGAAACCAATTACAGATAAGACTTAAAATACCTACATGTACAAATTCAGGATATGTTATGATTTCTAATTGATAATTAGTGTTTGTATGTATGTGACAAAAGTTTACAGCTTAGACTTGATGACAGACTTCAAGCTACTAAAGACATCCTCAAACAGATTTATTTGTCCCAATATAGCATCTTCCATTAGTACTGATGAGGTACTTTTGAAGTGGTTATCACAGTATCTGAAATTTTTGCCCTTTGGCCACAGAAGCCCTTTTTATTGCTTCATTGATGTAATTAGTTTTCCCAAACAATTATCAAGTTTAGTAAATTTTTCATTAATGATGAGATTCTTCTTCTGCTTAACTTTAAAGTTTCCCTTTTGTGTAAAACCAGAAATCAGAAGGTGCAGCAAGATCCTGGTACCATGTGTATAACCAAATATAGCTAACAAAATAAGAAAGTGTTGCTTAAATAAATGTGATAAATCACATTGAAAGATCAGATATGAAACTGCAAATAAACATGATCCATCCACAATAGAAATAACTAAAACTCTGAAAAATGATTATTCAGTTAACTACTGGATCTTGACCAAGAAATGAAAAGATAAACTCAGAAGAATGACCATCTAGTTAACCTTAGCTGCTGGATCTTGACTAGAATATGAAAGATTCTGAACATTCTCTTGTCGTGATGTTCTTCTTTAAATTATCGTACCAATTTAACGAGCTTGTATATCACTCTTTAAATTGCCACTGAAATGCTGTAAATACATACCTGTAATCGGGCTTTGTTGGTTCATTAAGAAAGACAGTTTTAGCAAATGCCCCTCCTTCCATTAGTGCAACAGGAGTCAAATTTAACCTATCTGTAACATCTCCAACAGCCCAGATGGAATCTACTGATGTCCGAGAGTACTCATCAACCTAGAGGAAATCAATAGATAGAATCAATATGTTTTGAAAACTTCCAGTGAGTAAATGAAGTACAGAGTAAAAATACCAGAATGGCACCATTCTCAGCCAAGTCTACTCCAACATTCTCTAGTCCCAAGTTCTGCATGTATGAAAGAAAATTATATATAGACATTATACTAGGTTTGTGACATAACATATAAGTTAAATTCAACCCCCAAACAACAAACCTTTGTATTCGGTCTTCGACCTGTTGCAAACATTATATGTGAAAAACCATCAACTGTTCCTTTGTTAGTCCTAAGTGATAGTAATCCATCTGTTGATTTAACAATTGCCTGAGGAGCCTCCTCTACATGAAACTCAATGCCCCGCAAGGACATCTGTTCAGAAACAAAGTCTCTAATCTGCAGGAACCAAACTGTGAGAGGATGAATCCACAATCAAAAACATAAATGTACTCCTCTTAATTCAAGTTAGCTTACTCACCTCTTCATCAAATCCCCTCAACACTTTCTTTTGTCGAATAAATACATGAACCTCACTCTTCAACCCGTTGAAGATGCCAGCAAACTCTAAAGCAATATACCCACCTCCTACTATTGCAATCTTTTCTGGTTTTGAAGGCAAGTCTAATGCAGCGTCTGAGTCAATAGCATATTCTATACCAGGAATCTCTGGAAGATTAGGCCGCCCACCAACTGAGATAAGTATATGCCCAGCCGTGTAGCGTTTCCCATCGACTTCAACAGTATGTGGATCAACTATCTGTACCATCAAGACCAAGAAAACAAATAAGCCATAACAATCAAAATCATATGTTCATTAAAATAAACTAAAATTTTAACTGATTACAAAAGTACATCTAACCTTTCCACGGCCTTCAATTAAAGTGACACCAGCATTTTGAAGGACATTTTTGTAGATTCCTGTGAGACGTTGTAGTTCTGCATTCTTGTTAGCTATAAGGGTACTCCAGTCATGTTTTGGATCAGATTCATATGCCCATCCAAAGCCATGACTCTCTTCAAAGTCATGGGAATATTGAGATGCATACACAAAAAGTTTCTTTGGGACACACCCACGAAGCACACATCTATATAAGAAAGAAGTATATAATCATATATATGAACAAAAGATGAATACAATAAAAATAAATGTCAATCATAGAATAGTATATTTCCCCTCCGTTTGCTAAGAAAATCATTCTTACTTGAGGAACTTGTATCGAATCATGTGCTTTGGATGTGTAGCTTTCATGATGAACGAGATGGACTAAAAAAGAAGAATGAGTTGAAAGTGCCAAAAGTTTATTCACATATGATACCTCAACCCTATTATACTAAATCACAAGGCAAAGTTGGTGATCATTTATGTCTTTAGCATGATACTCTCTAAAAACAACTCTAGGTTGATTCACAACTTCATGCCTGGCTATCTTTGTTCTTCTGTTGTTCATTTTTTTTTACCTTTGAACAAATTGTCATTCCCTGCGTACAACATGTCTAGTTGTCTACCTTTAAACTACGTGCCTCGTTTTGGTTTTTCTTTAAATGATCTATCAGCCACAAAATCAATGTGTTAGTAAATATGGAACATCTCGTGTATTAGCATGGACTAAGCTACAAATATATAAATGCCTGTTCAATGATCTTCAACGATCTATCAGTTAAAAAGTATAGATTATAGAATTTGAGACCTTGACAATACACCTCCCAGAACAAACTGGAAATCTCAATCTACTTGCAAGAATGAGTAATACGAAATGGTAATAGCAATTTATCAAAACAAACATAATTCTCCACATCAAAAGAAAAGCTAAATAGAAGAACCAATACAGGGAGAAAAGGGGAAAGGGGTAAAAGGAAACGATATTCTAATAAGGAAAAGGAATCAGAAAATAATCAACACATAGTCTATTCAAGTATGAAAACCCAAAATTCTGGAGATGATCCAAGGTTGATAAAACAATCCAAGGTCAAAACCTTACTCTTTGACATCATGAATTTCTCAAAACCTTACTCTTTGACATCATGAATTTCAATAGATTAATCATCTCAAGTACAATTTTTTAACAGTAAGCCCTGAAAAAAAAACATCGACACCAGCATCTTACTGCAGAAGCGACTTACACAGTAAAAGAACAACATATGAATCAGGGGTAAAATTTTCAGTCAATTAGACAGCGCAGATGAATAAAAGAGAAATCTTACGTTCCTCCGACCCCGCCGGCATTTTCCGAGGATATGGTCGCGAACGGTAGCTCGCAGATGGCCACCTTGGCGCCATAGGTCGCCGCGAACCGCGAGGCGCGGACCCCTCCGCTGCCGGCGCCGATAGTGAATAGGTCGAAGTCGAATTGGCGGGAGTAGGAGGCACCGTTTCCTCCGTCGGCGCAGGCGCGGACGGGAAGACGGCGAAAGGGGAGGAGGGAAGGGAGAGGTGGGAGCGGGGACGATCGCAGGGCCCTCGAGGAGGCGGCGAAGGGAGGTTTGAGGGAGATGGAGAGGAAAGTCGTGGAGATGGTTCGGAGAGCGACGGCGGAGGAGAGGGCGGGAGGCGGTGCTCGGAGAGACAGGGCGGCCGCCATCGCGCGAGTTGGGTTACAGCAAGAAGCAAAGTGAGATTGAACAGATGGAATAAATTTATAGAACAAAAATCCAACTTTTCACGGGCAACTCTTCATGGGCAACAAATAGGAGGACGAAATCAAATTTTTTTTTTATATAAAAAATTGTCTAAATTATGCATTTGATGTACTTATTTTATCATTTCTCTTGAAATAAATTTTCTTAAAATAAACTGGAATTGTTAATTTTTATAGAATTATTATGTTTTTTTCATCCTATTGCTTGTTTATCATTATTTAAAATTTTCATGAATATGAACACATCTTTAAAATATTCATTCCTATTCAGATTTAATTGTTTAATTTACTCCTTGAATATTTCACTACTTCAGTAAAAATTATAATTTACCATCTCAACAGCCTCATATCCACGATCATCTTTGAGAAAAACAATTAAAAAACTACAATTGATCACGATATAGGAGGACATTACTTCGACTTTACTAAGATTTGATTCTTGCCCACTTCAACAACTCTACTTTCGTCATAACCAACTCAACTTTAAATATTTCACTACACCACACTCGGAGTTGCGAAGCTATTCATTTTTTATTATCCCATTTGATGAACCAAATGCAAGTGTGTATAAAGTTCCTTTACCAAAGTTTTCTTATTCCTATAAAATGAATACATTACAAGAATTAAATTCCATGATTTTTCTTCCAAACCAAGGAGTGTCAATTACCTCTTGTTCTTCATAAATAGTGCAATGATAACGGCAGCACTATAATAACAAGCCAGCCACCTTTCTTGATGCATGGCTTGGCTTGTTAAGTTGGTTGATGATTCACATGGTCTTGTTGATTCCAAAGCAAAAAATCTCACCATAACCATCAACCAGGTGCCTAACTATTCAGAACTTGTGATTGTGCACTGTTTACGAATGTGGCACCCTTGTTGAGCCCTTCATCAACTAGAATTCTCACTGCTTCCAGTCCTCTTTGAAAGGCAAAATCTAGCTGCAGAAACCAGATTGTAACATTCAGATGTTTGGCTGATCAATCAGCTATTGTCGTTGAATCAGATAAGGAAAGATGTAAAAACCTCCTCTTGTTCCTTTTTGTTGAAGGGTCGGAGAACAAAGCTCGCAGGATCCATTTTCCCGGGGGGTCTTCCGATACCTTGACAGGAATGTATATTAGGTTTAGAAAACCATGTGAACTGTATCTGAAAGTTGCCTAGCTCACCTATTCTTAAACGAGGAAATTCATGACTTCCTTTCAGGTGATTGATCACGCTCCGCATCCTGTTAGAACAATCTCTGTTGCTTAATAATGCATAGTTTCATCAAGATGAATACAATACAAATATAAATGGTAGATAATTTGGGTCACTGAAGTTGTTAGATTAAGAACTGAAATGATACTCTAGATGAAGTTCAGAATCACCTAGAAGACTATTAAGATGTAAATCAAATCTTGACTTAACCTAGTCCACCAGTATCCATTCAATGTTCTAAGGCCATTTCCTTAGATGGTTAAGTCATTCAAAATGTGGGTGTATATAAGCATTGCCTTGTCGTAGATCTTCCATTATCCTGGCATCTCTGAGTTCGCAGCAATACCACCAGTAATCTCAAGTATTGCCCTTTCATCCTTGAACTATGTTTGAACACCATTCAAGTCATGTGAACATTATGAAGAAGCTCATATTAGTCTGAATAGTGAATAGTAAGAATAATCTGGTCCCGGTTCATGAGAAGGCTTCCAATTTTTGGTGAAATGAACTCACTACTCTTAACACATAGTGCAAAAAACTTGGTGGGAAGAAATATATTACCCGTTATGGCCGCCGTGTCCACCTTTTGGCAATAAACGCAGTTTTGCAAATGGCAAATCTAAATCATCATACATCTACATAGCAAAGGCATTGGATTATCATAGAACATAAAGTTACAAATAACGGTCACCTAGTAATCACAACGAAAGCATTTTACCAAAAGCACTTGATTGAGAGGTACATTGAAGTATGATATTATTGGTCCAACCTGCAATAGTGTCCAAGATATAACAGTTCAGAAATTGCATACAGATATTGGCATATAAACTTATCGATTGGAAAATGGCAGTATTAGTTACCGATTCACCGCTAGCATTCATGAAGGTTTGTGGTTTTGCAAGCATGACAGGAACATCACGAATGAAACCTGAGTAAAGAAAAGAAAGTAGAGCCTCCCAAATTAGATAAGGACAAACTTCCAAAAGATAGGATTGCATTTTTCACATGCCACTCTTTTGGACATAATTGATTTAGTTTGTGTAAAGTTGAAAATAGGTAGTCATGTTACTGATTGGATGGGGCATAATTACAAACATATTCATGTGATCAAGACACAACTTATAAACAAGAACTCGAGGTGAGTCATTGCAAAGCAGAAAGAACACAGGAGATTATGGTTTAACGAAAATCCAGTATACAATCTTCTAACTGATCCATGAAACAACATAGACATGCAACAAGTAATGAAATTGAGTAGCAGGGTTGCATCAAAATTCAATTGTAATATTGAATATTGATGGGCATTTTGACATCCAAATTTACCAGAATTACCTTTTCCAAACAGAGCTCTTGAACGCATAGTACTCATAGATATGCCTTCAGATTCTGCTATAAAATCTATCATCTCAAAACCCACCTAAAACAAAAGACATTACTACATTAAGATTAAGAGTTAAAGCTAATGATCTAATGATCATGCTATGATGGATAGGATGGTGCATTTGAAGTTTCAGAAAAGCATTAAGCAAATTGGGTAAGCAACCGGTATGATACATTGAAAAAAGTTACGAAACATTTCGACTTCAGGATGTGAAGGATATTAACCCTATATCACTGGTGTTTTATAATTGATTACTCAGTACAATTTCTTTAAAGTGCTCTTGGCCTAGAATACCTCTTTTAAGTATGACTTGCTTGCTACATTTAACTCATGGATCAACCACTCTTTGCTAATATAGGACTAAAGAGGAATTTGAATGAGGTGCGAGATATGGGAGGTCAGACAACACATTGTTTCCTTTCCATATGTAGAGTTTATCATTGTTGTTGAGCCAGTCAACCCACATTGCAATACCACACAAAATGCTCTCCTGTGTCGAATAAATTGTGTAGACAAGCTCCCTGGGATGACCCTTCCATTGGCAAGTTGGCCACCATAAATAAGCCAACAATGCTCTCTAATGGAGCAGTTTCAGAGCTCTTTGAAATTGACCTCGTTAAAATCCACCCTTCGGCCCAATTTAGACATCAATACAGCCATCAGTGTATCTATTCCTATTCTCCCATAGAGAAGATTGAGTGCCAGCAAAGTGGCGACCAAGACAGATAGTCCACGAGTGAGCGTAGTTCGAAGCCCATAACGCTAACCATACAAGGAAGCGAAGCAAGCTTATGTAGGCTACACATTTATCGATTTGCAAAGCTCTCCAAACCAAAAAATTTATAACGAGTATGACATAAAACCATACGTGTATGAGGCATTTTATCAAAACAAAACGGAACGTTCAAATTACAAATTTATAAAGGTACTCGAGCTCTTACATTGTGCCGTGTCCCCTGATATATCTTTCCAGGGTTTCCGAGCCCGACGAGGAGCCAAGGCCTGCGGCTAGATTCGCTGGGGGCCAAGGAGGAAGCGGAGGCGTGAGGAGGCGAGAGAGGGCGCGGGCGCTGCGTCGACAAGGGCGGCTGCTGCATCGTCCTCCGAGCTGCGCTAGCGAAGACTGGGAAGGGAAGCCGCAGGCTTCCAGCGGAGGAGACGACTGCGCCCAGCATCACATCAAACAGAGGTGCCGTCACGCAGCCGCAACGGATGAACAGCGACACAGCGGAGAAACCCTCGCCATTTGCCTGGGAAATCTATTGGAGAATGATCCGACCCAACGTGACCGGACGAGCGAAGAAGATTTTGTTTGTCCTTTTTTTTAAGTACCCCCTATAGTCTTATTATTATCATTCTAACCCCTGTACTCACAAATGTTAGCGAAATGCCTTCTACAGTTCGATTATTAACATTTTACTCCCCACCTATTTACCAATTAGCCTGGATAAAACAACAGTAATCACAAAAGTATAAAGGCACTAATATTATCCCTTATATTATTATTTTCTTTATAAATCAGCTTTTTAAGATAAGTTTCAATTCTTTTAAGACACTAATAAGCTGTAACTGACTCTAAAATGCGTGTTTCAGATGAAAGTTAATTCATATATAACAATTTCCAATGAAATATTCATTTGAGTTATCAAGCAACGGAAGAGGACAGGATAAGGAATCCTTGTTCCAACAAATGTCAACACTTTTATTAAAAACCAGTCACCTTGATTTAATCAAATTTGCTGTTTTGAAGGTGACTGGTTTTGAAGAACATCAGTCATGGAGGCTGAATCAAAGAGCGAGGTCTGAAACAAAGAGATACATTTCAAAGTGTTGAGCAAATCATTGGCTGCGAGTAGGTCCTTGAATTTGGAATACAACTATTCGCAGAGAATTTAAATAGAACTATGAAGTTTCTGCAACAAATACGTTCACCCTGACCTCCTAACTCAAAATAACAATTGAAATCATGACCTTTAAGTGTAGCAAAACAGCATAGTCAATTAAGACAGACGACATCAACAATCTCTACTATGTAGCATAACATATGTGCGAGGCAAAGCTGCAATGGTTTGGGATCTCATCAGCATTGACCCACTTCTCCAACGGTCAACACATCAATCTCAGTGGTCTGCTCTATGAGGTATGGAAACGTGTGCTTGAGCAACCAATTTCAATTCGTTCAAAGAAAATAGGGAACACCTGACCGCGGTCCCCGCATTTGATTATTCTCCTCTGTTTCTGTGAAGAATTTCACCTCCCTTTCCTGTCATCATGAAGGGAAAAATCTTGAAAAAAGGGAATGGAATATTAGGATCGGAAGTGCTTCAAATTTTTAGTATGAGTTGCACAAGAAAGTAGACTGTTACATAGTTGGTAAAGGTCACTTCACAAAGGTTTAGACGTATCATGGTCATCTGAAATAAATAAGTTCGCAAACAACCCCAAGTCAGATATAAGTGCGGTTGTCATACCATGTTTTCGTTGAAGCTCAATATTGAAGCTACATTCCCACACCTGTAACAATAATTAGGCGCTGACCAAACCTGCAAAAAGTTTATACAGCCCATAGGAATTAGAATTTGCGAAGCTAGTCACCAGATAAAAATTCAAGCACATAAAGATATCTAGGAATAGATAAACGAAGGATCTAATTGATGGCTGAGAAACTTGTACTGCAAGTAACAAGGAAAGAGAGCTATTTGTGTTTGAGAATAACTTGCCGTTACGAGTCCCTTATCAAACATATACTTGAGGCCTTCTTGGACCAGCTGATGAGCCCGACAAACTAGATCTAGTTTGTTTATCTGATTGAACTGTGAATACAAAGCTTTTGATCAGTGCAACCAACTTAGCTACAAACAAGCTAAAAAAAATACAGAAATATCTGCGTACTTCTGTTGTAACCCTTGATCCAAATAGCCAACCTGCACCTCGAGGGCTAACGGCCCATGTATCAATTTCTTCTGGGTCACTCCACATGAGATCACAAAAAGGACCTTCATGGGGAATTTCACAGTTGCGATCAATAACCCTTATCTGCTCACCATAAAAAGAGAAAAAAGAATGAGGATACTAATTATAAGAAAGAAAGAAATCTGTCATTTTCCCAGATATGCATTTTTTTTGACATGCACTTGTACTTTTCATTCTTTTAATTTCCAAATGTAGTTCTCTCCGTATTATGAAACAATATCTTCCACTAGGTAACATAAGCAGCAGCAAGTTGCTCCAGACCAAGATATAGTAAGAACTGATCCAATATGAAGAAACATCTATATATTCCAACCAGATATTAAAGTTACTGAAGAAACAGACACATCGTTGCCATCAATGCATCAATTTGAAATTCCATTAAAATGCAACAGAAGGCATAGAGGTCATACTTAAAAAGAAAAAGTTTATAAACTCAAGACACCACTAACGTGATAACCAAAGGCATATTGGCAAACATAGTTTACAATTTTTGCACACAATTCAAAGCAAAGAAAAGCCGAACCTGGTCAATTGTTCTTACGTCTGGAGAAAGGCCACCATGGACACAAAGCACCTGCATTCAAATGTTATGTCAATAAAGCAATTGATTATCTAACACAGAGCAAGGGAAATTCATTCACTATCATAAGAGAATGCATGTGCACTCAAGTTTTAGTAAAATGGCTTACAGTTCCATCTATAATTGCTGATAGAGTAAGGTAATCAAATACATCTGTGCAATAGCGCCATGCATTTGCATTCCCGTACTTCCTCTGGCATTCATCATAAAATCCATAAACCTATGAAAGTTGCATTCCAAATTAATATATATTAAATTTGATTAAGCCCTGACATGGATAATGTAAAGATTTAACAGAATTATATAATGAAATGGGATTGTTATATGATTAATGAAAGTGCCATTCAGATCATGATTAGCCAAGAAAAAAATTGCAATATTTTCAAAACCAGCAAATTTGAATTTTTTTTTTTTTTTAAGCATCTATTTCCATTTTAAGTTTATACCTTCAAGGACTCTTAGCTATATACTTGTGTCAGACACACTACACTTTCATTGATAGCATGTTAAAAGGTATTTAGAAATAGCCACATCTAGATTCAAACTAGTGTTAGATATGCATGCACAAGGCAAAGTAGCAAAAGAACATGCAAACAGTAATTTTCATAGTCATAATGGATGCATTAACCAAAAACAACATCTCAGGATTGAAGGTCTAATTTAAAAGCACAGCATCATCCCTTCTTAAGATCAGGAATTTAAGCATCTAAATGAACACAACAAACCCCAAAAGGCCTTCAAGAAAACAATATTTTCTTTTACAACATACATCCAGTATAAAAATTAAAGATTGATACAGATATGAGTAGTGAAATATTGAAAAAGTGCAACAAATATGAATTATAGATATAGTGAAATAGGAAGGCGAGCTTTGACAAAGCTTTTATCTATCAAATCACAAAAGGACAGTTTATATAAAAATAAAGTGGTGCAATATGATATATGAGATACATATGCATAATTTTAAAAACTGAAGCAAGAAACAAATGCAACTAAAAGTGAAGAATATCAAATAGAACTTTGTAAAGAAAATGTTGCATCAAATAATTTTCATCTCTGCAAGGAAAGATCAGTATGCTTATGATTGACTCCGTAATAAACAGAGCACACTACCAAATAGAATTACCTGAGTTAACTGCCTGCTCTCATGATTGCCTCGCAAAAGGGTGATATTTGCAGGGTATCTGATGTACAAGGAAATCAAAAATTAAATAATATGAGTTGGGCGTACTTCGCGAAACTCAGGGAAATGGCTAAAAGTAGCTCCTGATAAGGATCAAAATGAATAGCTCCATAGAATTTTTTTTAAGAAAATGTTAAAAGTGTCATACACAAGAGTATATTCCCTGGGTTAAAATTATAAACACATTCTACAAAATAAAAGCATGAATTAAACCATTTTATCCCTTCCAAGGTGAGGTAGCGGAAAAAAGTAAGCTCCAGGTATTTAAACAGTAACACTCCACAAACAAGAAAAATAATGTTGCATGCATAGAGCTTGTAAACTGCATTTATAGAGTTCTACTATCACAAATATCCTTTCTAATGCCCAATCAGTTTGAAGAGAAGCGGGTACTAGTTGAGCATTCACCTATATTTAGTGGCCAAGAGATGTGGCATACATTAGAGGAATATTAAATTCCAAGCCTGATCAACTAACTCTGGAACTCAATGGAACTCAAAAGGAACAAATTCATCATATAGTGACCAAAATCTTATCCAAATAATCTCTTGAATAATTTCAACTATAATTATACTTCAGTAATAACTTGTTTTAGATTTTTGACACATCATTTCCACATTATTCCAATGTAATGGCCATGCATCTTGTTATTTTAGCATAATCAAGCACTTTCAAGTATTACAGAGAAATAATGGGAGACTAAGAGAGTTAAAAACAGACAATGTTAAAAACATACACTGATTACCTGGCTTTTAGCAGCAAAAGGATTGTGAAAACTTCAAGACTGTTATAACCACGATCAACAAAATCACCCTGGCAGATATATTGAGAAATTTTAAATCACAATACATAGTTGGTATTCTCACAAAAATATAAACAAACAAAATGGACCAATATTCTTCAGAAAATGAGAAATTCACCATAAAAATATAATTTGTCTCAGGAACATGACCTCCAGTTTGAAATAGCTTCATTAGATCATGAAACTGACCGTGAATGTCACCACAAACAGTGACAGGGCTATTAACAGGTTGTACATTTGACTCCTCTATAAGTATCTCTTTGACCTGTCAAGGAAATTAATATGAAAACTGGAAATTTTAGACGACAATTAGGATCATTAAAATATAACACCATCCTTGCAGACATATGGAGAGAGTATTGAAAATCATGGTTTTCCTTGGAGCTGTCAAGTATTTTTTAAGTCAATATATCAGTTTCTGTATGACAAACTCAGAAGGATGTTCACCAAATGGGGGCTTGCCTTCATGTATGTATTATATATAATATATAGGCAGGTTATCGGCCTTCCCCTTCCGCAGAAACAGATGTAATATTTTTTTCCCTCTCTTCCAAACACAAAAAAAACAAATAACATTGTTTCAGCACTTGCTATATACTTTAACATCTCTTTGCCTGACTGCCAAACAAAGTTTAGCTAAAAATGATTCTCACACTACATTTCAACATAAAATCGGAAAAAAGAGATGAAGATACTTCACTTAATCACCCAACTTGGAATTAGATACACCTCCTATCCTTACTTGTCAGCACTCAACAATGCAGTATGGAAGAAAAGAAAATTGGCAATCATGACTTTGTAGTTGCTATTAGATTGTTTCATGCTTTGACCACAAAATACAAAATAAGGCTCTTATCTGATCATCGAGCAATGTTAGTCTCAATTATCAAGAGTCCTAACTGGTCTAAAACTTTTACTTCAAATAAGGTGTTACTTTTATCAGCTGATTCGGAATCTAATGTAACCAACATAAAGAGGCAATATATTGTCCCACAAAGAAAATTGTTTTGGTCAAAGTTACTCTATATAGCCAAAGGGAGATCAAATGTATGTTTGTTTGTTTTTTTGTACAAGCTCTATATTTTACTCATGAATATTACTAATGATATAGCATTATGTAGAACTCCGTGGAGCGATAAAGATTCATGCACACTATCCCAACGAGTTGAGACAAATATATCTTAACATCAATAATAACTTGTTTAATTATAAGCGATTCCACAAAACATAGACAAGGAAATGCAGAAATTTGACGGGTTAAAATTCCTTCACAAAATCACTTTATCAAACTTCTAGTACAATTGGTCAACTAGCCACAGAACACAGTGGTTGATGGTGTGAAGAAAGGAACTTGAGTATATCAAAGGAGTCAAAAGTATTATGAAGTAGTCAACCACACTAAATGCAAGCCTATTACAAACTGTTCCCAAGCTTGTAAAGATGGAAGGATGCTGAAGAGGAAGTTGAAAACAGCTTCCCCAAGAAAAGAGAAATGTAAAATTTATATAAGTTGATGGATGAGACTCCAGTCTTACACCAAAATAAATTCTAAATATGAAGAAGAAATAATATATGTGATGATTAACCATTAATATCTGATAGACTGAGACGTTGAGCTAATAATAGTCATATTGTGAGAGTGCATGGTTGCGCTTGGACTAATGGGGTTGATCAATCAACAAATATTGAAACAAACAATATAAAAGTAAGATAACTGAAACTTGTGACGACCACAAAAGTTAAACTTGCCGTAGTTCCTCTTAATCAAGAATGCTTGGCAACATGTTCTCCAACTCACAATGACTTCAAAGAGTGTATCATAAAGACATCTCATGCGATGGAAATAATGTTAGATTACACGAATTTCATCTCCTCTCTTTTATGATTTCCAAACCAAGTGAATCTTGAAAAGGAAGATAAGTTGTGCTTGGATTACATATCGAGAAATAATTAACAGATCTAGATACTAATAAGAACTGCAGGCGTGTAACAAACCCTAGAAGAAGAGTCTTGGGGGAAAGCACAAATTAAGATCAATAGCAGAGACGGAAAAAATGCCCTAGCGTACATATTCGCAGAGGAGTTGAAGCTCGTGTTCCTCAAGATGCTGCCCTTCCTTCACCTTGGAGATCCATTGATCCAGCTCCATAGCGAAGCGCACGAATTCCGATCCTTCGGGACGCTTCGCTCTCCGATGAAGCGAGACGAGGAATCGATATCGAACAGGTTTCCGAAATGGGGGCGAAGTGGTACGTCGCGGAAAATTCCAAAGATAACAGGTTGCGATTTGCCGTACCAGAAGATATAAATATATAGCGTATCGGGCCCCGATTTGTTTCCTGGTTTATAACGCTTTCTTATACCATAAATGAATAAAATAATTCAGACCTAAAAGACCAACTCTGTTCGATTATATTCGTATGCCGGCCGGCGACCTCCGGCGACCACCCTCCCTGCCTGCCCTTTCAGAATTACAGACACGCAGCTAGCCATCGGAAGAAGTCCGTCCCTCCCTTGTCTCTTCCCCAAACCGCTCAAATCAAACCTCTCCACGCGGCCGCCGCCCCTCCCTTTCCACCTCCTCCGCCGGAAACAGAGTTCCCCTGATGTTAAAATTAACTCGTTACCATTCCCTGCCCAGCAGTTTTAACCACTGAAGTTGGTGGCAGAATCCAAGGTTACACTTGCCTAGCATGCAAGCACAACCCAACAAAAGGATTCCCCTATAAATACATCGATTTCGAGACCCAAATTTGCGATGCAGAGAAGAGTTAATTGTCTCGATGGAGCAGCACCCTTTTTTGGTTGTGCCGTGCGCGCACCTGCGGCTGTCGGAGGCGGCGCGGGCGGCGTACGGGGTGACGAGGGCGGAGCTGGACGAGTTTCTGATGTACGAGTTCAAGGTGCGGCGGTGCGGGAAGGCGTACCCGCACCAGTGGATGAAGTGTCCGTACGCGCACAGGGGGGAGAAGGCTCGGCGGCGGGACCCCAGGAGGTTCCCCCACCACGGCGTGCCGTGCCCGGAGTTCCGGCAGAGCGGGGCGTGCCGGCTGGGGCATCGCTGCGAGTTCTCGCACGGGGTGTTCGAGTTCTGGCTCCACCCCACGCGCTACCGGACGAGGATGTGCATCTCCGGACCCACGTGCGCACGCAAGATCTGCTTCTTCGCGCACTCCGCCGATGAGCTGCGGCCGGAGGCCGTCTCCCCGGCGGGGGATGTTGCAAGAGAAGCGACGTCTTCGTCGGAGGCGGCGAAGAGAGCGGAGGAGCCGGATATCCGGTGGGTCTACGAGCTGGTGGATTAATCGAAGCAGGGGCGAGAGAGGAGAAACTACTACTACTACAACTATAATTCCTAATTCGTGGAGAGAATTAAGAGTAACTAATTGTAATTAGATACTCTAAATTGTAAAAGTTGCACTTAATTATATTACTTAAATAGATTCGATTCGTATCTATACATATATATAAATTTTAATTAAGCTCGTCTTAAAAAATTAAACGATTAAATCCAACATTGATATCTTGAAGAAGCAACATTGATATCTTGAAGAAGCATTACAACTGAGAAACAAAATACAAGATGAAGTGGGGAGTACACAAGCAACTCTTGTTCTTGCCGAACCCTATTCATCGGTTGCTTTCTTCCGTACCATATTTATACACAATGATATATATAAAAAGCTACGGGATTTGGTAGGATGATCATTTCAATGCATCACATAATTCGAAGTCCATGTTCTCCAGTACGATTGTGCAGTTCAGCTGCATGTTGCTTTGCAGAGTTCTGATGTTGTCCTCTGATCTCCCTTGTTCATATGCAGGCATATGCATGTTCTGCTGCTGATAACTTGAAACTGACCAAGTCCCTGCGCCACATTCCTCCACAGAATTCACTGAAAAGAAAGAAGGGAAATCCAATAATCAATACATCGATACAAGACAATTTTTCAGAACAAAATTAATTATAACAACGAAGAGAAGATCACTTTGTGTGGCAAAGCACCCACTGTATGGCACTCCGTTAGCTTGCCCTTGATAAAGGCACTGCTTCTCTTCGACCTTGCAAGTCCTTGCATGCTTTGTAGTTGCCTTCCACATCACCTCAGACATGCCTTTTCCTAGAATCTGAATCATCACCATCATTCACTTTGATCAAAATTAAAGCCTTAATTTGTGGGGAAATTAAAGGTTTAGACATGCATTTCAGCTTACGTTTCTGAGATACTTTGCATCTGTGTTCAGTAGCCTCACGAACTCTCCCACTGTTCTTACTTTTGCTTTCTCCAACCTCACGCGGAATGCTCCATTTTTGCCGATCTTGTCCAATCTCCACACTTCATCATTAGGCATCGGTGGATAATGTTTCTTATATGCTGTTAAACATGAAACTTAATCAGTAATTAATTATCTGAACTGATTGAAATTTAGTTGGAGCTAGCTAGCTAGCGTTCAAATCAATCACCTTCACCGCGACGATCGAGGACTTTGAAAGGTTTGGTCGCTGCTTCCTTAATCCTTGCCCCTCCGCCATTGCCATAGCAAACCCTCGCACCCAGCACGAATTTCCCAGTTCTCACCCACCTCGAGTTGTCTGAGAACTCAACTTCTTGAAACGTCGCCATGCCTCCGGATAGCACCGCCGTGCATTCTCCGACGAGCAACGGCGGCTTTCCGTCTCTCTGTTTCACGAGGTTGCTGTTGAACTCGTCTGCCGTCCAATCTTCCTCTTTCCGCGAGGGGAAATTCCCATTGAGGACCACAATCTCTACCTTCATAGTACTCGAGGGAGAAACGACCGGAGTTCCTTTAGTCATGGCATCGACAAGCTTGACTTGCAGAGGCTTGTTGTCTCTGTTCCTTAAAAACAGATTGTCCCTTCTTAAGTGTTTTAGAAGGTGATGGACGACTGTTTTTCATGATACAATGATAAGACTGACAAAACGACATTCCCAACAAATTGATTACATCCAAAGGCTATCCCTGAAGAGGAGAAGCACTTCGCACACGAGTCACCTTAAAGGTAGTACAAACAAAGCCCCTCCCTTACTCATCCATACGTGAGAGAAAGATTCTCCTCGTGTATTTGTTCACAATATCAATATTTATGATTAAACTAACGAAGTTGCCCTCAACTACCAATGTAGAATTAAACTTCTCCATATGAAAGTCTTCTCTATCCTTCCATTTCTTTATTTTTATTCACATTTCCAACAGATATCCCCATCAAATTATATATTTTTGGATTCCTTTCAATTCTTTGTCTTCGCCATAAAATAATTCAGACCTAAAAGACCAACTCTGTGTTCGATTATATTCGTATGCCGGCCGGCGAATCTCCCTCCCTGCCTGCCGTTTCAGAATTACAGACACGCAGCTAGCCATCGGAAGAAGTCCGTCCCTCCCTCCCTTGTCTGTTCCCCAAACCGCTCAAATCAAACCTCTCCACGCGGCCGCCGCCCCTCCCTTTCCACCTCCTCCGCCGGAAACAGAGTTCCCCTGCCGAAAACTTCGGCGATGTTAAAATTAACTCGTTACCATTCCCTGCCCGGCAGTTTTAACCACTGAAGTTGGTGGCAGAATCCACGGTTACACTTGCCTAGCATGCATGCACAACCCAACAGAAGGATTCCGCTATAAATACATCGATTTCGAGACCCAAACTTGCGTTGCAGAGAAGAGTAAATTGTCTCGATGGAGCAGCGCCCTTTTTTGGTTGTGCCGTGCGCGTCCCTGCGGCTGTCGGAGGCGGCGCAGGTGGCGTACGGGGTGACGAGGGCGGAGCTGGACGAGTTTCTGATGTACGAGTTCAAGGTGCGGCGGTGCGGGAAGGCGTACCCGCACCAGTGGATGAAGTGTCCGTACGCGCACAGGGGGGAGAAGGCTCGGCGGCGGGACCCCAGGAGGTTCCCCCACCACGGCGTGCCGTGCGAGGAGTTCCGGCAGAGCGGGGCGTGCCGGCGGGGGCATCGCTGCGAGTTCTCGCACGGGGTGTTCGAGTTCTGGCTCCACCCCACGCGCTACCGGACGAGGATGTGCATCTCCGGACCCACGTGCGCACGCAAGATCTGCTTCTTCGCGCACTCCGCCGATGAGCTGCGGCCGGAGGCCGTCTCCCCGGCGGGGGGTGTTGCAAGGGAAGCGACTTCGTCGGAGGCGGAGGCGGAGGCGGCGAAGAGAGCGGAGGAGCCGGATATCCGGTGGGTCTACGAGCTGGTGGATTAATGGAAGCAGGGGCGAGAGAGGAGAAACTACTACTACAACTACAATTCCCAATTCGCGGAGAGAATTAGGAGTAACTAATTAATTGTAATTAGATACTCTAAATTGTAAAACTTGCACTTAATTATCATCAAAACTGTTCTTAATGGAACTCAATTAGCTGATAACATTATGAATCTTATCTAGATAATTAAAAATCAAATAATTTCTGTGTGAATAGATTTCTATTCATGCAAAATATAAAGCTGTTGTATTTTCTTGTGTCCAAAAAAATTACTGAAAATCTCAACCCATGAAACACGTGAGCCCGCTGTCTTCTTCTCTCGCACAGTTGACAGTTGTGAGTTGTGACTCGGGACTTTGAAGGAGGCAGTTGCTTGATTGTCCACCAGACTGACACGTCATCATGAACTAGAACTCCAACAGTCCAACTCCACCAGTTTGGCCGGCCCTATTGATTGTAACATTCACCGAGCACAACAACGCCTGCCCACACCAAAGGGTTCTTTGGCGCTCCGTCACCTTCATTCGACACGTGGCTATTGCCACGTCTTCAAGTGACTTGGCATTCGAAACGTGGAAGCTGAGTGGACGTCCAACGGGAGCGTCTCGTGGTGCGGTGAGATAGCGGATCCCGCATGCATTTACGCCGGCGTCATGCGGCACCATAAAGTGGTATGTTGGATGTTCCGATCATATTGTATATCGTAGAGGGTTAAATCATGAACATTCCGATGTAAACGATCTTTGAGTTGGATTAAGACACGGGAATGATCCGAATCTAAAAGACACTTCAGAGAAAAGAGATTAGACTGATACCAAAGAGTTCTGCCAAATTACTTTGACGTTTAAATTAGGATTCTAAAGGAGATGATAAAACAAAGACAATGCTAATAGAGTTTTCAGAAGCAAACCTCGAATATAATAGTGGACTAATCCTTTTATAATATGTTCTAGGCCCCTCCACGTCAGGTAGGATAGCCCCCTTCTAGTTGTCTGCAAAAGGGGAGACAACCATTCCCCTCTAAAGGAGATGATAACCATTTCCTTTTGACCTTATGCTAGGCCCCTCCACGTCAGGTAGGATAGCGCCCTTCTAGTTGTCTGCAAAAGGGAGATCCCCTCCGACAACCATTCCCTTTTAATTTTTTGCACAGAAAGGTATCGGAAGGGACCAAGTCTGACAACCTCATATTCCTTTTGGCCTTGTGTGTGGAAAAAAGGATATCAGAGACGACTGAATCTCATAACCTCATAACCACTGATTGTTGATAATATCAAAACAAACTATAACGGATTCTATTTATTTAATTCACATCGATAATATCAGAACGAATAAACGGATTCTACATATTTAATTACATTCAATAATCTAGAATTCGATAAATCTCAATTAGATCACTTAAATATATTTGATTCATATATATATATATTTTAATTAAGCTCTTCTTCAAAGATTAAGTGATTAAATCCAACATTGATATCTTGAAGAAGCATTACAACTGAGAAACAAAATAACAAGATGAAGTGGGGAGTACACAAGCAACTCTTGTTCTTGCCGAACCCTATTCATTAATGGTTGATTTATTCCGTATACCATATTTATACACAATGATATATATAAAAAGCTACGGGATTTGGTAGGATGATCGTTGCGATGCATCACATAATTCGAAGTCCATGTTCTCCAGTACTACGATTGTGGAGTTCATCTGCCTGTTGCTGTGCAAAGTTATGATGTTGCCCTCTGATCTCCCTTGTTCATATGCAGGCATATTCATGTTCTGCTGCTGATAACTTGAAACTGACCAAGTCCCTGCGCCACATTCCTCCACAGAATTCACTGAAAAGAAAGAAGGGAAATCCAACAATTAATACATCGATAAAACACAATTTTTCAGAACAAAATTATAACAACGAAGAGAAGATCACTTTGTGTGGCAAAGCACCCACTGTATGGCACTCCGTTAGGTTGCCCTTGATAAAGGCACTGCTTCTCTTCGAGCTTGCAAGTCCTTGCATGCTTTGTAGTTGCCTTCCACATCTCCTCAGACATACCTTTTCCTAGAATCTGAATCATCACCATCCATCAATTTGATCAAAATTAAAGCCTTTGTGGGGAAATTAAAGGTTTAGACATGCATTTCAGCTTACGTTTCTGAGATACTTAGCATCTGTGTTCAGTAGCCTCACGAACTCTCCCACTGTTCTTACTTTTGCTTTGTCCAACCTCACGCGGAATGCTCCATTTTTGCCGATCTTGTCCAATCTCCACACTTCATCATCAGGCATCGGTGGATAATGTTTCTTATATGCTGTTAAACATGAAATTTAATCAGTAATGAATTATCTGAACTGATTGAAATTTAGTTGGAGCTAGCTAGCTAGCGTTCAAATCAATCACCTTCACCGCGACGATCGAGGACTTTGAAAGGTTTGGTCGCTGCTTCCTTAATCCTTGCCCCTCCGCCATTGCCATAGCAAACCCTCGCACCCAGCACGAATTTCCTAGTTCTCACCCACCTCGAGTTGTCTGAGAACTCAACTTCTTGAAACGTCGCCATGCCTCCGGATAGCACCGCCGTGCATTCTCCGACGAGCAACGGCGGCTTTCCATCTCTCTGTTTCACGAGGTTGCTGTCGAACTCGTCTGCCGTCCAATCTTCCTCTTTCCGCGAGGGGAAATTCCCATTGAGGACCACAATCTCTACCTTCATAGTACTCGAGGGAGAAACGACCGGAGTTCCTTTAGTCATGGCATCGACAAGCTTGACTTGCAGAGGCTTGTTGTCTCTGTTCCTTATCTTGCATTTGGTGTAGATGTGCGTTGACATTTGATCCACGAACACGAGTTCCAGGCTTGCTACTGGCGGCTCTTTCTCCATGAGCAACCGGTTAGATCTGGGAGGAGCAACTGACAGAGGCCGCTGCGATGCGACCACGAACTGATCCAACTTCTGATGAACCACCTCACGCACCTGCACTTTCTCAATATGTTCAGCACGAGATCTGAACAAAAAAACACACCACAAACGTTCTGATTTAGCGCATATATATATACCACTTTTCGAAGCATCGGTTCTAAGATGCTGCAAAAGCTCTGCGCAGATCTGCCCGTGCTCATCTCCTCTCTGCACAAGTTGGAACCCATCCGTCTGAGCATGGCCGTATTGCCATCCATGTTGCCATTGAGCTGCATATCTACGCGAAGGCTTTGGATCGCCATTAATCAACGAACTTGAGGTATAGCAAGTTCGGGTGCAATGGGCAGCTGCTTTATACGGTGAGTTGAAGTAAGTTGGCGGGTAACTCGCGATGACATACGGGGCAGTTGGGAGGTTGATTCCCTGTGCGTGCATGGAAGGTGGTTGGAAGGATGGAGTTTGACTATTGGGAAGTCAAGTCGGCAGGAAGATGGCTTGTAACTGTGGAGGGCTCAAGTCAACCACCGAACACTCAGCTTGTCAACGGTTAATCTTCGGTGCTAGATACTAAAGGAGATGGATTGGAAATTTCTGCAAGATGGGAGCTTCCATGAAAAGGCTCTGCGATTATCAAAATGTAATATTTTGTCGACCAATTCAAATCAAGAACCTAATGGGCTTGGCCCAATACAACATATAAAATAATTGAATAATATAAAATTAAAGAAATAATAATATTTGGAAGTGAGAATGGATGGATGATATATACGGTGATTGTGTTGACATAATTAATTAGTGTCTCATCAGACAAACAACTATGTTTTGCTTTACAAGCACAACTACTCGGGCATTATTATTTGTATTAATGAGTTTCTTTACATGTTTAAGTTACAAATAGGGCCGACAAACAAATTAAATTGATCAATTCAATGACATCACAAGAATTAACTACAAATTAGGCAGCTTTAAGACAAAAATTAAGCTTACGCATGTCAAAATGGAATATAGTGTTGAAGAAATGTGCGAAACTTTTGTTGCTCTAGTTTATCGTATGCAAATATAACTTAATTCCAAAAACACCTCGTCAATTCCATGTTGCACCACACCAATGTTTTTGCAACAATTTGGTTAGGCATGGAGGGTCCTACAAATTAAAGACCTCCCTCCACTTGTGGGTTTGTCCTATATATATATTGAAATCGACAAAGATGAAAAAGTAGATATTGACGTTAAAAATTTAGGAAACCAAGAGGGCATTGATTCCTCTCAAACTTAGGTTACTATCTATACGAAAGTAGAGTAAGGTACGTACGTAGCTCCATAGATTATGTCTTTCATGGTATAGCTCCATAGATACTGCTTACTAACACTAAACATAAGAAATTTACTAGCACTATCTTAAACAACTGTTTAATAACAATTTAACAAACTGATCAATGATCCTTTAAAACTCTAAATTAAACTGAAAGATATTCTGCATGTATCCACGGTCGATCAGGGATTGAAGGGATCATCAGAGACCGGAGAACAGTGAGGCGTATGCTTATTTAGCCAATGGACGTACGTACGTGAGACGACATGCATGCATGCATGCAAACTATACTGAAGCGTCGCGGTCTCCACGTCATTCTGCATTCATACACGCACACAGAGAGCCCGTGAGCCAACATACAATGCGAATACAGTGACACATGGCAGCTTGCTCTCGTACGTCATCGACCTGTAGGTTGCCAGACCCCCACAACAATTTGGTGAGGCCCACGCACAGTGTCCTTAGATCCATGCATATCCTCCTGAGTTTGACGGCATATACAATTTAGAATGTGATCGTGTAGTTCATTACTGAAGTCTGAAGAAGAAGAAGAAGAAGATCATGTTTAATTGATTTTCTACTCGTCTCCTGTAGTGGGATGGGAGTGGTACTGGATGGGGTCCACTTCCTTGGGATGGCCGCAACCAATCACCTCAATCCGGGGTCTGTTTCTCACCTTCCCTGGCCTTTCTTTCTAAACCCTACAGTTAATATATTCATTTTCGCCATCGTCATTTTGTTATTTGTAGTCCTCTGTTTTGAAGTACTACTTGATTCGCGCGGGCGGGGAGAAGGTGGAAGGGAGTGATGTGAAGCACTGGAAGAGTTGATCGAGAGAGGAGGGATGGATCGGTGCGTGGAGGAGAAGGCCACCACGAGCCCGAGGATTAAGCTGTTCGGGATCCACGTGTCCGACGACGGCGCGGATGCGGCGGCCGGGGCGGCGGGGGGCGGCGATGGGATGAGGAAGTACGAGTGCCACTACTGCTTCCGGGAGTTCGCCAACTCGCAGGCGCTGGGCGGGCACCAGAACGCCCACAAGAAGGAGCGGCAGCAGCTGAAGCGAGCCCAGATGCACCGCCGCCAGCTCGCCGGGGCCGCCGCAGGAGGCGGGGGAGGACACCGGGCCGGGAACTTCTGCCACCAACCCATCGCCGCTGCCTTCTCCGGGCCGCGGGCTCCGACGCATCTCCTCTCGCCGCCGGTGGTGGGGTCCGCGGTGAGCTGGGTGTGCTGCGCCTCCGGAAGGCCGACTTCGCCGGCGACCGGTCACCTGTCGTGCGGTTGCATCGCGCCGCGTGCGCTGCCTGCTGCTGGCTGCGATTGCCTCGGAGACAGCAACGTCGTCCGCGGGAGGTTCTACGTCGAAAGCCGAGCGATGGATAGGCCCTCCGGAGTATTCTCCGGGGAGCCGCCGGCGCCGGAGGAGGACGTGGCTGAGGAGTCGTACGGGTTGAACCTGCGTCTTAGCTTGGCGCCTGCTGGTTCATGATCCATATTATTATCGCAACCTAATTAGTTTTCTGTATATTTAATTTGCAACTTTTCCAAAATTATCTTCATGGGAGTTTGCACCACTCAGTGTATGGTTTCTTGGTAGACTTTAATTAATTACGACCCGTGTCATGAACTAAATATATTGCTCTTTTAATGGAGTTAAATATATATATTATTGTTTGTTTATCGAGTTTCTTTTCTTAACTTATTAATGATGCCTTTGCCAACTATTCCTTTTGCCCCAAACCCTACTTCGTTCGGTCCCAGCACTAGCCTAGTTGGTCATTGTCTCAATCATTTAGATTTTTAGCATATATTGTTGGGCTACATATCAACAATATTATTTTCAAAGTAGTTAATGTAATTTTTTTATAGTTCAGGTATCCATGTCTTACAGCGCTTAGTCCTGGAATGGGAAGCCTTTCCTAATTCGTCTATTCGATAAATCCGAAAACACGAACGATCCGGTGGTCCAGTAGCCCACATGTACCCTGAAGTGGGAAACTTTCTCTGGTTCATCTATCCGATAAATCTGAAAGCACGAGCAGTCTAGTGGTCCAGTAGCCCACATGTCCTAATTTTCGAATACGATGGTGTTTGTCCTGAGTTTCGAACCCTAGTTGTGTAAGTGATCTATTGGGACTTTGCCATTGAATTAATGTGATCTATGATTTACATAACTCTATGATTAGTCATGTTGTTCATAATTTATGTATGTACTACCATTGGTCATTACTACTAGCTAGTTCGAAAATAATGTGTTGTTATGAGAAATAAACAATCACAAAAGAGGAACACTAACTAACTAGAATAAATTTCTAAAATACTACATGTGTGAACCATAATAAGAAAATGATCATTAATTGTCAAATATTAATTCAAAGCTTTATGATGCTCGACAAGTGCATCATCAAAAGGCAACAAGGCATGAATGACCCTTGCTTGATTAAAATGATGATAGTGGGGACTTAGCACACTCAGCCACACATCACAAATGAGAATCCTATGAATGGCTTCTTCTCCATAAAACCCCTTTTGTGGCCGTCCGATTTTATCTCGATCAAATCTTAACCTATGAAATATATAGAAAAGAAATGATACACTACATGAAAACAAAACAAGACCTAAGTTTCACATCCACATAATGTAGTGTATCATGTTGCATTTTCATATTACGTTGTGTATCATTTCTTTATATAGAATTTTTGTTCCACTTTTAAATTTTCTAAGCGAACACACACACTTTCATCCCTAGCCAAACAAACTTGCACCGAGCTTACTTGTCCCTTTCTCCAAGAAAGCCACCGAAAGGCAAGATACGAAACGACTTTTAAAACCCTATCTTATATCTTGTCCCTAATTAGATCGCTAATGCAATGTGGGACACATGAGATCACTCATCATGAGATCTTTATAAAGATCATTGGACGTTAGAGTTTCACTTTCCTAATTTATCTTTAGTGTTCGACAAAGATCATCGGACGTTAATTAATTATATTGTGAATATGAAAACCAAAATCATTGGACGTACGTGCCGACAGCTTTCTCTTCAGCAGGTGCGAGCGAACTGCAAAGAACGTTCCTGGTCCAGAAAAGCAATAGAGAGCGCTGGGCATCGTCTGCGGCAGCAGCCTTTGATTCCACTAGATTTGCTGACGTCAGCATGCAGGACAGTCATCTCCTCTCGCCGGCCTGAAGCAGCAGACCCCTGAAAAGCATGAAGAACGACAAACAAAATAATTTCTAGGGAAAATCTTTTTTTTTTCTTTCAAAAATAAATAAATAAATAATTTAAAAAGTGAAATAGAAATTGACACGCCTCTCGTTGTCCGCTGTTTTTGTTTTTATGTGTGCGGCCCTGCGTGTGCGGCAAGCATCCTCGAAGCGATGGCGGAAGGCGGAGCAGGCGGCGGCAGGCCTCAGAAAGTGATGGTGGCCATCGACGAGAGCGACTGCAGTCGCTACGCCCTCGAGTGGGTGCTCGCCAACCTCCGCCCCTCCCTTTCCTCGTCGCCCCTCTTCGTCTTCTCCGTGCAGGCACTCCCTGAGATCGCCTACGTGACCGCCGCCTCGCTTGGCTCCCCTCGTGCGTCGATCCGGCCCCGATCTCGCTTCCTGTGATTGTTATTGAGAGTTTTGTCGCGATTATTACAGATTTGGGGAAATTGTTCTGAGAGGTTAGTTTTTTTGTTTTGTTTTCTTAGCTATGGAGTTGATCCAGGCGGTTCAGAAGCACCAGAAGCAGGCTTCGGATGCTCTCTTGGAGAAAGCAAAGAAGATTTGTGCTCAGCATGGGGTATCACTACTGCTCTCTTCCTCTATCTCCTGTTTGATTTGTTGTCTTATCTGTTTCTTGGAACCACCAGCATTATTAATTCTCGACATCTTAGCTTTTGAATTCATGTCCTTCGTTGCTTATATTTTATATTTGACAACTTTGACATTAGCTAGTTTTCATAATTTTGTTGGATTAAATGAGGCTTTCTCTTACTCATACAATCATTTTCCATTTGTTTACTTTTGAAAAAAAAAAAGACTAGCTATTAGACAATCAATGACATCAATTTTGCAAAAACAAGCTACCAAAAAAAACATTAATTGAATTATACGTGCTGAACAGTTGAAGCATACCAACTGTGCGGAGTATTAGTACACTACAATAATTATCAATAGGTTCAACATGGGTGACACAGGAGATTGTCGGTGCCAAGATTTTTGTAATTAACTAGAATGAGACATTTCAATCGTGCCATTCTGTACAACGCACCACGGGATTTCTCATCATGCTCCGTCCATCGCACTTCCTGATAAGAATTCATCACAATAATTGACCAATCTTTAAATTGGGTGGTTGAAGCTGGGGTTATGGCTCAGATGTACATCCCTCCTTATCTTTTTTGAATGTTGTTTTTGTTCTCAGTAATAGATAGATTTAAGATTCATTTGCTATATAAGATAAAAATTCAGTGGCTTGTGTATATTATTTTTTCTAGATTCATTTATGAGGGCTCACAATAACTTGTTATTAGTCTAAATCTCTTTATCTTTTTTGAATCTCGTGTTCCACACTAACAGAATAAATCTCAACTTCATTAATGTGCTGATATCTGGAAATCTATTGTAGTGCTGGCTTTGTTTGTAGTGTTTAAATCCTTATCTATGTATAATAAGATATATTTTTTTGGAAAAAAACACAAATTTTCAACTCATCAATGAACATTTAAACAAATGCAAGTTGTTCTAACAGAGTACTACATTAATAACTGCAACTTGCTTTGATTAAATACTCTCTTTCTCAGGTAGTTGTTGAAACAATTACTGATGTGGGGGATCCAAAAGAAGCCATATGTCAAGCTGCTGAAAAGATGAACATTGACTTGCTCATCGTGGGAAGTCATGGTAAAAATGCCTTGCAGAGGTACACACTGCACACTTCTCGGCATTCTATTTCGGTCTGTGTTGATAAAGTAGGAATTCCTTTGAATTTGAAGATAATAGGGGATTTTGAATTCGTATGCCTGCCTTCATTTTTCTTTTTCTTGTTGTGGTTGTAGTTGTGATATGCCATGTGTCTTCAGGAATCGAAATGCTTTCTTCTTTAAATATATACCCTCATTTTGTGTTTGTCAGCATCCAACTTCAAGCAAAAGAATACTAAACTTCATGCTATTATGATGAATTTCTAGCTTACTAATTAATCTGTTTCGTTGCCTGCAATAAACTTGGCTTGAAATATTAAATTTATAATAGTCATGCTTGACTGCTAATTATAGACATATTAGATGAACAAATTGAAAACTCTTCATTTCTTTCAGTTTAATGCCATTAAGAACGCTGTTTTGATGGAAGAAACTGGATATTTTCAGTCATAGCCAAAGTTCTGTTATTATACCTTTTGGAAGCATGTTATCATTGTCTTTGTGTGAAAATTTCCCCTTTGGTTTCCAAATTTAATCAACTAATCTCAACCTTGTCCAAGACATGGTTCATTTCAGTATCAGATCATCTTGTTGTAGGCTGCACCTTGGTGGTGAACTTAATTTAATCTGGAGTGGTTGTATCTATTATTAGATTCTAATCTCGACTCCAAATTATTGCCTTGACGATATGAATGTTCAGGTCTTCTAATCATTCTTTGTGTACGATGGCACAGGGCTTTCCTAGGGAGCGTTAGCAATTACTGTGTGCATAATGCCAAATGCCCCGTCCTCGTGGTAAAGAAAGCAGCGTAAAATTTTCAAGTTTCCATGGTGAAGCAGTTTGAAATGTTGTTATCGGTCCATCATATCATATCCTACCTGTGCATTTCTTAACGAGGTCGAGCAAAATAAAGTACTGGTTTCATTGCATAATATATAGATATAAATATACTTGTTGTTTTCCGTACTTGAGATATATATTTTTTTTTTCCAAAATATCCGTGATTTAATTTTTCCCTTTAAAATGAACCATAAATTGATTTGCAAAGTTACATAAAGGTTTTTTTTTAATTTTACAGCGCAATAATTTATACTTAGAAAACACTGAAGTCAATAATGAAAAATCGATCTGACTTTAGTTGTTTCGATATGTTAAATCAATTTAATTTAAAATGGATTACGAATTAGATGAGTTAATTCATGAATATATAAAAATATATATATAGAAAAATTTCATTAAACTTTTTATTTTAATTTTAAATTATTATTTTTTTTAAATTTGCGGATCAACTTGAGGCCTTCATAGGCCAATCTATTTGGATTCACAACTCTTGGTCCATTTAAATCCATTAGATGATGAGAGGCCTTCATCCTCGCAGTGAGTCATTGGATCAGGACAAAGTTTATCCTTCTGGATCTTTTTAAATAGTACTCAAGGTGAGGGTGATCATCCTTCTGCTATAATTTAGTGGAGCAGATCAATCCGACGGCTCAATTCGAATTGATGCTTACCGTTCGTTCTTGCACGTGCTTCCGAATGGTCATTGGTCTCCAAACTGGACGGAGAAGCTCATCCGCTGTTTGTATTCGAGTAGCGGATCCCCACCGGGTTACCCCACGCCGAACACGAGTTGACTCAGCATCCAATCTCTCTACGCCACGTATAACCTTCGCGACTGCTCCTTAAGCTGCTACACGGGTGTATTTAACTCAACTTCTCCGTATCTCGCTCTTCTTCCTCTTCCTCTTCCTCTTCCTCTTCCTCCGAACTTCATTAATTAGTATTAGGGTTAGGGATCCGATGGAAATACCTCTGATGGCCGAGGCGCTGCGGATACCTGGCCTCGCCGCCCGCCTTCTCTCGGACCTAGCCGGCGCCTGGGCCTCCGTCGCCCTTCTCGTCGCCGGATTCGCCGCCTTCTACGGATTCCTTTCCCACGCCAAGCTCGCTCTTCTCCGGTACGGTCGTTCCGCATCGGTCATTTCTTTCCCCTCGAGCTACTCCTCCTCCGGCGATGACGACGACTCCTCAGAATCGCCTTCGGACGACGAGGAGGATGAAGACCCTCCATCGTCGTCGTCCGATGAGTACGATTCGGCGTCGGAGAACAACGGCGTGGACTGGAGGCCGGATGGTGGGTGTTTGGATCTGGCGTTGGGTGGCACGGTGGTGAGGACGTGGGAGGGGCTGGGTCTGGGGTTCGATCGCGCCGGCGGGGGCCTGATCTCGCTCGTGGACCTGAACCGAGACCAGGTACTCCGCTCGTTCCTCACGCAGGTCCCAGATGCGGCCGTGAGCCTGGCGTCTCCCGCGGTGGTCCTGTCGGCGGCGGAGGGAGCGGCTGCGGCGGTCAAAGTGTGGGACGCCAGGGCGGCCGGCGAGTGGACCCCCGCGGCCGCCGCAGAGTGGCGGACCGCCCGGAGACGGCGGGTTGTTGGGGTCGCCGGCGGGGAGGGCAGAGTTTACGTGGGCGACGACGACGGGGTGGTGACGGCGGCGGACTTGAGAAGGGGCGGGTCGCCCCTGGTAGTGGAGACGTGGCGTGAGAGCAGATTGCCGCTTTTGCCCTCGTCCAAGTGATCAAATTTCCAAACCCATTGCCTGATTAATAAACCGTCATTATCAATTTTTGCTTGAAAAAGTTGTAAAAATCATTGAATTGTCTCATAATTATCTGTTATTTCAAAACTCATTGTAATGTCTTATGATTCCTTAGATAATTTACATGAAATTTCAAAAATCGGTGCTAAATCTCATAAATATTTCGAACAGACACCAAGTCTAATCATTGAAACAAGTGCGTTTGGCAGATTAATCTGTGCAAACGCGGATCACGTTTCATATCATCATGGTTGACTTCACATGGTTGCCTTAATTAAGTCGGTGTTAGTGTTTGGTAGGTACAAAACATTGTGGGTCAATTTCTTGAATGTTGAATGTAGAACATGGTGGTTTGTTGGAACCAGTCTTTGAATGCAATCAATCATTCATTAATTGACTGCTAGAATATGTTTTGGTTTATTAATTGTGGCCACCATTATTTGAGGATCACTTTGATCCTCAACCATGTGTTTTGCTAAAGGCAATTTATTGTAAGACATTCCAAGAAGAGGATTGATTGTGACTTCTTGTCAATCTCTCCAATTGCATTTGCATGTAGGTTTTGATACCAGAAAAAAATTATCCAAACATGTTTATATTTGTGCTTCCTTTTCAGATGATCCAAACATGTTTATATTTGTGCTTCCTTCTCAGATGAATGGTCGGAGTAGTCAACCCATGTGTTTGAGGTGTTCAAGTTGGAATTGTGAAAAAAAAAAAAAAAAAAAAAAAAAAAAAGTTGGAATTGTGCTCGAACCATATATTCCGGCGAATTTGATCGGAAACAGTTGCCCCCACTGCGCGCCCACTGTCGACGGCGATCATGCCACGATTCGATCGGAATTCGGCCCGATCGCCGTCGACAGTGGCCTCGTCGTTTCCGGCTAAATCACGATCGGAGACTGACCGCGATTTGGCCAGAAACGGCGTTGCCACTGCCGACCCTGTTTTCAATCGAATTTCATCGGATTCCGACCACTATCCGGCCGGAATTCGACGCCGGACGGAGCGCCGCGTCGATCGCACTCGAGGTGGTGGCCGGCGGTGGCCGGACGGCGGTAGATCGCGGATGTCGCGCACAGATCGCGGATTCCTCGTCGCGCAACGTAGCATCTCTCTCTCTCTATATATATATATATAATTATAACTATCACTGTATAACATGTTTAATAATTCAGAATTAGTATTGATTAATGCTGGACAATCATATAAGAATGGACAAACTAAAGAATGAATTATTTTCAGCATCCAGCATAGTTTATACTCTTGCATATATTTTAAATTGTTTTCTAAGGAATTCTTTTGACGTGATCATCCAGCCAGGAGATGATATCACCAAAAGCCTGATAAATAATGTCATCAGGTTCACCCTCTAAAAGTGCATGATATGAATCCTTGTAAAGACACAGCTTCTTGTCGTCGCTGCAAGCTCGCTCATACAGATCCTTGCTAACCGAAGGATCGGTCACGATGTCAGCCTCGCCGTGCAGTATTAGTAATGGCAGACAAACCTGAGGAGAAACCCACAAGTTCTTCAGTAATGTGTCAGGTGTTTCAACAGGTATGATCATTTGTGTTAAGTTTTGCTGTTGTAAACGATGTCTTACTCATTGCATGCTAAGAACTTCTTAGGACATCTCTTGTTTCCTAGTTCCTACAGTTTAGTTCATATATAATTCTATTACTCAAATTTTGAATCCTAAAGAAAGATACTGATCGACCTCATAACAATCATGTGAGATATGAGATGGCATTACATTACATTAACCATCTCAACCACCTACTTTGTTCTATCTTAGTGAATAATAATAAATTGCAAGAAATCTAATCTCTCATGGATTCCAAAATTAGGAATGCTCATACCTCATGCAATCGCTGCTCTATCTCCTGGGTTGTTCTCAGCATTTCCAATGCTGTTCTCAGACGTGGATTTCCCTTGTAAGCAATGACATTATATTTGGTCTGCAATCAAGAGATAGACTTTTATGTATTACTTATCTGAGAAAATGGACAGATTGGACAAAAGGAATAAAAGTGTTTATAGTACAGAATCATAAGCCAGGAAGTTCAAGTTAATTCACTATCAGTTCTCTGAAATATGAATGACTAATTTGAGAGTTTCAGACGAACCTGCTGCAATTTCTTTGGATCTCTAAAGGCCATTTCTCCTAAATCCTTCTGAGGAACTAATTTACTTTCTGGTAAAAGTTTAGCTATGCCTATGAGGAATTGCTTCACAGGCCATGGAGGAACAACATTGTCTGCTATCTAATGAAAAAAAAAGGGTGATTTATTTCATTAGAGAACACAAGTCGTACACTGAAAGTTTTTCCAAATGGTTCATGCCAAATATTTACCTTGCACATTGGTGCTACTAAAATTGCACCATTCCAAGAATCTGGCTGTTTGAAATGCACCTTAAGAGCCACTGCTCCGCCCATTGATTCTCCAAGCAAAAAGTTTGGAAGACCGTGGTACTCTGGCTTTTCTGCAATCCAAACAATCGAACAAACTGTCAGTTTCAAAGGTAGCAAAATTTCTGAAACCAACACTAGAAAGCTGAAAAGCTCTAGAGTACAAGTGATCCACCTTTGATTTTGGAAAAGTGCTCGACAACATCATCTACAAGACTATCAAAGCTTGGAATGTAGCCATGAAGTCCTTCTGAAAGACCAAAACCTGGGTAATCCATGGCAAAAACTCCAAAATCGCTTGATGCTAGCTTCCTGGCAACACCTAAGTATTGCAACATTCATACAATCAAGGCAATTAGATCTTCACCAGAAACAGGGTAGAGAAAAAGGAGAGACAGACCACAAACCTTCAAAGAAAAAGGTGCAAGTGTCTCCATAGCCGTGACAAAAAAAAACAAGAGCCTGAATGGAAGAGTTTTTTGGAAGCCAGCTTTTGGAGAAAATTTCTACGCCTCTAGAATTCACCTCATATAACTGCATCCAAATGCTACTATATTCAATCCTTAAAAATAAGGTAGCATGAACATGATCTCTAATTACTATTGAAAGCTCTATTAGCTACCAATAGAGACAGAATACCAATTGAATCGATCAATGGCCAATACAGAAAGAATATTAGTACTGAGGGATAGTTTACTCATTAAATGGAATTAGTTGACGATGTAAATATCTCAATGCTTAGTAACAAGCATAGGAAAGGAGGAGGAACAAGAGGCTGGAAATTGAAGCAGAAGCAGCTTTGGTTTCTCAAGGGTGAAAATCTCTCAAATGTTTCAAATTACAGTAAATTAGAACGTTTCTTCTTTCAAGTAAACAAAGAATAAATTGTATCACCTCTTCTGTCTTTAATCCATCATACTGTGCCTGAAAGTAAATGAAAAAAAAGCTGTTATAGACAAAACTTTCATCATGAAGAATTGAACTAAATCTTGTAAATTTCTAGTAAAGAAAATTCATATACAATTGATTAGTTGTGAAGATTTACCCTCTACATTGCAGCAAATTGTTGCTGCAAGTGCGGAATATGCAAAACTTGTTTCCAACCACATTAATCAGAAAGAGTAGTTTTTTCTTCATTGGAATAAGCTTTGAATGAATAGAATAAAAACATAAAGAAGAAAATGAATTCATTAAGAAAAATTACTCCTCTTATAAGAAAGGAAGCATCCAGTGGCACTATCTGCAGAGGAAGAGCCCAATGCTTTCGCGCTCGAACAATTCAGCGAGCCTGATACTTCTCGATCGAATCGTGTTACAATTTCATTGCATTCTTTTTAGAAACGCAAAGTTAAATATTTCATCAATGAACACACCCTAAAAGCGACAACTTGCTGTGTGCTATCGCCAAACAAGGGGGAAAAGACGGCATAGAAGATCTCCATTATCGGATAACAAGTTCCCGATGTAAAAAAAAAATACCTTGATAAGGCAATGGTCGATCCCTAGCTGCACGTCCTTGAAGGCGTCCCGGATCCTCCGCCGATCGCGAGCGTCGTCCAGGTTCGCCTCCGACACCATCCTCGCAAGCTCATCGTCCACGCCTTCCCACCTCATCCTTCCCTCCCTCTCTCCCTCTCTCCCTCTCCCACTTCTCCCTCAAAATTCCCGATCGGAATCGAAGAACAAATCGAGAATTCGCTCCGCGATCGCAAATATGCCAAGGAGAAGACGAGGAGGACCGAAGAAGGGTGGCGAAGAATGGAAAACGAAGAGGAAGGGAAATGCTTCAAGGACTCGAGAAGCCGACCCCACAAGTGAATCCAGCGAGCTACGCAAAGGCGTCGGTGGGGCCCTCTTGGATCTGACTATCGGTTGGCGAGTGCGCCACGACTCGTACCGAGATAGCTTTAAGGCGAGAAAATGTTGCCATTTTATTTGGGGGCAAAATTAATGAGTTGAATATTATTTTTTGTAGTTATTAAAATAATACGCTGAAGGGGAACCTTGGTGCCTATTATGCTGTCTGAAAATTTGGAGACGAGAAACGAAAAACGCGGAAACGGAAATGGGAAACGGCAATCGTTAAAGTTTCCAGATTTTGAAACGTCGAACCTCATCAAATCGTCAGTTCGTCACAAAGGGGTGCCACGACGGGGCAGCGGCGTTGATGGGCACCGGCAGAGTGTCCGCACTGGCGGATTTGCTGAGGAGGGAGCCACTGGAAGGGGCGGACAAGGAGCACCGCATGGCAGCGAAGATGACCTTCTCGTCGTCGTACTCCTTGAGCTGCGACGGCTGCACCGTCACGCGGGGGGCGGTGGAGATGTGCGCCGCGCAGGCGAAGCCCAGCATCATCCGCACGTAGGCGTCGCGGAAGCATGCGACCATCCGCCTGGGCGACATGGCGCCGGCGCGGGGAAGGACCAGCCGCCTAGGCAACATTTCCGGGGCCTGGCGAAGGCGGCAGGGGCGGAAGGGAACGTACGTTTCCCAACGTTTCAACCGATGGAAACGTTTCCCCCGTTTCGGAAACGAGGACGTCAGCGATTTCGCCATTTCCAGACAGCAGAGCTTGGCGCAACGGTAAAGTTACTGTCATGTGACCTAAAGGTCACGGGTTCAAATCCGGAAAACAGCTCTTGCTAAAGGCAAGGTAAAACTGCGTACAATGGATCATTTCCTCGGACTCCGCATGGCGGGAGCTTCGTGCATCGGACTGCCCTTTATTAAAATAATACGCTATGAGATGAAAACCCGGTCAACGGTCATCCCTAACAGCACACCGCGAGAACAGAGAACCAGCAGCCGCTCGCAAGCCCGATCTGTGCGCTCTGAACGTGGAGTCCACGCGCGAGCCGACTTCATCGTCATCATCGGCGTCATTAGATTTCTCAGATTAGATTCCCTTCCGCAGTCCATTGAGCCCCCTCGTCACCAATCGAGGCGGGGACGCAGAGACGATAAATAAAGTAGAGAGGATGAAGGCCCCCGAAGCTTCACACTGTTACCATTTCGCTGTACTTCTGGCCTGCCCAGCCCACCTTTTTGCCAGTACAAAAACCACTATCATTGGGATTGTAGCAAATCCGCCTTCCCACTCTTTGGAAACCATTGGCTGCGCTTGGAAACCACGGCGGTTCTCCGCCCTCCTCCTTCCTTGCCATGCAATCTATAAACTCCCCTCCCTTCCTCTCCCCTACGCCTCGCATCTCCTCCTCCCCTGTTTTTGTTTTCTATTTTGATTCGTACTCGTCGGCAGAGGGCAGTGGTTGGTTGCAGGTGGAGATGAAGATGAGCTGCAATGGCTGCCGAGTGCTGCGCAAGGGGTGCAGCGATAGCTGCAGCATCCGCCCCTGCTTGCAGTGGATCAAGAGCCCCGAGTCGCAGGCCAATGCCACCGTCTTCCTCGCCAAGTTTTACGGCCGCGCCGGCCTCCTCAACCTCATCAGCGCTGGCCCCGACCACCTCCGCCCTGGTAAATTTGTGTGAAAGATTGCTTTCTGTGCTGTGGGGATGTGTCGATTGATTTGATTTGTGGCTTGCAGCGATCTTTCGGTCTCTGTTGTACGAGGCGTGCGGGCGGATCGTGAACCCGATCTACGGCTCCGTCGGGCTGCTCTGGTCCTGCAACTGGCAGGCCTGCCAGGCGGCGGTGGATGCGGTGCTGAGGGGGGCGCCCGTGGTGCCCATCCCCACCGAGACGGCGGCCTCCGCCCCGGCGCCGCCGCTCAAGGCCTACGACATCCGCCACGTATCCAAGGACCCCGCCGGCGACTCACTCCACAAGGTCAACGCGCTCGGCCGCGCCCGGTTCAAGCGCCACGGCGTGCAGCCTGCGCCGGCGCCGCAACAACAGCATCGACCACCCGCTCAGTTCCGGCGCGCCCGGAGCCACGAGTCAACCTCCAGCAGCCGCGCGGCAGAGCCCGAACCGCAGACTAACGAGAGCATATCGTCGGCGGGGACCGCGGAGGCGGCATCGCACGTGAGCCAAGGCGAACCGGAGCTATCCTCCTCCTCCTCAGAGGCCCTGCTGGAGCTCACGCTGGGGTTCAAACCTTCCCTCATCATCCCCCAGTCGACGACGTCTAAACCCCTAGCCGCAAGCTCCGCCGACTTTGGCCTGGCGCCGCCGGCGACAGCCACTTCCTTCCCCGATGGACCTAAGTAAATAAAAATATATACATCAAATCAAAGGAAGAGAATATGGGAATTTCTTTTTGCTTTTTTGCTTTTACTTCAACGTAATCAGGAAGAATTTTGTTACTTCTCCTCTCGCTTTAGTTAACTTTTGGTTAATCTTTTTCCATTTAAGCATTAGTCACTGTTTACGCTGCGTGCATGTACAGGACTTCACATATCTATAGTGCCCTACTGTAAATTAATTAATCCATTTATATATGATCTGTAATATGAGACGTGGTCAAACTTGCTTCCTCTCGGCAACTGCCAATGTACAGTGATCCTTTCACCTTCATTAGCTCTCTAATGGCTTTTCATGGACGAGAGAGAAAGAAAACAACTTCTTGATTAGCTCTCTAATGGCTTTTTTAGAAAGAAAGAAAGAAAGAAAAAGTTTCTCCTCCTTTTGGGAATTTGGAACTGACAGGCAAACCAGCAGCGGCAGGTGGAGTGTTCAGGAATGGCGGTGTTTAATGTCCAGATGCGGCTCTGTGGAAAAGGATGAAATAGGTGACGAACAGAGAGAGTGAGAGAGATGGTGGGGAGATGTCAACGACAAGGTGGTAGCTATGCATCAATCTAAAATTCAATCAGCTTTGTTAAATAACATTTGAATGGAGATATATTTATTAACTTTATTCGTTTCATTAAAGCTATAAACAAGGACCAATCATATTTCTTTTTTAGAGTGCTGTGTCATCTCAAAGTCATCGAGTTGCAAAAATATGAAGCAAGTTAATTAGTTTAGATACATTGGGAGGGTTAGATACCTACCCATTTTCGGCTCCACCGCACCGTTTTTGTTTTTCCAGATTCAAATTTTTTTCACCCCCGGCAGTATGCTAGAAACATTCAAGAGCTCTCGTCTTCTTGTATCCGAATGGATCCTTCCCTGAATGAGTCCCTCGCTAGAATAGGTCAGCGCTAAAAGTGATACGGGTCGTCATTTTTCTCCCTGGTTGTACGACTGCAACTCTACTTTCGAATTTGAATTTAACAGAGCTTTTGATCTCATGCATCTAAGCCGATCTTTTGCTTGTAAGTCGACACTAATTAGTGGAGATCGACTTCGTCGACGTAACTCCTCCAACAATCAAATCAACATAGAGGTAAAAGAAAAAATTAATGCGGAATTCAAAGAGAAAATATTATCTCTTCAAAGAGAGAGGGCTTGAAAGAAGAGAAATTGTTGAATCTTAAAAAATATTGATTTGGTAGGAAAATATTGTCATTTGGTGCCTTCTTCAAGAGAAAAGCTTTAGCAAGAGGAAGAAAAATAATAATTGACTACATCAACTATAGAATCATTTAAAATGATGCAATATTATAGACTCACGCCTTTAGACTTTGATTATATTCTACCATTGGGAGCCCCTCCGTCAAATTGTACTTCACCATATAGATCCGTTTGATACCACTATTATAATATATATTTTGTCATACATAGTACTGTGTGTCTAATCCGTTGATATCAACTTACTTCTCCTTGCACATGAGGCTCTGTACTCTCAGTTGATTGATATATATCTGTTTCCTTTTGAACAACTTTTGTTTGCCCAATTGTTTAAGACAACACCACTTCTGTTATACTAATGGTTAAAGAATCATTAGAGAAAATGATTAAATTTAATAGCGGAGCGATGAGCCTGAAAGAGATATTCTTAAGCGGAGATGTTCTAGTATTTCGAACTAATATGCTGAAGACATTCCCAAGCGATGATGTCCATACAGGATGAACTAGTCATGAAAAGGTAAGAGTAATAAATATACTCATTCGGTCTTCCCCATGTGGAGTACCAAATGAGTATTTTCCCGGACGAGAATATATATATATAGGAGCTCGGAATACAAGGCACATCACATTGAGTGGTTTTCAAAATGTATATTTTTAAGTACCATTAGTGATAATCACATGCTTATTAGATTCGAGAGCACGCTAATATCTTTCAATATCATTACCATACTTTTAAGAAGCCTGCTCTATTATTGATCTTAAACAATATCAATACTCAAGAGCATAAAGTTTATCCAACAACGACAATTAATTCTTTAAAAAATAATTAATTCGCCAAATTAAATGGCCATATGAAGACACACTTGAGAGTTGAGAGTGTGGCCGCCACAACGCTGTCCATATTAATGGATGGACTAAATTAATGTTAAAATATCATGCAGTGCCAACCGACCATTAATAATCTGACCAGCGATGATTAATCATAAAAAAAATATGATTTATTTTGTAATTGTAAAGTAAAGATTCTGGAAGTGGCATCCATAGATTTAGTTGAACCATTAGGATTACTATATTCCAAAGATTCGCCTACTATATTAAACATTATATTATTATTATTATTATTATTATTATTAGGAATGTTAAGTTTTTGTCCTCAATGTGTTTCTTGCTACAATCAAAGAGATCAATGGTGTTATTTTTAATTGTATTTCTGATTATGTATTAGTCAAATTAAATAAATAAATAATAATAAAATTAAAGATATATTATTTTATTTCTCCTGTTGCTGTTTGGACCACAGGTCCAATTCGCACAATTGGGCTTGGGCCTGTATAATCGGGCAAAAATAAAAAAAGTGTCTTTTATTTTTGCCTTATTTAAATTTTTATTAAAAAATATCTTTATTCCAACATTGATTTATCTAAAATTATTAAGTTTTAAGTTAAAATTAGAGTAGTTTAATGAAAAATATTTATGTTTTAAGTTTAATATTAAAATAATTTTAATAAATTCAAAATTAATATTTTTATATGATAATAATATTTTAGATAGAATAATTTTGATTAAGTTGAATAATTTTATAGTTTTGACCAACATTATTATTATAATCTGAAAATAAAGATATTTTAGAATATTTTTATAAATAAATAAACAATTTATTTATGAGAAATAACTCCTCATAAAAAATTAATGTTAATTAATATTATTAATTATTAATTATTAATTATCTAATTAAGGTGCCTTCCTCCTCGTCGCCGTGCACCTGGCCTCGTCGTCGGCGCCGGGCGCCTACGCACACAGCTTCTCCGACTACTTCGGCCGCTGCGCCGTCGGCTCCGCCAAGCGCGGCGAAGCCTACGTCGTCCCCAAGACCCCAACACCGTCCGCTCGGCCGACGACCACTGGAGTAGATGAAGGCCACGACGGCGTGGAAGGTTCCTTGTTTATTGATTTATTTGGGAATAAATTATGATTACTAAATCTTTTATAGCAAAAAAGAAAAATCAAGAGAAAATACGCGATCCAGCATCAAACAAGTGTTGAGATCACAGGTGTGCTGTAATTCATAATTCTGAAATTTTATGAAAGAGCAAGTTGTGGAGCCACTGCATTTGTCACTAGTCGTTTGTCAAATTGTCTCAATGAGATTTCCAATCCGCAGGTCGCATCAGCAGCTGCATGTAATTTTTCACTGAAATTGCCTAACCATTTCTGTCCTCTTCTAGTCGGATCCCGTGATATCTAATTAGAAGAACATGACTTGATTAGGAAATCAGAGGACCTTCAACATATTCTTTCTCAAATAATTACCTGCTGTTGACATGAAACACTTTTCCAACTTGGCCAATAGTCGTTTGTTTGGTCTCCATTATGATTTGCATGCAGCAGGCCATTGATTACGACCGAGGAAAATGATTGAACTGTATTGCCACAATAAAGACAACCAAGTAGGCCTTTTCCTTTCTTTTATATAAAAAAATTTGAGTGCATAACTAGTTGATGAGTACATATACATTGTGATGCCTCAACCTTGGGCACCGAGTAGAGAGTTAGACACTGAGCAAGCTGGAGAAGTTTCTTGTTGGTGCCTTCTCTAGCAGCAAGCTAAGTACTTCTAGTTTGGTGGACAAAAGGGAGCTGTTTTGGAGATTCAAAAGTTGGAAAAGAGTGCTCTTTCCTCCTCTTCTCTGTGGATTGTTCCTTTCTTTCCTTTTTCTTTTCATCCTTAATTTAATTTCTCGAGAGATGGAAGCAAGCCAAGAAGCTGAAGTAATGGAGAGCAAAGGGAGATTTAGGAGGATATGTGTCTTCTGTGGGAGCAAGTCAGGCAACAAAACGTCCTTTGCTGAAGCAGCTGTTGAGCTTGGAAAGCACATGGTAAGAAATCCACCACTTTGAGCTGAGCAGCACTCTGTTAGAATAATCTGCGACAGTAACAAGTCTCTGAACTTTATGTCTAGCTAGATGGATATGGATTCTCTCTTTGGAATATTCTTCAGGCTGTATAATTTGTCTTTGATTAGCTCCATAATTAATTAATTACCTCTCTTGTGGCACTGGTTTCAGGTGGAGAAAAATATAGACCTTGTTTATGGTGGCGGAAGTGTAGGCCTGATGGGTTTGATATCCAGGACTGTGTTTGATGGAGGCTGCGGTGTTCTTGGGTTTGACTTACATTATTTGCATATCAAACAAGCCTACATTTTCGCAATTTTCTAGCTCGTAATTAAACTCGATCTCTCTTCTACATGCACGTACGTCGACACCAGAATCATTCCGACAGCTCTCCTCCCAAATGAGATATCAGAAGAGACTTACGGGGAGGTGATCAAGGTAGCAGATATGCACGAGAGGAAGTCAGAAATGACAAAGCATGCCGATGCCTTCATAGCCCTGCCTGGTAATTAATTAGCTATCTAGCTCTCGACCTTGTTGTCCATTTCAGTTTTAGCCGTGTCGATTAACAACTCGAAGCTTAGGTGGCTTTGGAACCATGGAGGAACTCATGGAGATAATAGCTTATGCTCAACTTAAGATCCATGAAAAACCAGTGAGTTGCAGAAACTGCATCGATCGATCGGCTTCTGCTTGCTTTAATTCCCCTTCTGAAACATTCTGATTCAGACTAAATATGCCTCGACAGGTAGGATTGCTCAATGTGGATGGATACTATGACGACTTACTCACACTGTTCGACAAGGGAGTGGAGCAAGGGTTCATAGACGACCATGCAAGGCAGATTGTTATTGCAGGACAGACAGCAGTGGAGCTTCTTCAGAAAATGGAGGTGATGATAGTTTTTAGATTATATATATATATATATAGATATAGATATATGATTCTGACTTTGTGGTGGATGAATTATTGGTTTGGATGAGTGACAGATGATATGAAAGGAGAGAGGAAAAGGGAATGATGTGTTGTTGTTTTGGCTGTGAGTTGCAGGGGTACGTACCAGCCAGCAGTTCATGAGAGGGTTGAGCCAGAAATGGCTGAGCAAGTGGCCCAGTTAGTGATGAAGCAGAGGCTAGCTACAAGTGTATATCAGTCTCAAGATCAATTATTAGGATTATATATATATATATATATATATATATATATATATCTATGTATATATAATGAATGTGGAGTAGTACTGCCTGGCCCTTGCCATGCCCAGGCCCTGCTATTTCCAATGATTGTTGTACTAAGAAATAGTTTGGTTGCATTTGAAGGGGGAGGGATTATGAGCATCAACTTGTTAATTGCAATGAAGGAATTGAACTCATCAGTTTGGCTAGCATGGTCTGGTTCGAGTCTGACTCACTCAGTTCTTTTGGTTCATGCATGGTTTGATCACTCGACTCATTTGATTTCACTCATTCAGCAGCATGTTCAGCTACTTGATCAGCTTCCTCTTCACTCGTAAAGTAAAGCTGTTGCCCTCTGAGATATAGCTGAGTTGATTACGACGTAGCAGACTTACAGAAGAGGGCAAGGGTTCGAATTCTGGCAAAGTCAGATAATACCCTCATGCGTCGTGATCAACTGCAATTTCTCGATTTACCTTCTCATAAATGATCGTGAGGCCGATCGTGTACCGCTAAGGTGGCGGATTCCACATTTTTTAAGAAGAGTAAAGTAATTAAAGCTGTTTGATATGTTGATAGAATTGCAACTTGGTCATTTGGTTTGCCACTTAATCAACAAATCGATAATGCAGGGTCTCACGTGTCTATCACGTTCTCGTACCGATAGATTTTATTAATTTTTATACATGTGCAATTATCAATAAAAACGATTAACACTTGGATATATAAAAAAAAGGCAAAAATAAATACAACTGTCGTTTTTTTATATTAGATTTGTGAAATTGGAAATAGAGAGAATTTGCATATGCGTATATGATTATTTTATTTTATTTTTATTTAAAAATGACAAAATTAAATTCCTTTTAATATATTTATTCTAGTAGAATGATAAGGTCCGAGTTTGAAAAGCGTTGACCGGGTTCTTTGCTGCCGCCCTCGCAACGCCCCTCCTCCGCCTTGCTAATTTGGAGCGAGATCGATCAAACCCTAAAATTAGCACAAGGAAACAAGAAGAGGAATCGACAGGAGGATGACGATCTCGGCGAGTCTTGGCCTAACAGGTGTTGTCATCTTGTTTCTGTTCCTTTTTTTATCTTTCCCACCTGTCACTGCCCGTCCTCTCGTTTGTCTTCAATTGAGGGCTTCCTCGAATTTGATCGCCTTGGGGTCATGTGTCATGCGGAGGTTCCCCGTTCCGATTATCTTTTGCTAGATTATTCGAACGGGTTTAACCTCCCGAGCTTGGTTCTTAATTCTTAGAGTTTTTCCCCTCGTTTTTTTTCCTTGAAGGATTCTTTTGCGGCTTCCCCAAATTATTGTTTTCTTCTTTGTTTGGGTTTTTGCCTACGGAAAGGTCTTACCTTGCCGTGGATTCTGCTCGATCTCAACGAAATCCGTGGAAAAGATTCGACCTTGAGTACGAATTGGCTAAATTCCAATGGGAAATTGCTACGCCACCCCCATTGATCCCGAGGAGACGACGTCGGAGCAACTCAACAAGAAGAAGTTGAGGAAGAGGTTCTTCGGCGGCGGACACCGCCTTGTCGTCCTCAAAAATCCCACTGGGGGGAACATCCGGAAGCGATACCAGCTCGGAGAGGAGCTTGGCCGCGGAGAGTTCGGCGTGACCTACCTCTGCACCGACAAGGCCACCAAGGAGCAATTCGCTTGCAAGTCCATATCCAAGAAGAAGCTCCGAACCATTGTGGACATCGAGGATGTGAGGAGGGAGGTGGCGATCATGAGGCAATTGCCGACCCACCCTAACATCGTAAGTCTGAAGGATACCTACGAGGACGACAGCGCAGTCTACCTTGTCATGGAGCTCTGCGAAGGAGGGGAGCTCTTCGATAGGATTGTAGCAAGGGGGCATTACACCGAACGGGCAGCTGCAATGGTGATCCGAACCATCGTCGAGGTGGTCCAGGTGATACTTCTTGTCTTACAGTGTCAACCATTTTGTCTGCTCTTATGAGTTCTCATGTTGGTTAATCTAAAGATGCCACTTCAAGCTGGATTTGAATATCGTGATGCTTGAATATTGTCCTACTTTGCTGATGTGATGACAATAATTTACTTGCTCATGCCATGCAGAACTGCCACAAGAATGGGGTGATGCACCGAGATCTTAAACCCGAAAATTTCTTGTTTGCAAACGAAAGGGAAAATGCTCCTCTGAAATCAATTGACTTTGGGTTGTCTATATTCTTTAAACCTGGTAAGTAGAGAATATGAAGAATGCCCGGCATTGTGCTGTATCAAATACTAATAAATGCCAATATTGGTGTCCATATGATTGCTGATACCTCCAGTGGTTGTTTTTCTACTTTACAGGCGAGCGGTTTAATGAGATAGTTGGCAGCCCCTATTACATGGCTCCAGAAGTTTTAAAGAGAAATTATGGCCCTGAAGTAGATGTTTGGAGTGCAGGAATTATCCTATACATCCTGCTTTGTGGTGTACCACCATTTTGGGCAGGTAATTTCTTGCATGCGAGCTAATATGAAATTAAATATTTCCTTTTTCTTGGTGCAAACCTAACTCAAGACACAGTGACCCCTTAGAAAGAGTTGCCTACGTGTTGCTGGAACCACCATTGGGCCTAACATGCTGACAGTTGCCGATGGGCTTTATAAGCTTAGATGATAGCGTTCTTCCATAATATACTTTAAAAGCTTTGCATTTTTTCCTGGATAAGGACCAACTATATTGTCTGAGTTCATATGAAATACTCTTGAGCATCTGGTACTTACCTAACCTTTAATGGTTATGCAGAAACGGAACAAGGCATTGCACAAGCAATTATTAATTCAAAACTTGAGTTTAAAAGAGACCCTTGGCCAAAAGTTTCTGATGGTGCCAAAGACCTTGTCAAGCGGATGCTAGATCCAGATCCGAATAGGCGTTTGACAGCTCAAGAAGTGCTAGGTAAATCAGGAAATCAGTGATTGGCTGACAAGTTGAAACTGATACTTTTCTGTTGCAGTGCATTCATTTTCATTTTACCAAAAATGCGAAGGAACCAAAACATGCATGCTACCAAGAAATTATATTCTGTGCACATTATTATTATTTCTCTTTGGATGTATAACAAATTAAGAGTGCATCCCCAGATATGGAAGAAAAATACAGCATTTGCTTCTTCTGTAAATTGTAGGCTTGAAGTTTATTTACATTTCCTTTTTGAATTTAGACTTCACGTTATTCCCTTTTTGCAGTCTATTGGACTTCATCTGATCTTAAATACTTTTAAATAAATGCTTATGCCATAAGCTCTTCTGTTTCCAACTATTTCCTTCTGTTTATATTGCAGATCACCCTTGGTTGCAAAATGCCAAGAAGGCTCCCACTACCAATCTTGGTGAAACTGTTCGTGCAAGGCTCCAACAATTCTCAGTCATGAATAAATTTAAGAAGAGAGCTCTTAAGGTAAAACAGTTGTTCCATTGCTACGAGTTTCTTTAAAACTTAAAACTTCAGGCAAAGTGCCCATCTTTCTGATCATTATAGAACTTTGATGTTTTACTAGTTCAATTTCCACATCTTTAACATGCAGTAGCTCAAATTAGTGTTGAAATATTCCTAAACCAACTTCATGGCAGGTAGTAGCTGAGCATTTGTCTGTGGAGGAAGTTGCTGATATAAAAGATATGTTTAATAAGATGGATATAAATGACAAAGGGTACTTAACTCTTGAAGAGCTAAAGCATGGTTTGCATAAGCTTGGCCACCAGATTCCTGATACAGAGATTAAGATTATAATGGAAGCTGTAAGTTTCTTCAACGCTGATTGTATACTTATGGCAACCTCATTACCGTTTATAGCTTAAATTGGATGATTAATTTGAGATCTCAGTTATTTGGGATCTTCATTGAGCTACTCGTGTGCTCCTCTTTATCCGTGATGGACACTGACATTTAGACACACTGTCGGAGTGGTCTATCAATATTTTGATTTGACCACATGCACAAAAAAGAGAGAAAAAAATAGCTGTTTTAGACACTTGGATCTACACACGTGTTGGGTACTCATATTTGAGTAACAACGTTGAGATCCCAAAGGCATGGAAATGGGATTTAGTGGTCTTTTGGTAGAAATTTCACTTCATGGTTGTCCTCATTTTTCTCACATTCTGATTTTTTAGTTTATCTGAGTGAGTGAGGATTTAAATTCAATAATTCTTTTCCTAAAGGAAACATATTGCAGCAATATTTTCATTCATGTAGATTAATGATATGGGTGCCGATCCCGCCTAGCGGGATAAGATTTGGTTGTTGTTGTTGTTGTTGTAGATTAATGATATGGGTAAATTTGATGATGCACTAACTTATTTGATTTAGCAAGACTAATGATACTTGAATCATGATCCTTGAATCATGATCAAGTATAATTGATAACAAATACTTTGTGCTGGAATTGAAGCTTCTTTCAATCTCTAAATTCACGCCAGGCTGATGTTGACGGAAATGGTACCTTGGACTATGGAGAATTTGTTGCAATGTCGATGCACCTGAAAAAGATTGGAAATGATGAACACTTGCACAAGGCCTTCCAATACTTTGATCAGGATAAGAGTGGATTCATAGAAATTGAAGAGCTCAGAAGTTGCTTGGCTAATGACTTAGGTCCTAATCACGAAGAAGTGATTAATGCCATTATTCGTGATGTGGACACTGACAAGGTCAGTTTGCAGCTTCATTTATGTTTTATCTTTCATCCTCTAGATACAACAAAATATTCTCTCTGCAAATGGAGAATGCACAAATGCTAGATTGTAAAGTATGCTCACTGTCCCAAGACATCAATCCATGTCTGAATTTTGCTCTCCTTTTTCTCAGGATGGGAAAATAAGCTATGAAGAGTTTGCCGCAATGATGAAAGCAGGTACTGACTGGAGGATAGCATCGAGGCAGTATTCAAGAGAGCGGTTCAGTAGAGTAACTTCAAATCTGATGAAAGATGGGTCTTTACAGTGATTGAAGTATTCATTCGATAACTTTAAACTAAATATTTTTTTCTTCCATTGGTTTTGTGATATTCAGTCCCCAGTCAATTTGCGACCAAGTTCTTTCTGCACGCCATTCTTTGTTTGGCTTCTTTGAATATGTTCAAGGGATTGATGAAAGTTTGGGGTTCTGAGAAATTTGTATTAACAGAGGATGCCAGTGGGGTGAATGATCATAAATGTGTTTGTATCTGTCAAGTGCTAAGCAGGAACCTATTTGTAACTTTATACCTTGAAAGTAATGAATGATTGCATTTAAATTTTTAGAAAATCTTGTTTCGCTTTGGCCCAGCTTATGCTTTGTTTAGTAATCATGGTTTTTATACTGAGAAATCGAAATATTGAACTTCAAGTCAATGTTAAATTTTGTTTGGAATGCTTTATCTTTCTGGGCATTATTAACTGATGTTTATTTAGATCCTTTTTATTGACTGACTGACAAATCTAGTGATTTATTTTCCAAAGCGGGCGGCGTACGTAGGAGACACAGTACAGTAGCAACAGTGGTGCATGACAGCTACACGGTTCACATTTTGAGTCTTAATTGTTAATGATCTTCAAGTTCTCTTGCTCTCCTCCGCCCTGCTCTGCGCGGCGTCCTTGGCCTTCTGACCCACCTCCCCCATCCGCCGCCTCACCTGCTCCACCTGCTCCGGCGCCGCATTCTGCACCAGCGCGCTCGCCTTTCTCAGCAGGAAGCCCAGGGACGAGAGCCCGGCGAGGCCGAGGGCGCCGGAGCCCAGGAAGCCCGCCACCGCCAGGGCGGTCAGCAGCGCCGCCGGCACCAGCACCGGGCTGAACAGCAGGAACACCGGCGTCAGCACGGCGAGGCCGATGAGGGAGGCGACGAGGATGAGGCTGGAGAGGGCGAGGAGGCCGCCGCCGACGGGGAGCAGGGTGGCCACCGCCAGCGCCTGGGAACCTGAGGGGCCCTTGTCCGGCAGGAGGCTCTTTATCGCCTCGCTTGGCAGCTGCTGCTGCTGATGCCTGTCGCGGTCGCCCATGGGAATGGCTTGGTCAAGTATTGCCGAGCTCTTGGTTGAAGTGGGTTGATAAAGAAGAGGAAGCGAGTGACGCGTGTGCGGAGGGTGCCCCGTGGAAAGCGAAGCAGGGAGGGGGAGGCCATTTGCAACTTTGCATGGCTTATCGTTGAGCACACTGCACACGTACGTCGGCATTAATGGCCGTGAGGGACGGTGAACCACTGTAGCTTTGAATGCATCAAGCATCAAGGACGTACTTTAGGTCTACATATTACGTCCTTGATGCAAATCAACAACATATTCTTAAATAAACAACCAAGATGAGTATACAAATTATCATCCTTAAACTTTTATGACAAACAGAATTGCTTCATCATTCATCACATTGGTATACTAAAGAAATTTTAATTAGGAGACACTGAAAACTTCTCTCGACTACATCTTATTGCATGCACGTAAAGGATCTTGATAGATGCTACTTATACTTGAATGTTCTTTACTCATTGGCTTTAACCATCTTCTCGCTTAAATCCCAAAGCTTTCTTGCTAGTTCTTCGTCCTTGGCTTGGGCAGTCGTATCCTCCTCATTGCAATCGTCGAAGTACTTCCCAGTCACACCCCTGAGGTTCGGATGCAATGCCACATAGCATGTAGTTGCTGCTCCCTGTAATCATCCATACAAATTTATTAAGATTTTACATGGAATTCCTTGAATAAAACCATTGCAACTATGGGTTCAGCTATCAATCGACACCAATTGGTTCTATTTGTACATACAGAGTACTGGAAATCAGTAATTGAACGATAGTGGCACTAAACAAGCATGAACTAGGGTTGAACTAAGCTGCCAGTGAGTTCAGCTATATTGCTATATAAAAGAAAATGATCAGAAGTCTGACAAACCTGAGGTATATTCTTCCACAACATGTAAGTGAAAAATCTAAACACTCCTGCAAACACAAACACATTCAAAATATTAATGAGAGACTGGTCTTGACAGCAACCATTTTCCATTTCCTTTCCCCTTTTGGGCTCAAAATAATACTACTCATTTTAAGGTTTAAGAAACATACTCATTAAAAGAAGGGAGTGTCTCATCAAGTTTGTGGTGATCAGACCAGGATGAAGAGAATTCACTGTAATGTTTGCCCCCTCTGCCTGTTAACAATAATAGTGGACGAATCTGTGAGTAACTAGCAGAAGCATGTTACTTCAGTTGCCATGCAGTCGAATTAAGAACAAGAAACAAAATGCAGATTATAGTCGACTTCAAATGAAAGTCTTGTGCAAACAAAAGTTTTGGTTTAGATCAGCATGTTTTCTTGAAACCAGGTCTGTAATCTCCTCAAAGGAAACAAGGTACATGATCCTTTGCGGAGTTCATACATACAAGCAATTCATCTTGAGCCGTGCGAAGTCTGTGCATGAAAATGGAGTACCTGTAAGCGCCTAGCGAGCTCATTGGCGTGCAGTACGTTGGCCAATTTGGATTGTCCATATGCAAATTTATCGTTGTATCTATAAAGCAAGATGGAAACTTTTAGCACATCCAACTAAATGGAGAAAGCATTGCCTTGTTTTAATGCAGGAGAAACTTACGTGTCCGTATCGTTAATTTTGTCGAACCGTATACCTTCTGGATACGTATGCGAATGAGCTAGCGATGAGACATTCACAATACGCCCTTCAATTCCTGTACTCTTCGCAGTGCTTTTCATCTTTTCAAGTAGAAGATCGGTCAACAAAAAGTGACCTGAAATAAAACAATTCCACACGAAAAACATGTCAAACTCATAGTATCGGTGTGAAGTTTATCCACTAAAATCCTAGTTTAGAGTTAGCGAAGTGGATTTGAGAAGGCAAAGATACCCAGATGGTTTGTAGCAAACTGCATCTCGATTCCATCCTCCGAAAGCGTGTAAGGACAGAACATAATGCCAGCGTTGTTTCTGGAAGAAAAGAGTTGAAGATGAAAAATTGACCCAAGAAATAGCAGGGCCACAAAACACCACCAGTAGAGGCAAATACTTACATCAATAGGTTGAGGGGCAGATTCATGGAAAGGAATTTCTCCGCACAAGCTCGAACAGACTTGAGAGAACCGAGTTCAAGCTGTATGACGTCGATTTTGGCAGATGGAATTTCATCTACGATGCGCTGCTTCACCTCATTGGCAGCTTGCATATTCCTCGCAGCGATGACGACATGGGCTCCTCGGAGGGCCAAAACCCTAGCCGTCTCAGTTCCGATCCCACTACTTCCCCCTGGATTGAAAAACCGAAACCCTCGCTCATAAATACATCCACTTTTTGACGAAATCGGGAAAGGAAGAATCGGAAACTGGGCTGAAATTTCGAAGAGTTTGATAGGGGAGTGCACAAACCGGTGACGAGAGCGGTGAGACGGGAAGCGTCGACGCCTTCGGTGACCTGCTCGGAGGTGGATCCTGAACCGAATCCACTGGGGCCGCGGATTCCGGTAGCGAGCCTGAGGAGACCCATGGAGTGCGCGAGCTGGTTCCGACGACGAAGGGGCTCGGCGGAGGAGCTGCAGAGACGAGGAAGGTGAGATTCGAACAGAGCAAGAAGAGCGGAGGAGCCGGAACGCCATTTATAAGGGCTTCGGCCGTCGGCAGTGGACCGGTAATTTGTCTCGTAGCCACCTCGCTTTCGAAGAAATTACATCAATTGATTGACAATAAAATATGAAACACAAATAACAGTGAACTTTCTTTCTTTTTTTTTTGAAAACTTTTATTTCACTTCTTAAAGTATAACATATTATTAAAACAACCTTAAAAATATTTTGAAAACTCTTTAGATAAATTATTGGAGAAGAGTTTCAAATCTTCACTTTTCCTCCTTAATTTACCTCTACAATTTAAAAATTCACCGCACCTTCCTCTCTATCTATGCAAGTGAATGATAATTTCGAAACTATAAGAGCTAAAGTAAAATTTTCATAAATTTTGAAGGAGATTAAAGTGAATTATTTTAATAATTAAATAAACCTCCTGTAAGACCGCGGGGAGTTAATTGCATAATTCAAAAGTCAACGTTGTAGTTCCTGGACAGCAGTTGCGCGTACCCGGCATTTTGGAAAGTGAACTGGTCAACTCCCTAATAGTCACGACGTATGAACGGTCAAGCCAAATGTTGATCCTGGAGGAAATTAGATTTTGTGTAAAACGAATGGGCAAAAAATAGTCAGATTTACCATTTTTTAATTTATTCTAGACACTAAACTACCATTGAAATTTGTGAACTTTTATCCTTTGTTTTTTTTACATTGTTAGTATTTTAAAATTTTTCCCTTTGATTTTCACCATCTTCGGTTTTAAAAAAATATTAATTTACGCCCTCGGGGCATAACTGAGTTGGTTACGATATAGCAGAGTTGCAGAAGAGGACAAGGGTTTGAATCCTGACGAAGCCAAGCAATACCCTCCTGCGTCGTGACCAACTGTAATTTTTCGATTTACCTCCTCATAAATGGTCAGGGGGCCGATCGTGTGGGGCCGCTAAGGTGACAGATTCTACCTGTTTTTGCAGAAAAGAAAAATATAAATTTACATATAATTTTAAATATTTTTTAATTTTCACCAGCGACATCGAAGCCGCCGTCTTCGCCTGCATCATCAATGGTCGCTGCCTGAAACCGGTCTTCGGCGGCGAGACGCTCCTCCTCGGCGTGCGCACGGTGGCTCGCTCAAGTGCTAGATCTGGATGCGGAGCAAAGCGAAGAGCTACCTGGAAGACCAGCTGCCAGGCTTCGCACAGGTGCCGCTCGCCGATCGACGTCCTCGTGCCTGACGGCAAACTTTTGGCTGAGGACTTCTCGCTCTCATCCACCGACCTTTTCCACTCCCCATCCAGTTTCATTCAGCTCTCCCTCTCTTATGCCGGCGCTTCGCCGGAGGCGATGGCCCTGCTGAACCAGAGAGCCCATGCGAGTACAAGAAGATCCAATGCATGCTCTGAAGCATTCATCGACCATGATTATATATGTTAATCATAATAGTTTGGGAGTGGCAAACAATCGTTCTTCTTGTTCTTGTTTCTTTTAACTATATATGTCTTAATGATTATGCTAATCACCAACTTGTTGGCGTAAAAACATATATAAACAATATAGTTCTTTAACTATATGCGAAAATTTGTGGAGAAATATTATCATTCAATATCTGAAAACAAGAGAGCATGAGCCTTAAAAGATTAATTTCTACCTATTAATTCTGTGCTTCGATCAGTCTTAATTTGTTTCATTAAAAAAATGATAAATCACAGTTAACCGATCCGGTCCTATGAAAATTTTCCACTGACCATCAGGGTAAATCGAGAAGCGCACGCAATGACCAACCCAGATGTCCAGTATCCTTTGATTGCAATCCCCATTTGGAGAAAAATTTCTACAAATACGCCGTAGCTAGGAATCAAATCACGGGTATCTAGGTGACAACCTAAATGTCCTACCGCGATACCATGACCCGGGGACATAATTTGTTTCATTATACTTTAGGATTAGATGGTTCTTGGTACATTTAATCAAATAATGCTGAGCCACCATGCAGAACTTCGTCTGTCAGGACCATAACAAATACTGGTGATGAAACCAGTGCCTTTCCCTCTTTGCTCTATAGTTGTTATATATATATCCCGTGTCATAACGATTAGATAATTTCATAAATTTCTAGTCGCACTCGCACTCTCTGGTTCTTGGTACACTCGCACTCTCTGGTGCAGGTTGAACCTGCTCGTACTGCTAGTTTGATCCGATCTAGAAAAACAGGAAGCTAAGCTAAGCAGTTTCCGTATAGATGAATCTTTTAGTAGTTTTGTTGAGACTTCTGAACTAACCAAGTGAGAAGTTTACCTTTCTTGATATGTTGGTTGATGTATTTGGAGTAATTCTTTAGGTGTTTTTTTTTTACAAAAGTAATAAGTTGGATTGGATCATATTATTTTTGCACCTTATACATTAAAGCATCAGTCAATACAAGTTATTATTACCCTTATTCTTACCGTTATCCTTTTTTCCCTTTTTTTTTTGAGATTTTTTGAGTATTGAGATGAGGACGCAAAGTGATACAGTACTGTAACTTATTTTAAAAAGAGTAAATTGTGTAGGTAGAGATATCAACATTAGGTTCACAATGACACTTTCAGACATTTTTAACTTTAATATCGTAAGTCTTGCTACTAAATTGACATCTCCATAATGTACTCTCTAATTCTATCATTCTCGTTATACCACATTGATACTAACTTAGTAACTTGTGAGAAGTGTAATAGTTTCAACCTTTTCGTTTGAAAGTGAATTGGTCTGCTAATTTCCTAATGAAAGTTTTAGCATCTTCATTTTCAGTAATCAAACCCCTAATGTATTACGGAATTGGCATCTTCATAATCATAAGACTTGTGTGATTAGATCGCTCCTACTTGTCAAAAATCTCCTTTAAATCCGTGAAGAACTACTGGATAAAGGTACATGACGATTGTGTCTGAATGTATAGTTTAGATCCATGCAGCCTAATAATACCATAATATGGTCTTTCCATTGATCAAAATTTATACTGATAAGTACGGGGATGTTATTCTGATTGCCAGATATTAAAAGTGCTACATAAATAAAAACAAAGAACATTACTCAATTTACAAATAAAATATGTATCTTTGTAGATATGCAACAACATAAATGCAACTTTATGAAACTTTTGAGCTTTAAGATATTAAATGCAATATTATATTAAGTCTTTAGACTAAAATGTAATTTGTTAACAATACTCTTCAAACAACCCATAATTTTCTTCATCTGCTACATAACTTATCTTCCTTTAGACTAATTATTCATTATGCACATAATTAATTTTATTTATGAGCTTCCTTAATTATATTTTTAACTTTCACTCACAACACTTCTAATTAATCATACAATATGTGTCTTCTTTTGAACTGACACACTATGCGCATGACTTATAAGCCAGACTTGATTTGTGATCTTTTTTAAATATACATTTGACATAAAGGATGACTTTTTTGAACTCAATCATCTTTAGCATGAATATATATAAATCTACATAAATACCCCAAACCTTTCTAATAGTTATCGCTTGGGCGATAGTATTAACTTAACTAAGTAGTAAATATGAAGAAGAATACAAAAAAAAATTGCTAAAAATATATCTAATCAACTATCAATTGATTGATTTCAGTTATCAATTGATTAGTACCGTTAACAATCGACCTCCACGTAAATCAATTGGTACACCATATGTGCTAAATCCCGAACACACTAATCGATTGCTAGTGAACCGCAATCAACTAGTTCACAACAGTCGAACTCATCAGTTGAGTTGGAATTATATTGCTTTGTGCACGAGTTCATCTGCATTAGTTGACGGGTCCTTATGACGGTCGATTGATAGACCTTGAACTACCTAGTCAAGTTGGAAATGTTTTATCGATGATCCTAAGAACATCATTCGATTGGTCCTTTTGGCAGTCGACTAGTAAGATCAGTCGAACTGTTTAATTGAGTTGAACGTATTTAGCATTCTGTACACAACCTTATGAACGACAATCGATTGTCAAAATTAGGATCAATCGATTGTACACAAAACATTTCTGGCAGTCAATTGATGATCATTGAGTGACCCTTGGGGCCTTAGTTGGACAATCAGAGTTGCAGAAGAAAAAATGATCATTGGTCGAACACCAATTGAAATGAATTAGATACATCAAATTGAACTAAAGTATGCATCCATATGATCAAGTTATTATCATCTCTAAGGCTACATCGGATAGAAACCGAAAGCAATGGCAAATCGATCGAAAGCTAATCGTATATATAGGTCGATCGGACAACAATTTTTTTTTTGGTTATCTAATCCGTTTTTCTTGTTGCTCTTTGATTCTCGCTGTTAATTAGTTTTTCCTTCATTTAGTTGTTCTGTTATCCTCATGAGTTTGTGATTCTATGCTTTTACACATTATAAATTTTTAGTATTTAATTTAAATAATATGACATATTTAATTTGTTATATCATTAACAACATGACATGTAATAAATTCACCTTTGCCTAAGACGACACATGGCACAACCCTATCCTTGCGGTACCACCTTAGCCAAGTTCAAAAACAGCTTCCCACGTGGCGAACAGATACTGGCGCACGGCGATAATGGATAATTAATTATATATCCATTGTGAATTTAATCAAAAAAATTCACAATTTGAATAAAAATTATCACAAATAAATAAAAAAGAGAATTAGGAAATTCTCAATCAAATAAGACAACTATTTCATTGCAGAAGAATTTGGTGGTTATATTAATATTAGTTGGTTTAGGAATAGTCGTGCAGATTATAAATCATTTTTTGCTTTTGAAGTGAATAGATAAGAAGCAGAGACAACATAGATCGAACGGCCGGTGATTCTCAGAGGCCAAAATCCAGCGGTGGAGGTCATGACACGTCCACAGGCTTGGACAGGAAGAGAAGCGACGCAGGCTTCTGCTGCCTTCCACCAGCCGCCGCCGCCGCCGCGCCCACGCCCACGCCCACGCCCACGCCCACGCCCACGCCCAGCCTTTCGTAGCAATCGATGGAGAAGAGCGACAGCGACAGTGACAGCGAAAGGTGGCGCGCGGAGGAGGCCTCCGGCGGCACACGTCCTCCGCCTCCGGCAGCGAGCCGGTCTAGCGCCGGGCCGATGCAGAGGCGGTAGAGCCGGCGGTACCCACCGAGCGCGGCCACTACAGACCGGGTGGAGGTGACGGTGGCCGCCGCGGCCGCCCCGTTTCCGTAGGACGCGTGGCGTAGACAGACTGCCTCCCACACGCTCTCCCGGCGGCTGACGGCGCTCCAGAGGCTGCAGACGCAAGCAGCCACCGCCAGCGACCGTCCGTCGAGGCGGCCCAGTATCTCGGCGAGCAGGTCGACGTTGTCGTTGATCGAGAAGAACCTCGTCTTCCCGTTTCCTTCTTCTTCTTCTTCTTCCGGTAACATTATCCCCGCTCGCTCAAGTGCTCTGCTTCTCCTTTCTTTTTTACAGAGACGCAGGGAAATGGCAACGTTTTATAATTAGGAGACTAACAGATATTTTCTCTTTTGACTCCTACATTTTCCCTATTTTATAATTCTTGTGTTTTTATTTAAAATTTAATTTTCTCAAATTGTCACCTAAATTAAAATGAGTACAAAAATATATTGTATTATACACTTTAGTGATAAAAATAAAAAAGGTGAAAAAATACTGATAAAATGAATATTATTAATATTAATGAGGGGGAGGAGGAGAAAGGTATCTCTGAAGACGAGGGGATGGGGCCAACAAGGAAGGGCCAAGAGCTTGGGGATGCGCAAAAGAAAAAGTCCAAGTAAACGTGAACTTTCTGTTGTATTATTTTGATCTCCCTTTCCTTCCATGCATTAATTAACGAAACACTTACACTCTTGTCAGCCACTAAATTTGATAGGGAATTGAAAATCCTTTTTGCTGTTGTTTTTGGTGCATGGTGGTGTTATATGCTGTACTACCACCTAAACCAGAGGTTTCTTCTTCTCTTCTTCATCATCATGCATCCTCATTTATCGTCTTCCATTAAGTTACAGCAGTTAGCTAGCAAAGTGGATGATCATGGTCACCAGTTCAAAGTCTTTACTCTTTACTCTGCAAATAAGACACATACTCGATCAGTATCGATCATTCAGTGGATCAGAACATGATCATCAGGGAATTAGAGATTCACCAATGACGCGAAGCACTTAATTGAAACACATACTCGATCATCATGCATCATTTTGTTCACACACACATAATAATAGCACCAAAGTGGAACCATTACGCGACCAAACATTCTTTTTGCAGCTACCAAATAATGGCAGATCAATTTGAACCACAGGGCCTCGCAGTTAAAGCCTCCAGCCATGGAGGACAGATTCCTGGAGGAACAAGGAGAGAAATGGAGAAGCTCCAAAACTGCCCTGGCAGTCTCTCCGTACCACCCCTGTAATCACTGCCAAAACATTAATTTCGCAGCATAAGTCAACAGAACACAGAGGCCACCATCTGCCTCTGCCTCGGCCTCGGCTAAAGGCTTCACAAGAAAGCAGAGGAAGAAACAAACAAAAAGATGGAGATTGGAGAGAAGTCAGTGGAGTGCAAGGCGATGGCATGGTTGTCATGCCACTACCTCACGAGATGATAGGGGAAAATATATATGGGAAACACAGAGAGATCGAAAAGTTAGACATTTAAAGGGAAAAAAGAAAAAGAAAAGGAAATAGAAATAGAAATAGAAGAGGGTTAGCCAACTGCTCTTTTGGTAGTGAGACAGTGAGAGGGGGTTGGTTTTTAGTCTTTAGCAGGCAGGAATGAAGTGCTTGAACTCGAGCACTCGGCGCAGCGTTGCAAGCTATTGCGCCTGTCGTCTTGTTGCACGAGACTTGTCTTTGGATTTTGCAAGCCGAGTTACTGCGTGAGCTGTGTCGTCAGCATGGTCTTCTCCTGTTTGATTATCATCGTTGAGCTCGTCTAGAGGCGTCTTCTCCTGTTTGATTATCATCGTTGAGCTCGTCTAGAGGCGATTGACTTGAGGAGTGGCTTGAGTTTATCTATGGGCTTGAATATTCTCAGACTCAATGTAGTCGAACCAAACTTACAATCCAACCTACGTCTTCTGGTGTGCAGGTTCAGGATTCGCAGACGGGCCAGATTCTAGGGACGGGGCGCAAGACGGGTCGCCTGTTTGAGCTTTGTTCCCTTCAACCTTTTCCTTCTATCTCTGCTGTCGTTTCTAGTCTTCCATCTTATCAGACTTGGGCATGCTTCATCACATAACCTCCGATCTCTTGCTGCTAAAGGCTTTTTGGTTCTATTAAATTTGAATGATTGTGTATTTGGCAAACAGCCAGCACTTTCTTTCTCAAATAGTCATTCTATTGCTGATAAACCTTTTTCCCTAGTTCACTCAGATATTTGGGGGCCCTCTCCTGTTGGTACATTTAAAAATTATCACTTGCCTCTACTTACTCCACTTTTGCAAAAATGATTCAAACACAATTCTCATGTCCTATTAAAATACTTCGCACTGACAATGCTTTGGAATATAATGATTCTATTTTCTTTCTGACCAGGGCAATTGATCACAACAAAATGGTAGGGCTGAACGTAAACAACACTGTTCGAGCAATGCTCCTTTCTGCTTCGTGTCCTGATCGATTTTGGGGAGAAGCTGCCCTTACTGCTGTCTATACAATCAATCGGATGCCTTCTTCTGTATTTATTCCTTACGAGAAACTCTTTGGTCAGCCACCAGATTACTCCATTCTTCGTCCATTTGGCTGTGTCAGTTTCGTCCACCTTCCCCCCTGAACAAATCGAGTTCGTATTTATATGTCACCTTTTGAACATAAGAATAGTTTGGCATTTTATAAGTTTTGGAACTGCAGATCCGAGCTCACACAGATTCATGTTGACACTGCCGATGCTTCCCCGTCAACAACTGATTCCCCTTTCTTTGTTTTGGATCCATCTCCTTCTTCTGCAGGTCCCGAGCTCACACAGATTCCTGTTGACACTGTCGATGCTTCCCCGTCACCTATGACTCATCTGCGTCTCCTGAACAAGCATCTCAAGTCCCTGCTGATAAACCAACAAATGAAATGAGGCTATGTCTGAGGAACTGCAGGCTCTTGAGAAGACTGGGACTTGGGATATCGTTGATCTACCACCTGGCAAGAAACCTATTAACTGCAAATGGGTGTACAAGATTAAAACAAATTCTGATGAATCTGTTGAGCGCTACAAAGCTCGTCTTGTGGCCAGAGGTTTCTTAAAGGAGTACGGCATTGACTATGAAGAGACATTTGCTCCTGTTGCCCGTTTGACTTCTCTACGTTGTCTTTTGGCTATTGCTGCTGCTCGTCGATGGTCTCTTCACCAGTTGGATGTGAAGAATGCTTTTCTTCATGGAGATCTTTCTGAGGAGGTTTATATGAGTCCACCGCCAGGTTCAGACATTTCGGGGAAGGTATGTAAGTTACGTCGTGCTCTTTATGGTCTGAAGCAAGCACCACGAGCTTGGTTCGCCAAGTTCAGCTCAGCACTTATTCAGTATGGGTTTACCGCCTCTCCCTATGACTCTGCTTTATTCATTCGTCGCTCCTCATCCGGGATTATTATTCTATTGTTATATGTTGATGATATGGTGATCACTGGAGACGATGCCTCTGGAATATCTGATTTGCAAACCTATCTTCATCAGCATTTTGATATGAAGAGTCTTGGTAAGCTGCGTTACTTTCTAGGTCTTGAGATTTCCGACACGGCAGAAATTTGTCCCAGGCAAAGTATGCTTCTCTCATCTCCCGTGCTGGCCTGACTGACAGCAAGACTGCCTCGACTCCACTTGAGGCAGGCTGTCGTTTCACTCCTCTTGATGGCGCCCCTCAAATATCGTCAGTTAGTGGGCTCCCTGATATATCTGACAGTCACTCGTCCTGATATAGCTCATGCAGTTCACATCGTTAGTCAGTTCATGACTAGTCCCTGTACAACTCATCACTCTGCTGTATTACGTATTCTCCGCTATGTTAAGGGCACTCTCCTACATGGTCTTCACTTCTCTGCTGATTCATCATTGGTACTCACTGGTTACTCTGATGCTGATTGGGCAGGCGATCCCACTGACCGACGCTCCATCACTGGTTATTGTTTCTTCTTGGGTGATTCTCTTATTTCTTGGCGAAGCAAGAAACAGACGGTTGTTTCTCGTTCCAGCGCTGAGTCAGAGTATCGTGCGCTTGCTGATTCTACTTCTGAGCTTCTTTGGATTCGGCGACTTCTTTCTGATCTTGGCATTCCTGGGCAATTGTGATAGTCAGAGTGCCTCGAAATGATGTGTTTCCCCTGCAGGAGTCATTTTGTACAGCATGTTTCATCTGCTGCATGATGAAATTTAAGGAGAGGACAGGGAGGTTGGTAGGAAATTAAACTGTGATATTGGATAGCTTTACCAAGGCTCAGTGCTCTAGCTTTACCAAGGCTCAGTGCTCTACTCAAATAGTTATCAAATTCTTCTTCCTGCTGTTTGGAGTTTGATGTGAGTTAGTGTTGGCAGAAATAATTGTTCAGTGACACTTTATGAACTCACCACGACATGTTAAGTGTGATTTAACAGTGCTTTACATCTTGATAAAGCCAATGAGGTAGGCCTTAAGTGAGACTCTCTCTTGCCATGCTATCGCCATTAATTCTCTGCAGTGAATGAGAGCTGTCATTGACCCCAACATCCCTTCATGTGTTGGGATGGCGAGGCACAAATCAAGCCCCCACAGGAGACACACCATCATTGCAACCTCCTCAACTTGTCAAACTTATCTGCGTCAAAGCTTTCACAGAGGAGAAAAATACACCAGACTAACACATATTATAATATGCAAAGTTGCTTCCGACGACCGACCTCATCACTTCTCAATCGGTGAGAGATCACATGATCTGTATATTTAAACTATTTGTTTGCTGAATTGGGTCACCAATCGAAAGCTTCGCTTTACTTTACTGATTCTCTTCGTCGGCACGTAGTCGCTGAACCTGTTCAGAATTTTTAACCATGCAGGAGCTGTCGATGGAGCTTCATCCATGGGACAATGATTAGAAGAAAAGCCCAGGCGAGACTGCTTTTAAAACTCGCCACTTTGGAGGTTTTACTGCTTATTTTAAAGGCTGTTTCAGTTATAAAGATTCAATCAGGATTAACCAATAAACTAGTCCCTAACCAGAGAAGTTTAGTGCGCTAACACCTTAATTAACAGAGGATTAATGGTGATGACGAAGAAGATAATGTTTAAAAAAAAACTGCCGGCTTTTTGGTCGTATATCCGGAAGGGACCATTTTGTAAATTAGGTTTCTTTTTTGTTTGGGTGAGTTGAAAAATGGAGAAAATGTTGGACGGGAAGAGAAGTTGCGCTGTGCTGTTGTGGTGGGCGCGCCATTCGATCTTTTTCATTAATAGCAAAGAATCTTTTGGTTGCGCATTTTCCATATTGCCCCTCCATGTTTTCTTTCTGAGAGACTGAAATAGACTGGACTTAAATGTAATTATCCAAACATTGAAAATGACATCTGCCTCCCTTGTCAATTTATAATAACGTAAAAAAAAGAAAAATAATTTTTAATGGGAAATCATGAATTAATTACCGAGGAGAAAATAAGAAAAAATAGAAATTATTGAGGAGTAGATCGGAAGTGGGGGACACCTACTTCAAAATATCTACAAAACGAAATATTTGTTTAAATTTTACTTTAAAATACGATGCAAGTAAAACTCCTCGCTACACGACAAAAAGCGCCCTGGGGACAGATGCCAGAGCATCCGCCGTCCATCTTGCCCTAATTTGGATTTCCACGGATGAGATCCGGACACGTCACACAATTGAACCTCTGGTTCCGTTTAACCTGAGTTTAGTAGACTTTCTTCGCCATTTCGATCCCTTCTTCTTCTCTCTCCTCGCCCTCTTTTGTTTTCTTCCGAAGTTGAGCTTGAGAAGGCCGCCGACGCTGCCGCCGTGGACGTTCTTCCTTTCCTCTCTCGGTTCTTCATCGCTGCTGTTCCGTGCATGGGCTGATTATTCGTCGGCGGATTTTCGGTATTTGTTTCGGTTTCAAGGGGGGTTGCGTAGGTGATCGGCAAAGGGGTAAAGGTCTGGCCTTTTTTTTTTTTTTTTTTTGCCGGTACCCGGCTTCTCCGTCGCCGTTGGAACGGTGGTTGGGAGCGATCGTGTGGGCCTGTGACAGTGCGAGAAAAGACTGGTAGCTTGCAAAAACTTTACCTTTTTGGGAGTGAAAAGGAAGCGGCTTGAATGATGGAATATGAGAATTCCTCCGTTATGACCGTCTCCAACTCGGCCTCCGGCGAAGCCAGCGTCTCTTCCTCCGGACAGCTTCCGCCCTCTGCGCCTCCTCCTCTGGGCCCGCTGCAGCCGATTCCGGTTGTTAAGAAGAAGAGAAACCTCCCCGGAACGCCAGGTAAGTGATATTGAAGCTGCTCGATAACATTCTAAGTGCTCGGCTGTTGTGATTTGATCGGGGGAGTTGGATTGAATAGATCCGGAGGCTGAGGTGATCGCGCTCTCTCCGAAGACGCTCCTGGCGACCAATCGGTTCGTGTGCGAGATCTGCAACAAGGGATTCCAGCGGGATCAGAACCTGCAGCTGCACCGGAGAGGGCACAATTTGCCGTGGAAGCTGCGCCAGCGGACGGGGAAGGAAGTACGGAAGAGGGTTTATGTGTGCCCGGAGCCAACCTGCGTGCACCACGACCCGTCGCGGGCGCTCGGCGACCTCACCGGCATCAAGAAGCACTTTTGCCGGAAGCACGGCGAGAAGAAGTGGAAGTGCGATAAGTGCTCGAAGAAGTACGCCGTCCAGTCAGACTGGAAGGCGCACTCCAAGGTCTGCGGCACCCGCGAGTACCGCTGCGATTGTGGCACCCTCTTCTCCCGGTAATTCCACAAATTCCTATGTTATTCTCCTGTGGTTTCTTTGCGATTTGGATCTTTGATTGTTCATCGCCGGATTCCGTTGACTTTGTTTGTGCAGGAGAGATAGCTTCATCACCCACAGAGCATTCTGTGACGCGCTCGCTGAGGAGAGCGCGAAAACCGGAACGGCTCCGCCGACTGCAAATCAAAAACCGGCAAGTGAGGACGACGGAAAGGCTGAGGCGGCGTCCGAGGAAGCCACGGACGTGGAGGAAGCGACGGCAACCGTGGAGACAGCTCCTGCAGTAGTGGTCGACGTTCCATTGCCGCTGCCGAAGGTGGCGCCGCCGCTGGAACGGCAAGGTTGACTTTCTGTACTTTGTTCTTATTTTCTTTCAAACAATGCCTCTATTAATTTGACGAAAGGGGAAGATGCGAAACGAAGGGTGGGTTTTGTCGGATCTGAAGCTTCTTCTGCAATAAAAAAAACGCAAGGTTTCCGGGGATTGAGACATGGAGGCTTCTGGTTCTTGTCCTCTGACGCTCTTCGAGATGCCCTTGTTGCAGATCCAAATGGAATCGAAAGATTGAAGTTTTTCTATGGATGATTTTTCGTCTCTTCCAAAAGCTTGTCTCTTGTTAAGAACTTTCCATCTCAGGTACTGTGATAAAGGAGGTGGATTGAATGGAAAGTGAGAACGAGAAATCTACTCATCGCCATGGCATCATTGCGCCTCTTTATATCTTTCTTTTGCTTTCCTTTCTCATGGAATAGAAAAGAACTCGAGCAGCGCTTTTTAGTTGCTTAACATGATCGCATTTTCTTGTGACAGAGCCGGAGAAGTCGGCCGGCCTGCTGCAGTACGTGCGGCCGTCGCCGGTGGCGCTGGCCAACACCAGCAGCGCGGCCGTTGCCTCCTCCACCACTACCAGTAGCAGCAGCAACAGCAATAACATCAGCATGTTTGCGAGCATCTTCGCTTCGGTATCCGCAACTACTGCAGCTCACAGCAGCACCACCTTCTCGGACCTCATGGGCGCCATGGGCCACCCCGATCGGCCCCTGGCAGAGCCGCTTTCCCTCTGCCTCGCCACCAACGGCGGCCCTCCGTCATCCTTGTTCTCCCCACCGCAAAGTCAATCTCACGACTGGCGTCCGTTTCCTGCCCCTCCGCCGCCGCCGTCGCCGCACATGTCCGCGACGGCCTTGCTGCAGAAGGCAGCTCAGATGGGCGCTGCGGCGACCGGCTCATCCTTCCTCAAGGGGTTCGGCCTCGATGGGCCCGGAGATAGCAGCCTGCGATGGGGACATCATCGTCAGCAGCAGCAGCATTTGGAGCCGGAGCCATCTCCGATGCTGTCCGGCGGCCTCGGTCTCGGGCTCCCTTACGACCAAGACTTAATGATGGGCTCGTCGGCCTTGTTTGGGACGAAGCCGGCGACGCTGGACTTCCTGGGGCTCGGAATGGGGCCTGTCGGCGGCACCCCCAACGGAGGTCTCTCGGCATTGATGACCTCCATCGGAAGCGGCAATCTCGATATCGGAACAGGACCAGCAACCACCGGAGGGTGGGAAGGCACTGAGAGGAAGTCCACCAGTTCCGCCAATCTGTAGAATCTTCCTTAGATTGGGAAGAATCAAAATGGTCGAATTGGAGGATGAATGCCCCGGAGACCAAGCCTCATTCTCTCGGATTCTTCTTTCTTTCAGCTTTGTTATTGTTCCCCCATCTCGGAGCACGTCTGAAAGCTTACAGGAATTACAAAATTATGTACATATTGTTTGAACTTCGTCACTGTAACCAGACCAGCTTCTACTCGAGCGATCCTTTTGCAATCAGATTCGAGATGGAACAACAAATTTCATTAAACAATCTGCAGAACGATCATTACCGACGCAGAAATCAGAGAAAACACGAGAAACTAGTGCAATGAATGCCTCATCTCTGACTCGCTTTACTTTACAGAGACGCAACTTTTCTATTTTCTTCAAAAATCTGCCAGGAAATCCAACCCCCAAGTTAGTATATATAGAAATTTGGTTTCTTAGGGTTCAGTGTCGGTCTAATTTGACAACCGGACCGAACTAGATCGGTTTTGTCGTGTACCGCTTGGAAACGACCTGCTTGTCGTTTTGCGCTTTGTTTGGAATATATCGGCTCCTTAACAGCTATTAAGATTATTTAAATATCGGACTCAGCACGGTTGGACCAAGCTAATTATAATGGCCCTTTAACTATATGGGGCCGAGGCCCAATCAGTCCCCTAGCCTACATGGCAACATCTCTGAGGGAACTTCTTCCCTCATAAAATATATATATACGTACGCTCCTGTGCGCTACCACCCCATCCAACCCTGCTCCAGCCGCTGCCGCATCGCCGTCTGACCATCGCCGGCCGCCGCATCACGCCCGATGGACGCGCAGCTCGCTGGTGCACAGTCCGGCGCCGGATTCCGACTGGAAAATGATCGAAATCCGACGATTTCGGCCAGAATCCGACACTCCTTCATTGGTCGGTCTCCAGCCAGAATTTGATCGGAAATCGGCCACGATTTGGCCGGAATTGGCTGCTAGTGCCGAACGGCTGATTCCGACCAAACACGACCGAATTCGTCAGATTGCCAACCACTATCCGGCCGGAATCTGGTACCGGACTGTGCGCCGGCGAGCGACGAGTCCATCGGGCGTGATGCGGCGGCTGACGATGGCCGGACGGTGAAACGGGAGTGCCAGCAGTGGCGGCTGTGGTTTCACGCGATTCGGCCGCGCACGGAGAGCGTAGAATAAGGACCGCATGCTAGTATTTTCCTCTATATATATATATATATATATATATATATATATATATTATATAAAGTGGCTAGATTTTGACACATACTTTCTCTTTTGTTGGCATCTCACAAGTTGTAACTTGCAAGCAAACTGAGCAACTTTTCACTTCTTCTTGGAAACAAATGCACTGCTACTAACTTATCAGCCAAACTCTGTCTCTATCATCTTGTTCCCAGAGTCAAGAGTTAGAAAATGACTCGAGTAAATTATTCTTGAAATATCATCGAGCCATGAACTGTCCATCTCACGCTTGCCATGCAGTTCAGCAGCTTTCCTTGAATCTTTTCTTGCTTCCTCACCGTGCCAAAAGAAGGCCAGAGGTTGACAAGAAACCGAACTAAAAATTGTATTTGTTCATCTAAGAATTTGCAGAGATTGCTGAAACGAGGACTTGGAGAAGAACATAATTAATCCACTTTTCTACGACTTTAAAGGAGAAGAGTACAGGAACAGAACACAGCAGCCTTACAAGCTAATGCACTAGGAGTTCCTATAACTGTGTGGAGAGAATGATTTAGCAGAGATTAGAGAGATTGATTAATCTACAAGGGTAGATTGTGGCCTTAATAGTAGCAATCATTGATAGATTTGGCATTTAGTAAATTAAACACCGTAAAAGTTCGCCCACTCCATCATGAACTTGTTGAAGTCATGCTCCTGCTGGTGCGCGTACACGAAGTCACCTTCTCCTCCTTCCAAGCCGAGCTCTCCGACGACCGAGAAGGATGAGCTCGGGCTGCTGCCGCCGCCTGCGGCGGTGGCGTTGCTGAGGCCGGAAGCTCCTCCGTTGATCCCCAACGACAGCCTCCTTTTCTCCTCCTTCGCCTCAAAAAGCTGCTCCCTCAAATTTAACACCTGCACCAATTGATGCTTACGTTAACTTGGTCGAAGACGAAAACTCTAAATTAAACTTCTCTTAGAATTCAGTACTTGTGATTCAAGGAGGCATTTTTGGTGGACGACGGCGTCGTGGGCGGACTTGAGCTCGGCGTAGGCCTCCTCCACCTGCTTGTTCTTGTGACGCGCACGGCGGTTCTGGAACCAGACGGCGACCTGCTTGGGGTCGAGGCCGAGCTCGGCGGCGAGGTGCACCTTCCGCCCCGATTCCAGCTTCCTTTCCTTCTGGAAGCTCATCTCTAGAAACTTCACCTGCGCATCGCTCAGCCGCCTCTTCTTCGCCTCATCATTCTCCGACGATCTCTTCCTCCGCCGCCGCCTCCTGCTCCTGCTCTCCTCCACCGTCGACGCTGAACGAGAACAATACACAAACTTATACTCAATCATCTCTCTGTCTCTCTCTCTCTCTCTTATCTTTCCAATGCAAGTAGAGAACATCCTAAGTAATTAGTAATTAACTACCTGCAGGCGTTTGAGAGCAGAGTTCAGAATCCAACAACGACGGGATCAACCGCCTCTGTTCTTCCATTAACTAACAAAAATGCTTCGCCAAGTAAATAGAAAGCAAGAAATATACTATATAATCTTGTTTATATTCGAAACATCATCTACCCTAACTCCACCTCGATCGAATAATTAACAGACGAAGAAGGAAAGGAAGTAGGAAAGGGAGGAGGTAGCAGCACTATACCAGCACGCCATGGTTAAGGTCTCGAGGCATATTTATAAATGGCTGATGGATAAAGCTTCTCTTCAAAATTATTATTTTCCGCCACACTTTTTTCAAGCCTAGCTACTTCTCATCCTCTACAAAATCAACATCGACGATAATGACATTTCAATTATCCTTAAAAACTTTTTTATTATACTTTTAACATTTAGTTAATATATTATGTCCGTAGTTGCCTGTCTCGTCGATCGTCCACTTTTAACACAGTGAAATGACGCCGAACGGAAACGAAAAGGCAGAAGCTATTACGGCGGTTGAAATTTGGAGGCCGTCGTTCCTGCTCACGAGTCGTTTGACTCGATCACTCGAACAGTCGAACGCGTACTTTGGATAGGGAGGGGAGGGAGCAAGAGCCATGGCGGAGCCTATGAGGCAGGCAGGCAGGCACATGGTGCGCACCTACGCAAGGGAGGGTCTCCCTGGCGCTAACACGCGTCGCTGACAGCGGCGTCGCACCGAGGGAGGGCACCCTCCTCTAACCTGCTGCCGTCATGGCCTTTGGCACTAAGGAACAGGTGTCAGCTTCTCATGTGCCTTTGAACGCTCGCTACGGCCCCAAGTGTTAGGCTCGCTGTTTCAGTTGCACGCACAGACGGAGCTTGCTTTTGTTGCTTTACTGCTCCTGCTGATTACTGAATCACTCCTCGATCTCGTACGGGCTCAGTTACTTGTTGTCGTCGAACTCTGCGCGGACGAATGAGGTGGAACATGGCTGCATCCATTGAATGGGAAGAGAATGGCAAGTTTGGCGGTGCCAAACGCCATGGTCTGAAGCTGCCTTTCCTGATATCTCGAGCGGTCCTTATCCATCGGACCAGCGTCCTTATACCTCTACTCTACCGTCCAATGAAGTATTTCATTTCCGATCCCAATCTTTTAACAGTCTTTCATTCAAATCTAAAGCATATATATACTTTGAAACCTTTAACCCTTTTCTATCCTTAACATTAAAGGCGAAGGAATTTGAGGTGTTTTTGGTGTGGCAACCAGCTCATATTCTGGTTTATGTGCGTGCCAACCAGTGCATCAGCTTTTGTGCAGCAGTAACATCGCCATCTTCTTTCTCCCACACTGATCGAGTCAGGCGGCCACATTGTGGGAGTAACTCATGAGGTCTCCACGAACACACTCATGGCAGATGCATTGCATCTGGAAACAGAACAGAATGGAGCAGATTGAATGAACTCTCTAAAATTGGGTGCCTCCGCTGGGGGCTTTTGCTTCGCCGCTGCCTGCTTTGCGTGACGAGGGAGAGGAAAGACCGAAAGGGAGCAGCTTTCGGGTGCCTGTCTGTCTCCCCCTCCGATCCAGGGAATACACGCGGCGAGCCTGCCACGTGTCGCACGCCAATTAATTACTTGTCAGAACTTTATCGAAAAAGAAATCTAATTTTATATTTTTATTTTTATTTTTATTTAGACAAAAATTAAAAGGGCTTAATTCTCTCACATGCCTAATCCTCTTCGATACCCAAGTGATTAAGCCATTAAACAAATAATTAACAGTTACAGACAAAACTCTTGTCAAAGCGTTCCTACATTAATTAGTTTGGTTTAATTAAGGCGTGGCGTGTTGTCAAACTTTAGACGTCTACGTCGCGACTGTTAACGTAAAGTCATTAAGCGTGCGGATTATTTTAAGCGAAAGTAATCTCATGATTGATGGAGAATTCCTCGCGATTAGTGAAGTTTGTTTCCCATTGTCAACGGAGTAGCTAGATATGATTGGAGCGAAAATAACTTCACCGAACTCGTTAATATCAAATTAAGGGCCGATGACACGAATGGATGCGATTAAGAACAGTACGTGGCCAATTCTCTCTTCCATGACGTCTCCTAGTCTAAAGAATAGATTCATGTCCAAGATTAATACGTAGTAGTTAGAAAGAGAGAGAGCACGGGACTTGTTTCGGTGTGTGGCTCTTTCAATACTTAAATGAGACTTCATAAGGAAAAATAAATATTATAGAATGAGAGAGATATTAAACAGATAATTAAGATTATCAATAATAATTTTCAACTAAACGTCCCAAATACTTAGCATATCTAGGGCCCAATTGCAGAGACTCACATCCTTCTTCTCTTTTAGGGCTCGATTTGGCGAGACCCATCCTTGGCCCGGCCCATATATCTTGATATTTTGGGCTATTATTTCAACTACTAGAGAGTATTTAGGAAGCATCAGTGTGTTATTGACTCGAAGCATATTGTTTTAAATTAATGGGTTTCTCCTTGATATAATAGAGCATTAAATATTAATGGTGCAATCAGTCAAGTGAACGAATAATCCTTTTGGACTTGTTGTATAAACTATCTGCTAATCCTTTTGGAATTGGTTGACCTGACCAGAGCTCGACAGAGTCAATTTTGATTTGACCTTGAGTCATCAAGAGAGTTGACGTGGAATTATTATTGACCGGAGTCTTGAACTTTGTTCCGGCTGGATGCTGTGGACGGCTAAGCCACCAGTCAATAATATGTCACCTCAATTTTCACTGATTCCACCAACGAGAAGATCAGAAGAATCTGAGGAAAAGGAGAACTGAACGAACGGATTAGCAGGGTGTCAAAGATTCCTGGCAGGTCACTCTGACGCTCAAGTCAGCAACGAGAAGTCGTGAAATGAAGAAGGAATGGTGCTTAGAATGTATAGGATTTTAGAGAGAGTTTTCGTACCTGTAGAAGAGTTTTTATACTCACTGAAAAAGATATTTTTGTAGATGTAAAATGTGTCGATATTTGAAGAAATAGGTTTTGCACATAGCTGACAAGCGGATAGACAGAGCAGCATCTAGGGGGCAAGGTTTGTGAACTTAGTAACCGCCCTATAATCTAGTCATGTAGATTATTCTTGTCTTCTAGTCAAGAATGGAAATCGAGAAGGATCTAGGGGACCAGGCTTGGTGACTCAGTAACTACTCTTATCTTGTGGCAGAGTCTGCACGCTTGGTCTGATAATCTTATCATGTTGCAGAGTCTGCACGCTTAGTTGTCTGACTGCTATGTTGTCCTTTGGTGGGGAGGTATTAGAGAGATGTCGCGCCGGAGTGGAGCATAGTGAACGAGCTCGCTGAGGTGGAGCTGATCGAGATCGGGAACAGAATTGAGCGGCCGAGCTGATTAAGGCCGAGAGCAAGACTGGGCAGCCGAACTGGCCAAGTCCAAGAGCAGGACTAGGCGGTCGAGTTGGCTGAGCCCGAGAGCAAGACCGGGTGCCTGAGCTGGCCAAGTCCGAGAGCAAGATTGGGCGCCCGAGCTGGTCAAGTCCGAGAGCTTTATAAGGCTGGATTGAATGCAACTGCCGTTGGACCAATTAAGGATCTGACTTTTGATCTATTGACTTATTAGGTCAGATTGATTATTGATTTTCATTTTATCATATCAGACCGATAAAGAACCACCTTATCAAACTTGTTTTAAGTTTATAAGATATTTATTTATCTCTCTTATTATTCATGGAATACCTGCCGACATCCCCAAATTAAATTTATGAAACAATTTATTCATGGATGATTTAATCTAATTTATTTTACGCGGATCGATCTTGTTTCTATTAGCATCACACGCGTAATCCAGGTGGGTTGGTGAATTAGCATCCCTCGACATCTTCACCTACTAGTCAATTTTAATTCTCATTCTTTCATTCATTCACATGTCTTTCGCTTGACTTCCTCCTCCACCAAATGACAACTTTCGATCCATTCATCGTCCAGTCATTCTATATTGTCACATCCTCATGTGTTCTTCTTTTATTTATCAAATAAATTTAAAATACAATCTATACATATTAAAAAATTATTCTATAAGATATTCATCATCCTGAAATTTAAATTAAATATCGACCCTAATTATTACTTTTTAAAAATATTTTAATCTTCATTAAATGTCGGCATAGTCGGAGGGATGCAACCGACCTCATGAATTTTTTTAATAATTAATATTATATATAATATATATTAAAAAAATAATACTAATTAAATTGTGTAATTCATATTAATTTCTTTCTAAAATAGTATCAAACTTTCCATGTCATTTTAATTGATCGATTCATGATCGTTCATCGTTGAAAAATTAAAATTGACTACATACTTAGAAAGTCCTTGACTTAAAAATATCCATTGATATCATTTTTGTGAGAAAATATGAAACAAGCCCATCAACTCTCTTCTTTTGTTGGAGTTGCACGATGCATTTTTTGTCACCACGGTAGATTAATCTTATAGTAGGAAATCGTGGTTCAATGAAGTTTATATTCATTTTGATATTTAAAGTATTATTTTGAACATTGTGGTGCTTATGTGTGGAAGTTAAACTCGCTTACTTTCGATTGTTTGTTTATTTTTTAGACTTTTAAAGTCGAAAATTTTAAACTTTTATTAATTAATTAAGTTATATTATATTTTTAAATACATATTAAAAACATAGTTTTAGAGATCGATAAAAAAATTAATTATTTTTTAGACTTTTAAAGTCGAAAATTTTAAACTTTTATTAATTAATTAAGTTATATTATATTTTTAAATACATATTAAAAACATAGTTTAGAGATCGATAAAAAATTTAAATTCATTTTCAACTCTCTAAATTTGAAATTTAAACTTTTAGATCGTACAAATAACCAACACAAATGTTTAGAATTTTTAAAAAGTTTGACTTATATATATATTTTAAAGTGTTTTGAAGTTTTTATAGTTGGATAATTTAATTTTGGAAATGTTAATACATTATAATTATCAATTTTAATTTTTAAAAATTATGGTATGTATTTATAAAATAAAATGTAAAATGTAGGATTTTTAAAAAGTTTAATTTGAATTCGTCCTGATTGAAAATCCCGAGTACGGTTCAATGTTATGTCACTTTTGCAAGTGTAATATTGTTATTTATCGTATGGAGATGAATAGTGTTATGAGAAATAGCCAACAAATTAACAGTGTTTAGAAATGATGAATCAACACTCAACTCACTGAGTGGCGAGTAGCTTAGCTTTTCAAAGTTGGCTGCTGCTAGTGCTGTGCTAGTGCAGGTATCAAGTAAACGTCAAGCGACACATAAATCTTGTGCGAATCTTGACTCATATCAATACCCTCCGACAATTTTTTTTTCTCTTTTATTTTAATCAAATAAGAACGACTATGGTTGTTGATCGATCACGAATTATTAAGGAGATATTATATATAATTTGAAATATTTTCTCAACATACTACGTGATAAAATTTCATGACTCATATCAGTTCATGATTTTAAACGTGATCAATTAAAGAAGTTATTAATGCAATGTGAATTTGAAACCATTAAAATATTTTTTTACTTTTATTTTAATAAAGTTCACAATGCTTAATAGCTCATTTATCTTTCTGTAATGATTTGCAAAATAAATTAAATAAATTAATAAACTTATATTGATTCATAAATAAATGTACTTCACTTATATATATTTTATAGATATAATAAGTATCTTTGTAAATTTCATACTAATTACTTTCTTTATCAGATCATTATTTGCGTTAAATTTTAGATATAAAAACACCTTTTTTTAAACTTGATAAAATAATTACATTCTATAAAATTTCTAATAAATCAATTTAATAAGATAAATAAATAAACTCCATACGTACAGCTACCTCATATTCTGTATATATGGAATCAGGTAGATAAAATTCCAGAATATCTAAATTAAATCAGGTAGATAAATTTTAAAATTATCAAATCATCTAGCCATTTCTCTTTTACCCCTAATCTCTTACACCTTACCGTTACAAATCAATTGACATATTTAATAATCTATTGCTACAGCGTACTTAGAAAACTATCAATCGGTTTAGTGGGGAAGTAGTTGATAAATTTAGAAAATTCTCAATCATTTTAAATTAAATTTGTCTAAATCTTTATAATATACTATGTTCTCAAATATATATGATATACTATATTAAAAGTAATAATTATAATTTTTTAAACTGATCTTGCATGAAAAATTATATCAATTGTTCATTATTCATTATAAGTGTTATAGCGATGATACTTACTAATATTTGATGTTTCTCTTCTATAATAAAAAATATTAATTTTACAATTTTTAAAATAATATAGGTTTATTAGTCGATTTCGTTCAAGAATAATTGATGGAAAGAAAACTCTAAATCACTCGAAAAGTTTAAACTAAGATCGATGTACATGTCTAAGTCCTCCTAATACATTTATATTTTCAAACATCGATGTGATATATTACATTGAGAATAATAATTTTTTTTAAACTCATTTTTGATCGAATTATTATTACCAATCGATCGATGAAACATATATTAATGATCACATAACCATTTTAAATCGATTAACATATTTATTAATCGATTGCTATAGTGTAATAATCGATTGATAATGATAAGTTAATAGGAAATGAGTTAAAAAATTACTACTTCATATAGTGTATTACATTGATATTTGAGAGTATAGATGTATTAAGAAGACTTGATAATACAACTATCGTGATTTGGAATGATTTAAAATTCTTTGGATTTACCCATTATTTTTGGACGAAATTGATTATCATAGAAATAGAATTTCAAAAATCATCTATGATGTCAAATAATAAGTATCATTATCATAGTATTTATAATGAATAATGAATATTTGATATAATTATTTATGTGGAGAATTAATTAAAAATTTATTACTCTTATATAAAAGATAGAATTTCTACCCAACTATTCTACATGATTGACTACGATCAGGAGGTTTCACGATCATATGTGATAAAAGAGGATATTGCCTAAAAATTTTATTACTTTCAATATAATATCACATTGATATTTGGTCCTACCTAACTACAACAGTTTTAATTTGGAATGATATAGGTTTCGCAATGCTATATCAATTACTTTCTAACCAGTGGTCGATTGGGTCCACTTAACACGTGGTTGAGTGGTGGTCGACCAGTGGTCGATCACCATATGGTGGTCGACCAGTGGTCGACCACCACTCACAATCTGCACCCTTGGTGGTCGACCACGTGGTGGTCGACCACGTGGTCGATCACCATATGGTGGTCGACCACGTGGTCGATCACCATATGGTGGTCGACCAGTGGTCGACCACCACTCACAAATATGCAATCTCTACGAACACGTTAACATTAAAAAAAAATAAAAAAAAAGCACGGCCCCACCTATTAACGCGTTCAGAACTCTGAACGCGTTCAATACCTCACTCCTCTCTCACTCCTCCCTCACTCTTCCACGTCCTTCCTTCGCTCCTCCACGTCTGCTATTAACGCCCGATTAACAGCGCGTTGCGGATGCTCTTAGGATTTTTAGGTCTATCAATTTCTCTAGATATATTGTGGAAGAGAGATGCTTAAAAGGTGTTTTTTCAAATTATGAATTCTTTTTTATATATTTATGGATTAAATTGGACACGTGTCCAGCCACCCAAACCAAAATCCCCAATCGTCGTCGCCCTTGCCCATCCCCATACCGGGCACCACTTCAAGCACCAATTTCTGTCGTTCTATTTAATGGTCTCATCTCTCTTCGTGGCAACTTCTTCCTCTGAGAAACCTCCATCGTTCCACCGCCCGATTAGCGCCGCCGACAGATCCAATGGAAGTGATGGTGGTGGAGAGCCCGCCGGAGTTTCTTCCCCACATCGCTCGGAGCTACAGCGACTGCAATCGCCACCGCTCCGGCGATTCCCCCCTCGTCCGCTCTCAAACAAGCTGCTCCTCCTCCCTCCACCGCCTCGTCGTCCACTCCACCGCCGAATGCTCCGACGACGCCATTTGCAGGCTCATCGCCGACCTTGACTCGCCCTCCCTCGAATCCAAGCGCCTTGCCGCAACGGAGCTCCGCTTCCTCACCAAGCACAGCCCCGAGAACCGCATCCGGATCGCCCGCGCCGGCGCCGTCGCTCCCCTCGTCGCCCTCCTCTCCCACCCCGATCCTCAGATCCAGGAGCAAGGCGTCACCGCTGTTTTGAACCTCTCCCTCTGCGATGAGAACAAATCCGCCATCGCCGGTGCCGGCGCCATTCGCCACCTCGTCTTCGCCCTCCGTTTCGGCACCCCCGCAGCCCGCGAGAACTCTGCTTGCGCCCTCCTCCGCCTCGCCCAGCACGACGACCTCCGCACCGCCATCGGCCTCTCGGGTGCCATCCCAGCCCTCGTCTCCCTCCTCGAGACCGGCGGACCGCGCGGGAAGAAGGACGCCGCCACCGCCCTCTTCACCCTCCTGGCGGAGAAGGAGAACAGGGCCCGGGCAGTGGAGGCCGGGGCGGTGCGCCCCCTGCTTGATCTGATGGCAGATCCGGAGTCTGGGATGGTGGACAAGGCCGCATACGTGCTCCACCTGTTGTTGTCGTTGCAGGAGGGGCGTAGGGCAGCGGTGGCGGAGGGCGGCGTACCAGTGCTGGTGGAGATGGTGGAGGTCGGGACCCGCCGGCAGAAGGAAGTGTCGATGCTATCGCTGCTCGAAATCTGCAAGGAGGGCGCCGCGTACCGAAGAATGGTAGTCCGCGAGGGCGGCATTCCGCCGGTCGTAGCTCTGATTCAGTCCTCCTCGGTGAAGACGAAGGAGAAGGTAACCTCACCTCCCATCTCAACCGGTGCTCCGACTCGAACGGATAAATTATTTCCTTTAACGGACAATTAGTGAAAAAATTAAAATCATTTTTTTTTTCAAATATTTTTACAGGCGGAGGCGTTGATAGCGCTTTTACGGCAACCGACCGCACTACTCTCATAGTTCAAGAGGACCGACACGTGTCGGCAGATGGTGGGTAAATAATTACTTTCGGCCGCTGCGTCCACTGTCAACAGGAGGTGATGAGGGTAGGCGGCTTTTTGTTATTTTTCTCCATTTTAGCGAAAATGGTCAGGTTTTTATTATATCGTGCTCAGAAACGTGATTTTTTTTTTCAAAAAGCAAGAAATAGTTGTGTTTTGTTAATATTTAGTAGGTTGTGCTGTTATTGTGAATGTCCTGTTGTATTGTACACACTTGTTCTATGTTAATGTTTGATAGGAGCTATGAAATGTAAAGTGAACTATGAGAACAAATGATTTTATTTGGTTTCACCCAATCCATCCCGAAATTTGGCCTCAGATATATTAGTGAAGCATCATTCTCTTAGATACAAATTAATTAACAAGGATTTTATTTTGAATCCTTCGGTAGTCTCAACGCTCAAGTGCCCATTTTTGTTTTTTTTAAAACACAATTAATTCCTAATAAGACAAACAAAATCAGTAGAGGATATGCCTTTTGGCTTGGTTTATAATTATTTATGACACGTGGAGGCAGGAACAATATGCGATATACAAACAGTTTCCTGAGCCTGGAAAGACAATATTCATGCCGACAACCAAATCAATGGACCAAGAAAAAATAAATTAAAAAAGAAAAGAAAAGAAAAATCAATGTAACTTTAGTTGTTGAGATATATGCTCCTCGCTTGTTAATTTCCTCCTACAATGTAATTAGGTGCCACATCTAAATCTAATCCAACTCTCTAGAGATAATTTTCTTGATTTGTACCTATTGTAAGAATATTAATTATCATTATTATGCCAATCTATAAGAATGGGAATGGGAATGTTGTGGCTTAGGTGGGTGTTGGGTGTGATGTCGTTGAACGTTTAATATGGATGCCAACAACTAAACGTCTCCTAAAGTTGAGTTAAGACGTTTGTTTGTTGAGGGTGATTTGATAAATCTATTTGTTTAATATATTATAGGAGTATGTTTCAATTTAAGATGAAGGAATTCAGTTAAGATTAATCAGGATCCTTTCAGATCAAGATCTATTTCACTCAGATTCAACAGACCTCCACAAGTATGGTTTAAATTTTAAATGAAATGAATATTTTAAAAATCGATTGGAATGTGTATAAATTGTACTTTAAATTTATTTAATAGATAAATTAAAAGAAAAAATATACTTTTAAAATTAGTCAAGTGAAACTTAGACTCTTTTGTTCGACCCTGATCCCTCGAGTTGCCTCTAAGCAAAGCATTATCTTCCAAACCTGAAGTAATCACATTTTAGAGTCTTTGCCATTACCTACCTATCAATATCTATTGAACCAAGTAGATGAAACTTTACATAACAGAGGTTAGAACTTTATGGGGGAGTTACCCTCTTGATTATGAGATTTCTGTCCGATTAAATGTCGTAGATAGTTAAGTCACCAGTTAACAAATAGTTCGACGTAAGTAATCTTCTGGATGAGTTAGGATAGCATCTCCTAAAATACATTTCAGATGGGATAGAGCCTTTATAGCTACTTGCGATGAAACATGGGACAATGACTAGATCCGACAATCGTTTGGGCTAAACCTATAATATGGACATCTCCACGTATGTGAGCTCTTATAGTACCTGCAAAAGAGGACCAGATATGACAATCATTTCCTTTTGACCTTAAGGGATCGAGGGGACTGAGTCCGACCACCTCGTATTCCCTTTAGCCTTATGTGTAGGAAAGAGGGTTATCCGCGGGGATCAAGTCTGACAACTTTGCAACCGCTTGTACATCCTCGAACTGCTGCATGCTCATGAGAATATTCACGTTCTCCTTCAGCAGGCTATATGAGATAGCGATTCATCAGAAGTGTGAGGATATAACTAGTGGATGAGGCGGAGTGAGATGGGTGGTCAAGACGAGACAACTGGGATGACTGAGACGAGATGACTGGGATGGCCAAGACGAAGCTGACCAAGTTGAGATGACTAGAATGGCCTAAACGAGACGACGAGGTTGCCTGAGATGAGACGACTGGGATGACCGAGACGAGACTGATCGAGACGAGACGACTTAAATGGTCGAGACGAGGTTGATCGAGACGGCTTCGGGGACCCAAAACAAACCTAGAGCCAAACCCATGTTGCGTCCAAAGTATACTATGAGTCCAAGGTAATAGATGTCCCACTCGGGCGGACTTGGATCCACGTTGATCCGTCTTGCCACATCGTCCGGGATCCTGAATCCTATGACACTTGACTTTACTTTTGGAGGAGAGCCATGTCCTGTCACGACACCCGCATCAATTTCGTTGTCTGAAAGTAGAAGACAAGATTTAGTATACTATCAAAATCAAAACTAGTCCTTGTTTGACTGAAATAAATACAAGGAAGAAGCATAGAGAGAGAGAGAGAGGAGAGTTCACTGAAAGTTCGTGACCTCCTCCTTGCAGTGAAGAACTTCACGGGCATCTTGTGAAGTCGATCCTCGATCCACCTCTTCCATGTCTGAATGCTACTTGACAGCGTTGACTTTAATAAATAGATTGATATAATCTTACACATCCGGAAAGTCAACGTAGTTGATAAAAAAGGAAAAAAACAGTGCATGGGAAATCATCGTCCACTACACGAAGAACTCAAAAAAGTAAAATATTATCTTTTTAATATTAATTTATTTTATCTGAAAAATTCTAAATCTACGATTATAAGAGGCTGGAAAAGGAAATAGCGTTAAGGGGATGCGTTTTCTTTCAATTGCCGACCTTCCGCTTTCTATATATTAGCTGTAACCCTTCCAATCAAATCGTCGTCATTTGTCAATTTCCAAAAAATGAAACGGTGCTTCGGTTGGTGCTCCACCGGCGCCGGCGCCGGCGCCAGCGGCGGCAGAGAAGGAGAAGGAGGAGGTGGAGGTGTGGAAAGCAGAGATGGGCTTCTTTGGCATACGGACCTCAAGCCGCACTCCTCCGGCGACTTCTCCATTGCCGTCGTCCAGGCCAACGACTCGCTCGAGGACCAGGGACAGGTGCTTGCCTCATCCTCCGCCACCTACTTCGGAATCTTCGACGGGCACGGCGGCCCGGAGGCCTCTCGCTTCGTCAACGCCCGCCTCTTCGCCCACCTCCATGGTATCGACGCTTTGGTTCTTCTCTTCAATGGTTCGATCATGCTTCTTTTTTTTTTCCAGTAGGATTCATCACGAAGTTCTTCGCAGAGTTCGAGTCGGAGCAAGGAGGCCTCTCCGTGGAGGCGATACGCAAGGCGTTCACCGCCACCGAGGAAGAGTTCCTGCAACTGGTGAAGAAGTCGTGGCGTTCCCGCCCCAAGATCGCGTCCGCCGGGTCGTGCTGCCTCGTCGGAGCCATCGCCGACAACGTGCTCTACGTGGCGAACCTGGGCGACTCGAGGGCGGTGCTCGGCCGGCGGGGAGCCGACGGAGGGGCGGTGGTGGCGGAGCGTCTGTCCAGGGACCACAATGTCGCGGAGGAGGAGGTGAGGAGGGAGATGGCGGAGCTCCACCCCGACGACTCCCGCATCGTCACCTACAACCGCGGCGCCTGGCGAATCAAAGGAATCATCCAGGTCACAAACACTCACCGATCTCTCTCACTTCGATAGATCCCACGCTCTCGGTCTGACAAACACGCGCCGTGTTTTCAGGTGTCGAGATCCATCGGCGACGTGTACCTGAAGAAGCCGGAACTCTCCGGCCCGGTCCCCTTGACGCGGCCCGTGGTGACGGCGGAGCCTTCGATCAGGATGCGCGACCTCAAGCAGAACGACCTCTTCCTGATATTCGCATCGGACGGCCTCTGGGAACATCTGAGCGACGAAGCTGCCGTGGATATCGTCTCCAACAACCCCCGATCGGTTTGTTCTTGCTCTCTCCGTTCAATTTCCAGTTCTTGATTCGCGATGGGTTTAACTGAGACGCCCCTCGTGGTTACGGCGCAGGGGATAGCGAAGAGACTTGTACAAGCTGCCGTCGCCGAAGCAGCGAAGAAAAGGGAGATGAGATACGACGACATCAAACACGTCGAGAAGGGGATCAGACGGCTGGTCCATGACGACATAACGGTCATAGTCATCTACCTCGACCATGGCGACGGCGACGGCGACGGTGGAAGAAGGTTCCAAGTTCGAGGGAGGCAATGTCTACTGCACTAATGCACCAGTGGACGTCTTCTCGCTCCATGCCGCATGATTCAGACAACGTAGCGTGTTTGTATTTGAACTCATGTTTATGCTATCAAATAAGAAAAAACAGGGATGAAGAATAAATTTTAAAAAATTTTATCTTTGCAAAAATAAGTTTAACATGCTTAGAATTATAATTCCTAAATCATAATTTTGAAATGCTATTGTTGGGTAAATGTTGAATGCAAGTCGATTGGCTAAGCAGGCCACGAATTAAACGATCATCATTTTAATATCTATTTATCATAATATTTTACAAGCTAAATGTAAAAAATTATTTAATTTCATGAATAGAACTAAGGACACTTGTCTATAAGCCAATATGATAAGCAATCTGGTTACAGAACATCAAACAAGCAGTTTGAAGAAAGCAAAACTACATGTTAAAAGTGACCAAGACAGTGCTTTGAACTTGCAATCTACTGAGAGTGCTTTGATGAAACTGGCACTGATGTTTCATCTCTGATTCCCTCATTACCATTTTCGAGTCCTTGGAAACTCACTTTGGAGGATCGATATTTACAACCAAATGCAGTACCGAAGCCCCAACCAAGACCAAATCCAACTCCACAGCCTCCCCCTTCACATTCAAACTTCTGGATTAGCTTGAAGCATCGCAAAACTAAATGAAATACCAAGTGAGTGACACTAACCAATTCCCATTCCAAAGGTATTCAGGGGCATCCCTGAAGATGATTCAAAATAAGAAAAAAGTCAGCAATATATGAACCACAGGTTAAGAATTGTATAAAACTACAAGAAAAATTATGATTAGATAAAAGGATACTTGTGAACTTCAAAGGACATGGAACGTAAGTTATCGTAATAACTAAGCAACAATTTCATAAGTGGGAGTGTTTGATGAAGAAAATTTTAAAGAGATTTGTCTTAAGATGCTTATCAAACCTATCGGACTGCATATAGCCATACAGAATAATTTTGTCCCAACTGCTAATAAACTATCCAAGTGCAAACTTTGAAATGTATGATCAGGAGATCCAGAAACTAATGAACCTTTTTGATTTTTAATGACCATTGTTCATCAAATACCAGAAGACGATAAATAATCAACAGAAAGCTTAAAGTCTAGTCTTCATCAAACTTTGAAATGTATGATCAGGAAATCCTAATGAACCTTTTTGATTTTTAATGACTATTCATAAAATACCAGAAGACGATAAATAATCAACAGAAAGCTTAAAGTCTAGTCTTCATCTTATTTGGTGCACATGTTAAACCAGATAGTTCTAACTTCAGTAATCATTACCTTCAATATTTCTAGTCTCCATCATCAACCTTTGCGGCACTAGTTTCCTAGAAGTATGAACCATGATTTCTTTACCCTTTTCTTTCATTAAAAATGGCTATATTTTTCTAGCAAGGAAATGCTCAAGATATCATTCATAACATGTATGATCCATGTATGCATATAAATGCAAACCAGAGAAATGATGAACTGTGGGGGTGGTTTGTTGCATCTACAATCATATGAGCTTATGCCTTCCGATTGAAAGTTATGTGAGAGAGGCAAAAATATAGGTGTTACAGTCACAGGATGATTAGCCACAAGCATTTGGATAGTTGCAAGTTCATGTGATTGAGAATTTTCTATGTAACAAGTGTTCACTAGGAGAACTCCAATCTTATAAAGAGAGACAGGTGAACTTGTTATGACTATTTCTGTCTTCTTCTTTGCTCGTGCACATGTAAGTAATGTATCAATGAGAATGGATAAGTTTCTAAATGCTCACCAACTCCATATGAACCCTCACCACTCCACTAATAATTTCTCCTAATAACTCCTTAAACGTACTAACATGACAATAAACTACTGTCCTAATAACATAATACATAAAACCATAATATAATAAAACCCTTTGAAAATAACAAGCTTTGGGATCTTATGCATTATAAAAGTTCCTACTAAAGCACTGTTGCTATCCGTTCTTTCTCTTCCTTAGTTCTAATGCATCCATTTATTTTCTTAGACTTCAGCTAAGGCAAGTGGGCAACACGAGCTCCCTAATTTGTTGAAAATTGATATATTTTATTTAGGGTCACATTCCTGCAGATACAACCTCTCTATCCATATTACTTTGCACATCAATTAAGAATCTCTATAGTAGTAACGCTAACAAAGGAAAAGCTCCTTGTTGCCCCTATCCATTGATCAATTACTCTATAGCTGCACATCAAAATGAAATCAGCTAAGGCTAGCAAAGGAACCTCCTTTCCACCCTTGCCTTGTTACATATGTCATTTCAACATTCAATCATCTCTTTTTGTTGCTGATACAGCAAACTCATAAGACTAGCATACATCTCAAACTAGATCTATCAGAACAAAATCTAGAAAAAAAGAAAGGGTATTTTTACCTCCAAAACCCCATCCAACTCCAAAACCGCATCCAATGCCGAACCCTTAGGAGGGAAAATATGAAAACGATTCAGATTTAGAGGGAAGCAGCCACGGAGCTAAACGATGGCTGAGACTACATACCAAGGCCGATGCCGACGCCGTCGAAGCTTGTGAGAACCATAGCGCCTCGCAGAGGAATCGACCTAACGCGCAGCGATTTCGCCCTGGCGTAGGGCGTAGGGCGTCGGCGTGAGATGGGGAGGTCTGGTCGGTGGTGATCATTTTCCAGGGGAGAATGAAATGCTTCACGATTCGTGCGGGTCTTTGGACGGCCATGATGACTGCGGCGTCGGGTTTGGAAGTGGGTCCAGCTTCAAACGGATCGGTCCAAATGTAGTCGAATCGTGCTAGGGTTCTCTCTCTCGATCGCCACGAAACAAGACACGAACACACTCTCTCTCTTATCTTTCTCTCACCGCCTCCGTTCAATTTCGAATCCCCTTGCGCGACCCCAACGGAGCTCCGACCATGGCGGCGGCCACAGGCTTTCTCCCCGCATTTTCCGTCGGCGATCTAGCTCCCCCTATCACGCTGCCACGCCGTTCCGTTCTCATCCCTGGAAGGTGGGCGGCCGCAGGGGCTCTCCGTGTGGCAGCGGAGGCGGGGCCGGATGAGGCAGAGAATAAGAAGAAGCAGAGGGGCATCACCAAGCCCAGGCCAGTGTCGCCACAACTCCAGGCGGTGGTTGGAGAGGTGGAGATCCCCCGGACCCAAGCGCTCAAGAAGATTTGGGCTTATATCAAGGAGAACAATCTTCAGGTCCCCCACTTTTCTCAGCCTGGAGGATTTTCTATAGAAAATTGTAGAGTTTGATTTTGATGTTTGTCTGAACTCTGTGCTTAAGGATTAGGAAATGAGGATTTTGCTTAGAACGAATAATGAGCACCGTCATCCAAGCATTATCAACAAAAATGGTGAACTGATAAGGAAAGATCATTTCTTTCACCTTTATCATATGAAACTTTATAAATAAGTTGGACCCCTAGAGTTCAGCTGATGGGAATGATTTGACCCATAGCCCTATGATCTATTACGGGGTCAGAAGTTCAATAGGAAATCTTTTAGAAAGATTGAAAATGATTAACGGATAACAAAATGCTTTCCCTTGATGCTCCAATTATTGCTTTTCCATTCAATTAGGCCATGTCGTTGGAAATATCAAGACATTCTTTGTCTGGTTGAGGAGAATTCCATCAAAAGGCTCACCGTTCACCTCACGGTGGTGTTTCTTATCATGTATCAGTTTAACTTGTTCCTGCTGTTTTTGTTGTATAGATATAGACATCGGCCAATAACCTTGGATCTGATGTTGGAAAAATATTTAAATTTGTTGACACGTTTCTATTTTTTTTTTCTACAAATCATTTGAAGATCTGTGTTTTTCAAATTCCTCCATTTCCATTGTGCATAATTTCCTTGCATCTAACTTAATAGTTTTTGTTTCATCTCTGTGCAAATGTAGTATTTCATCTAAGTGAAGGTTTCCACTCGTACATATTATCTAAATTGTTTAAATTGCACAATTCAAGCATAAGTCATTGAGAGTATTATATGTTCTCATACTTATGCAAATAGCTTGATCCTATATGTGTTTATATGGACAATTAAGGTATTTTCATAGAACATTGTTGTATCAATTACCATAACCAAATTCATTGTTGTATGTTTATATACCAATCCAAAAGAAATGTATGTCATTGGCGCACATTTTATGGAGCAATTGGCAGTATTTCTTAGATAATATAGAAATATAACAAAGAGGAATGTGGAATAATCTTTTTTGTTCTGTTATCCTCGTGCCCTTTGTTTCTTCTCTTATATACTAGGAAAATGATTGCTTTCATATCTAGTCTGGTTGGCACAACTATACTCAATGGTCATGTAAGTACAAATAATCCCTTCTTTCATAACAAAATTTGGCCTAGGCAAATATTTCTTGATATCTCTTACTTTGAACATATTACTCTGTCCTTTTAACACGTTATACAGACATCATCGGATATTAGAGAGACATTCTGAGAACCAAAGTTTTTTTTTCTTTTCCTTTTTCATTCTGAGAACCAGTGTTTTGTAGAGATTGCACTGATTTTCACTTTCAGACCATGTGTTCATTTGATTTTCACTCAGGTAATCAAATTTCTAATTCAAATAACCATTGGTGTTCCTGTTTTAGTATGTATAAATGTCGCACCACCAACAGGAGGTTTGATGACCTGCAAATGTTTAGTGAAGGTTAGAGAAATAAAAAAGACAGAATGGTTGTGAGATTTTCACTTCAGCCTTTGTATCGCTCGATTGTTCATGTCCATCTTCAATATCAAGTGTTGAACAGTCTACAAAATTTGTTTTGCAGGATCCGGATGACAAGAGGATAATAGTATGCGATGAGAAACTACAGAATATTTTCGGGAAAGATCGTGTTGGATTCTTGGAGATTTCAGGACTTCTTAATCCTCATTTTACAAAGTGATACGTCTCCAGTCCACTGCCATGTACATATACTTTGCCACAATTTTCTAAGATCAACCCATGCGTATTTACAAGCATCAACGATTGTACTTACTCGAAAATACAATTTCAATCAAGTCAGAAAAAATGAATGTTCAGTTGCCGAGCAATTTGTTTATCATTCCTGTCATAAATGGATAGTATCTAATAAGCAGTAGAAAGCCACAATCGTTCTAAAATTTTGTAAATCATACATCATTTGATAATGTCAATATTATTTCAATGTGAAGCTATTTTTCATAATCTCATCACTATTAATTATATCAACATCATTTGCCTTCAGTGTTTGCTAAAGACCAATTACATGCTGATGCCGTAGCAATCATCGAAATAGATTAGCTAAGAATTTGAGTCCGCAATACATTACACTCACAAACGAGAGAAAAATAGGAATCAATTTAAGTTGTTCAATGTTTGTTTATAGGTAATCATCAGTTACATCATCCTCAGTGTATTCGTCAAGTACAGTGCCATTTGTGTCGATCCCATCTCCATTTTTGTTTCTGAATTTTGACGACTTACCTGATGACAACTTTCCCTTCTTTGTCGAAGGCTTCCGACCCTTCTCGGCCTGCAACTCCATCCCTTTCGCCGACGGCTTTCGCTTCCTTTTCGACCCTCCTGTCCCGGCTGCATCTTCTGGAGTTGAATTGCCTATCACTGCACAAGAGCAAAACCTGTTATATCTAAACAACACTAGAAGCCACAAAAGCTTGTTTAGCCTCACGTGGCACTAGGGTTCATGAATACAATTGTTGATTCAGCAAACAAAGAAACATGGATCTTTAATCGTACCTTCGAGAGGGCTTGAAGCAGGAAGAATGGTCTGACCATTTTGTGCAGCTTCCACCGAAAACGGCGAGCTAGTGTGGTTGCTGTCCTCCAACTTCAATGAACTTCCTAGACACTTGTCTAGTTGTTCAGGAACATCGGGCAAAGGGGTTACTGGCAAGAAGACTAGTTCATCCTCGGAAGCATCTGAATCGCTGAAAGCTGAATCTTTCTCCACCGTTAAAATGTCAACCTCCTCGTCTTGATTGATATCCAACTCCTTCACCTGCAAGTACGTATTTCAGACAACCATAGTAGAAAGCCAACAACAGAATAAATACGGGGGGAGTATTTGATACCTTCTCTGATTCAGGCATGAGATCAAACTCATCCTCTCTCTCAATGTATTCTTCATTCTCCTCGAGTTCTTTGAAATCAGGTGCAAATGCACTCCAGTTCTCCATGTAGTCTTTGGCCCAGATATACACCAAACCAGCAACTGAAACAGAGACCACCAATGGGCGAAGAGGGTGCCAGGCAAGACCAATTAGGGCTTCTTTAGGACCTTCTAGGATTTTTACAAGATGTCCAGCCCTGTCCCAAATGTACAACTTGTGCTCTCCTTTGCTAGCTGAAGCACCGATGACCCATTCACCGTCACCACTAAAACATGGTGCTTTCCACTGTATCCTTGTCACAGCATCCTGAAACTCTCGTGATAAACACAAGCACTTGGTGCCAGCTTCTTTTAGCTTGTCTATCCTAGAAAAATCTGCGCCGTCAATATCAGTCATAGTCTCAAGTTCCTTTGCAGCACCTTTCTTTGGAAGAAGGTTCTCGTAGACTCTAATGACTCGATCATTGGAATTCGTAAGAAGATACTGCCCGTTTCTACTGAAAACAATATCCTTGACCACAGAATTCCCTGGAATAGGAATTACTGCATTTACCTTGATGCTTTTAGAATCAACAATTAGTATCTCCCCTTTGGAGTTCCCTAGGTATATCAAATCTCCATACTTGTTAAAAGTTGCAGCAGTTGGAGTGAAAGGTGGGGAACCATCTGAAAATTTATTTCGAGGGTGAGGAATAGCACTTCCATTCCCAGTGTCTGATACCGAAACTGGCAGAACGGTGGAGCTTCCATTGTTCAAATCGACAAGAATTGGTGCAGAAGAAAGAGGACAAGCTAAGCAGAGCGATGGAGTGCAGGAGCCTGGATGCAGACAAGCATGTAGAGTAGTCTGCTGCAAGGTTACTCTGGTGATCTTCTCACCAGTTAAGATGTTCCAAAGTGTCAATGATTTATCAGTAGCAGAAGCAAGTACGTAATGGCCTAACTTTGACCAGCAAACACTTGTAATTGGTGCTATACAAGCTTTATCACGAAGTTCCTTTGCAACCCCCCTAGTTTCAAAATCCCATATGACACAGCTCCCATCTGCACAACCAGCTGAACAAGGAAATAGAATGGAAATCTTAGATAGTCGACTATATTATGAAGATGTTAACAAGAAATCCAATAAGCACAGCCATGTTTGATATCAGAAATAAGATGCAATTTTAATAACCAATAAGGCAAACTTGTCAAACATTGAGTATTACTAGAATTAATTGTCTACAATCATTACTTCACTAAGAAAAAGAAACATTATCACAAAAATGTTTGCACCCTAACACATCCTCTGTAGCAATAGAAAATAATTGATTTCCTACAAAAATCTAGTAAAATGTGTTGGTTTGAGGCTTAAGACCCAAATTATGTTAAAAGCGTCTCACTGAATAAAGAAGGGAACCAGAAAAAGGCTTTTGTCTTTGAGTATAACTACTGTGCCCAGCATATGCATCACCTTGGAAAGTGTGAGCCATAAGACTTGGAGCACCAAGCTCTTTCTGTGTGCTAAGTTGGATACTACCAGTGCTAAATATCTCTGATTTTGTGGGAAATTCAACTCTTAAACCTTATAAAATGTTTCCAAGCGAACAATACATCAGGCAAGTTGAACTAATAAATCTACAACTTTATTGACAGAAAAATAACTGGCAACTGAAAACCAATTTAAAGAAATCGTCCAAAGTATGCTCTTTTGGAAGATATAAAGAAGATACTGAGAGGAGCCTAATAACAATCAATTTTGAAAACGGATCCAAACCACTATAGAAGTATATATAAAAGATATGATCTCAAGTAAACTGCCAATATGTTATAACAGCAGGATTGACTTTATTAGTTAAATGGAACTAAAGTTGTTATGAATTGCAAAGGAAACCATTAAAGTGATGCTAAAGGAACTGTATGTAACAAAAGTCAACCATACATCATTTCCAGCATCTGAATAGCTGAGATTACAAAAAACATAACTCTACGACTAACAAAAAAAAAACACTAAATCATGGAAGCAAATCACATTGAATGAAATGATAGAATTTTGTAGATGGTCTGCAGAAGCGGATGCACAATACAATCAGTAAGATATAAAATGCCTGAAGACAACTTGCTCAAACATTCTAGAGAAACAGCAGTCTATGTGCATGATTTACTACGATGATCATTCCTTATTCCTGAAGCAACATATTCCTGTTGTTCTAGAATAATAAACAAACTTTAAAACAACCAATCTGCCAAGGTTCAATTTCTGAGTTCCAGTTCAAGGACAAAAATTATTACACAAATTTCTAAGTACAGGTTAGTTCATAATGCAACTCAACTACAGAAAAAGGATCCTAAAGAGAGCTTGTATACACTTGAAGTGAGCAGAAGAGAACAAAGTTAATACTAAAGTGACTGTAAAGGATTTTTTTTTTTTTTACAGCCTTGTATTGGCTCTGTTTGGAGCTTCTGAAACCTATCAATACCACCTCTTTTAGCATTTACATACAAATTTACATGTCCAAAAGAGAAAAAGCAAAGCAATGAGGGCACCTGCAAGAAGAGTTCCTCGCCGATTGAAGGAGATACATTTCATGTTCCCATGCTGCAAATACTCCTCGATCACTTCCGGAAAATCCCCCTGCAACGGATCTTCACCCGACCAAAACACCCATGGGAACGAACAAAAAAAATCAGTTCTTTCCGCTTAAAAGCACAAACTAGAAGAAAAACGGCAGGAGCAAAGAACAAGAAAGAAACTTTTATCCCCAAAGAAAACCCAGATGGGGAAAACGAACAGAAACCCACCGATTATTGGGGCATTCATCGTGTTTGGCTTCCTCGGCGAGCAGAGAAACAAAATCGCTGCAGGCAGCAACGCAGGGCCGAAGGCAGAGATCCAGAAACTCCGCCAAGATTAAGTCTTTCCAGGGAGCGATGACCTCGCCGAGAAACCCTAAGGCTCCTCCGTTCGCCGGAGTCGTGGAAAAAAACCCTACCTATCTCCGCTGGCCTTCGGCTACATGTGGCGATTATTTACCAAATTCCACAAAAAAATTAATCACAAATTTAACTCCGAGTCTGTTCCTTCGCCGATCAGTGAGCGGGTCGGTTAAACCGACTAAATAGACCCAACCGATGTAATTTTTAAATTCGGTTGGGTAATTTCGAAAATTCAAATTTTTAAAAATAATTGATCCATTTGATTAATTTGATTCGGATTCAATTTTAAAATTTTTTATTTGAATAAATTAAAATAAAAAAATTATAAATTTTTAGTAAATAAATTTATAAAATTTTAATTAATTAATAAATCTTATATAATATTTTAAAATTTTAATTATTTTAATTAATTTAATTAAAAATCAAATTAATTAATATTTTATCAATTTGATTTATTTGATTTTTATTTAAAAATTTAATAGATGTGATTAATTTAAAAAATTTAATTCGATTGGATTTTACTGAAGGGGTGATCGGTTGATAAATTCGCGGATAGTGGCACCAAATCCGCACATCCTGGCGGTCCACGTGGACGTACGAGTTCATGGATATAGATCTCTTTCTGTTCGCTAGGTAGATTTTATGGCAATTTAACCTAAAAACGCCCTTAATTTTTTATGTTTCATCAAAACACGCTCATGCTTTGTTGAATGCTCTAATCCAATCTGTCTTTATTCTTTAATGCTGGCCAATTTTCGTTCGTGTAAAAGTTTTAATCAAAACTAATTTATAAATAAATTTCTTGGACCCTCTGATCATTTTAGGATCATATAGCAATTTTATGTAAAAAATAATATGAGCAAGGGCCAACATCTATTTTTTTTTTTTTCAAAATATATAGATTTGTTTTACTAGATCCAATCCTAAGAAAATTTATCATCAATCATCAAAATAAAAAAAAAATACGAATAACTCATCACTCTACAATTAACGTTCCAAAATTATTTTCTATAGAAGAAAATTAATCTACAAATGCAAATCAACTTAATTATACATATTTACACCAGTATAAGCTTTCAGGTCTAATAACATTTTTAATCTTAAATGCTACAAATTAATTTGCACAGCAACATGCCTAAATCATTACTTAGGCATATTAAAGCTTGTAATTTTGGTTAAAAAAAAACTCAAATGTGTACATGGCTACATTTATTTAATTAACAATATTTTTCTTTCTCGTAAATACTTTTGACACATTTATTTACTGCAATGCCTTCATCTCTATCTCACACAATGCCTTCATCAGAACCATTCCTGGAGGAGACGATGCAAGTGTTCACAGCAATATGACAAACTGGGAGTAGTTTACACAGCTACACAAAAGGATCATGTCAGAACAAATTCAAAGCAACATGTTTTAACACAGAATAATAATCAATTGAACTGGGAAAAAATAACAAAATGTAGATGGAAACATCTGACTGTAAAATTCTATCATCTAGAGAAGAGGCTTACCTTGTTTCTTTCTGCCATCGTAATATTGTTCTATGGGGAAGTTCATCTTCATGATCAAGAAATATGGAGAATGCTGCTGCTGAAACTATAAAAATCTAACAAATTCAGAAAAATTGGGCTCCGGTTAGAGCCTTTCCCATTAAAATTGGGCTCTATTCACATTTACTTTCAAATACCTTGAAACCTAATATACCTAGTGGGGGAAATATCACTATTTTACAAAAAGAAAAAAAAAATAAAGAATCAAACAAACCAAGGGATTAGCTCTGTACAGGTACTACAGTAGAGAAGTTGAAGTTGCTTGGCCAGCCATAGGGCATAGATGAGACCTCTAATTCCCAAATCCATGGGCTTCTACAACTAATAAAGAAGCCGAATAGCTCATGCATGGCGTGGAGGTAGAATGCAAGCATCAGATGAGATCATTGGAACTCAGATACTCCCTGTGCGAAGACCTCCAAGGGTTAGTCCTATTCTTGACCCTTGTCTACAGTGCTTCAAAGAGCACACATTTTTAATGCCGTCTTCTCTGTTCTTCGTATGATGCCTTGCATGATTTTACATTCAGTGGATCAATGGATTTCACTGCTAGGAAGCAACTGGGATACAAAACAATGTTGAGCACTTAGAGGTCATCTAATGTCTTTTTCGCTTCTGTTTTTAGAGTTAACCTTCTCCTTTGCTTGTGTCAACTGCTGGCTCAAACTTGATTCCTTCAAGTCCTGGTGGAGAAACATTTGATAAACATAGTAAAGAAATCACAGCTTCATAAGGAAACAAGATCATCTGAAACGCAAGTGGTCAAAAGCTAACATCTTTACTGTTCTGCATCGGAGTTTTAGACTTTTCCATCTCTCTCTCTTTTTCAGCCTTCTTTCTATCAAGTTCAGCTTGCTTGCAGTTCTCCTGATGTGCTTTACGGAACAATGATACAAAATTTGAAAGTGTAGCTATAACTGCATAAGGAAAAGAAATAATTCAATCTCAAGAAAAAAAAAGGTTATGCCATTAAGTAAAAAGTAGATAAATCAGTTCACCCATTTTTCATATTTCCCAAAATGTGAGCCACGCATCTAACAAAAGGTTAAGGTCAGCAGTTCAACCTCATTCCTCTGCACTTTTGTGCACATTCCTGCACTTAATGAACCAATCAATGCAGTCCTGGTTCAAATTTCTCCCTTAATGCAATATTTTTTTTTTAAAAAAACATCAACCGTCTTTCAAAGCATACCATTTTAACAGCTTTTGTTGCATCAATAACCATTTCTTTTTCTCTATATTTTATTTAGTGCATTTCCAAAATCAATTTTAATGTTTAAAAAAGGCATTGACTGTCTTCCGATGCACACCATTTTAACAGCTTTGTTTGCATCTAACCATTTCTTTTGCTCTATATCTTCTTTATTACATTTCCAACATTAACTGGTGCTAGCATGCTTGAACTCAAATATCGTGATACCACAACTGAAATTATTGAGAATCAGAGCTAGGCACCATGAATAGTTCTCCAGTCGTGCCTATCAAAAAATTTCTAAGTTATTTTCGACCTGGGATTCTAGTTTTTCTATACAAGCGAGCAATGCCAGTTTTTGTGAGGATCAACATGAAGCCATTGGTTGCAAATGTACCAGTCAGACAGCATGTTAAGTTTGTCACCTTTAAGTCAATAACAAAGCACAGTCAAAGTTGACCCAGAAAACCATATGTAGAAGCAATATCAGTTGAGTCGTGCAGGTGCAAATATAATTACACCTTTTTTCAAAATCCTGACATGATCATAAACATAGAAATTGTGTAAAGCATACTTTTAATGAGATATAACGGAAGTGCAATAAGTAGGTGGCCAGTTGTAGGCCTTTTAAAGAACTAAACTGAACTACTATATCTATATTGCTAATTAGGCATCGGAATAAGCTGTTATGAATAGAGATATGCATATTGGTGTTTTAAAAAAGGGACTCTAGCCATCTAATTAATGAAACTACAATTAAGTAGCTACAAACCTTGTTCAAAGGGACAGCGTGCAGGATCTTCACCAAAATATAGGGCAAGGGCATCTGCATTTCTACCCTGTCAACGGTTGAATATGTTAGAAAGATATTCACAACATGATAGAACTTAAAGCTCAGTAACATTTACACATAGCTGGCAACCTACCGCTGCTGTGTAGAGTGTTGTTAATGATTGTACCTCAGCTCCAGCAACAACAATAAATTCCTTCAAGGTCTAATGAGTGAGAAAACTAATGAGTTGTGATAAATTTGACAAACAAGAGCAGAGAAATATGTTCAGGTCAGGAAAGATTAGCTAATAATAACTCCTGGAATGTTGGAATCTTGTATATACATAACACACAATAATGATGTGTGTAGTTGATAAACGAAAATATGAAAAGACAGTAAGCAATGAATCTGCCAAGTAACCAATAAAACCATCCGTTAACGAATACTTGAATTTGGCAATTTTAGTCAGTATATTGTGGGCAAATCCAATTTCTCAAACTTAAACCCAGAGGGGTGACAAAAAAGATTCCTAACTAGCACACAATATATTTTTCTGGCTTCAACCTCAATGAAATGCTACTAATCAAGTTTTCTGTTCATTATCCTGGCACAAGAAAACATTACTTGACACAATATTTTCCTTTTCATTTTGGCAAATTTTACAAGATAATCCAGATCTGCAGTTCACGTCTCTTTATACAATGCACTTAGCAGTCATGTCCAATTAGAGGGGAACACGTTAAACAGAGCATCTTTCCTCAAAAATGCAAGTGTTCTCGCACACCATGATGCAAGAGTTACCTACTTTAACGAAAAAACTAACATACCATTAACCAAAACGTAGAAGGGTGTTAGACATTTGAAGTTATGCAAATAACTTGGCCAGACCAACCACATGAATACAAACATAAGAAGCTTTTGAAGGATGGCATACTTTTCGGAAGATTTCTGACACAGGGCCATCATTTTCAGATGCATTCAGTTCCAACTCAACCTTCTCTAAACCCTTGACAATAGCCTGCATTTCTTCAGCCAAAGATTTCAATTGAATCTGCATAGAGAAACTGTCAGCACATCTCCTTCAAGCTGATTAGTAATAGAAATGGAAAAAGCAAGTAGAACCTTTGATGCAGCTTCCAAGCTAATAAGATGCTCATGAAAATCCAAAAGACATGGAGATCTTGAAGCAATTACCTAGTTTCATGACAGGAAAATTCTTGTATGATTGTACAGACAAATCAAAGATTTGAAGACAAAAAAAAATGGCATTACAATTGGAGAAAATTGACAATACAATATTCTTATTCACTATAATATGCCAATCAATATTTACAACTATAAGACAGATACTACATTAATCACTGTGAAAGGTTTCTAACTTCATCACCTTTTCCTTTAGTAGGTTGTGTAAATTATTTATTGCTTATCTATTTATATAAACACCATTCATATTTCACCACTATGGTTAAAATCAAATTAACCAATAGCCATGAAATTATCTAAGAAAAATAAATCTGTCAATCCTGGTCTAAAGCCCTGATGAAAAGTTGTTGATTGACTTGTGCCTTGACATGCACCATTAAAAATATTCAAACCTACTGATATTGCTAGTTATATATTCTTGCATATAGCTCGATGGAGCAAAAAGATCAATGTATTCAATCTCAAATAGTTGGAACAATCACGTTGATATCCATTTTACTCCATGATAATATTTTTCAACAAAAAATAGATGGTCCGACCCAGTTAATAACAGAATATCAAACCAAATGTGCTTTACAAATAATTGCACAAAACCAAGCATTTTGAAATAGATCACATTTTTTTCAACTAATAAAATGGTAACTTTGGATTATAAAACAGCTATATAGATAATAGTACTGAAGTCATATATACCATTACCTTGCACAAATAGTGCATAAGTGTCATCTTATTGTTAGTAGCTCGAGTGTCAGTAAGTTTAAGAAGGCTGTCCAAGCGAAAGCCAATAGCTGAACCTGCAATTTTGAACCAATAAATTTTTATACAAGACAGAAATTTATAGACTTAGATGCTATAAAATGTCCCAAATAACTTTTATATGGTTGGATGCTAATGTTTGTATTGGAAACATGCATATGCACAACAAACCAACAAACAAAAGTATAAGAAATAGTTATGACACATGTTGCTAATGCTCAACAACAACAACCAAGTTTTTTTCCACTAGATGGGGTCGGCTAATGATGCTAGTACTCAAGCAGGAGAAATTTCATTGCTATAACAAGAACTATGATGCAGGCCAGAATAGCAAAATCAAGCATGTTTTAGCATTCTCATAACAGATTATTGTTAGCTTAAAAGTAGAATCCAACCTTGTAATTCTTTCAATAGCAATAATTACCAACCTTGAAACATGTGTGTATTGTAGCCCTATCAAACTCTGGCTTTACCAGATACAGATTCATTGACTGATAGGCACATATTTAAGTATGGTGCTCAAAGAATATGAAAAAATCATTATATCCAATCATTGTAAAATTGTATCACCCTGAAACTAAAGGATTTCAGTCAAAGCTCAATTAAGGAAGTATGCCTAGAAAACTAATGGTGGCACATCTGGTCAGGATATTCTCCAGGACCAATCCAGTATCTTGAATACAAGCCAGTACCAAACTGTAGCCCTCACGAATTATCCAAATAGCCAAAAAGGCCATGTTTGATGAACTTGGAGACTCTGGCCAAGTCATAGCTACTGCCTCATCAAGTTTAACTGATTTTTAGCCCACTGATCCCCAACCAACAATAGAAAAAGAAAAAAGAATACAACAAGCAATGAATTAGATGGTGGTCAAGTTCATCCAGCAGGGACTAGCAGATAAATGACATTTTTTATCATTGAACAGCTTGAAATGTGATGACTGTCCTCCATATAACTAAGACGAAAGTATTCATAAGACTGTTCTCCACATTATAATTCATTTCCTAGTCAATGATCCCACAGCACAAAAGATAAAAATAAAGTTATAATATCTTACATAGTTACATTTCATACTAGCCAAATGCAACAGTATAATACATCAGGATTAAGAACTTACAAAAAATAAAACAGATTATCTCAAATTGAGAAGGAACAAAATCAAGTTTGTTCACTGCTATTTTAATTTATCAGTACTCTAAGGTTTCAATCTGCAATTCATTACAAATACGACATTGCATAACAAGAAGACAGGGCTTAAATTCATAAATACAGTTTGGGAACAAATTACAAGTAGAGAAACAACTTTGATCTAATTATGATTTTAGTTTCTTGTATTGGCACAAAATAAACTAACTTATATCACCCATAATAAACTATTTCCATTTGGATACATGAAATTGGATTTACCTCTTGTAGTTCCTTGATTTAAGGTATTACCAAGGAAAAGAATTTTCTTCATGATCTCCTTCAGTTTATCAGAATTGCGAATCTTAAGAAAAACAAATGCCAAAAATATAAATGTCAAAACCACAAATAAGAGAAAAAAGAAAGAGTTATAGGAGAGATATACCTCTGCACAAGCAGAATCTATAGTGTTCAGACTTTGTCTAAGATCAGAAACCTGGGAAACAATGAGAGATTGAATCTTAGTTAATCTGATTATTTCTAGAAACAGAAAAGAAAAGTTGATATAAAAAACAACCTGAGAACCAAACTGAATCTTGAAAGAGAAAACTCTTAATTTGGATTCCACCCTTGGAACTTTCATCAACTCTAAGAAAAACTGCACCATGAAAGCTACAAATGAAATTTGTTTTAACATAATTGCAAGGGGAACACAGTCAAACATTTCAAATAGAAAAGTGAATAAATACCCAAAATCTGAAAATAAGATATTACTGCATCAATTTGGAAACAACAGTTGAAATCCAACAGAATATAGAGTTCAAAATGTTAAAACCAACAAGGGCAACATTTTGTAATACTAGTATAAAATGACAAGATCAACATGAAAAATAAGTTGATGTCATTAAAAATAATTAAATGTTAAAATCATGAAAAAAATCAAAATCATGGTTGTCGAAATCGAGTAATCCTTACATTTCCCCAAAAAAGAGTATGCACCAACATTGCTTCTAACCATGGTTGTCGAAATCAAAATCAGTATCTGTATTGGATAGTAAATAAAAACCTAAATATTTGCCGTATTGGATTTGTGGGATAAGTAAAATTCAAATCATTAAAAGCAATTAAAAAAATAGCTTCATATATGAGATAACAAATTGTATTCAATCATAACATCAAATATCATAGAACTAACAACATGATTTAGAAATAATAAATAATATAACTAATAAAGTTAGATTAGTAATAGACATCACAATATTAATAATGACATATTGTTGTCATTACCAATTAACAATATCATATTATTGTTACTATTTGATAAAACCATATTCTAGAACTATTAGTTAATAGTAGATCACTAATAAAAATGTATATATATTATATCAACTATCAAATAATAAATGTAGCTATTTAATATGAAAGTAACAAATAACAAAAAAAAAATATTATGATAGATAAAAAAACAAAAAAATGTAGTACAATAGATGTTAAAATTATATTGATAATTTTAAAGTTTTAAAGACCATTCTATTATTAAATGGTATTTGATAATGTTAGCTACTTATTTAATATTTCATATTATAGGGATTAGTTGGAACCTAAATCAGATATGAATTGGGTTTATAGGGTTTCTCTCAATCAATAGAAGTTTCTCTCAATGACTGGGAGAGGGTGATGAGAAGATTTGCCTAGCTAGACACTAGTGATTGTTTACAAGTTGTAGCAGGGTTAAATGATTTAATCTCATGATAATCTTGAGGGATAAGTGGTGGCAAGGTCAAGAATAAGTTGGAATTCAAGAGAGCAAAAATGAGTCATACTCTCGTGGATCTTTGCTAGAATCAAGCTAGGATCGACAAAAAATGTTATATCCTTGAGTTTCAGAATCAATCACATTCAGTTAACTTGTTATCTCTCTCATCTGTTTTTCTTTCAATTTGGCCAATTTTTGGTGGTTTTTAAAGTGAAATGTATTCATTTCTTGGTAATTTATTCAAATCTCGAGTTTTTTCTTTATTTCTCCAACAATCTCTTTGTGGGTTGACAAATTTCTTGGGAAAGATATGATAGGAAAAGGCCAATACAAATGAAACTTGGGTGATCCATATTAGCATCAGAAAATCTTGACAACCATGCTTTTGATGATCAAAATTAGAGCATCTAAAGCTTGTGCAACAAAAGCAAACAACAAAACCATATATTTCATAATAAGTAGGATCAAGACTAGATATACTGTAAAGAACTATTACAACTCAATAACAATGCATATGGAATGAAACAATGGCCAAAAAATAGATGGACAAGAAACTCCTGCTATCAACCTAGTGCCAATTGAGGACAACGCTTCAATAACTTCACATATTGACAGTTCTACAGCTTCCATGTGAATTATGGAAACATTGCAGATAAGAAGTTGATAGTTTACCTGCTCACACTTGCCAAGTCTTTCCTTGTCACCAGTATAACCCTATGAATGAAATTCAGAAAAAGACCAATAAAATTTAGGGACTGAAAGATTAATAAACTTAAGAATATAAAAGAACAAAGATGTACCTTTAGGAGTTCCATTTCCTCTTTAGTTGGACAAAATTTGATGAGATTCTCCACTTGATCAACATCTAAAATTGAATCATCCAATGCCAGAGCAGCACTCTGAGGAAACAACAATAACATTGGAGTCAAGTTTAACAGTCCGGCTCAATGGATGAGATTGATACATTGACTTTTATATCAATGTTCTGACAATGAGCTTACACAATGAAAAAAAGTACCACAATCTTATAAGCAACTACTATCAAACTAGGCACAACCAAAATCAAGATGATTGCTTGGACCTCTGTACAATAATGAGTATAAACAAAAATTTCTTTCACAGGCTAAACATTCTATTTGACCATACTTGTGCCATCCATGAGGCGAGATCAATTGTTCCTTTTTCCCACCACTACCTTCAGCTAGCAGAGATTTTTTTTCCAGGGAATTAACCATCACCCGCATTTAATGGAGAGGCCTTAATGGTAGCTTTACCATCAGAGAGACAAGCAAATAGAGCAAGAAGAATCAGGTAGGGATTAACATAGACTCTTTGGACAGAGAGGAACACACATATCTTCAGAAGGTGATCTAAAGAACCAACTAAAATGTTTCTTTTTCCTAGAAATACACATAGTGCTATTGTCATTCTAGATATCAATTCCACAGGAGAAACATTCATGTCATATAAATTATAAAACCAAAGTAAATCATATGGTTAGTTCGAAAATCAAAACCTTAAAGCAACATTAGTATGCAATTTGACTAAGCTTGTTATATACAAATCTGTAATTAGATGCAGCTGATATAGAATACTTGAGAGCGCAAATGGTGCGTCTATACCAATGACAAATAAAAAAAAAAGAATGATAGATTTAAGTCTAAAAATCATTACAGAAACATACCATTAAATCAGGGAGTGGCATCTTGACCTTTGTCAGCATGATTTCAGTGTTATTGGCACGCCTCAATTCAATCTAAAAGCAAGTTGGTGAAAGAACTTAGTTAGAAATATAACAGAAGAAAGGCTCGCTAGTTAATAACTTCTTCCTATTGTCATGTCATGAAATTAAGCAGATCTTTAATGCAGGATGTTGAACTGAGCATGGATGAAAAAAACAACAATACCTTGTTAGCATGGATCTAAGGCTAAGCCATCACCTGGAAATTAAGAGATGGGCCTTCAAGGCTTTGACATTCAGGTAAAGACATGCCAAGGGTGCACTAAGACAGAACGGCTGAAAGTTACCTAGATATAGCCTTACAGAAGAGTTTAATGGAGGGGAAGAGGTCCTTAGAGCTCCAGATAGTTGGGACTAACATGACTTTTTTTATGTTAAATGGCCATCTCTAGTAGTACTTGGTAGGATAAATACAGATGGAATCAGGAAATAAGAATTTAGACAAAGCAACAAACTCAACATAAATGATTTTGAAGTAGGTAAAAAACATTTTACTCAAAAAATGATCACATTTTCAAAATCAACGTGGAATCAGTTACAGTGCCAACTTCAGAAGGCGGAGACTCAGAAGCTTATTTATCAGGTGAAAGGCATTGATAACTTACTAGGTGGACTTTATCTGATTTTGATCCAACAGATTTACGGCGTCCATCAGATGTTGAGCTATCATCTGTTTTTGGAACCACAGTTGAGAAGAGGCTTTCAAGTTCTGAAACATCGAATTCTGAAGCACTGCATCCATGTAGACAGTTGAGCACAATGAGAAAGAATATTAAAATTAACACCAATAGAAGGCACACATAGGAAATATGGAATTTAAACACTTCTACAACCTTGAAGCATCACCAGATCTTTGTAGCTCCGCCCATAAACTTCCTTGAACAGCTCTTGTTACTTTCACCCAGTGTAATGGTTTTAACGATGACCTACGGGGCACCAAACTTGATCCATTTAAGGCTGTAGAACGTGTAAGCCCCCGACCTCTTCCTCCATTGGGCAATACCCCTCTTGAATCAACTTGACCATTGGTTGGTGGAAGTGGCGGTGCGCCTGGTGCCCGAGGTGGGGCAGGTGGAGGAGGTGCACTTCCACGTGGACCGGGAGGAGGCGGAGGAGGAGGAGAAGGACCACCACGTGGTCCTAGAGGGGGTGGAGGTGGTGCACGTGAACTTGGAGGTGGTGGTGGAGGAGGAGCACTAACTCGTGGGCCTAGAGGAGGAGGAGGAGGTGCTGGAGGTGGAGCAGTCCCACGAGATCCTAGAGGAGGCAATGAAGAGGGAGTACCACTTTGTGAACTAGCCAATGGAGGTGGAGGTGGAGGAGGGGCATCACTTCGTGGTCTAGGAGGTAGAGGAGGAGGTGGAGGAGGAGGAGCACCACGCAAATTAGTGGTAGGAAGTGGTGGTGGTGGTGCAAGAGGAGTAGGAGCACCACGTGAGTTAGGAAGCAGTGGTGGTGGTGGTGGAGGAGGAACACTGTGTGGATTAGGAGGTGGTGGCGGTGGTGGAGGAGGGGCACCACATGAGTTTGAAGGAGGTGGTGGTGGTGGAGGAGGAGGAGGGGCACCACATGAGTTAGAAAGAGGTGGTGGTGGTGGTGGTGGTGGTGGAGGAGGAGGAGGAGGAGCACATGAGTTTGGAGGAGGAGGAGGAGGTGGAGGAAGACAAGCACCATGTGATTTTGGAGGAGGAGGTGGAGGTGGAGGTGGGCAAGGAATAACATTATGTGCTAATGATGGTGGTGGTGGTGGTAAAAGAACCCCACGTACTAGAGGAGAAGGTGGTATAAGAGTGGAACCACTAAGAAACTTTGAAGAACTTGAGAAAGGCAAAGGAGGTAGTGATGGTGGAGGAGGTGCCATTGAAGGAGCTTTAGTAGAACCATTCAACAATGCAAGTGGAGGGGGTGGAGTTGAAGTATCATGAACTTGTGACATGGGAGGTGGATTTTCAGAAGCAGGTAGAGTGCTCGACCCAGAAGAAGATTGAGGTACTTCCTCGATTGAAGACAACACTGGCCCTGCAAAAGATTCATCTGGTAGATAAAAGGAAGATACAGCTTTGTCGAAATGTGTTTGATATGCATCTAAAATTTGACCAGTTTTATTACCTAGAGCTGCAGAGATGGTCAGAGCAGGAGGTGCACTATTATATCTGGATGGAGGGTGGGGTGGAATAGACACTGAAGTAGCATCAGAGTCTTTCTTTGGGGAGATCCACCTAGCAATTGTTTTGGGCTTTGTCGATTTCTTTGGACCTACTGAAGAGTCCGGTTTCTTGACAATTGGTTTAGATACTGGAGAATCGAGTTGTGTTGTGCTGGTTAATGGTTTCTTCATTGATATACTTCTGAAGTCTGCTTTTGCTCATTATTTTTTGACTTCTGAATAAGGGTATTGGTCTCTGCTTTCTTTTGAGTAACAGAGTTTTCTGTTTCCTTTTTGGATTGACACTTCACTTCTCGTGATATATTTTGTCCCTCTTGATGGAAACCATTGTCAACCAGGGTTTTTCTCATGGTAACATTTGCTCGATCAAATTTTGGGTCAATTTTTTCTGGTAAAACTTCTGCTGTATCAGTTGCAATTTCTTTCCTAGAAATCATATTACATGAGGTCATTGTCTTTTCAATAACATGGTTATCTGCATCATGATCAATCTTGCAGGTTTCAACTATATTCTTCACTTCAACATCAACTGCAACAATTTCCTTCTCCTCATGTTTGAATTTGCTGACTTCTACTATGTTCTTCTCATGACAAGTAAAAGTGTCATCCAGAGATATGGAATTGTCACTGATAATTTTACCATCACTAATGATAGAGGTAGTAGGAAATTTAGTTATTGTCTCTGGTGGGGTTCTTAATGTACTTACACTATAATGTTCGACTTTCTCTGGACGTCTGCTATAGTCAGTCTCTCTTTCATGACCAATTGCGTCTTGACTTGGATTCTTATAGATAAGATCGGTACTCTTCTTTGATACATCTTCAGAATCAACCTTAAGCGTGCTAATAATTTTTTTTTCTTCAAAAAATGGAGAAGCAACTTCCTTGAAATTTTGTTGACTTGTGCTGCTTTCTATCACGCCCTTCTCTTCAATATGAACCATACATTCTGAAGTAACTGATTTCTCTGTCACAAAATCATCATCATGCTCAGGTTTGCCAAATTCAGAATGGATCTCATCTGGACCTAGCATACTTAGAGCTTTTGCCATTGTCCTTTCCACAACAAAACCTGCTAACTTATTGAAACCCCTTGTATTTGAATCCTCTTTATCTTTGCTTTGCTCAAACCTATCTCTTGTTCCACCAGTTAAACTGTATATTTCTGAGGTGGTATTCCCACCATCTGTGGAAGTTCCACTTTCTGCTTGTGCTGCTTCAGAATCTCGATTTGCATTATGCCAGTCTGCATTAGTAAAAATTTCCTCTGCCTCAAAGAACTCCTCAGCTTCAGTAAAAGTACCTTCTGTTTCATTACCATCTTCAACCAATGTATCTGAACTTGAATCAGATTCATAAGCATCAAAGTCTGAAAATATCACCTAGATCAAGCATAATTTATGTAAAACTTGAGTGCCTAGGAGTCAAGTATGGACTAGAAACAAATAGGAACAGACCTCAGCTTTGAAATCTTTAGGAAAATGTTCCTCAGAATTCCACGCGACATCAATTTCCTCACGAGAGAGCGTCAGAATATTAGATTGGACAAAAGCTGTGTTGAACATTACCCTGAACATCATCTCCTCATGTTCTAGATCTTTATCCATATGAATGCACTCCATAACTACATCTCCTTGAACACAACAACGGGTGTTTATCCTTAATGAAGTCTCCTCCCCCTGTACATACAGTCAGTCAATCTGTAGACTCAAAAAAACAATATCACTGAGAAGAAGAAATAAACATTACCTGTTTGTGGTGTCGAATGTGCTTCTTGGTCTTAGGAGTTGCAAACAGGATCTTTGGATTCCTATTGGGAGCCAAAGGATCTTGACCATAGATGCGAACCATTGGTCTGCAACCTCCTTCCCCATTACAATTGGGTATTACCCTGAGAATCAATGATTCCAAGGTTAAAGGCATGTCTTTTGGAGGCCATTCTGATGCATTGCCTCGTCTTGCTATGTACTGAAGATATCTTAGGTGAGAAGATTGTGGGTTTATAGGGGACAAAAGATGGAGTAATTCCTTGGGGGCTTGTTTATACACCATGTCAAGAGTCTTATGCTCCCCAGTGTACTGCTTTCTGTAAAGGAGCAAACCAGCAAGCATGAAAGCGAGCACTGGCCAACCTCCTCTCTCACAGTGCATTAGTAACACATTATGTTGCCCTTCCAGTGACAGCCAGCTCTCACTCGACTTCAAAAAGTGGTGGATCATCACGAGTGGAAGAAGAGGACACCCTTCGTACTGGACAGGATAGTCCATGACTGTCATGCCATAGTCAGATAAAATGTCCGAGATGTGGCTCCTTTGATTACCTTCTCTAAAATTAAACACCATGAACGAGGCTTCTGGGAAGTAATCATTCAGTTGGGTGACTATGCCATTCAAGTAGTCACTATATTCTTGTTCCCCAAGAGTTTCAGCCGAGAAGCAGCAATCAAACACTGCAACAACGTTATCCAAAGATCTCATAGAATTCATAGTGGCAAAAAGAGTTTTTGGAATTTTAATGTTTCTGAAGTACTTAGAAAGTAATTCAAAGCTACGAGTATAGAAAACCGTAGAAAGAACACAATGGTTCAAAGTGGCAAAATGATTGTTAGGCAATCAAATAAAATGATAAAAAGAGAAATCTACTAAAAGACTGCTTGAAGTCCATACTTGCAATATTTTAGCTGCATTTTGTTTCCAGAGATCAAGCTAGTAATTTTAAGCGATGCACGTTCAACGAGGAGAGAGCACAAACGACAATGAATATAAGAGGTATTCAGCTATGCTTCAGAACTTCATTTTTTTCCCTCCGAAAGGTCCAAGAATGAACCTTCGAGCAAGCTCAAGAAAACATCGACCCACAAAATCCTAAATTACGGAGGAAACCCGCCAGAATTTCTCAAATTGCCAGACGAAGCACCAGTTTAATCCCAACAAACGAATCAATTCCCTGCAGACAAATGGCACTCTTAGGTCGAGAGGAAGGACGTACCATAGACTCTTTCCGAGATCTCCAGCAGCCGATCCGGCGGCTTCCGGTAGAAAAGCCTCCTGAACAACGCCATCCGCCGGCTCTTCCACCGGCGTCCGAAGCCGCTCCCACTACCGGATCCAAACCCGTATCAACCTCGCAATTCCCTGGCGCGTTCCTCGTTCCCACTTAAGGCAAGCCGATCCTCGCCACGCACCCTCGCCCCCGCCGACAGAGCAGCTCCCCGAGTGCGGATCCCTCGTCGACGAAGATCGATCGGACGGCTTCCGACTCGAAGCAAGGCGAGGAGCTTCCTTTCCCCCTCTTTCTACGTTCGCGAGGACGAAGAAGCTCAAGTAGAAGAGACAACACAGTCCAAAGCAAACGGACGGCGTTAGCACTCGGATCGACGGTACAGATCGATGGGGAGGGCCCATCGGACGGACAATCTTGTTCATCGCATGCAAACTTCTCTGCGGGGGAGGATCACGTGCCGTGAAGCAAGACAACGTGCGCGTCGCCTTGGTTTTACTGCGCACGGTACGGTAATCGTCCACCACCAACATGATTAATCACGGCAGTTATTAATTAATGATGCGGTGTTTAAAGCATTCATTCATGTGGCATTCTGTAAGATATAAGCATTAAAAATTTTAAATTTAACTTTGTTTGTCATTAAAACAAATAATTAATCACCATTAAAATTAGATTTTAAATTAATTAAAATTGTTTCTTTTTTTTTCTGACTCAAAAAAGGTTTTGAATTGTGAGGACTCAAGTGGACCACAATTTAAATATTTTCACAAAAAGATCACTTCAGCAACTTTCGTCGATTAATTAGCTCATGCAATTATTTTTCAAAAATTGAAAGTGAATGATCTTAAATGCTCGTTAGTTCATGGTAACAGATCGAACCAATTCGAACAGGCAAAATAAAAGTAAAATTAATTCCAATTAAATAAATGGAGTGGGAATGGAGGTGTCAAAAGGTTTCAAACTTCCTTTTTCTTTGTCGTGGCTTGATTTGTCTACATGCTTCAGAAGTTAATGACGTGATCATGGATCAGTGGATAGATTCTATGTAAATTTTGCAGCAATGATTTGTTTTTTCTGCCTTGATCATACTCATACAGTGTTCATATTTCGACCGTAGCAATAGACATCGAAGCCCATAAGGTACTGAAATTTTCTCTGAAAAGATAAGAATGGAATCAGCTTTTGACACCACGACTGAAGAACACACCAGTTTTGACAGACAAAAAAATGCTTCATTTATTACTGGATCTTCAGAACACATGAATCTTTTACAGCAGCAGAAATTGTGACTCTACATCGATCTTTACAGAGATTTGGCCTAATCTCTCAAGGCTTTGGCAATGCACCAAGATTTAACTTGCAAGAATCTTGTTTGTTTGGGTTGTCACCTTGAACTCCTTGAACCTTGAAGAGCTTCAGTTTGCGACAGAAACTGAGTTGAATGAATCACATGCTTCCTAGAATTGGGTTAGTTCATTTCATGTTGTGAAGTCTGTTGGTCGAATGCCTTTTTCTCCAGCCAAGTGATTTGTTTTTCTTCTGCATGTTTCGGAAACAAGCTTCACTTATGTTTTCTCTCTGTCACTGGAAAATCAGTTAACCCTATGTTATTAACTCTCTGAAGTACTCAGAAAGATTTCGGCAATAGATTTTGAAATTGAGATCTTGATATTACCTCTTCTGAACCACGATCTCCTGACTTCTTTGCAAATCTGGTGTTCGTGCTTCTGTAGGAATTCCTCAAACTTGCAAGTCTGAGGCAGCAAAGGCCCTGAAAACTCGATTCTGTCTTCTTTGTGGAAGCCCTGAAGTTTAACAAAAGAAGATAAATTAGTCAAGACAAACAGTGCTAAACACCAAATGCAGCCCAGACAGTGCCAAAACTATGAGTACCAAATAATTATGTTGCATTGACAATGGATCTCCCTTGTGCAAGGCCTCTGAGTTGTCCTGCGAACAGAATTTACAGTATACTTTAGAGGTATCGAGTGATTTTGGATGTTCTGATTGTTGTGAACAGCTTTTCAGTATTGCACATTTTGCCAACTCCTGTGATTCATGGCGTTTATGGCCACCAGCCAGATCACTATTTGCTGCACCCTTAATCTCAAGCTCGCTTTTGATATTTTCAATACCAGATGAATCTTTTATGTGGGAAAGATTGCTTCTCGAGCTACATCGTCTGTGAGATTTACGATATGAATGGTCTTCTTCCTGCCTCCTTGCCCATGAAAAGGCACTAGAAGCAGAAACACGTAATGGCCCTGAAAAAGTGAAATCTGGTTGAGGGTTGTGCTTTGTGTGGTGAAAATCTGGACGTTTGATTGATGGCATTGGCTGGAGATCTACAAACAGTCTGGTTTCACCATCTATCGTCGGAAGCTCTTCTGGATCATAGTGTTTGCTGACTTCTTCAGCATGTAGCTGTGTATCCTGAAACGAGAAGGATACTATCATTCTTCACCAATCTGGAACCAGTTTAGCTTCTACCTACTAACAATCTTTATACCAATAAAAGGTGAATTACCTTTTTGCTACCTGCTAACTTTCTGAGCCCAGCTACTTGCCCTGAAGTCCTATCTACTTCGGATGGCTTTTTCATGGATTCTTGACTACCAGAAACTCTCCTCCTAAGAGACAAAAGAAGTATAAAGATGGCAGCGTAATAACTAGCCATTACATGCTTCAGCAGATGAGTTGCATTTAAAAAGCCAGGAGGTAGCTTATAGAAATAGTTCAATGAAACAAAAAAAAAAACTTAGATTCAGGACCAAAGCAAATTTCGCCAAAGATAGCCATAAAGCTCCTAGAATCAACTGTCAGAAAGAATTTTATGTGCTTCTGCAATATCAGTACAAATCTCTATCTTTGCAATATATCATAAGTTTTGAGAGGTAATAAATGACCTTTTCCTAAGGATTTCAGAAACATAATTTTGCAGAAACCACACTGCGAAACATAAATTCTTTCTAGTGTCTTCTTAATGATATTGAACACAATTATTGGAGAAAGTTTACCTGAGTGATTCTTGATTCTTTATGGTCATCTCTTTAGTAGGTGAGTACTTTGGTAAACTTGAGGGCTCACAGGCATAAGGCATTTCTCTAAAATACTTGAAAACATATTAAAAGCAAAAAAAAAAAACATAAAAGGTCAGGTAAGTTCAAAATACCAGGTAAAGGTTTTTAACTAAAAAAAGAAACATGTGAGAGTTGTTTGTTTTCGGAGTAATTACATAGCAAAGTATCAGCTTAAGTATCTTCCAGAACCTGTAACTACTGTTAAGAAATCCATGTTGTTGCTGCTGCAGAATATGATTGGCTTGCAGTTGGCATTTATCTGTTTCACTAGATTTCTAATTAATGAAAAAAAAATGTTCTAAGGCTTGTGATCTCCAATGAGTACTCCACTTTATTTTTTTTCTATCTCCATATAATGAAAAGCATGGAGATTAATTTATAGACTTACAAAGCTTTTTAATCATCATCAACTTGTATTTATCCCAACTATTTATGGTTTATCTTATGCAAGGTTATACCAATAGTAATATTCAAATTAATTAATTATTTTTATCACAATACCTAATATTTTCCTTAGTCTCTTCCCACACTTTCCACTTTAGTAAATTAAGTCCTCTAGCAATAGAATCTAATGGTAATCTTCGAATATATCCATGTCACCTCAACCTATTTCCTCTTATTTAGTCAGAAATATGAAAATGGTAGAATAATTGCATGCTTTAAAAAATGTCCTGTCAACGAGACAAAACAAAACAAACCTTCACATAAAGGAGCTAATGGGAAATGATGTGAGGATGTGTATTGTAAAAAACTACAGGAACCATATTCACCTCTGATGCAAGGGCTGCCGAGGCACTACCTCGCTTATAAGGTTCCACAGATAGAAAAGTCTCTAGCAAGCTAACCACAGTTCTTGGTAAGTGATCCAATGTCTGGCGGAGAGTACTTATGTAGGGACGGTGAGGTTTGAAAATTGTAGCATGAGGCAACTTCAACTTTTGCCAAAATTCGTCTAGAGGGGAACCACAAAACCTAAATATTTTATGTAATTGTTCAACCTGAAAAAAGAATCTTGCATCTTCAAAAAAAAAAAAGATATAAAGACTCAATTTAGAAAGTAAAGCAAAGAAAAGTATTTATGAGAAGCGAAAAATTGAAGCAAGGTGATCAACTATTCACACCTCCAACATCTACCAACCATTTCCAGATTTTCAGAAGCTTGAACAGTAATGATTAACATTTTGTATGATGGATGTTGTACAATGTAGCATGAGCATACACTAGAGAAGAGGAAGTAACAACTAACAAGTATCTCTTTGTAGCAAACTCTGGCAATGCTAGTTGAGGATAAGGACTAAAGGCATGCAGATGCAAGACAGACAGAGATCTCCATTATTTTAGCTTTTAACAAAAGAGAAGTGGATGACACAGTGTCAAGTACTATGCACATGGGATTTCAGAAATCAAGATCTTTTTAATGATGCCTCCAGAAATAATTCCTCCATTGACTATTACTTAAGCACATCTCATATTCAAAGTGATAATAGTTCCAGTTAGCATGGCTGGAAGTGCATGTTCATTTCCAAACATCCCATAAACCCTTTAGGCCACAGTCAGAGCAAGCAAGTGCATTCAAAAATAAATAATCAAGTATAATCATATGAGAGTTTGGGCATCAGCTGCCCTCAACTCCAAATATAACAAGTATATGTCTTTTCCATGATTGACCCCCAGTTAAGTGAGTTAATTTTCAGTTCAGACCCAAAAATAAAACGACAAAACAAAAGAATTTGGTTTTGATTATCTAAAATTCAAAATCTTTAATCTATTTGAATCTTAGGCTCTGTTTGTTTTGTGGAAAATGTTTTCTACGAAAAGATTTTTTAAACTTCCAGTGTTTGGCGTAATAAGAAATCTTGGTGAACAAAAATCTTTTTTGATTAGCAAAACTTTTCTTTTGGTGACAGGGCATTTCCCCCACTCATTCATAGGTCATTCACTGTATTAACAATCTCCTCTTTGTCCTACATTTTGCCCTTGTTCATGTAGACTGATCAATTTGGGATGATGATCGATCCTAGGAGAGCAAGTCGGATCGATTAGGTTGATCGAGCAAGGCAACCCGATCATGTTGGTCAAGATCCTCAAGCAAGTTGGGCCAAGCAGGGTTGGTTAGTCTAGGTGAGCCAAGCATTGGGTGAATCTACCAATCTTGTCGGCTGAGCAGGCCACTTGGGCTAGCCAGTCTAGTCGAGTTAAGCAACACCAATCGGGTTGGGAGAATAGTTTGAGTTGATCGAGTCAATCAATTCAATAGAGTCAATTAAGGCAATTGGTGTAAGCAAGCCAATCAAATTGATCAAGTCAATCAATCCAAGCATGTCGAGCAAATCTAATGGTTCGATGTGCAAATAGGTCGATTTGTCCCTGCAAGCCAATTGATCAAGGCAGGTCAGGTAGGTTGCGCAAGTCGGATGGATGGATGGATTGAATTAGACAAGCTAATTGATTCGACGGAACATCTAGTTGAGTTAAACTACCCAATTAGCTCGGTCTTGAAAAGGCAAAAATAGTTTCTGCATTAGACACAGAAAAATATTTTTTAACAGAATTTAGTAATACATCTAAACGAAAGAAACTAATATGTTTTTCTATAAAAGGTTTTCCTAACAAATATTTACTAAGAACATGTTATTTTCCTGTAAACAAACAAGCCTTATTTAAAGCATAGCATGAGCTCAAAGTTTGATAATTTTAATTATTTAACATTTTTATGATTTTTATATCCTAAAAATTGGCAGACAATAGCAATTTTTGGTTCAGCCTCAAGAAATAGAGTTTTTCTCTACTCAAAAATAAAGTTGGCACTTCGATTAACTGCTAATTCAGTTTGGTTTCCAAAATTTAGCGAGAGAATTCCTAGTGCAGTGGTTGAATTCTTTGTAACTAATTGGAGACTCTTATCTACTAGTTAGAAAACTTTTACATTGGGAATGGATGTATGGGTATAATGGAATGGATAGCATGGAACAGAGACATTATATTCACGATTAACTATTTGGAACTACACTAAAAGATAAGGCAAGAGCAAAGTGTTTAAGACAATACAGACATGCTTAAATTAAATGAACAGATGGCAAATTGGATGAATGGAATTTTTAAAATCAACTCTATGATAAGAAACTGACGTAGGATGGCATGAACAAAGAAATATCATAAATAATAGAGAGATATTTGGCAGTGCGTAGTTTGCCTATGCTCCCCTAAATAAAGCTCAATGAAGATAAAGATCAAGAGTTCAGCCCAAATAGTTGTCCTTATGGCCTTTGGTATTGTTTTTTCCAAAAGACCATGTATGTGATACAGTTCTTTCTGCTTGTTTGTAAAAATTCCAGGAGAACAGAGACAAAGTCATAGAGACACTAACCAAACACTAACAATTTGAATGGAAAGCTTTGAATTTTTGAGTTCATTACCTCAGTTCTGCCTCGCAAGATGGGTCTTTTAACAAACATCTCCGCAAACACACAACCAACACTCCACAAATCTACAGTAGCTTCATAGTCAGTTGAACCCAACAGTAATTCAGGTGGTCTATACCATAAAGTCACAACACGGCTGGTTAATGGTTGCTCATGTCCGGGGTGACAGAGATTTGCAAGACCAAAATCAGCAACTTTCAGAATCCCTTCATTGTTAATTAGAAGGTTTGCTCCTTTTATGTCCCTATGTATAACATCGCGTGAATGACAATACTCAAGCCCGGATAACAACTGTTTCATGTAGCACTTGACCTGCAATTTACAGAGAGCGACAGAAAAACAATTCCCTTATAAAAAGGCTATATATATAAACATATTACCAATAGGAAATTATGATAAAGCATTCCTTGAAATATTTGAATAATATAATCAAACCTGTGATTCGGATAATACAATATCAGGAGAAGTGGAAAGTCCTGAGAGATCATGTTCCATATATTCAAATACAAGATATAGAACATGTGATGATCGAGAGGCAATCAAGCCTTCCAACTTCATAATATTTGGATGATCAAGCATGCGCAATATCTTTATCTCTCTTGCCATAAACCTAACACTCTCTGGCTTAAAATTGTCAAAGCGCACCTTCTTCAAGGCAACCATCTTTCCGGTGTCTAGATCACGAGCTCTAAAGACACTGCTATAAGTACCTTGCCCAATCTTCAAATGCAAAAAGAGAAAAAATTCAGATGAGATCAAATTTATCAGAAAATAGCCACAAACAAAATTTTCCTTCTGTGCTTCGCAGTATCTGCTAGACAAGAATAACAGAAGGAATAATTTCAATGGCTTGGCCTTTGATGGCGTTGTTCGTGAAATCGAGGGAAATCCTTGAATTCCACCTGTGGATTCTTAAAGTCCAAACCAAAAAGATACGCAGATGGGTATATCGTTATAATCTCTGCATTACCTTTTCCAATATTTCAAAGGAGTCAGCTTTAAGAGGCACCCATCCCTGAATAGCTTCCCCGGCCACGGCGCTGAGCCAAGAGGGCCATCCTGCTGCGACTTGCTCCCCTTCTATGTATCTGTGAAGATTCCTCAGACGAAGGTTCTGTAAGCCAGTATCATCCGTGCTCACCTTTCCATTTTCCCCCGATTCAAGGCGATTCCCATCCTCCTCTTCTCTCTCTGGCTGAACTTTCTCTGTCTGCTTTACTGACAGATGCCCCCGCCAGGACGCTGAGATCGGGTACGACCGATCCCGGAGGTCCCGCAGAATGCCAGAGGGATCGGACGCCTGCGGCACCGAAACCGCATTCTTCGACGAAATGCAACCCATGCCCGCCCAGTCCTACAGCATCGGCGAGGTCAGCGGCGACGAGTGAATGCCCAGGATCAAGAAAACCGGGGAAAGCGGAGGATCCCACGGACGTGGGGGGTAGGGGGGAGTGGGGGTGGGGGTGGAGGCGCACTCCCCCCAAACCAGAAGATGATGTAAAACTGAATGGCTTGGGGATCCGGCAGCGTTGTAAGCACCCCTAAATAGAGAAAAAGACTACGCCTTTGGGCTGAAATATCTAGGGTTTCTCCTTTCTCCCGAGATTATCGGCGTTTCGGAGTACCTTGTAGCGGCAACGCAAAAGACATCCAACGAGATCGGCACGGGAACGAGCGACGGCGATGCTAGACGTTGGCAGCGAGCTCTGCCTTGTGCCTCGCCTCAGTCAAACTCTTTGGTTTCTCGTGACCTAAAAATGCTCGTTTGCTGGCGTTTTATGGACCGGTGGACATGCGAATCCTCTGTCCTGCTCCTAAAGCTTCCGTCGACCAAATGGCAGGAGAGGGAGTGCGTAGAGCAACCCGTCAAAGATAGGAGTCAGTGCGGATTGAGGACCGAAAGAGAGGGAGACGAAGACGATTGAGAAAGTGGATCGAGGACCATGAGAACTGCAAGCTTTCAACGGAGTGCCCTTCCCCTTCGAAGGAAGCTAATGGTGCAGCAGCCTGTCATGCTTTCATATATATTTAAAGGGACATTTTCAATCTACCCCCTTTTTTTACATAATTTTTATTTTACCTCTCTAGCTTAAAATATTTTAATGAAAAAATAAAAAAATTAGATTAAAATTTTTTTTTTTGGTTTTTTAATATAAAATGCTCTTTTAATGCTAATAAAAATAAGAGTCACTTTTTTATTTTTATGAATAAAATACATTTTATTCTACTTTGTTAACACAAATCAGATAGATATATTATTAGGTAAGAATTAAAGAGCATCCTTTATATCTAAAAATCCTTAAATTTTATTAGTCCAAATTTATTATCGTGACTATAAACTTTTAAATGGACAAAATCAGTTAACTAATATTTTATTATAAAAATTTATAATAAAGGTGTTCTTTTGATCTCTATCAAAATTAATTTAAAATCATTTTAATAATTAAGACACAACTATAGCGCTATTATGACATCACTTAATGTTTATTAATATATTTTGATCAAATTTAAATAATTTAATTAAGTTAATAAAAAATATTCTAATATAATAATTTTAATTTATAATGATTTCTTTAACATAATATAGAAGCCCGTGGAACTTACTAGAATAATAATATTTTAAGATGAACAATATATATATATTTTTAAATCATTTTGATAAAAGTAATAATAAGATACCTTTTTTTTTAACTTTTTCTTTTTTAAATAAGTAAAAAACGCAGGAGTACAATAAAAAGTGCCTTTCCATTAAAAGGAAGGAAACACAATTATGGTGAATAGTTATCATTATTATTACTTTTGTTTTTAATGTATTCCATTTTGTTCATCTTTTTCGTTTGGAAAAAAAAACACTCATTAAAAAAATGATATCATTATTTAGGTTGTGTTTATTAGATGCTTTAACTTTATTTCCCCTTTTGTTAATGTCAAATTAGATGAAAATGCAAGGAAATAACAACATTGAATTAAGTTCCTTCTTCCTCTCTGTACTTTTTAAAATATATATATATAATTATCTCTATATTTTCACCTTGCTTTTCTTTCATTAATGACGATAGTATGCACATTAAATTAATAAATTAAGTGTTTACCATATAATTCATATTTATGTTGCAAAAGTTGACGAAAATTATGAAATTAAAATTTTAAAATTATGTAAAATTTTAAAAAAGGGGAAAATATCAAAAGGCGCCTTCTTTATTTTCCCGTCCTCGTCTCTCCCGCACATTGTACCACGCGACGTGCTTAGGGTTAGGGTTTCGTTTCCGCTTTCCCGTGGTCGCTTCATCGTTCACCTCGCTGCTGCTTTGCTCTTCGATTTCTAGGGTTGCTCCTCCATTGCCAAGTTACTGCTCCGACGCTTTTGATTCCTTATCTTCGTCACTCGCGCCTTCACTATCTTTGGAATCTGGTTCGAGATTTGGAGCTTGAATAAACGATTTCTTTTTGCGTTTTTCGTTTTCCATGATAATGCCTTTTGTTTTAGTGGTTCTAGGATGGTGCGGAAGGTTTGTGCTCGTCGTAATTACGATTCTCATGGCACTGCTTGCATTTGAAGTTCATTTTGCTTGTGAATCTCTTATATGATCTCGTGTTCTAATGTAAAATTACGGAGATATGGTTATGTGAAATAGAAGGACAACATCGAGTATTAGATCACTTTTCCCCATCAATTGTAGCTTTAAGAAATAAACAACTGGAGAGAGCAGAAACGTAAGAGTGAGTAGCGGTCGTATTTGTAGTCAAGAGCTTTACTTCATTGACGTATTTGTGGGGCGTAATAGTATGACTCAGTTGAATAATGCATTTACTCGAGAAAGATAGTCTCAGGGTAGCAATTTAGTGGATGTTTTTTCTTGATTAGTAAACTAATGTAAACCACACATGCTTTTGGCGAAGAATGTAACAAATATTTACAGAATTTCAGTGAGCAAAGAATTTCTTATCGAATAGTTTACTAGCCCAAGAACAGTGACCGAAGCATGGAATGGAAGATATATCAGGGCTCTATGTCAATATGTATATTGATATACGTTCCAAATGAGCTTCAAAGCACAGAATAGGAGGGTCTTGTTCTGGTATGGGAGGAGGTGGTTTACCTCTTAGTTATGCTTCTTATCTTTTTTGATATTATTCAATGTATGATTGTATATGATTACTTATCGATGTTTGTGCACATGAAAATGCCACATTGTTTGTGAACTTTTTTTTGGGCATCTTCAATCTGTACTTGAAGTCTTTAACACAACACCTTTTTTTATCAATTTTTTCGTGTGAAATTCAATTTGTCAGTCTTCAAAAATTTAGCAAAGTATTCTAAACAACTCCTTGAATCATATTAATTAGGGTAGAATACTTGAATCTAATGAACTCACTTCTGTACATCGAAGTAAATGCACCTGTTTGTTAGCATTTCATTTGAAACATTAATGATTCATGTTAACTTGCACAATAGAGAAGACTCTTTTATAGTACAATAGACAGATATCAGTAGATTTGAACTGTGAAATTCAATCGCACTTCATCGTACCTTCTTGTCCGAAAGGTGTTAGATGGTAGGTTTATGTTTTCTTTAGCATCAGGTTCCTTGTGAGCCACATTCTTTCATCCTTTTGTTTTCTTTATGTCCTGTTGCTGAAGGATGTGAAATGTTATGTTCATGTTTTTGTTTGCTGGAGCAGAAGATTCCCTGTGAACCACATTCTTGTGAACTGAATGTTATTTATCATTCTTTACTAGGGTATTTTAGCAATGTCTTTACCTATTATTAGATGCTGCTTAGTTCTAAATTTGACATTTGACAATGAGGACATTTTATAAAAGTGCAGGATTATGTGAGAATTCCAGGCCTCACATCCATCTGGTTTGTTACATTTGTTTAATAAATGCAGTGCGGTTCTGATAGTGAGATGGACAGACTGCCAGATTCATATACAACTCTACCCATTTCTTCTACTCTTGATGAACTTGATGTGGTACCAGATCCTCATCACCTCAAAAGAGAAATTGCACAAGAAAATATACAAAGAGAACCAGGTGCAAATGAACATGAAACTCATGGGCTATGTGAAGGAAGAATAACCTATGAATTAGCGCTGGAAAGAGAGTTAGAATATCGGAAAAGATTGAAAGATGCTTGCTTGCAACCTTTTGCTACGAATAGGGTACCCCCTACAACTTCTCAAGTAAGAGTTAAATTTTACAAGCATGGCAGTTCATTACTTATGTCTATTTCTCTTTTCTTGGTTCTTTTTTTTTTCTAATTTAAATTCCTTCATGGAATGAAAGTATGCTACTATAAAGCATAGATGCGCTAGCTATCAAGTATCAGCTGATTCTCTAAAATTCATTTATAAGCGGACCTGCAATAGATTTGCCTTGTTTTATTGGTAAGTTGCACTATATTTGTAAACGTATCAACAATATGGCATGCTTCTGCCTCAAAGTCAAAATCGTAGGGAATCAATACTATGTCATAACTAAAGTATAATGGTTTATCCCACTAAGTTTTGTGGGTCGAAAGCTTATATCCTGATTTTCCTTTTACTTATTTATTTATTTTCATTTTAAGTACTAATTAATTTGAATATGATGAGGTGTATGATTCACTTCTTCATGCTCTTGCTATTAAAATAATAATAAGTAATGTCTTGATGTTATTAGAAGGGACATGCTGCTCTCAAATTAAAACGAGTCCAAAAAGGACTGCTAAGTTCAGTTACTCCCACATGAAATTATCAGCAACATCTAGTTGGAAATAAAATATGCAACGCTTTTCTTCCCAATACCATGCCTTATGAGCTCCTTGGAACCAATGCCATCTTGATCTCAAGTGTCATCTTCTACATCTCAGATTCCATCTACAACTTTCAAATGGATGGATCCACGCTAGTTGACTCATCCTAGTTTATACCTACATATTTTATCAATGTCATGTAAGAAACCTCTAACTTGGAAATTACACATTTTGAAATCTTTTATTCGTGATCTGCTAAATCATCGAAATATCTCGAAATTAGAAATATGAAAGAAGAATCAGATACTCTCATTTCTTTGTCTCTTGAATTATTTGCAGTGAAAAAAATGTGAAATGTCTTATATATTATGTTTCCTTTTGGAGTTATTAGATTAATCTCAAAATAAGTCATGTCTAGAGAAAGCTTGGTCAATGAATATCTGAATTTGTATATACACAAATCTGAATGCATATGTTAGTTGCCAAATATTATCTGAAATTTTCTAATATTCAATTGTATCTGGAATTTTAATTTTATCTTGTGTTTTCATCTTTCAGACACCTTATAATTTACCTTCTGCCCAAAATGAGTGAGTGATTCGTTCCTCTTTCTAATCCTCTCTTTTTTCTAATTATAGAAGTTGCCTCTAGAGCATAATCTTAAGCGGAAAGCTATTTCTGGAGCCTACACAGAATCAGTACCAACCGGTAGTCATTCTCCCAGACCACCACTCCAAGATTGGCAAGTTGAATCGGAGAAATTGCATTCACAACAACCTCCTACCAAGAGACTAGATTGTTATAGAACCTTAACACAGCATTCTCCTCAGCAGTTGAATTGCAGCCAACCTCCAGATCAGATGTTCAAGCATAGGCCACATCTCCAACATCAGCATGGGTGTCAACCACCTCTACACGGATCTCTGGATCGACAGATCAATTTGCCTCAACAAGGCAATCAACCAGCTGTAAACAACCAGGTGACGTTTTACAGGTGCAATCTTTGCCAGATTAATTTTGATACTTCTTCCAAACTTCACCTGCACTATCAGACTGAAGAGCACAATGTGAGGCAACTTGCGAGGAGCAAGTTTAAAAATGTTCCAAATGGAAGCACGATGCTGTGGTGTAAAGAGTGCAACGTACCATGCATGAATGAAACATCATTAGCTCAGCATCGTGCTGGAAAGAGGCATGCTGCTCGTCTTAGTTTGCTAGCACGAAGTGCTACTTCCACAGCAGCCGGCACTGGTCAACCTCCCAGAATTTGAGGATATGAACCCACAATGCAAGTATGGTGGCATAAAAAAACTTTTTGGTTCTTCAACATGAGATCTTTTAACCGTCTTATCTAGCAATATGCATAGCTTTTTGGTGTTCATAATGAAGATTTAATGCTATTAGTTTTTGGTTTAATCACTAACTTAAGTTCATGTCCTATTAAAGAGTCAGTAGATGCTTGAGTACTTGAGAATTAGGTTCATTCGGTTCATGTTTTAGAGACCTGAGACATGTCAAACATGATACACTTGCATTGCATCTCAGATATAGCATATTCATGTCGATACATTGTGGGTTTTTTTTATTCAAGTGCTAATTTTCTATTTTTTTAAAAAAAATCTTTTCTATTGTATATAGTTCTGTAAGATTTAATTAGCATAGAATTTCTGTTATTGGAGAAATTTGTCATGCGTCAATGTGTATGTATGGACAATAAGAACAAAGTAATTGGCCCATGCAAGTTTTAAAGTACCACATTCTTATCATCAATATAATGTTCTAATCAACTACTAATCAACTAAGCTAATAGGCCAATTCATTCTGAAAAGTACCACTCTATATGTATTAATATATATAAATGGTTAATAAAATATTATAAGTTAAGTAATGATACGTATTTGAAAAATATTCCCCCTTTATGTTCATAAAAAAATTTAAAGATTAATTTTGAAATTATTAATTTTTTATAAATTAATTCTAATTTTCTAAACGTATTTGTTTACATGTAAACACAAGAAAATGTTTTTAACTGAAATCAAAACTAATATTTGGGATTTTTTATAAAAATGATTTAAAATCAAATTAGAAATGCATAATAATACTCTAGGAATTTTATTTTATTATACTTTTCTCATTATTTATATAATCTTTATCTTATTAGCTTTTGTTAATGAGCGCAGACATTTTTTTATATTTTTTATATTTTATTATTATGATTTATTCGCATGTAAGTAACATTGTTTAATTAATTTTTTATATTAAAAAATACATTATTTCTGGAAAATTTAATGCAACTAAAATACTCTCACTCATTGCAAATTTACATGTAAAGTATTTTTAAAAATAGAAACTCTTATTAATTTTCGGTGTCCAAAAGATTTTTAGCATTGTGGAAAAGAAAAAAAAACATCTTTATAGTCGTTTATTTGAATTTATAATTGACCCGCTTTGACACGTGGATCTCACCCCCTCCTTCGATTATATGCTCCAAAACAATATAGTTGGAGCAAATCCAATACCTTAAATTTCTCGCAACCAAATGGGTTCGCTCGTTCATGGCGCAGCCCTTCTCTCCTCCCTTTCTCCACTCCCGATCTCCTCCGTTATCTCTGCAATGCGCTTTGTTCTCGGGTCCTCCCGAGAAACACGAACCATCTTTGCAAGGATCCGTGCCCTAACTTGCTTGCCAGGGCCTTCCGACGGCCGCAACCCCCTTCGCCTTCTGATTCTCAGATTCGCTTAAAGGTGCATTTTTTTTAGCATTAAATTTCGTCGTTAGTTGATCTTCTTGTCTTCATTTCTGTCTCAAAGACCAGTTCTTTCTTGATTTCAAGGTGGAGATCTTTTAAAATGTGATGGTTGTCAATGCCTTCATTGGGATATGGAACATGGATACATATAATTTTTACTCTCTATTTTCTTCTTCTAAAGCGTGGTCTTGTTGTTCTTGTATGTCTTCACACTGTTAATTATGTGATGGTTGTTTTGACGTTATTTGAGATTTCTTCAATTTCCATTGACACGTACATTGGAAAGCAATATTCTGGTGGACTCTTCCAAGTTTTTTTTTTCATTTGATCTTCTAGGTATTTTGTTTTTTCCCCATTTGTAACATTTCATATGTTCTGTTGCTGATCAGTATCAGCTATCAATATAATCGAAAGAACAGTTGTCATTGCTTCTGACCATGTCATCATTAGCTTAAAAGGAACCTTGTTTCATCTATTAGGTCAATCAACAAAGGTAAATGCACCATAACTCGCTAGTCTACAATCATTCACTATCAACTCTTTGAAATCCCTCGTGTCATATTATTTGAAGAATGTTCATTGGAAAACCAAGGGCTTCAAGTTAGGTGTTTGTCTTGCTTTTCTTCCTGATACATTTTTCTTTCTGATGCAATATTCATTTCTAACTATCTGCTAAAGATTCCATACAGTGGTCCTAGCAACTACAGGGATGAACACTCAAAATACGCCAGCTAATAGAATGGATGTAAAATGCAAGGAAGGAACAAGAAAGGAATCAACTGGCACAACAAAAGCTGGAGCTCCACTATTTTCTTCTGACAGTCATAAAAAATATCTTCCTAATTATTTAAGAGTGCATAAAAGCTCTTGTCATGATCATTGCAAGCACGGAATCAAGGACCTTCCTGAACTTGATCGTAAAGGTTCCTCGCTCAACAGTTTTGGTAAAGAGGTAAAGCATAAAGATACCCTTCGAGTCAATAATTTGGATTCACATGAGGCAAGAAAGAGAGTTGGTATTGAGAAGACGTCGATGACTGTAGATAAGCCAAATGTTATTAAGCAGAAAGCTTTGCCACAAATCAAGGAGACCAGATTGGTGAAAGAACCTATCATTTCAAAAAAGATAAATGCAACTGGGAGGCAGGCAATTGCTTGTATGGCTTCCAAAACTGAAGGTAATCACGATAGAGAAATGACTAAAGATGTTGGAAATATGATGCATGAGAGTGAAATTAAGGGTGGATCTCATGCAAAAGTGCCTGCTTCCCCCTTGAAGAAAGCCCCGCCAGGAGGACGCAAGGTACTTAAGAACACACCTACAAAGAACAGCACTATACCTTATGAAAACTACAGATTTAAGCAAAGCTCTTTGGCATCATCCAAGATTGATTCTGTTGCTGAGCCTGCGAAGCCAGCAAAAGGTCGAACAATTCTGAGAACCAAGGGAAGATCATTATTACCTACACAGGGTTCAAATAGTTTAAAAAATAAAGGATACAACACAAGAACTACTGGAGGCATAACAAGAAAGGTAGAAGAAAGAATTGCTAAGCCACAAGTGCCTTCTCATTCTTCCAAACACCATGGCATTAATGGATCAATTTCTAAGCCAATAGTAATGGTGAATCCTGATGTCGAAGATGTTGAGGGAAAAATAGCTTGTGCTATTGAGCTACAAGCCAATAGTAACTCAGATGGCCTTCAACAGAGATTGCTGTCTTCTATGAATCATGAATTAGTTTCTGTAACACAGACATCATTGAACATAGAGAATGACATTCTAGATTCTCCACAAGATGATTCCCCACAATCAGAATGTATTGATTTGTCTTTCCTTGAGCCAAGTTTGCCAGAGGCAGAGTACTTATATTTGAATTGCATCCAACAAGAATCTTACAATGTCACGTCATCAGAGTGTTCTGCAGTATATGATGAAGAAAATGAGGAAGAAAATTCTGCAATTACCGAATCAAGTGAGTCGGAGCTTGAAACTGAGAAAACAAAAACTGTCAGTGTTACGACTAAGGAATCAGATTCTAGAGATTCTACAATTAGTGAATTAAGTGAAGTGGATTATGAAACTGAGACCATAAGCTGCAGCTGTACCGAAACATCAATGTCCAAAGGGAGGATAAAAGAAGGTGCTATTGTTCATCCTGAAGAGAACCTTTCTGCACCTTACATGTTAAGGTTCAGTAGAAGTATTACACAAAACTCTGAGATTGGTGATTGTGATCAAGTTGGAAGGGAAGGCCTTCTGAAAATGCCAACTCTTGAAGCAGTTCCTATCGATCTTGATCCTGACATGTCAAAAGTTGCATTGAGGCATCAAGTTGTCCATGAGAAGAAAGGCATACAAGGTCTTGTCAATATTGTGCTTGAAGAAACTGCAATTAAACTTGCAGAAAGCAGAAAGAATAAGGTACAAGCATTAGTGGAGGCATTTGAAACAGCCATGTCCCTCCAAGCTAAGAAACTAGCATCTACAACTTAAATCACTAGATTGTGTGCTTTATCATTAATTGCATATGGTAGCTCCCACACTACCAAACATATACAGTAAAATTCAGTAAGTTTAGAGGCTTACTTTAGCCAGAGGTAATTTTAGGTTGGAAAAGGGAATGGTGAGTTGCTAGAGGCCATTACTGGTTTTTGCTAATATATGCCACAGCATGTAAATGTGCTTGATTAATCAATAATATTTCTTCTACATTGCTTTTCCTGGTTTATGTTTTAATAAAGCATTGCATCAATTTTACAGTTGATGTTTATAATATGTGGCTATTACATGTGCAAGTCAAATTAGATTTTCAGATTATATAAAAAAAACATAAAATAATTACCACTTCAAATAAAATACAGAAAAAAAACGAAATTCAATTTAGACCACTATTCAAATTAACTATAGAACCACTAATCAAAATATTGGAGATCCATTTTAAATCCGTTTAATTTATTTCCTTTTTAAAAATACCATCATTAATATAATTATTTCACTTAAACAAACTAGTGGCATGTTAAATATTCCTTAAAAAAATTAAATGGCAAGTGTTTAAAATATTTAAAATTTCGGGGGGCCATTTGATAAAGACAAGATAAGCGGTGGGGTGGAATGAAAATGTCCTCCATTCAAAATTCTATTGGAGTCGGGGCCCACCGAAAACTAGCCGTTGCTAATCCGCCTCCTGCAACCCCACTCGGTTGTAGAAGTAGTCGCCCTATCAAGTCACGATTGCATCCCTTCTTCTCATCTTCTTCCTCTCGCTCCCGAACTACCCTCACATGGCGACTCCTTCGAAGAAGCTGCAGCGCTCTCGATCTCACGTCTCGGAGATCCCGATGGCTTCCGAGAATTTCGATCCCAACGTCCCCTCGTCATCTCCTCTTTCGTCTCAGAAATCGGCGAGATCTGCGGCGATCGGATCGGTCAAGTCGAAGAGTCCAGCGCCTAAGCCCCCCTGTCGGATCCTCGCTCCGCCGCCACCGAAGGAGCGAGCAAGGAAGTTTATCGTCGCCAAGAAGAGCTCCAGGAGGGCGGGGAGCGGGATTGACTTCGAGAAATGCCGAAAAGAGGCTTATGAGACCCTCCGAGCGTCGCAAGAGGAGTTTTTCAGGAGAAATCGTCCTTCTGGAGTGGTAGGTGTCTCGAATCCTGGAGCAGGTGAAGCTGGGGCGTCCACTGATCGAACTGAGCAGGAAGGAGTGGATGGGACGAGGGAGAACTTGGATTTGGGGGCTGAAGATCCCAACTGTAGTTCAGAGGTGAGGAAGGCGAAAAGTTTGGTCAAGGAGGAGGCACCTGAACCAGGGTCTGGTCGTGTTAAGAATCTGGTTAAGGCATTTGAGAACCTCCTTTCTGTTTCGAAGGATGAGGATGCTGGAAAATCAGAGGACTTAGATCTGAATGTGATGAATTGGACATTGCCGGGCTTAGAGCAATTATCCAAGACTGATACAGCAGAAGCTTCCTCAGGATATGTTTTCTCTTCATCAGAGTTTGCTTCTTCTAGACAACTTGCTAGAGAATCACAGCTGAATTCTTCATTAGATGGTAATGGTGAAAGGTTAGAATTTTCACATTGCAGAAACTTGGTATATTTTCTATACATATTACTTCCAATTTATGCTAGATAGCATTGGTGACAGGTTAGAACTTAAACTGTAGAGACTATGTTTTTAATATAGTCAGCTTTTACATGATGTTCCGTCAATACTGAAGGAATTCAACATTCTTGACCCAATTGATTCCAGGCTGAGCTTGGGGAGAAGGACATCCGATGACGGAAGAAACAAACGTAGTGTAAGAAAATCTTTGATTCTACACCTAACAATTTCAAAATGACTTCTTTGGGTCTTGCTTTAGAATGTCATATCTACATCTTGAGGTATACTGGTTATGACATGAAACTGATATACACTTGCCAGAGCTCTGATTGTCTTAGGAGGAGCTGGGATAAGATGCTTAGAGTGACAAGCCAACATCCATTCAAGCTCAGGACAGAGGTATGTTGCTAGATCAAAATTTTCTTAGTGAAGAATAAAAATTTCTCTGCTTGAAGTAAAGCATATTGATTTTTTTTAAATAAAAAATCTGGGAACTAGGCACCGATCAGGTGCTAGATCTATATATTTTTGTGACCTTTATCATTAATTTGAATCTAAAAGAAATAATGTACTTTGTATGATGTGATTAGCGTCTTCTCTCTGTTCAGTTTCAATCCAATTGCTAACTTTTTGGAAGTTAAACAAAATAAATATAAGAACAATCATGTGCAGTTCCAATAGATGATATAATATAACTAAAGGTAGTATGGAAATGTACAAGACGGATGAGTAAATTCTATATGTTGACAAGTTGAGTAGATTAAAGTTGAAAATATGAAGGATAGAGAAAGATCAAAGAAAATTCTAGTATTTGTATTTTTTCAAGTGATATAGTGAATTCCATGCAGTTGCGGCTAAGGTTTGTTTGTTTTGTTGTTTATTCCTAGCTTATTTATTAACTCTTGCAAGAAGTGCTTGCTAGTCAGTATCTGAAACGTATTTTTGAGTTGGTTTATGTGCTGCTTTCTTTCATGATTCTTTAATACTTTGGAATGTCAGATAAACTTAGATTTTTGTTTCTTCAATTGATTGTTTATCTCATTTTGATTAAGCTTAATAACAAAATTATATGTCCTGTTTTTAGCAAAGAGGAAGGATTAAACAAGAACAATTTATCAAGAAAGTAAAAGAAATATTGGTTGAGGAGGAGAAGCAACGCATACCTATTGCCCAAGGACTTCCATGGACCACAGATGAACCAGAGGTGACAATCTTCAAACTTAATGTTGACCTTCATGTCAACATTGAATATGCCTTTCTCTTGTGAATTTTTTATTTTCTTACTCTATTATTCTTTGATACCACAAACTGATTTTCTTGCTCTGGAAGATTCTGGTTATAGTAGATCATGTTGACTTTTCAGGAATTCATGAGAATATTTGATATGACATTTCATCTGATAAATTTTCTAGAGAGTTAGTTTATGATATATAGTTGGAATTTGATCCAGATTATCATACTACCTCTAATTGTAATTTGCTTAATCTGTTCAGAGATAAGCAGAATGTAATGTGTATGATACAAATATATTCGTTAGATAAGTTCAACCTTAAACTAATTCCCTTATTTTGTGCACTAATCGTGATTGTTATGTATGAAAATGCTTGTGAAAACTATGTGACAGGTGTATTGGGCGGGTGATGTCCTGCACTAAATGTTAAATATTACTTTCTCAATAGGAGACTGAGAAAATTTCACTTGTATAAACACCGTAAAGTTCATATGAAAATTTCACATGTATAAACACCGTAAAGTTCATACTAGACCAAAGGCTTGCTTTGCTTATAGATTGAAGAATTTCTTTTTCTGACCTACAATATTAATTATGAGAAAGGGGAAAACTCAGCTAAATTGCATTAATTATGGAAGATTATGTATATGAAACTTCAACTCAACTTAGTATTGCAATTATTAGCCATCAAGTTCTTTCTTTTTCTGACCTGCAATATTTCTGATATGTTGTTTAGATCTTGTTGAAGCCTCCTGTCAAAGAAAGCACTGAGCCACTGGACATTGTTTTGCACAGTGATGTGCGTGCGGTTGAAAGGGCTGGATTTGATCAATTTGTAAGCTTTCTAGATTTGCTCTCATCAGCAAAAACTAACTAGAGTATCTTTTTAGCTTGCTTCTCGTAATATCATGTAGTGCTGAAGCCAATATACATTACAAAGCTTTTGGTCACTCTATTATTTGTTAGGTAGCTGAGCGGATGAGCTTCGCTGAGCAACTAAGATCAGAAAGGGAGTTGCAGCAGAAGGTATACCTTTTTTCTATATTTTTCACCTTAACAATTCATGGTTTCTCAAGTTCAATGAAGCCAAATAATTGTATACTTAATACTTTCAATTTTTTTATAGTTTGAGGAAGAAGAAGAAATACAGAGGCTTAGAAAAGAGCTTGTGCCTAAAGCTCAGCCAATGCCATACTTCGATCAACCCTTTGTTCCTAAAAGGTAAGTTTGCTGCAGAACCTATGTATTTCTTTTGCTAACAAATTTATGAAGGCAAGTATCTTAAGTCCTTCAACTTTACGGAATTAGTAGCAATTGATCATTTCCTTCAGAAACATAAATGAGATGGAAGTGATGAATATGACCAAGAGATGCATTATTTGGTGGCTCTGAAATCTGTTAGTGTCATAGGCCACACTTGTGAGGCCGATGAGTATACGTACAGAGCAGTCTGACGAATTATAAGATTCAACATGAACTGTGTATTCCTTAAGTCTTTAGTTTTAGTTTTTCATTTTTTAGCTTCATAGATGCTTGCAACAGTTAAGATAGTATAGACAGATCCCAAGGCGACTATGAATTCTACAACTAGAAGTTAAATCAAGTAGCATTACAGGATTGATGAGTAGAGGGTGCCAAAAATAACTCTACTTAAAAGATCTTGATATTATTAGAAATTCTTGCAGCTAACCTCAAATAATTTGGACTTATGATTCACTGTAATGGATGCTGATTATTCAATACAGATAAAAAAAATGAACTAAACCGAACCAAATGGAAATTCTTGATTCAGTGGTTAACTTGCAAATAGTTTGTTTGTGTTTCAATTTGAGAATTTTTATTGAACTTTTTTAGGTTGGGTTTGCATGATTTCAAAACTAATCCAACCAAAAATTGTAGGTTTAATTTTCTTATTTAATCTTATGATTAAATATTACTAGAGTTAATTAAATTTTATAGTTAAATATAGAGATTCAATTGGTTCAGTTCTAACTGAACATAATATTTTTCAATTTGGTTTGTTTTATCTCTTAAGAAACATCACTTGGTTCCTTTTTTTAAAGAATTAGTTAAAAATAATAATTTCATGTGAATCAAAAAGGCACCTAACTGTTGTTTGTCGTTGGATGTTTCATTATATTTTGCTATTGTCTTGATCATTACTCTTTTTTCACATCATAAAAAGGTCGGAAAAGCCTCGTACAATCCCAAAGCAACCAAGATTTCACATCCGCCCAAGAAAACCTTCATGGTAATTATTTTTTGCTCTCTTGCCAACATCATTTCATTTATTATGTTTTACAACTTTGACTTTGTTCTAATGCATGAAAAAATGAACTCAGATCACAGAATATTTTACATTCATATACTATCATGTCTTTCCTTGTTTCTCAGCTCCAGGGTTCAATGCTCGATTGACTCAGTCGAGCCAGTTTAAGAAGTTTATCCTGTTTCATCAATTCGTACTTCTCCGGTATCTTCTGTTGATCTTATTGCTCTAGCAGATTGAGGCTGCAAGACACTGTATATACAGGGAGCCCGGATGTTTTTCCTCTCTTCCCACCCAAATTTTTTTCCTATATTGTTCTAGTTGTAGTTGAATGTAAACGTGTATCTGGAGAAAGAAACATTAGTAGTTGAGTTCGTCCATTATTTGGAATTAGCACCAAGGAAATTGAATAAGTTAGGAATTTGCGATCTACTATTTGTGGAGAAAACATACTGTTTATAACTTTGTGTGTGTGTGTGTGTGTGTGAATTTTTTATTGCCATAAAAAATTGATAAATCTCAATTAATCTACCGCATATTAAATGCTGATTTTTTTAGGTAGAAATGTTAAACCTCATTTAGAGGAAAACAGTATCATTTTCTAGGTAGCCTTTGGATATGGTTAAACATCATACATCATTAAGACATACTTATCATTTGATACTCAACTATGACATACCGTAGGATATTTTTCTCTCATGAAATAGATAATTTAGGATGTTGATGGCCAACCCTATTGGGTTTCTAGATTTATTCAATAGATGATTAGGATAAAGATCAGTTCTTCTTTTCCTATAGCACAAACAAAGAAATCATCATCATGATCAAACATATCGAATCGCCCAACACTAATTTAATCGAAAAAAAGGCAGAATAAACGAGCTGAGTGGAATCCAATTATCACAGGAGGAGATAAGCACTGCACTGCACTGCACTGCACTACTTTCCTTGTTATGATAACGATTCCAAGTCACTGACGGAAGAAGCAGCAGGAGAAGCAGAAGGTAGAAACTGGCAGTGATGTGACGCCACTGCAGCTTCTGCATGCATGCTGTCAACGAACCCACTGGACCAGTAATCTCACAACACGAAAACACAGTTATTACTCCACAATTTAATGTCTATCAAAATTAAAATCTTGTTGTAGAAATTCTGCTGAAGAGATAGTAATTGTGCACCAACTGCATGCATGGATAGATAGATTTAGGACCACCATTAATTCTTCAACACCCTAATTCCGTGCTACTTCATGCAGCTTTTAAATCTGCCACAAGGCCATTGGCTCCCCAAAAGCGTCTTCCTTCCTTTCTCAAGGTCTATAACTGTGTCAGCAAGAAAGATGAACTGTAAGCATGTCAAAAGAGACCAGTCACCACTGTGTTAATTATTTCTTGCGTTTGAATATCCAACTGTTCATTTAACAGATGTTTGTGCAAATCCATGCAGTGATGCAGACTGCGAAGGGAAGGGAAATTCTAGAGCTCTGTTGGCTCTGTTCCCTTCATTAATTTGTCTGCAGTGAAGAGACAAGGGATTAAAGGTGCTTCTATTTTAATTGAATTGCTGTATAGTTTTTTTGTTTTATTTATCTGTTTTTTTGAATTTGTCATAAAGCATTTTAGTCCTGCAGGAAAGTACAAGCTTTACAGCCCATCATCTCCTGTTTCTCATGAACTCATCCTTATCCAATTCAAATGAAGTTAGCCAGCCAATCTGATAGCTTCCTTGTCTTCTCCTCCAACTGTCGCATATAATTGATGCAAGGACTACTAGGATTCATCCTTGTTGAAGTTTGAACAAAAGAACTCGTTCATGATTTTCTGTTATTTGAGATGAGTGTATATATATATATATATATATACACGATTTTGATATTTTGCGCGATTTCCTCATGCGCGTCCATGCGCGACACACGATCCATCATCCATCACGCGATCGGGCGTTAGATCTGACCGTCCAAATGTGGGAATGCACAGTGTTCTGCCCCCCGACCCCCGTCGCTTCTGACCGCCCTCGTCGCCCTGCCCGACCGTCGGACCGGGCCCAATCGACGCGCCATTCGTCGGCACGTCGATCGACATTGAATTCTGATCAGATTATGGTTGAAATCCGACACAATTTGGTCGGAACGCGACCGACAGTGGCACGCGTGCGTTCCTGACCAAATCACGGTCGGATTTCTGACCAAATCGCGGTCGGAGATCGGTCGAGGTAGGACCGCCATCGCACGCTGGTCCGTTCCCAGTCGGTCTCCGACCACGATTTGACTGGAATTCAACCACGATTTGATCGGAAACGGCGCGTGCCACTGCCGGTCATGTTCCGGCCAAATTGCGTCGGATTTCGACCACAATCCGATCGGAATCCGACGCCGGTCGACGCGTCGGCGAGTGGCGTGTCGATCGGGTCGACGATCGGCGATGGTCGGACGGCACGGCGAGGGCGGCCGGAAGCGGCGAGAATCGGCTGTGTCGCGCACAGAGTTACGCAGCATAGGTTACGCAGAATATCATATCTATATATAACTAACTAAATGAAGCAAATGGATGAGATAAAATTACAAAAAAGATAACAAAAGTCTAAGAACTTATGCTCTTGAGAAATATAAGAATGCAAGAACGTGTGCTCCTTGACTTCTTGGACATTATATTAATAATTATAATAGTTATCAGGGAAGTATTATCTTGTTCACCTTCTTACCTAATTCATATTCCTTGATTGATTGGATCACCTTCACTAGTGTATATCTTATCTCATACATTCTTAAATTATTTATGTAATTTTTAATTTTTTTATATCTTAAATCACGTCTTATCCGATTCTGAAATAATATTCGGAGTTTTATGGATCGGATTATCTTTTATATATTTATAATTTTTGTATTTTTTTTATTTTAATTTTTGTTTCTTTTTTTTCCCCCTTTCCCCGAAAAGTTAATAATTCTCCCTTGAATCCGACCGTTTCCACACCTTCCCGTAGCTCCCGTGACCGGCTCCTTGCTCCTCCTCTCCCACCTACCCGTCGCCGGATCTCCTTCGCCGTTCTTCCCCGTCTCCGGTCATCATCCTTGTCTCTGTCCTTCCTTCGTGCTCTGCCCCGCCGGTCGCGTGCTCGCCGATCGCGTCGCGCCTTAACTTATCTGCAAAAAAGAGAGCGAGTTTTGGTCCTCGCTGATGCTGTAAAATCCCTATGCTTTGAGTCGGAAGATTTTAACTGAAGGGGATTCTTTTTCTGCTGTTTCAAACAGGGAAATTTGCTACGCCGAGGCGAGACCGGTTCCGGGAATGGCTGATCTTGGCGATTCGAGAGAGTTCAGAGTGTTTGAGAGTACGGATGAGCTCGCCATCGACTTGGCCGAGTATATCTCGCTGCTATCGGAGGATTCCGTGAAGGAGAGGGGATGCTTCACTGTCGCGTTATCTGGAGGATCGCTAATAAGTATGATGGGGTAATTGCTTCCTAGATTTTTCGTAAAAGAAAATGTTTTTTTTTCCCTATAGACGTTGTAGTATCACGGAGGGAGACGAGGTCATTTTTGGTTTCATGCAGGAAACTCTGTGAAGCTCCTTATAACAAGACAGTTGATTGGACGAAGTGGTATGTGTTTTGGGCTGATGAACGTGCTGTAGCAAAGAACCATGTCGATAGCAACTTTAAGCTCACAAGAGATGCCTTTCTTTCTAGGGTATGTGGGGTTAGTAGACTCTTGTTTGCTGGGTGAACATTTATCAAAACCATGCCCATCTTCAGTTGTTATTGTTTCATTCATAGTTACCTTACACTCTTCATTGAGTAGTAGAATCTTGAGAGATTCTCTCAAGCTTCTTCAAAATATTTGCTTAAGCACATTATTAATTTTTAGAGCACCTATTTTGACCCCGTCATATTTTTATCTATAGCTCACCTTGCATGTGCAATTTACTGTAATTGTTTGGCGTTAGAAGTGAGACAAAATTTATCTCAATTTCTTAGACTTTATCTATGTGTGACAATAATGCATTAACCATCCATGAAATCAAGAAGTACGTTTTTCTCAGTTCCATTGTGTGTGCGCGCCTGAAGTTTGTTTTCAATATCCATAATTTCAGGGGCAAACCATCTAAAGTTGTGTTGGGCATGATGTGTGGCATATTGAATACAATGTTTTGTAGATGGCTAAAACTTTTGGATTCAAAATCGTGTCAAACTCAATTTAGTTATTGCCTAATTCAACTATGGTAGTTGAATCGAAATTGTTGAGATGACTGTTGTTCGATGATGAGAATGGCACAATTCTGTTAAGTATTTGAACTATGAATTTGAATATTTATGGACTCAACCTTCTTTGAAGTCCTCCACCATGTTCAGATGTCCACTGTCTCTTTTATAGAGAGGTATATAAAAGGGAAAGGGCTGAATATGAGTGAAAAGAGAATACGAGAGAAGAGGATGCCAAAAGAGGGACATGACTATCTCAGGTAGAGGAAATTTGAAGAGTAAACTAGTATTAAGTAATTCATAAAAGTGTGACAGGATTCAAACTAAAACTGTAAGATTAGTTGATGATGTTTTTCAACTTAGGATTTTAGTTGAAGTTTTACTCTTTGCTTTCTATTACCATGAAAGAGTTCAACTTACGTAGTAGGGAGATAATTAGCACAGCACTTTCTTAAATCTTCATTGTGATGAGAATGGTATATTGCAGATTTAGGTCTTTGGTAGTGAGAATTAAAGTTATGTGAGAACTATCCTGATGTGCTTTACTATTGCAATTCATGCTGCATCCTTCTTTGTCATTTTTTTGGCATGATGAGTCTTTTCAGCATCTATGTTCAGCTAAGTTATTTTTTAGTCTAGTAGCTAAAGGAACATTATGAGTATGATTAAGTGATAGCTATATTTTAAGGGCTTTTTTTTTTCTATTCACTTGAATTGATGATTGACTTCGGGAACATCAATGGTGAACCTAGGATGGGAGGCTTTTGTTCCTTTATGTTATAAATGTACCCAAGGTGGTCCCTTAAGGCAATGTTTCTTGAAAGCTTCGTTTTAGTTCATATAATGAATACTTATTACAATTTAAGAAATTTGTAAGTCAGAATGAGGCTGGAATAACTGGACATCTATTCATCTACCATCAACTTGTAGTTACATTTTAATACTTAACATGCTGGAAATATCGCATATGTTTCACAATAAGTCGCAAATCTTTACACATTGCTGACTAGCTTCATCCTTCATAGAGACTCTTTGTTTTCTTTACATAAATATCAGAAAAAGCCATATCGCAAAATGCGCTAGCCAGTTTTTTGCATTGCAATGCGATCGATCCTGCTACATGCTATGATTCTGATTCTGGTTTAAAAGGTTCTGTTTAATGCAACCTTTCTTTTTTTTGCAACTCTTCCTGATCTATCATACTTGTATTATCAGGTGTCTATACTCAACAGTCATGTGTTCTCCATTAATCACAATGCAACAGTGGAGGATGCAGCTGGAGAGTATGAATTTGTGATTCGGCAGCTCGTCAAGGTTCGAACTGTAGGCGTTTCTGAAAGAAATGATTGCCCCAAGTTTGATCTTATTCTTCTCGACATGGGACCGGAAGGACATGTTGCTTCCCTGTTCCCTAATCACCCAGCTCTTAAACTGAAAGAGGAGTGGGTTACCTACATCGCTGATTCACCTATACCTCCACCCGAAAGGATTACTTTCACACTCCCTGTGATCAACTCAGCTTCTAACGTTGTTATCGTGGCTACAGGCGAGGAGAAGGCCACGGCTGTGGGCCTTGCCATTTCCCCTGAGAACGAGAACTCCAATGCATTGTCGTTGCCCGCTAGGATGGTTCGGCCAACTGATGGTAAATTGGTGTGGTTTTTGGATTCTTCAGCTGCTTCGCTTAGCGATGCCAGCAACGGTGGTTCTGGGGAAGCCATGTGATAGGTGTAAAAGGTCCAGTAAATGTGTCTGTAGATCGATTTCCGAAAAAATTGTTTCTCTTGAAGAGGGAGTTCCATTGCCGCTCGGTTTAGCTAACATTCTAGTTCCTCAATCCCTGTTAAGCATGCATACAGTTTTTGTTCTTCTTCCTCGCATTACTATGTTTGCTTCAACATGTGGAAATTTGTAATGATTTGCTTCATATCAATATTTTGCCCTCACATAACTCTGTTTTAGTTCATTTTGCTTAATTTTGCACATAAAATTAAACTGACAGATACGTTTAGGATTATCATCAGAGCTTGACACGAGTGTTTGTCATCTTCTGGTGCTGGAACAGATTGGTCTAATTCACCATATTTTCATATGATTTAGCACTCAAACGTTGGAAATGCAAAATAAAATATGTGTTTTTTTTCACATGATTTTTCACCTCGCATTGGATTCCTCTTCCGGTCCACTCGGTCCGGTTCAAGGAGCACCGTTCTGCATGCTCACTCGACTATTGCACCACATGAGCCATGACGTACGCCCAACAACATGAAGCCTCGTCGCCTCCAGCTGGCGTAGAGTCAGCACGAGGGACCCACTCGGTGCTCGGCCTTATGTCCTATCGAATATCGACCGGTCCGTCCGATCTAACTCAAACCGGGAGGAGCCCGCATTCCCAGACACAATTTGCCTCTGGAAGACTCGACCGTACGGGTCGAACCGAAGCTGACTCGATCAGGCCGAGCCGAGCATGTGATCCGGCACAATCATCGTGGTACGCTGCAGCTGCGGAGCACCAAACGCCGGGCGCCGGCCTCTAGAATCCGTACGATTCTCCACGTGTCACCGCGCGACACGGTTCTGGCCCCGCGACAGTAGTTCCTACCAATGGGAGGCCCTGAAAAGCTGGGCCCCGCCGGCCTTCCGCCTCTGGTATTTAGACAGCGAATTCCCGAAAAACTAAAAAAGGAAATTCCAACTCCGGTTCGTGTTCAAAACCTAGTGCTCTCTGCTATATATTAAACCTCTGGGCGATGGGGTGCGATGAGGAAGACGAAGGAAGACGAAGGAGATGGGGAGAGGGAGGGTGGAGTTGAAGCGGATCGAGAACAAGGTAAACCGGCAGGTGACGTTCTCGAAGCGGCGATCGGGGCTGCTGAAGAAGGCTCACGAGATCTCCGTCCTCTGCGACGCGCAGGTAGGCCTCCTCATCTTCTCGCCCAAAGGCAAGCTCTATGAGTACTCCACCAACGCCAGGTGAGTTTGAATTAATTCGGTTTCGAATCGTTACGGAGGGATTCGATCAAGTTGGAACGAGTCAATAGTTTTTAATTCCTTGTAGCATGGAAAAGATTGTCGAACGTTATCGTCTCCATTCATTTGTGGAAACTGGCATACCAGTAGCAGCAGATTCTGCGTCTCAGGTGAGTTACTGATTGGTGTAGAAATGCGAATTTGCGTTAAAAGAAGACGAAAATGATGAACAATATTTGATTGCGCATGGTGTTGTGTACAGATGAATTGGAGGCATGAGTGCGGAAAGTTGAAGGATAAGATGGAGGCTCTGCAAATAAGACAGATGTATGGGGATGTTAAGGGTTTTGCTTTTTAGTTTCTCGTCTGAATCAGTAGTTTTTGTTGGTTGTATGTTCATTTAGGCACTTGGCGGGGGAAGAACTCGGATCGTTTGGACCCAAAGAACTGCAGCAACTGGAGCAGCAACTTGATTCTTCCTTGAAACTTACAAGATCAAGAAAGGTGAGGTTCACCTGAATCCATAGTTTGCAGATGCCTTACGTGACTTGTTCGCAAATAAATGGAGAAATTGGTGTCGATTAATTTCCCTTTTGTTCATTGGTTACAGAACCAAATGATGGTGGATGCGGTTGAGGAGCTTGTCGAAAAGGTAAGCCCCTTTCCTTGCTCAAATTGCTTTTTCCACTTGTTGAAATAGGTTAGGTTAGAAGATGGATTGGTTACTATGTTTAATTGGAGAGAAGAAACTGAAACAAAGTTCGTAAAGAATTAATCTGTCTTTATTTTTAACTCCGTGAACTAGAAATGGAAAGACAAGTTAGCAATGGCAATGAGCTGAGCCTAGGCACAGTACATTAAAGTGCCATTTCATTTCAATCTACCTTTGGCTGTCCCTCCCTCGTAGCTGGAAAATATTTTAAAAATTAAATTGGAGATCAAAGTTATAATTATATGTGTATGTATATATATATATATAGCAAATTAAACATATTACAATAAAATATATATGTGGATTAACACTTTATTAGAAGAGCAAAAACACAAATATACAACACTATATCTAATAATTCTATATAAATTATGAATGACAGTTAATCAGAGAAAACACACACACAGAAAATAAATTATATAATTATTGAGATTTGAAGCAGTGACCCATATGTCAATGAGTGGTCAAAACTAAGTTCACCGATTTCTTGTTTTATTACTGATTATTATTGAGTTTTGATTAAACCGAATAATAGTTAAACGGATCAGTCTAGTTCTATTTAAAAACATTAAACCTTTGGCAGAACTTTGAACCAAGTCGGGCATACTATAGACCATCCAAACCTCAAGCTCAATGTGAGCCCACAAATGAGTCCGTGCTTTGACTCACTCTATTTAGCTAGGCAATCTTAGTAAAAAAATTAATTGAAAAGAAAATAATTATAATAAACTAACAGATATTAACAATTTCTAACGTTTGAATTAAAAATTGCAGATGAACATATGTAAGGATGTTTTAAAAATTCTTTTAAAACTGAAGGCATTTCATAAGTTTTAAACCTTTTGAAATTATTTTAGAATAATAAATTGTTTCAATATTTTCATTCAATCCTTTTGTAACAAATATTGCGAGTCATATGGCTCGACATCTGGATCATGTTTGGTCCGCAGGCAGAATTCCTATAGTTAAACATGGGTCATATTAGACTGGCCTTGTTGGGCAGGATCAACTATGCCAAATCATGGTCAATTCAATTTAATAAAAGTATTTGTAATTGTTCTTTGCCCAAAATGGTTACCCACTTTGTTGGCTTCACCTACTCAAACATGTATGCTTTGTTTACCTTGAAAAACTGAGAAAGGATAGTTTGTATGAGACTCAAATATTTTTCTCGATTTATTTGTTATATAATTAAGGAACGGATGTATTTGAAATTAGTTCATTGATCAAATTTGGACTAATTTTTGTTCAGTAAAAATTGTTCGAAGCTAATTTTCCTTCTTCCTCCCAAGGTTTTTGGTGAACTAGCAGGAGCTAGTGAGAGCTATCGAGCTCGCGGTGAGCTCATGGCCACGGCCTATCATTGAGCTCGCCATTGCTGAATTCCCTCTTTTTCTTTCTTCCCTTTTCTTTTCTCTTTCACTCTTTTTTCCTTTTTCTTTTTTATGGTGGATCCAGGTTAAACAGTAAAGTAAATTATGAAATATCTCAAGCACTAGCACAAATTTTGAGGATCCGAATCAAAGACTTGACTCGCCTTCAAACGTCTGAATTATTACATCATGATACAGGCTTCTGTTCTTTCAACATCATTCTTTATTGTCTCTTTGTGACCATTTGATATTTTGAGCTTCCCACTTTTTTCAATTTGAGTGCTTATGCTTTGTATACAAAACAGACTTGTACATACGTTGAAACCTGCCGACACACTCAAATCAAATATTATATATACATCTATTCTTACCAAAACACTTATGTAGCACCCAAGATAAATCATGGTACAATCCAAGTTAATCCGTAGGCAAACTTCACGATGATTCTTCACCATTATATTTTCACTTCCGGCATTTCTATTGAGTAAATCTTGAATAAAACTTTGGTGAAAATCCTTCCATATACAATTTGATGAAGATTACCTTAAATATCTAGGAATCCAAATGCACATTATCATATTTTACATTATAGATACATTTATAAAATTGATGCTCTCTCGGTAGCCATTGAAATACAAAACAGGTGAACTTAAATTATTAAGCTGCGCACCTTTGTCAACTAAATCAGTGGACGTTGGAATAAAACTAATGCACTTGTAATATAGTGAAATACTCGTGTCTTTTACTATACTTTAACATTCCTAGAAAATAATTTTTATGTGATGGTCACCCTTGAGCTAGATGAAGAGGATTTCCACCCAAGTTTCATCTGTAAATCTTCACAATACGCCTTTCCCTAAGTTTGCATTGTTTAGTGGAACAGGGATATAGTTTGATATAATATCATTATAATCTTTCAATAGAGTAAGCTTTTGGTAAATGAGTGGCAAAGACAAATTTTGAGAAAAGGAATGAAGTTTACTATTTGTACATTTAGCATTTCATGTGACATGATTTCAATTTGCTCCAACATGACAGGAAAGGTTATTGGAAGAGCAAAATAGCATTCTGGAGAACAAGGTGCATAGTACACCTGAATCTTTCTTATTTGAACTCAACTATCCTTTACACTTCTACTAACTTCATTATATTATGTGGAATCGCATATACAAATTAAATGAAAAAAAGCTCATAGAGAAGCACACGGCTTTAGCCAGAATAATCTCCCCTTTGCCTTCACCTTCATCACAAAGGGGCGTTCTCCCAAACTCCAATATCAGGTACGGTGAATATCTTTGCCCCCAATTAGAGAAGGCACATTATTACATTATTATGAGCAACCTTTGTTTTTGCAATCTTCTTTGACAAAGATACTTAAGGTTTATGATTCGTGATTCTCCTATTACATTTTTTTAGGATTTGTTTTAGCAAATACTGTCTTATACATGATGCAGAACTTACCAAGCCATAGTCACTCCTCCAGAGGATGAACCACCTTCGAATTCCCTTGCCTGGAAGAGGTTGCCTCAGTGGATGCTTGGCCAAGGAAAATCCTAAATTAGAATACTTTTTTATGCATAAACTTAGGGAAAAAACGCACTGATCAATAGCACTCTATCTCGAGGCCATGCCAACGACTACTCTACCGGCAGATAAGCTGACATTATCCTATGGCAGCTTGAGTGGCAGAAGTTTCTGAAACATGGTTGATAGAAGAGTTTTTATGGCATGAAACGATTCCCCTGTTGTAGCTGCCACAAGAGCTGTCAATGTATCATTGTAAGAAATATTTTAGGCTGCAACTAGTTTGGTTGAAATTATGTGAAGTCGCGAGACCTGTTTGTTTGTTTGTTTAATGCTCGCTGTTACTTCTTTCTTGGATGTAGTTCTTTAGCAATCACTCTGTAATGGAAAGAAGTTTGTAGTATTCGCATGTACAAAATTTCTGTTGAATCTTTTTCAAAAATATCCTATATTTTAATTGATCGTAGAGTATGTGACTTATCTAGTTTATTTCCCTTGTTCTGATATATATATTTTTTACTATGATTTTCAAGTAATTTTGAAATCTGATCGTGCACTATATATCTTCTTGCTACTTCAACTGAATTTAAAGTAAAGCTACATTATTAGTGAGGGATATTGGAAGCTAATATAGTGGAAGGTGCATGTAGAATCTTTAAAGGATATTTTGTATTGTTGTGCGATGAAAATGAGTATTTAGAAATATGTAAAATCGATTAAAAAAATAATATCATGAGATATTTTTGAATACGATAACAAATTAAAATATCAAATAATAATGAAGAATATCCCAAAGTTACATAACACTAGTGTTAACAAATAGTTTGTTAAACATGAATAATTGCATCGTCATCATCGCCATCTATTTAATAATATCCAAAAAGAGAAACTTAAAATAAAAAAGAAATTTATAGACGATAGATAATCATGAATTGAATTTGGTTCTGGTTTCAATTCAAAGTTGACGATGATTGAGAGGGATAGAACAGTGGATATGATGGTAAACTAATAAAGACTTTTGGGGCACATGATTTTACCTTAATAATAATAAATAATAATAATAATAATAATATTATTATTATTAATTTTAATAGTAGAGTGGATATCAGTACAGCTTGCATGTGTGACATCTCATAACAATGGGAAGCTGAATCAGGCCGCCATTTCCCTTTTCTAAACCCTAGATTTATTTATTATATTTTATTAAGCAATTTATATATTTTATAGAAGAAAAAAATTAGTGGATGTCAACACGTACCACTAACCATTCTGCCACCTAGCAAACCAACTATGCATATTTATTCCTCTCCTCTTATTATTTTTATTATCACACTGTTATCTCTAACTAATTAATCTTTTAATTATGAAAAGACATTAATTGCCTTTGAATATGCCTACCGTCTCCAAATAAGGTAGCTAGGTTGTCCATGGCAGTCAATTAAGACTTTGAACGCTGAAAGATATGGATCACCCTCCAATCTAAGATCATGACATGAAACTTGTCTATTACATGCTCCATAATTATTTACAAACATAATATTGAGTTTTAATGAGAAAAAAAAAGGAAAAAATAATACTAAATATTGGTTATGGTGATGTTGTTGGCCATCACGTTACATGAGAGAGCAGGAAGGTGAAGTGTCCTCTTCGCAGATGAATTGGCATGGCGAGTAGTAGGGCGCCGTCGCCGGCGAGTAGGCCACGGGCGGAGGCTGCTGCTCCATCACCCTGCCGCAGGAGCAGCACCTGCACCAGCCATGGTAGCTCTCCAGGTACGGCCGGTGGCAGCACACCTGCCCCGGCGGCCAGAAGTTGGTGTACGGCAGTATCACCACCGGCTCTATCTTGATCTTCTCCTCCTTCTTCTCCTCTTTCTTTTCTTCCTTCTTCTCCTCTTTCTTCTCCTCCTTCTTCTCTTCCTTTTTCTTCTCCTCTTTCTTCTCTTCCTTTTTCTCCTCTTTCTTCTCCTCCTTCTTCTCTTCTTCTTCTTCTCCTCCTTCTTTTCCTCTTTCTTCTTCTCTTCTTTCTTCTCTTCCTTCTTTTCCTCTTTCTTCTTCTCTTCCTTCTTCTCCTCGATGTTCTTGATCACTCTCCCGGCCCTGCACTTGAGCTTCCGGGAGACCCTCTCGGCGTCGAACACGCCGGAGACCACCACCGTCCCGTTCTTCTCGTCATAGGAGATCACCGTGATGTGCACTTCATCTAAATTAATAACCAACACGTACGGCGTCCCGTCAGAGTTCACGCATCAAACCATGCTTATTAATTCTAGCTAACGATTCAAAAATGGTCGATAATATACGAATTACCTTGAAGCCTGCACAGAATCTTCCTTATCTTCTTGTTGCACTGGCCACATTCCAGATCAACTTTCAAGATCAACGTAGTGTTCTACACAGAAAGTACTAAATATCACAGTTCCTGATATGAGAAATGATCGCAAACCGAAAAACTTTGCATAATCTAAAAGAAGGGGGAAAAAAAGGGTGAAGAATCGCTGACCTTCCCTGCCATTGCTCGAGTGGCTTGTGAAATCCTCGCAATGAGCGAAGAGGAATGGTGCTATATAGTCGTCATTTTTTCCAACCAAATTAAAGCAGCAATCAGAGAGGCAATGAGGTGGTGCTTTGGGTGCCTCACAAGTTAAACAAGTCAAAAAGATATAAAATGTAGTGCTTGATTTTCAAACAATTTAGTTCATATGATTGATACGTTGATGTTTCATATGTAACAAACTAGTATATAATTATTTGTGATACGGTGGATCTTTATCAGTCTGATGTGGTAAAACAGGAGTCAATAATCGATCCAACCTAGTAAATTGATAGGTCAGTAGTCAAATCCCATTTGACTGATCCAATTGCGATTTCACTAAGTCTTGCTCTCGGCCTCAGTCGGCCGTCCACTCTAATTCTCGGTCTCGGATTGCTTAGACACTCGGTTCCATACTTGGTTTGGATCGATGCTGTTTTAGTGAGCCCGATCACTCTATTCCACTCTGACGCGGCCCCCTCTCTGGTACTTCCCTATCGAAGGATAACCTAGTAGTAAGACAACCAAGCGTGTGGACTCTGCTACAGGATAAGAGCGGTTACTGGGTTGTCAGGCTTGGCCCCCTAGGCCTTTCCAGGTTTCCGCTCTTGGCTAAAAGATAAGAATAAGCCGCATGACCAGGTCATAGGGCAGTTATTAGGCCCACATACCTTGCCTTCTAGATGTTGTCATGTATGCCTGCTTGTCAGTAATGTGCAGAACTTGTCCCTTCGGATACCACCCCATTCTGCCAGTATGACTAGCTTGTCAGTAAAACGCAGAATCTATTCTTTTCGGGGGATATAAAAACTCTCGTACAGATATGAAAATTCTCTCTGAAATCTCAGATACTTCAAGCACTACTTCTTCTTCTTCATTTTTCCTATTTCTCTTGTTGACTTGAGCATCAGAGTGACTCTGTTAAGAATCTTCGGCGCCCTGCTAATCTGCTCGTTCGGTTCCTTTCCTCGTCAGGTTCCTCTCACCGGCGGGATCTACGTGGATTGAGATGATATTCCCTTGATTAGTAGCTTGACCATCTGAGGCATTCGGCCGGAACAATTTGTATATCTCAAGTCATGATTGAGATGAATAAATTATTATTCCAGAACATAGTTGAATTGGTTACGATGGAATAGACTTGTTGAAGTGGACAAGGATCGAATCATGCCCTCCTTCTATAGTGGTCAACTGTAATTTTTTAATTTATCTCCTTATAAATGATCATGAGATCGATTATATGAAATTATTGGGTGGTGGATGTCATCTTTTATTGAAATAAGATGAATAAATTATGTGTGAAAGGCAATCCTAATTAGAGCAAACTAGATGGCACTGTGATCAGGCGGTCGGATTAATTAGGTGGTGGGACATGTATTGGCATTATCATGTGATGTGATTTTATGAGATGACACATCAACTATAGCTTAGTGGTTATTTATAATTTTTTGATTTACTTTTTTTACAGATGATATGATGATGAAATTGATGGCGTTTGAGACGATGAATTTTATTTTTTTTGGAAGAAAAAGAATAAAGAAAGAGAGTGAGCGATTATTCTTGTTATGACAAATTAAAATAAGAGACAAATACATTATTAGATCTTGTTGCAAAATCCCAATCGCCAAGCTCTGTCACCGTTGACCAACTAAAAGTCTTACGAATTCCGGCGCCTAGAAGGATTTTTTAAAAATAGTAATTGAGTAAAAAATTTAAAAAATAAAATTAATTGATGTTTTGTTATCTCGGATTATTTATTATTATTATTTTAATTTTTATCCGTTGACTCTTCTGTTCCCGCCAGCTTATTTGCACCGCCGGGAAACGCGGATGAACAGAAATAGAGATCCCCACCGGTGGTTGTCCGTCCATGCTCCCCTTCCCCTTCTCCTCCACCATTCCATCTCTTTGACTCTTTCCCTTTCATACGAGCAAAACAACCAACCTAGATCGTGGGAAGAAAGAAGAACTCCAATGCTCGGGTAGCTTCGAAAAGGCAGTCACGGCGTTGATTTCTTCATTCCTTTCAGGTTTCGATCTTTCGCCAGGCGTTTCTCATGGTGGGTTTTGCATTTTGTGTTCTGCAGATTGGCTTAGGAAACACCGGCACAGAGAGGGTGGAGTCGTCTGCACCTCGCGCTCCATCCTCTCCGCATGGCTTCCACTCCCACGGCCACCCCGCCGCCAGCCAACTCCTCACTTCCGCCCCGCCGCCAGCCTCCTCTACTTCCGCCCCGCCGCCGACCAATTCTTCTGCCTCCGGAACCTCTCCTCCCCCTCAGCCGTCGCCTCTGCCGGTGTCTCCGCCACCTTCGCCGTCACCTCCCGCGAATGCTCCGCCGCCTCCTCCGCCGTCACCCACCTCTACCCAACCTCCACCTTCGCCCCCACCGCCGAATTCCACCTCCTCTGCTTCGCCTCCGCCGCCTAAGTCCGGCGATGCCTCCACCTCGCCGCCCCTGCCGCCGTCTAAATCACTCTCGCCGCCAGCGCCTCCGCCTCCGCCCAGAAGCCCTTCGCACGCGCTGCCGTCGTATAAGACTCCGTCTTCGGCCAACGACGCCGATACGTCGTCGGAGAATCGCCATTCCGGAAACTCCGGCCAATCCGACGTGACTCTTCAGATCATCATCGGCGTCACCACCGGCATCGGAATATTACTACTCATGATGATTGTCGCGTCGGTGCTCTGTTGCAGCGAGAAAAAGAAGAAGAAGAAGAAGCCCATGGACTACTACGGCGCCCTCGGCCCCAACGGTATTCTTCTCTGTCGCCATCGCCGATCGCCGTCGTCGTCGAATTTCTAATTCTGTTCAATTTAGCAGGCGCAGGAGGCTATTACGGTGGCGGATCCCTCTCCAAATGGGCAAACGCAGAGCAAAGAACGGACTACCCCGGCAACTTGCCTCGGCCTCCCGGCGCCGCCGGCTTCTCGCCGTACCCCAATGCTCTCCCTCCTCCCCAAATGTACAGCGGCGAGAGCTCGACAAACTCCGGGCCCCACGGAAGCGGCGGGGCTGCAGCAATGCAGAGCCCTTTCCCCTCCCCTGGGCTTCAGCAAGAGTAGCTTCACCTACGACGCTCTCGCGACCGCCACCAACGGGTTCGCTCGCGAGAACATCCTCGGCCAAGGCGGCTTCGGCTTCGTCTACAAGGGCGTGCTCCCCAACGGCTTGGTGGTCGCCGTGAAGCAGCTCAAGTCCGGCAGCGGGCAGGGGGAGAGAGAGTTCCAAGCGGAGGTGGAGATCATCAGCAGAGTCCACCATCGCCACTTGGTCTCCCTCGTTGGCTACTGCATTGCCGGCTCACAGAGGCTGCTTGTGTACGAGTTCGTAACCAACAACACTCTCGAGCACCATCTGCATGGTTAGTTAATTAGCTTAATTGAACAAACCATGTCTATCGTTTGTATTCGATCTAGCAACTGCATGATTATCGAGTTTTCGCTCCAGTAAAGGAAGCTCCGGCATTGGATTGGCCTACGAGACTCAAGATCGCAATCGGATCAGCAAAAGGACTTGCTTACTTGCACGAGGATTGTGAGCTCGATGCCTTTCTCCTCTTCCTCATTCATCTTCTCCTACAGCTTCAATCTTCTAACAATTGCTTTGATCTTTGCTTAGGCCACCCAAGGATCATACACCGCGACATCAAAACTGCAAACATTCTCTTGGACAACAATTTCGAAGCCATGGTAAGTTGATCTCGATCTCTTCGCCTTGACGCAAGTTGTTTGAGTGTCTTACGTTGTTGCGAAATCTAGGTAGCGGATTTCGGATTGGCGAAGTTCAATTCCGATACGAACACACACGTCTCCACGAGAATCATGGGAACCTTCGGGTAAGAAATCAAAGATGATCGATGATGAACTTAGAAACTGAAGCAAAGCATTACTCAAAAAGTGTATATATCTAGGTACTTGGCTCCTGAATATGCATCGACCGGCAAGCTAACTGAAAAATCAGATGTTTTCTCATTCGGCGTGATGCTTTTGGAGCTCATAACAGGAAGGAGGCCTGTCGATCCCACGGGGTACATGGAGGATAGCTTGGCCGATTGGGTGAGCACTTCAAATTAACCAACTCGATCCTACGTATTTAAATTTTGCTTCTGAAAATTAACTAACTTGCCTTGCTGCTCGATTGGATTTGGGGCATGCAGTCCAGGCCTCTTATAACTCAGGCTTTGGCTGACAAAAACTTCGATGAGCTCGTGGATCAGCGCCTCGAGAACAAGTACAACGTCGAAGAAATGACGCGAATGATAACGAGCGCTGGAGCTTGCGTTCGACATTCTGCAAGGAAGCGTCCCAAGATGAGCCAAGTATCTATCTATCTACCCACTCTTCTTCACTTCACAATTCACTCGTCCATTGGCGTAGTCTCGAACTTAAATGGTGATTGTATCGATGCAGATCGTTCGAGCTTTGGAAGGTGATGTTTCGCTTGACGATCTGAATGAGGCGACGAAGGCAGCTGGGCTACACAGCTCGAGCTCAGATTTTGACTCGAGCGACGCGTATTCATCCAAAATGAAGGGATTCAGACTGGTTGCGCTGGAGAGCAATGAGTACGGCAGTAACGAATACAGCGGCGGCACCAGCGAGTACGGGCTCAATCCATCCGAATCGAGCAATAGCAATAGCTCGGGGGAAGTAAATTCCAGTCGAAGGACGGCAAATCGATCATCCTCCTAATCTTGGAACAAGAACAAGAAACCAGCAGCAGGAGCCGCCATGGCATGCAAAGACAAATCAAAATTTTTTAATTTAAGCTGAAACCTGAGTACTCATTGATTAATCATTTAATTGACTTATGTGTGCAAATCTTTCTTGAGCTCTCATTATTTTAATTGTGCTATGACGGGTAGAATGTTTGTTTGTTTCACTACATTGAAATATAGTGAGGAGGCAACTGTTTTGCCCCCACCAACAGCAGCAGATACTTGGTGTTTGAATGAGCACTGAGCACCTTGAGAGTTTGATTACATTTATAGTTTTTAAAAAATTTGTTGGATTTAAAATTAAAATCTATGCATTTATTGCGAGTTAATTTCTAAGAGGACAAATAAAATATTTAAAAAAATATTCCATTGCCGGGATTTGAACCCGGGTCGCCTGGGTGAAAGCCAGGTATCCTAACCGGACTAGACGACAATGGATTGATACCAAAGGCTTTAATTTAATATATTAATCGCTTCTAGAAGCCCTGCACCGACAATGGCAATTAATACATGTATTTATTTATTTTAAACTTGCCTTCCTCTTCGCGGACTTGTTTTTACTTATCGATCCTTAACTTCCCCGGAAGCGGTAGCTGAACCAACTACTCCACAGCTGTAGCCGTCGGTCGTCTTCTCTAGAAGCTTCTCGCCCTTTGAATCGCTCTTCTTGCGCGCAATTTGCAAATCGAGATCTCTCAATATTTCTTGCTTCTCGCTCAAGCAATTCCCGATCTGTTCCGTCGCCGTCGATAGATGGCGGAGATCGATGTGGTCGTCGACTCCAAATCCCAGCAGAACGGCCTCAAACCTAGCTCCAACTCTGGTCCCGGGGTTTCCGCCTCCGAACTCGTCGTCGACGTCTGTTCCGCCTCGGCCTACGGCGACCTCGAGAAACTCCGGGGCTTCGTGGAAAGAGACGGCCAGTCCGTTTCCCTTCCCGATGGAAATGGTTACTACGCCCTCCAGTGGGCCGCTCTGAACAACTTTCCCAACGTAGCGTTGTATGTAATCGAGGTGATTGTTTCCATGGCCAACCTCTGTTTGTTACCCTCGTTTCGGTTTGGACTGAGAAATCCGGCTTGGCTTCTTTGATTTGAAGCATGGTGGAGACGTAAATGCCAGTGACCACAGGAAGCAGACTGCTTTGCATTGGGCCGCAGTACATGGGTCTATTCCAGTGGCAGATGTGTTGTTGCAGAATGGAGCTCGGATTGAGGCTGCTGACATTAATGGTTACCGGGTAAGACCCTCTAGACGCAGATGACATAGATTTTGTTCGTGTTCCTATTGCTAGGAAACAGAGATATTGGCGTGACTGTTCCTCGCCAGTGAGTAGCCAGTGCTATAACATGCAACGGATTATGGGATTTCTGCGCGACCGAATATGTTTTGGGTCGTGGTTCTTCTCTTCATTATCATTTTTTTCATTTACCTCATATGGTTAGGATAGGTTATGTTTGTAAGTACTCCAGGGATAAGTCTTTATCCCATGGCCAAGGACACAGCTATAAACATGTCATGCCCATGCTTGTAGTTATGATATATTTTAGAATCACATGGCCATATGTAGTGTAGACAGAAATACATGTGTTTATACTTGTTTGTGCTTCTCGCTTGTTTGTCCTTTAAGAGCACTTGATGGCTGTAAACTTCTCAGCTACTCTTTTTATTTTTCTTGTTACATATGTATCTCCTATTGTTATTGCAATAGCTATAGTTCTTTTTCTGTCTTTTTGCAGCAATAGCAGCTTGTTTGGAACTGACTTTCTTTGAATTGAATTGGATTAATTGTTAAGTAACTGATATAGTTAGCTGTTTGCTTTGTTAAAACTAAGCGACACTATAGAACTAGACATTCACTTGTACTTTGGCATTATGCTGACCACACAAGTATTTTGGTTATGTTTGCGATCAGGCAGTTCATGTTGCAGCACAGTATGGACAAACATCATTCTTAAACCGCATTATTGCCAAGTATGGTGCCGACCATGATCCCCCAGATAATGATGGGAGGAGTCCACTCCATTGGTATATGGTGATCTTGACATAATTATCTGATTGTTGTTATTGTAAAATTGATTTTGTTGAATTGGAAACAAAGTCTCTTATGTAGATCAGTATGTTATGGTTGTGAATTTAGGCCGGCTGGTCGGATTATGCTGCTTATACAAGTTTGCATTTATATGGTGCAATAAATCAGACTCATGCCTTGCTTTCAAATTTTATCCAACCTGTCATATTGTTTATAACAGACAACAAACTCAAATGTGAAATCCATCTTTAGCAGATCATTGTATATAGTTTAAGCTAATCCTGTACCCTATCTGATTGTTATTTTTCTCTCATTACTGCTTGCTATATTTTTCTTTTCATTCTCTCTTCACTGCAGTATTTTAACATTGAACTTGTTATTGCCATTCTTATGACAAGTTTGATTTCTTTTGCATTTCTTCACATCTTCCCACCACTGGATACCTACTGCTCTTCCTCACTTTATCATTATCTAATTGAAATATATGAGAATCAAGATTTCACTAATTTCCTGATATGTACTATTCATGATTGTGCTTCTTTTATGAGTCGTCCCTTCAGTTAGCATATAACATGGTTATTCAACAAATATATATGTGGTTTATAAATCAATTACCTGTGTATATGTTTGTATATTCAGATATGCAAGGTTACTTGTATTATATGAATGAATTGTTAATGTGCCATCCCTATATGTAATCCTTGAAGAACTTGCCACCCTAGACCCTAGTTGCATATTTATTCTAACAAGGCCCCTATGTCACCTCCAAGAAATTCTACATATAGCAAAAAACAGATATGTGGAGGAAATAAAACAGCAAAGTTAGTGGCACATGAAATACACTTTTGTTAAAGCTACATTAACAAGGACTACAATTTGTTTGTGGACCGGAGCCACACAAGAATGGAGAGGTTGTTGAATTTGTGTATCTTAATTGCAACAATGAAACTTTTACACTTTGCTGATAAAATCAGAACATCATCCCAGTTGCATTATTATATATATATATATTTCATTGAAAGACTGTTAATTTATAGCAAGCCTATATTGTTGCGTGATGGTTTCTTTTTACAAATGGAAGTTATTACACTTCTCAGGGCTGCTTATAAGGGATATACAGATGTTATCAGGCTACTTCTTTTCAGAGATGCATACCAAGGGAGGCAAGATGGAAATGGTACTTCTTAGGGCCTTTTAATTTAGTTCTCTTTGTAACATCTTTTCTTTTCTGTATTCAAATTCCTAGAGTAGAAGAAAAGCAATGGTTAATATTTGATGATCCTTCTTCTTGTGTATATACAACTAAGTAATATGACAGGATACTCTCATTCCGTCATTATCCTTTTTCTAAAAAACAAATATACTAGTAAAGTAATGTAATTTTTGCAAAATGCCCACTGGCAGGATAAGATTCATATAGCTAATAGAATGTATCCATTGATGGATTTTCTATAAAAAATCCAAAGATATTATTTTATTTTTGGTTTAAACCAAATCAAATACATAGGTTTAGTTTGGTTTGGAAGCTTATTGATTTCAGTCTCAATTTTGTTTGGTTTGAAAATTTCTATCTATTTCATTTTGATTTTACTTCAAATTTTTATAGTAATCTAGTAAATTGAATTATGCCGATTTCTAGATGTACTCATGGCCGTAATTTGTGTCAATCGTAAAATGGTTCAATCAGCATGTAGCAGATCCTTGGTTGCTATGCTACTTGAATTTGAGCTAGGGTATCTTACATAGGTATGGAACCAAGTATCTAATAGTTTAGATTCTAATCCATGGTTAATGGATCTATCAAATTCTAGCTTAAAATGTCAAATTGGTATGGAACGGTTGTCTGGTGTGGTACCTCAGGTTGTTCTAAAGGTTCTAATACATGGCCAATGGAGGCTTCAATGTCTAGCTTGGAATGTGGTTGTTGGTTATAAGGCAAGGTATAGAGGGTGATGAAGAGTTTGAGCACTAGAGTTTGGCTGTGAAAGGGGAAGTGTCACTGCCCTAGTTGAGAACAGCCCAACTAGTGGCATTGTTGCCACCCAGAGAACAACATTATAATTTTCCTATAAAGCAGTATCCATTATAATTTTTTAAATTGTTATATTAGTATACAATCTTTGAATAGTAAATACCATTTTATTTCTGTTTGTATTATTTACATTATTTTTTTTAATTTAAATATAAAATTTTAGCATACTTCATTTATTTTATTGTAAAATATTTTAAATAATTTTTCATGTTATTATTCATATTAGAAAATGATGTAGTCACTACTATTGCTTATGATATTTATGATGTCACATTATGTCATCTTGATCTATGGTCATAGTGTTTGGATGGACACTTTTACATTGGCTATCTAGTCATCATGAAACTCTATTTTTTATTTTTTTTCCATTGGGCTGGATACTGATAGCTTCAGATTAATGAATTTTAGAGTTGGATAAGTTGCATCTGCCACTGGTCTTTCCAATAGAGAGAGACAAAGAAATTCTAGAGATTGTAATTAAAGATGTTCTAAGATGGAGTGATATTTAGTAGTCTTATCTTAAGATATATTTTATTTTACTTATAGATATATTAGGAGGCTAAATTCCTAGCAATTGATGTCTGAAATTGGCATGATCTCTTTATGTTGCAACAAGGTTTTAATTGTTTTTACTGGCTCGTTGACTTTTAATTTTTTGATCAAGAAAGATGTCATTCCTTCTTCCATTCTTTTCTTGACTAACAAAAGGGATGATGTTCATAGCAAAAGGCTGTGAGCAAACTGTCTGTTTAGTTTTCCTACAGTAACCTACTAGGTTCCTTGTTCACATGTCTGCCAGAGAAGTAATCCCTTCTAAACTTTGAACGCCTCAGTTGCAATATCAGAAAGTGTTAATCATGTTTTCATGATTTTAATGTGTTCATTGCTTGTTGATGCAATTCTTCATTGTCTTTCATGATGTAATTCTTCATTTGGACTTCAAAATTAGATTGAAATACCGGTACCTCTTGGTTGTTATACTTTAGTGTTTATTGGTTTATCATTCTTGATTTGTAAATCTCTAATTCATCTATACTGTAATTAAAATTTCATCTAACTTTGTAATTAAACTGACTACATATGATTGCTACTGAAGGTTGCACACCTTTGCATTGGGCTGCATTGAGTGGCAATCTGGAGGCATGTACTGTACTTGTGTATGCAGGCAATAAGAGAGAACTAGTTATCAAGGACAAAAATGGCTTTACTCCTGCCAACCTTGCCATCAGCAGAGATCATCGGCATGTTGCATTCATTCTTGTATGTAGTTTCCAGAGGATAATGTTTTATTTATTTACTTCTTTTTCAATCAAAAGATTAATTTATTAGGAGCCAACACTTTATTGGGAGTTGATTTATGAAGAGTCTTAAGATGGCTCAGACTTTGTTGCTGGCATACATCAAATGCCCATCTGTACAATAAATCTTCTAATGGTCATAGATGGCATTTGCATTCACACCTTGGTAGAAACTAGATTTGTTGAAATATTTAACAATTCAAAAAGTTCTCCAAAGTAATTTTATTTTATTTCAGAATATTGAGGTAGTTTTGATTCAATAACTGGGATTGATTTGAATTTAAATGAGAAATAAAGTAACTTTAAGGGTAAATGAGACTGTTCTTTACCCTGTATGAACTTTTTAAAACTATAGTATTTGTTTTGATTCCACATCACTTTATGCATAATACACTTAGTTGTATTTACGAAAATTTGGAAGAGATATGTTGATGTTAAGATCCAATATTACAACCAACATAAGTAACATGTGGATGAGCATAGATGATGATAAGTTAGATATAACATGGCATTTGAAAATATTTCATATGTGAGAGATTTATATTTTCCTGAAGTATTTGTTCTTATTTGCCATCATGTTTTTTGTAAAATGGACTGTTTCTGTTCATTATACATTTTAATTTTGTGAATATTATTAATGTCACTTATGCATAGTGCTCTGTTTTTATAGAATAATGCAGAAAAAAAGACAGGCAGATTGTGTAAAGGCAGGATGTATGCTGGAACAGCTGGATATGCTCCTATCCTTCTGTTCGTGATAATCATTTTATTTGTTCTGTTTATAAATTCCATTATGTTAGGTTGGTATGATTTTTGCCTAGAGCTAGTGATTGACAGTCAGTCGACTCATTTTTGCAAATCAAAATTTCCAATTGAATTTTTTTGTTTCTAGGATCCAATTTTCCAAAGGCCACTACAGTTGTTTGGTTTTGGGGATGGATTGGTGTATCTTTGGCAGTTAGTTCTCTGATAATGTTCTATAGATGTAGCAGGTGATTTTTTATTTTATTTTATTTTATTTTTAGCAAAGTGTTTCTCTTGTATTCATATCCATTCAAATTTGAATGCTTTTAATTCTAGAACTAATATGAATTTTCAGCAATATATTACATGAATGCCAAAAACAGAAAAGTATCTCCTCCTAACTAACTGGAAACAAAAGTTAAGAAATAAAACAGTAAAAAATATATTAATATTTTATAATGTAGAAATAACATCATTCTATCAATTACAAAAAAGAGAAATTAAAAATATTCCAACACTCACCCAAGCTAGTGAATACATGTTTTTTTTCTCCTATTTGCAATACATCTACAATTTTTTTCTCTATGGATTGAATGTATGATATCCTTAAATTCTGTTGCCAATTCATTTTGTTTTCATGTGGTAGCACATGGATAATAGATGGATTCCAGTTTTTGACAATATTGTAAACTAGGTGTTGAAGAAATTGCAGATCTTTTACATGATTAATTATATAGTTGTTCTCACAAACAGAAAGCAGAAAAAGACTTCGGATTAATTGACATAAGTAATGTAATATCCTAGCATATAGGAAAGACAATTCTTCTTATTATTCACGTGTCTAAATTCAATGTCCAACAACTATCACATCTGACTCAGTGACTAGTTGGTTACTTTATTGGTGTTGGTTAACATTACCTTCTCTTCCAGCAATGTCACACTGAAAACATATTGTTTGCCCCACTTTAAAATAGAAATCCTTCACATGGACCAATTTATTTCCATTATATCAGCTTTTATCAGTCACTTAGAACATTCGTATGATCCACATCCGTTGGAACCTCAGAATCATTATTTTGTTAGCTTATTATAGTGCAAATACACCTTGTTTATTTACTTCCCATATATTACAGTGATGAAATGATGCAATACTTATTAATTACCTTATTCTCATCTTCAAATTGTATTGATTTAGTTAATTTCATGCAGCAAGGATCCAGGTTATATCAAATGCAATTCAGGAAAATCTGAAACTCTTGAAAATGTAAGTGGCAATATCCCATACTTTGATACAAATTCAATGCCAGTTGTTTTTTTGAAATACTTCTAAACGTTCTGGAGCAAAAAATCAGTTAATAAAAGAATAATTATAGCCAGTGAGAAATGTGTCTCTCTTTTATTTGTTAATCTTAAATCTGAAAAAAAAGTGGAATAAATGCATAACCAAAAATATTGCAAGGATGAATATTGATTTTAGTGTTTTTTTTGCCAATAGCCAATGCTTCTTGTTGTTTTATTGATTCCTTTGCCATAAGGTCACGATGAAAAGAATAGCAATGCAATTTTAAATGCGCATGAATTGTTAGTATTAGTACTTTAGTAGATGATGATGATGTTTTGTAAAAAAAATTCTTGTTACAGAATTCATATTGACCTAGTTGAGTTCAATCACTATATCTTTAGTTTCACAATTGAATAATCTGATAGGATCCTCTGTTGGACATTGACCTCAACAATTCTACTTGGACGGGAAGTTGGTCTCAACTCTGTCCTACATGTAAGGTAGTTACTCTAACTGTGTGAACTTATACTCTGCTCAAATTCACAAGCAGTGCATATTGGTGTTTTCATGGCTATTCCTTCCTTTGATGTATGCCTTTTGACTTTAAGAGACCCATCTTTGACTTATAACAGAGCTCTCTCTCATCTTTTATCAGATAATCCGACCTGTTCGGTCAAAGCACTGTCCTCAATGTAACCACTGCGTGGATCAATTCGACCATCACTGTCCTTGGATATCCAATTGTGTTGGTAAGGTTAGTAGTAGGATAGACAAAAATGTACACGGGAATTAACTGATAGATTTTGCCAGAGTTCTTAGAGTTCTTAGACTGTAGCTTTTATAATTTGAGCTTGGAGACCTTTTTTGCTTGGCTTCATTACTGCTGCTCTTTTTGTTTACTTTTTCAGAATAACAGATGGGACTTCTTTATTTTTGTCTGTATGGGAGCATTTACATTGTCCATTGGCGCTGTCATTGCCATTCACAGTAAGTGTTTTATAAGCATCTATATCTCTTAACTCGGCATGACTAAACAAAGCTTTAACTTAATGTACTATAGGGTTGTGGACATGGTCACCAGCGATTCTCTCATCTGAGACATGGACGCATCTTGTGATGTTGGAACATCCTGGTGCCGTTCTGTTCATGGTGATAGATCTTATTTTACTTGCTGGAACTCTGACTTTGGCAGTGGCACAGGCATCTCAGGTGACAACTGTTTGCATTTGTTTCTTGTATAAATTGGATTCATGTTTGACGGGGTGCATAACCATGGGAGAGAGAGTGGAGGGTTTGGATGTTTATTCTTAAATGTGCATAATTTTCTCAAACAAAATAGTAAAGTTTTAAAACTTACATTTATAAATCAAGGAACCAAATTTAGACTCTTGCAAAGTAGAGTAAGACTGCTTACAATAGATCTCTTTTCTCATAACCTTGCATTGGCGGGGGCTTCGTGCAACGACTGCCCTTCAAGGGACCAAATTTAGAATATCAAAGTATAATATGAAACACTTGAATATTTCATGGAAAGTAATTACTGGGGATATTAATCTGAAATATAGGGGCAAAAAACTGAATGCTTTTCCTTTCTTTGCTATCTTTATTATATAAAATTTTTGCTAGATGGCGGCAGTTGGTGACTGCAAAGTGTCTCTCTGTAACTGTCCACCTACATCTTAACGGGACCTGAATAACAGAAATCATGAAAACTGGTTGTTCCATTGTACTTTTGTTCTACTCAATTCGGATAAAACTTGACAAAACCCTCAGGTTGTTCTGATCTCTGTGTCTCTGTGCAGATAGCTCGGAATATCACAACCAATGAGTTAGCAAATGCTGCTCGTTATCCCTATCTACAGGGAGTGGATGGGCGTTTCCGCAACCCCTATAATCACGGATGCCATAAGAATTGCTCAGATTTCCTTATTCGTGGGTACATTGATGATGAAATAGCTTGGCCGTCCCTTCAACAAGGTGTACCGCATAAGCATGCAAAACTATGACATGAAACTATCACGGCGCAGCTTCTTTCCACTTGATTCCTTTCGTACATGATTAAGTGTCATCAATCATCTTCTAACATTAATATTTGATGATTTAAGTGTCATCAATCATCTTCTAACATTAATATTTGAATGACTAGCTAGGCTGAGTATATAAGCTGCTGCTACTCTGGTAAATGTTTCAGAGGTCACTCCCGCATCAGGTTCCGATAAGGGACAGCCATGAATTCTGGAGCAGCTCCAGTATTTATAGCCAACTTGTATTTTTATGATGTAATAGTTGAACATTAGCTGTAACTCATGAAAATATAAGATTGTAGCAGGTCACGTTGCTCTTTTTTATAATTTACAGAAAATTCCATGAGTGATCTGCCTTCTGGCTGCTACTCATCAGAGGATGGAGACTAGTTTAGAATTGTATCCTGCGGTGAATAATAAAGAACTCAGAGACGCAATTCAAATGCGGATGCTTCATGCTTCTTTATTGGTGAAACGTGTCGTGCTTTTTATGTAAAAGAAAGTTGTCTTGTTATGAAAGTAGAGAATGTCTATTTTACAGTCTACCTTGGAATATTTATAGTGCTTTTCACATTTCTTTTACATGCAGGTGTAATCCAAGCAAGGCCCGGTTTCTTTTACAGAAATATTTTTTAAAACTTTTATGATTGATTATGGTCTATGGAAATTTTTTTAGTTGATTATTTTATTTTATTTTATTTTTGAAATGAAAAAATATTTGTGAGAAAAGCATTTTTATGAAATAAATAGAGCTTAAGTAATTATGTAACTGTGATCTATACTTTTTTTTTTAATCTTTGCATGTCCTTGCGTCTGCCATCCTCAGTGTGTTTCCTACATTAGGAGAGTAATAGACATGGTCTCAGGATTGCGTTGACTTGAATCTCATGAGAACAATAAACAAAAAAAAAAAAATGGAACTCATGGATCACGTATGATCAACTAGTTAAGTTTGTTGTCATTCAATTGTGACGAGGAATAATTCCCCACGATGACGCAGTTGACAATGTGCCATTGCCATATGATTGGAAGGATATATTATGGTGTGATATAGGAGCTACCATTTGACTTTTACAGATTATGTGGGATTTCGAGTTGACCTTTGACTTTAGATTATAATAGGGATGTGAAGCTTTTAAACGGCAATGATTTTGACATTCTCGTCATATCACATGGTCAAGATTTATGCTGACATGGATAATGAACCATAGATTTCTAATTATTGTCTTATGTCTTGATAGAAGAGAGATAAGACAAGTGAAAAATATGAAATTTGAGATCCTCAAACAAGTCGGACATATGTAATAGTTTAGTCATGGTCGGAAGAGGTTAATAAGAGCATCTGCAATGGTGCAAACGTTATAACATCTAAAAATAATAAAAAAGTAAATGGGGCCCACCTCTATCACATGAACGCGTTCAAACTATTGAACGCGTTCATGTGTTCACTCCTCCACGTCAGTGGAGAGAGAATAAAAAGTTATTATTAAATGCCAGATATGGGCGTTATAACGCTGCTATTAACAGCGTTGGAGATGCTCTAAGGGTTCAAGCCACAAGCTAAGATAGTGATTTGTCATTGATGATAGTTTACGAGCTAGTGATCAAGGGAACCGCAAGGGTTCAAATGTAACTGGAAAGATCGGCAAGAGCTTAAGGTCCAACAAGATAACTCAAATGTAGTCAAGAAGCTTGTCGAAGATTCAAGTGACCGGTAATGAAAGCAACAAGATTATAAACAAATAGAACCAATATGATTACTAAAGGCATCACAAAATTATTATAATTCACTTATCATTTATGTTATTCTTTCACGAGTTATTTATCTTTAATTAATACTCATAATACTTTTTTATGTTAAAACAGGAATACCATATGAACACGCATGAATTTAGAGGGCTAAATATTTTATCATTGGCTAAATTTTGTCATTGCTTCTCTTCCAAGTTGACAAATGCCCAAATTATAAAATGTCCAAAGTCTCTTTCATACTTCTAAAACAAAATACTCTCCATTATCAAAATAACTTGATTCTATATTTAAAATAGTCTCTTTATGCTTTCTTGTACTATACTTAATGTTTTTTTTTTAAATAATAGATTGACTTTTGCATCAGATTCAACGACCCAAAGTAAACCAACCATTCATACTTTGTATATCGTATCTTGTTCCAACTTACACTTTACTTGGTCCCAAAGCAAAGCCATTGCGTGCGTGCCAAACGGGTGTACAAATACCAAACAACCTTTATCACTAAAAAACTAATTTATCATCTTAATTTCATATTTTTGTGGGTGAATATTAATTAAAAATATATATCTTTCAATTAATTTTCTTATTAAATAAACTAAATAATTTCCGTTCCTTTAACTTACACTAAGTAAATTATTATTATTATTATTATTATTATTATTATTTAATATTGACGGTTGAATTAAATATAATCAGTTGACCGCCACTTGTCAAAAGAGACTGAATCTTGTGCCTTGATCGCAAAGCAAAAAACAATGGCACGATCGTAATTTTATCGAACCGCCATGGCTGGCATCCGACTGCTATAAATACTTCGCCGATGTCGCCGTTCATCGACGGACCGACTCAAAACTGCCAGGAGGAACCTCTCTCGCCGGCGATGTCGTCGTCGATCGAAGACAGATCTACTGATGGATTGATCCGGCAGTACTACAAATTCAAGGGAAGTGATGTTCCGTCGCGATTCTTGTTCTCCCACGGCGAGGAATGGACCGACTTCGCGCCGGAGGTAACCGATGCCCTACGCCGGGAGTTCGTCGAAGGTAGGACCTCGGTAGAGATTCTTATCGCCGGATCCTCGTACCTATTCGACTTCCTCCAGATGTCGCAGATCGACGTCCGGACCGGCGCGGCGAATCCTATCGCTTGGATCGATGCCCTCGGGCGGTGCTTCTTCCCGGTCGAGGATGGGCGGAGGATCACTCCGCTTACGAGAACAGGCTCATCGTCTCCGGAGAGAGATTTCTCCGAAGCGAGCGGCGAGATCGAGGAGGAGGAGGAGGTGGTCTCCACGATGGCGAGTTTGGGGCGGGCGAGGTGGGTTGGGGCAGAGACCATCGGCGAGGGCGGTCGGGACTTTAAGCTCATAGAGAAGTGGTTTCTGACGGGCTACCGGAGGTACGTGCCGGGCGTGGTCGTCACCGCGATCCATCGCTGCTCGCGCTCCGGCTTCCGGGGTGCTTCCCGGCTGAAGACGTTCCAGCTTCAGATGCAGATGACGAAGGCCGCCCGCGGTGGCGACGCCAACGTGAAGATCGGCTGGTACGGAGCCTCAGCGATGGACGTAGCCGCCATCGTTGCCCACGGCTTTGGAAAGCCCCAAAATGCACGCCCGGGTGCGGAGGTCGGCGGCTTCGGCCTTCATCTATCAGCGGCGCCGTATCCTTCCTGGAGGTATCCAAACCCTAATGTTCTGTTCTGTTCTCTCCTTCAATACCTACCCACTGAGAGATGATTATAAGCGAGTGTTTCTTCTTACTCACAGTGATCTCCCGGCAGAAGCCAACTCCGGCGATTGCGAAGAAAAACACATGGTTCTGTGCCAGATCATTGTGGGGAGGCCGGAGAAGGTGGAGGCAGGGTCGGAGCAGTACCACCGAAGCAGCGACGAGTTCGACATCGGCGTTGACAATGTCGTAAATCCGAGGCGGTATGTAGTCTGGAGCACTCTCATGAACACGCACGTCTTCGCCGACGCCATCGTCAGCTACAAGATCCCCAAGCAGGAGCAGCGCCTTCAATTTGCACCGAGATCAGCAACCCTTCCTCAGGAACTGCTTCTCACTCGACTGCTTTCAGAGTTGAGCAGGTCGCTTCCTTCCTCAACCATGCGGACTCTGCAGAATACCTACAAACAATACCAGGTAAATCAACGAAAAGAGAGGGAAAAAATCGTTTTTTTTTGGCAGTATATCAAATCATCGATCGAAATGGATGATTTTATTTGAATTACTGCAGGAAAGAAAGATGAGAAAAGTAGCTTTTATCAGATCCATTAGGGCGATGGTCGATGATAAAGTACTGGTTTTGGCAATGAGAAAGATCAGAGGACATTGAAGATGCTAGAACAAATCATAACATCCATTCAATCACTGAAATTTACGACTTCGTGGTGACAAAAAAAAAACACAAGATGTGTAGATTACTTAACCGCCAGAGGTTTGTCTTCTTTTATCCAATACCTTGACAATCTTTGCTCTATTATTACTAGAACTGTTGTACCAGTGGTTGAATGAAGTTATTGGATAGCCTGATTCTGTTGAGGTCGATTCATTGTGTAGAGTTCTAGTGCGAGGTTTCTACTCTTATAGAAAATATCTTCAGATGAATGTATCACATAATTGGGGCACAGATTAAACGAAACAGATAGCTTAGCCACCATATTGGATAGTTGGTTCTTCTATAAAATAAACAATTCAATTTATCTCTGAATTTGAGCTTCAAACTTGAGCAGGAAAATATGGAACCTTCATGTATCGAAATGCTATGAATTCGGAGATAAAGAAACGTTTGAAATTTCAGTCGGAGTAATAGTTTCAGTTCTCGACTGGAATGAATCTTCGTAGGTTTGAATTTCATTACGGGTCAGAGTTTTATTACTCAACTGGGATCAAACTGTATTGGAGGAGGAGGAAGAAAGAAGAAGAAGAGGAGGAAGAAGAGAAAATATGCGAGGAAGCACAACTTTTGACACCTTGCTGAAAGTGTAGCAATTGCGCAAGTAGGAGTGCAATATGGATGTGTACAAGCAAGGATAGGACTCACACATCCCTGGGGTGTTGTAGCCAAGGTAGTACTCGAATGGTAGAGTTGTATCAAGGATTGGACTCACATTACCTATAGAGGCCAATGTGAGTGAGATCGAGTAGGTGGGGACGTTCGGCGAAACTGAGACAATGTCGAGTGAGATCGATTTACCTTCTTACAAATAGTCGTGGGATCGACCGTGTGGTGTCGCTGGGGTAGTAGATTTCATTTTTACTGAAGAGTAGATGGGGACATGGATAAGAGTCAAGACAAAGGGCCTTGGGTGGCCATTGACATCCACATTGACAAGTGGCTAGTGACTATCAACATGAATGGACAAGAATCCAACAACGAAGATGAGTGATGTTTCATAATAATTTGTGATTATAAAAGGTGGGGCAATTAGATTGGACTCTAGAATGAAGAGATTGGACTTGATATGGGAGGCTCAGGGAGAAGTTAGGCCCAGCAAAGCCTAAATGTCTAATCCTTGAAGAGAGGTGCTTAAGAGTTAGACTTGGAATCACGAGGTGATCGATAGTCAGACTTCGAACGAGGAGGTGCTCTAGGATCGAGTTCGGACGAGGGAGGTACTCAAAAGTTGAGCTTGTAGTCGAATGGTGCTGACATCATTGATGGGGACTCAAAAAAGAGGGGCGTAGTAAAAGCGATCAATAATGAGCAATTATAACACTCATTTATCATGAAGAGTTACCGAGAGAGAAGATCGCAAGGTCATTACTAAACATGCATATAATAATAACAATTGGTGGTTTCGTAATAATTTAAATGTCATAATGGGTGTTGTTACACAATAAGCTATAAAAAAGGAAGATAATCATAGGATAGGGCATGTTAATTTTCACAAGATCATTTCCTTTATTCCACTATTTTTCTATCTCTTCTACACTCAAAGTCTTGCTCAAGCATTGAATGAGTCATGTTGAATCAAGACCGATGCCTTCTAACTGTATGTTAATTTTGAATAGAAAAATTATCTTATTAAGATACGGAGACTATGAGGAGTGCTTGACGAACTCTTAAATAGCATGAATGTTAATAGAAAAATATTTTTGAAATCATATAGTAATATCCTTCGTTCACATGATGCTAAAACACTTACTTGTAATTGATGTTTTATTTCTCTCTAGAAAATATAGCCTAACCTCGTAAATTGTCATCATGTTTCTTCGCTCCAATTATGATTCATCAACTTCTCTGTCGAAATCTTTATGGGATAAAACACTTAAGACTGTAATTTACCTACTCAATAGAGTTCATAGTAAGACAGTAATGAAAACTTCATACAAGTTGTGGATAGGAAAAATGCCTAATCTTAGACATCTACATGTTTGAGGTTATCCAACTGAGGCTCGGCCATATAGGCATAATGAAAAGAAATTGGACTCAAGAATCGTTAGTTGTCATTTTGTAGAATACTCTGAAAACTCAAGGGGCTTCAAGTATTTCAATCTCTAGAGTAAATCTTTTTTTAAGATGGACAATGTCAAATTTATTGAGGATAGTGGGAGCGAAAAGTTAGGAAAATATCATTTGAGAAGAACATTAGTGATTCTAATAGAGTAACTACTGATGCAACTGATAGTAAAATGGTTATCAATCCACATATAGTTGAAGTTGCACCACTGGACGGGGAAGTTGATCATGATATTCCCAAACTCCTCCAATTCAAATGGAGGCGGTGTCGGCTCAAATAGAGGTATCCCCTCATACAATTGAGTATGACTCCCAATTACCTCAAGTGCAAGTGCCACTTAGAGAAAGGAGATCTACAATGTTTCGTGACTATGCTTATCTCAAAGAGCATGCGTTTGATATTAGGTTCGAAGATGATACCTCATTTTTCTAAGAAGTCAAACAACGTCATCTTTAGAAAAAATGGATCAAAGCCATGATGGAAGAGATGAAATCTATGACGGACAATGACGTTTGAGAATTTATCGAATTGTTTGAAGGGGTGAAACCTATTAATTGTAAATGGATATTTAAAATCAAACGAGATTCACGTGGCAATATTGAAAAGTATAAGACTTACCTTGTCGTTAAGCGATTTAGATATTGAAAAGGAGGATATTGATAGAGCTGCATCAAATGGAAAGAGATGAAAACATTAAGAAAATTATATACATGGTGTAGCCGGAGAATTTTGAATCAAGAGATTCAAAACACCTAATATGTAGTAAGAAAGTTCATTTATGGGTTGGCACTTATAGTTCATTATTGTATAGATTTGGAGAATTCAGTTGATCAATGCTTGTTTATATATCAAGTTCGTCTTACTTCTTTTGTATGTTATATATTATTAGAAACCAAATCATTTCTATCAGGTGAATTTGAAATGAAGGATTTTGTAATTCTTTGTTTTAGGCATACAGATTGTTCATGATCGTTCAAGATGCACACATTTCATATAGAAAAGTGTTTGATTACAGAATTGTCTTAGACACTCCTATATCAAAAGGTAATACATTTACTTGCAACAATGTCCTTGAGATTAATCCAACAATTCCCTTATGCATCGACAGTAGCAATAGTATGAGGTATGTATACAATCTTGGCATTAATGAGTTGTTAACGAGTTATGGGCTTTATGATGGATAGTTTTTGTAGAATGAACTTGATATAATGAAAAAGTATCAAACAAACGCTAATAGACTTCATTTGATTTGGACATGGGATATGAATGAAATCTTACAACTTTGGTCTTCATTAAAGATCAATTATGATAATAAAACTGTAAAATTATTTTAAAAATAATTACAGTTTTCGAAGTCTAAACACATTGATATAAAATTTTTGATTTGAAAATCAAGCATATACGGATTGCCATCCAATTTTTGCAAAAGATCATTCTGCACATGTTTACAAGAACTCAACGATAAATAAGAATACAATGACTTTTGCTTTGGACTCAAGTCAGTATTCAATTTGCCATTATATCAATTTTAGTTTTGTAGTTTTATTATCGATGACAAACTTGATTCGAATTAGGTGTATGATTGATTTAGTTCTTATAGATCGTATTGCTATTATTGCTTTCAACTTGTTCAAAGATTTCATCGTAGTTTGTTCCTGTATCACTTAGATTTTAGACTGAAGGCGTATTGTTGTTTTTAGGCACCTCCTTCGCTTTGAACAACAAAGTCTAGTGTTTTTTACAAGAAAAGTCAGCATTCATATGGGTTAAATGTAACTTCATTTTACCATCAAGAAAACGTTGATCAGACCCACAGTGCGGTGCTATTTACAAGTACCAAGGCAATTAAGTTCATGGAAGGAGGCTGATGGGGTTGCAGACAACCTGCTACAATATCTAAAAACCAGAAGAAGAAAAAAATAACTAGCCCCTCGAACACCACATGCTCGGTCAGGGCGTTAATCGATCTGATCATTCATGTTTTTGGCCGAAGGGCCCCTTCGTATCAGTTTTGATCGCTCGCTTCGCTTAAAGATGATGTGCCAGCAGTTTCCACAGTCTTGTGGTGTTCCACTTCCTGGGAACACAATTGCTCAGGGCATCAAGCTGTTCGCTCACATGCTCGCCTCTGCAAACACAGCCAGCACTTTGAATGAACATCATGTGTGCTGCTGCAGGTTAGTCATGTTTCAAACTCATAGAGCCATCGGACCAGATGTTTGGTCAGTTTCGTTTTCGCTTTCGCTTTCGCTTTTCTCGATCAAATTTAAAACAGAGGTAAAGGCCACGAACAGACCATGAACAACGTAGCATTGATGCGTATGAATAGGAGGTGAGAGATTCATGTTTCCATTTGCCTGATATGAACAAAAAAAGGCACCAGCAAAGTTAGTGTAGAGTTGCAGTGGACGAAGTACAAGAAGAACAGCATTATTATTTATTCACAAGCTGCCAAAACCCACTACAAGAACCAACTGTTCAAGTTGGATGCCACTGATTTGATTTTCTTGTTTGTTTTTTTTATGGAATGCGATGCGATTCCAAGCTTTAATTTTTGTCCCATACCGATCAGCATGAACTTGACTTATCGTTCCACCTTGTAACTAAATTTATCATTTTTTAGTGAATCGTGATTGGGGAATCGACAGCCTTCAGAAATGATGAAGAATGTTGGATGAACAAAGTGCAGACGGAAAAGGAGAATGTTTAGCGATCGTAATCAATACGGTTGGTCAAAAGATTAAACTGCATTTCTTAAAGCCATAGAACTGCTTTTCCTAACGAACTTGGCAAAGAGTCCAATGGAGAGAAACTAAACATCATCTCACACACGTCTGCTTTCTGCAAAAAATCTCCACTGCGGACGACGTCCTCAAAGCTAAAGTGAAAGAGAAAGCACTGACATGCGAGGCGAGATTGATCCCACATGGATCATGAATCATTGATCTCGCTCGCGAACATCTGAAATAAAGAAACAAGGAAAGAAAAGCATCCCTTCACTTTAGCCAATTATGCTTTTCTTCTCGCATGCTTATGCTTAGTAGTCATGGCAGCACTAACCATCATTCCATGCAGCAAAAACAGGCATTTGGGCTGCAGCAATAGTCGGCCTCAGTTGCAGCGGTGGCAGCGCCGATGAACTTAGAGTGGGATTGAACTTGGGTGTGCCAAGGCCACAGGAAAACATGGTGGAGAGACCAGTCCGGTCGGGACTCCCTTCCCTGGAACTGCCCAAGCTTGTGACCAAGGATGAGTGGTTTGATAGATGAGCATTGTTTAGCTTCTCAGAATCATCGGCCTCTTGCACTGAATTCCCTGATTCCAAGCCTATCAGTCCATGAATTGCTGATTTGTATGCCGTAGGGCTCCTGTAGTCTCCATTGATCATCAAGGGTTCATGGTCATGAGGCCCAACGGATGGAACTGCCTCAGTGGAGTGATAGAGGAGCATCTTCCACCCTGAACCCACCGGGTTGCCTACTTCAGCTGGTTCTCCATGTAGACTCTTCTCCAGCGGAAGAACATCTTTCACTGCTTCAGTTTCCTTGTTCTTCCTTGCAAGCTCCCCTGGCAGCAATGTACTACTTGCTATGATCTTCTCTACATCATATCTTGTTATGTCGAAATTAGTAACAGCATTCGCCCCGCGAAATTTTATAGCTGCAATATCATATGCTTCGGCTGCTTCCTCTTGAGTACCTGAAGTTGAACTAGTCTATGAGGAACAACCAGGAACCAATATTCATTCATATTCAGATCCTTACTGAACAGAGAACTTACTGAAGGTTCCCAGATAAAGATCCTTGTTTCCTGCAACTCTGCCAATTCTAGCTTGCCATCTTCCATGTTGGTGATGCCTACACAAAACTCAAAAGACTAACAGATAATGAAAAGATGCTAGTAGAACAAGGGCATGATTCTTACAAACGAGTTGGCCTTTACCTTGTTACTCCTCGGTAAATCGAAGCCCCTCGAGAAAAACCACTGCTGTTTCTGCAAACATTTGGGTTTTAGTCGTCTTTGATTAAGTAGACGGTATAGAAATCTTCAGTGGATGTACCTTCTTAGGTGAGCAACATACTCTTGCCTGCTCATGCTCTTCATCTCATCCATCTCTTCCTGGTAACTCTCCAACTGCGCATCGAACTCGTCGAGAGCAAAACATTGTTAGGAATCCAAACATAGTAATAAAAAAACACAAAATCTATGAGTCGATGGATGATACAGGGAAGTTAATGTGTGTCGATGGTCCCCAGTACTTCAATGCAGCCAAGTCATAAGCTCTCGCAGCTTTGTCCTCAGTATCATACCCCCCTGAGGGGAGCCAAAGTTGATGATTAGAGACAGTATTTTAGAAGAAAACAATAAGACATGCAAAGCAGATTCAATATAGTGCAATTTCAGGAGACCTACCTAGATAAACTGTCGGAGCACAGAAAGAATTACGGCATTCCCACGCATGAAAAATATGAGGAACCAGGAGGCAAAGGGATATGAATTAATGAAGGTTGCTTTAAAAACACTTAAAAGAAAGCTTTAGAAGTAATGGCGATCGTTTATGCTTCTAACCTTGTCTTCCTTTCCTCGACTGACCTTCTTTCTTGCAGCTGTTGTCCCAGAGATGAGCTTCGTATCTTCCTGTCCACCTATGCCTGAGGAAGATACAAGGTTTGCAACATAATATACTAATAATGGATGCATGCTAAACTAAAGAATGGCTCATTGAATACCTTGTGACGCCTCTATATTGTGATGTCCTCTGCCCAAATGTATCAATGGACTTCCTATGGACTGGTTGCTTCTGGCTTCCTTTAACAGACCTTAGCTTCTTGTTTGTGCCGAAGGCCATGCACTCAGTTGCCGAAGAAACCGGCAGCGTTGGAGCTGTGACACAGCTCGACTGTGAGCCAGGGCTCATGGACAGGCTCAGGGATTGCAGCTCCCCGAACCCAGCTGCACCATTAACGGAGCTGGTGCCCATCCCCACTTCCTCGCTCAGCCCATTGTTGGAGGCATGACTGAAACTCGCAGCCACCCAATTTTTTAGGCTCGGGAGGCCATCGTCTTCTTCTGTAATGGCTCCCTCGATCTGTCCTCCCTGATACATACCATTGCCTGAGCACAGCCCTTCCTGCACGGGTTGCAAGAACAGCTGGTGATGTTGCGCTAGAATCTGGTGTGGGTTTTGATAGTAGTGGAGGCTGTCCAAGCTCAAAGCCATTGCTTCCCTTTCAAAGTTGGAATAGTGCTGATGAAGGGGGACCGTGTTTGGTCCGCCACCTAAGAAATCTTCGAGCTTCCGGGTTGGAGACGCCATGGCTTCTTCATGGCATGCAAAAGAAAGAGTATAGGATTTTTCAGGAAGCTAGTTCTGTTTGGAGCTCAACTAAAAGAGGTTAAAGAAAGTGAAGTAACCTTGGTGCTGTGATCTTGTGATGGCTTCCATGACAGGCAACTGAGAGCAATAAAACCCTGCTGCCTGATCTCCTTCCCCTCCATAGCAGATACCGGTGGTCGGAGATACAAAGAAGCTGCATGGGACTGCAGAAGAAGAAGAAACATCAGCCGTGGTGATCGGTTGACGATGGCTCCCATGATGATGATGATGATGATGTGGCGGCTCCGAAGCAACTTCCATGTTCTTGTGAGAAGAGAGAGAAAAGCCAAGCCAGTTGCTGCGATTGTTCATGGATTTCATCTTCGACTCTCGCTGCTGAACACTCTTAAGAAGACGAAGAAGGTAATAAAACTAATGAACATATCTCCGTGAAAGCGCCGGAAAAAAAAGAAGATAAGCCCAATGAAGATTTTACCCTCGTCTACGACACAAATAACCCAACCATTGTCTTCCCCTTTGCGACAGCTATGTGGCAGGAAAAAGCTAGGCACTCGAGAAGAAGATTACCACAACACAACCGCAGGACCTATGAACTAAAGGGAAAAAAGAGGAAATAGCTAAGCTCCTCCACTAAACAAAAATCTGGATCAATACAAAACCATATATGCAGCACTCCATAGGGATCTGTGTTCCGAGAAGGACCATGTAAGCTTGTAGCTTTTTCTTCCCTTGCTTTTCTTAAGATCCTTAAACCTTCGTCCAAGAGAGATGGGAAGAGGAGAAGGCAGCCAGTTACACCAACATGTAATGTTAGCTTGGCTTGGCAACATCCATGAAGTAGGATACTGAGGAAACCCTGCCCTTGGCCATGGCTTGATGCGTGTTAGCTATCAATGAGGACGAAGGAGGTTGCTGTGGTACCTAAAACCAAGGTTGCTCTTTGTACAGTTTGGTGTATATGAGATGCATATGGATTGACAGGGGAGCGAGGACAACTGTGCAACCAGCCACTTTAGCACAGTACCAGCCTCTCTACCTTAGATATAGCAGTGCAATCCAGGGATCCTGATTAAATCTGCTATTATGCTCCTGTTCCTATTTATTATCTCTTTACACAGCTCGGTCATCCAAAAAACAATGGAGATAAAAGCATCACTGACACAGATGTGTAAAATGATGAAAAGAAACATGCTATAATGATATTTGCTTAGAAATGATTAGAACATGACCACCTGATACAATCATGATTATCATAGCCATTTCCCATAACTCTAAACAATCAACCAAAGCTCGTATCTGATTGCTTGGGAAGTAGACAATAAGTTGGATGGTGATGTTACCATGCAGGCTAAGGAGATTGCATAAGGCTTCTATCGAGGCTTTTTTTTATTGGCATGCAAGTGTGCATGGCCTTCAAATAGACAATTTTTCCTGTGAGAATGATGAGGAAGCAGGAAAGCATATGGAATGGAAGAGAGACAGAGACCGGGAAGGAAAGAGGAGAAGAGGGATGCTTCTAGTTTCTCGCTCTTTTTGACCATGGTAATGATGACTGCACAAACAAATGGCATGATGTCTCCTAACTCGGAGGAATGTCCAAATCATTCCTTGCGCCTCTTCCTCTCACTAATCTTGCTTCAGTTCTAAAATTAACGATCCTCCTTTTTCTGTTTTCTACTGTATTTTCAAACCCAAACCAAGGTCTAGTTCTGCACTAGCTGATTGGTCTAGTTAAATCATAAAAACACTCCCTTGTTTCACTCGTGTTTATGTAGGTCTCAAAACATTAATCTATTGTTCATCGTTTATAAGTTAGTACTGCAGGCTCACTTAAGGACAAGGTCTCTAAGATAGATAAAGGAAGAGTTTGAATATGGATACAAACATATAAAAACCAGCTCATTTCTGATACATATATACCTCTGTGATGCCCTTGTTCCCTCAGGGGACCTCATGTTTGTAGCGAAAGATGCATGCACAGGCCATAAGCTTTGTGAGAATAATCTCTGGTATTACCTACTACACCCACACGTGTATGATTTATATTCATCACACGTGAGTATGGACAGAGAGAGTGAGTACAAAGCAATGCTACAATGGCATTATCTTTGACGATTTCTTTTCAGAGACTGCAGAGATGAATATTTCAGTGGTTGAAAGACTAGGAGCAGAACGTATTCAAACTTTCTCTTTTTTTTTTTGAATATTAACACTCATTCCATTCATTTCCTATCATACGTCATGTAATCTAAGGAAAATGATTCATTAAAGGGCCCATCAAATGGTCCCCTGGTCACCTCACCAATTCCTTCTCTCTCTCTACATGAGAGCAAGTCAGCCAGCCAGTTCACTACACAGAGTAGTTAATCTGAAAAGGTGTCTGTTAAAGTGGATAACAGATATCAAGCAGATTAAGTAGATGAAACAAGAAATCTTATATTTCCATATCAAGTTTTATTACTGTATTCAAATTCTGAATTCCATTCGAGATAATTAAGTTTATATATGATCTTTGTCTATATGCTACTTTGCCAAAGTTGTTAGGTGTGGTCTCCTCTCCTTTTTTTCACTGTGCCTTTGCATGCGCACACCTAATCATGCCAAAGCAATTCTTAGCTTTCATGGAACAGACATTTGCCTCTCATGCACTCTCACGCCTGAGTGGAGAGATTTATGTAGAGAAAGAGAGAGAGAGAGTGAGGATCTACAAGGCAAAGGTTCGACCTTTTTCTTCCTTGAATGAAGATGTGGTACATCACCTCAGGGAAGAAAAGGCTCGCTTGAGTCGCTGGTTAGAGAGAAAAAAACACAGCAATAAGCAATGCCAGTTAAAGCTCACAAGAGACAAAGGTCAGTGGGGAGGTATGAAACCATAAAAGGAGAAGCTGTGTGGGAATTTCAACCATCAACCAAGAAAAAAAAGAACCCCCATCTGTCCCCCTTGTTATGTATTGTTAAAGTAGAATCTAGTACCAAAATAGTTTTGGGTCACACACATGAACACAAGAGCTACAGTCCAAACAGATGAAATGACAATTCATAGAGCAACTTCTGATACTGTTGCAATTTTGTTTTCATTGCAGAAACAAGCTGTGACTTGAGGCTCGTTTACAGTTTCAATTTTCTGAATGCATGTGCATCCAATTAGCATACAGGGCTTTGCTGAATGAAACAGTACCTAAAATTAAAGACTCAAGTGACAGAAACACTTACTAAAGATAGTTTAACCTATGGCATTAATAAGACAGCATATACAAGTAATGCCTTCAAAAGCCTTTAATTCTCAACTACTATAGGTTCTAAAAATGAATGATAGAAGAAGGCATAAAATATCAGTGTCAAGCAAGCTGCAAGTACTGTTCAGAAGCAATGACTAGTTATTTAATGTGTGCTTGCTTACCTTTCACATTGGAAACAAGAAATCCAAACAAAATCCAAGTAAAATACCCTACGAGAATAGAAGACAGTCTAAAGGTGAAGAGCAAGGAGGTCTATTTGGCTGGCAACTGAATGAAAGCGACAACAGCCTCGCGAGCGAGGGAACATTACTAAAGTCAATCTGAGAGAGGTGGAAGAGAGTGATGGGGGGTGTATGTATGAAGTGTAAGCTCGCATGACATTCCACTTTACAGTAGCTGCATTAACTCACAATTAAGGATCCCATTAAAGCCTGTTACTAACCCTCTGCCTTCCAGCATGTTCCTGAGCGTAAATGTGAATTATGCCTGAAATGTCAATGCCCAAAGGCATGCCATTTGGTCACCAACCTTAAGTGCGTGATGGGAGAGAGGAGACAGCGAGTCCTGCCGCATCTCCCCCACCAACACTGGCAAGTTGCTGGATGGGACGGTAAAAAAGATGAGCAGAAGAGACACGGTAAAGCCAGACAAGAACAGCAGGAGAGAGAGGGAGAGATGTATTGAAGAGATTTAGACAAATCACCAAAATAAACATCTGGCTCAAGGGCTATATCTCTACAGTGGTAGCAGGTCTGCACTGCAGCCCTGCGGTCCTTCCTTCACGTCAGTCCGCACTGGTGGGATCCTTGTTCAAATGGATGTGAGCCACATTTCCATCTGTTTCGTTGTGATTAAAGAAATCCTGTGTTGATGACAGAGCCTTCAATGCTCTTGGTCTTGTCTTGAGGCTCTTTCCTGCCAAAGCTGTAAAGGATTTTACTTTCTCATATTTATCTTTTTCATTTTCTTCAAAAAGGGAAAATAGATCCTGAAAAGTTACTAATCGGCCCATGCGTTTGTTAGTACCTAGATTGGGCCTCCATGGTGCCAGCCATCCTATCCCTTCTCCTCACCTCACCTCACCTGTCAGCTCGAGTGGACAAGCCACTATGTTGCCCTCTCATGGCCTTTATGTTTTGTCATCCCTGATTTCCTGGTGGAGATGCCACGCAAAAATACTGCAAATTGGAGGAGAAACAACCTCTTCAGAGAGGTTATGGTCTTTGCATGGAAACGTGCATGAATCCATTTTTTCATGAAAAGCAGTGCCCAGACGCCATTGAAGACCGAGGCAGTATGAAAAAACAAGCTATAGTAAACTGTCAATGATTTGATATGGAATGCTGAGACAGGAGGAAGCAATGCATACATTGACCACCTTCTAAACCTTCAATGGCATAGAGAACAGCTTGAATTCTCCTATTCCGAAAATCCTGCTGTGAGAAATGAAATGTCTATCTTGGTCCCTCTGCCAACTACAGCTTGGGAGCAGTGATCTCCTGCTGGATGAAGAGACCAGAGAGATTCTCCCGGCGATCTACTCGGCTCCAGACTACGTACCGCATGACACATCCGAGCTTTTACTCTCTCTCAGTCATTCGTCTGTGGGAGAGAGAAGATCGGCAAGCAATGCCTAGATTCTCTGTGCTGCCTCAGTTTCTATTGATGCGAGTTATGCATGCTGTTGTCTCTGGCCAGATTGACAGGACAAGTACTGGCCAAGTCCAGCAGTATTACCATCGCTGAATTGCAGATTCTTGGAGGATCTTCTTTGAGGAGGGAGCCCTTCTCACTGCTGGGCACTCTGTTTTGTCTGTTGACTAAAAGCATGATCACGCAAACCAGACGCACTAATTGCATCTCGAGGCTGTTCATTACCTCCTTGGTCAATGCCAAGCTTTGGACAAAATCTAGCTGCTGTTGGAAGACGAAGCCAGAAAAACACTCAAACTGACACTCGAAAGTTGAAGCATCGAGTAATTTGAGGGATTCAATTTGCTCATTCACTACTATGGTTGGCATTGCAGATTTCTTTCAAATCTTAAGTAATAGTTCTGTTTAGCACATTAATGGTTTGAACTTGAAGAGAGTAATGATATATTACCATATCCACAGTATCTAGCATTAACTGGTTAACAATTAATTGGGATAAGATACGGAGGGAAATTTAGCGGATGACATGCCGACACCTTCCTTAGCTAGATATATGTTACATTGAGAGCAGAATGAGATTATTTTTGATTTTTTCAGAAAAAAATAAATATATGATCAGTTTCGTATTTTAGATTTCAAAAAGAAATATATATTTAGGCCAAGATAAGAAGAGGTAAAATCTACAATCCATGGGCTTGTAAAGTGGCCTTTTGTCCACAATTGAACAACAATCCAGAGACAAGTTAGCTCATTAAAGCATTTTCGCCAATGTGCAAGATACTGTTTGCAGAGACTTTGTCGATCTTGTTGCCAATGTGGTGTGGGAAAATAAAATAAAAATAGTCAAAGAAACATCTCAAGAAACTAACACTCTTATTTTAAAGCTTAAAGAAGCCAATTAATCCCCTAATCAATTGTCTCACATCTTATTTTAAAATGCAGATATATAATCATCTCTGATCAGTCACTTCCTCATTCGTCTATTCTCACTTAGCTAAATTCTGCATGGTCCAAAAATCTAACATAAACTAAACCCTTCTACAGTCTTCTATATGTGCATGGAAGAATAAAGATGATGATGAGAGTAGACCAAGCTAGCTAGCTATACATATGTGCATATATATCACACTTCAGGATACGTACTCTTCTACGGTGCATGCATGAACCCTAAAAAAGCTGACGATGATGATGAAGAAGAAGAAGATCTAAGGTTCTTAAGTTTGTTGCTTTTTGTCCTACGTACGTTATCATCCTTGGCTCATCTTCTCATGCATGCATGCAAGTTTCTTCATCATGGACTCATGCTAAGCAAACAGTACGGCACCGAGCTATTCTTGTAGCTCTAGGGATAATGAATTGCCCTACAGCAACAAGCCTACAAGCATCATGCCCCTAAAGCGATGTAGTGATGCAGCCATGCACTGTTATTGCACTCCACAAGGTGCCAACAATATAATAATGGAGCTACGCTTCTTTGGAAGCATTCACTAACCATCCACACGTAATAATACTCCAAGCTAGCTCAGTAGTGCTACATTTTGACATTCAAGAAAAAGGAAAAATTAATAATTATTATTTATTATAGGAGATTAATAATCGCGAAAGAAATTTATAATATATATATATATATGTCAATAATTGGAGACAAGGAAAAGACAGTCCAGTAGTGCAGCAAAGTCAATTATTGAGGCCGGGGTGGATATTTTGCACGTGGGCCCCTCGAATTATGTCGGTCACGAGGAGGCGAGTCGCTGTACGTACATTTTTTTTATAAAAATAAAAAAAGGACATTTACATTTAAAAAATCATCACACTCTTTTTATAAAAATTGTTAAACGAGCACCCATAATATATTTTATACCGAGAATATTTTTATTTTCAATAATATTACTACTTACAATATACAACCACTACATAATTTAAAATAATTTTAATTAAATAGATAAAGAATATTTTGATATAGTAATATTTTTATATATAATGATTTTAATTAAAAATAAAATAATCAATTTTTTATATTATAATAACTATTATACATTATAATAGTTATCGAATAGTTATCATGATCATGTTGAAATAAGGGATATTTTTTATATAAAATATTTGATAGATGGAATATTTTTTTGATAATTTACATAATTTGTGTCTTTCTTTTTTTTTATCTTGTTTTTAAATTTATTTGCAAACTCGGACTTGATTGATCCGTCGGTTCCGTCTATTAAATAAGACATTCAAAAAAGTATGGTAAAATTCAAAAGAACCTCCTTTTTTTCATTATTATAAAAAGAATATATCATGATGAAAATATATGAAAACTTGGATATCTTTTAATGACAATAAAAAAAGGCATTTTTTTAAAATTACTTTTACCAAAAAAGTATTCGTTTCAACTGTATCTTAGGTTAATTTAACTAAAATTTTGAAAAATTATTCATCAAATTCAAATCATATTTACCTGTGTAGAAATAAGGGACAAGAATAAAGAACAGAAATGAGGAGATGATTGATTCGATCTAATGAAAATTTTATTGATCATCAAAATAAAAATCAACATCTTAAAATATTCATCGCATTGAAATAATATATCATATATATATAACCTAGTTGAACCTCCGGAGCAATCATTTTTTACTTTTAACGTAGGAAATAATTGTTGATCAGTGGATAATAACGTCGCGAAATAGTAACACTTCAAATTAACTTTTTCGTAGAATACCCTAGCACTTCAAATTAACTTTTTCGTAGAATATCCTTTGATGAATGACTTGGTTGTGTCTCGAAATAGTAGCACTTTAAATTAACTTTTTTGTTCCAGTATACGAAGGGATGCATAAAATACCCTTTGATGAATGACTGTAACCTTCAGATCGCCCTTTAATCTCATTCGTCAGATCAGGAGGGTTGTAACCCTTCAAATTCCATTTCATCATCAAGCATCAAATCTGAATAATTCTATTTTATCATCAAGCGTCAGATTTGAATCGCTCATTGCGCGTGTGGTGGGTGAGAAAAGAACATATGATTTTTTGTGTGTTAACTCCATTAACATAACAATATTAATAAGGAAAGGAAGCTCATTAAATTTTACCGATGTGAGATTATTCCTCATGCACTTCGTATTAATTAACAATTAATACTATTCCAGTCTTACTTTTATCAATTAATTTCTCATTCATCTTTAATTGATTTTGAACAAATTAATAGTCTAGATCTATCTATGCGAAACGTAGATTTCGATATTGAAATTAATTTTGACTTTCATCGATTGATGACACCTTGATTTTTTACCAAATCATATTAGACGTTAAGGTCCAATATCCAACAATAATAATAATAATTTTTTTTTATAGTAAACAAATGAGAATGATTATGCTCTTCTGGTTTTAGTACCTCTCTACGGATCTAAATTCTCTGAGTCAAGAGAACATGATCTCTCTCTATATTTATTTTTAATATTTTTATCAAATATATTTCAGTACAAATGAAGTGTGGTTAGTGCATGGACCAGCAGGAGCTAGGTTTATAATTTTGACATGGTCTATAATTGATAAATAGTGCATGTTGATAAGGAGGAATGAATTAAAATAATATATTTAAAAAAACAATATCTTTCAAAGTTTTTGATTTTGATGATGAATTTCTACCATGATTGGATGCAAATCACTCACATGAACTAAGTAAAAATACATGATCTAAACTTCTTCTATTATCTCTTATTTTATAAAAAAACTTTGTGATTAATTTGACCAAGAACCGCTGCAAGAAAAGCTTCAGAGACATGGCTCATCTTGGCTGAGACATCGTCAACTTGAGCATCACAAAAAACTAATAATTTATGCTAAGATTCGTTGAGCATCATCACAAAGCTGCATGGAGATCTGTGTTTACTTAAGCATTCTTAAATCGAAAAAACTATGACCAGAAAGAAAAAAAGTGTTGGAATTGATTTTTTTGTTTGAGCAGCTGAGACTGAGCTGAGCTTTTTGCAGGCAAAGGCAAATTGCTGCTCCATTTTAATGTCAACTGTTGGGATGAGACTGCTGCTCTCGGTCGATTCCATCAATGGAGGTCATTTCTCGCCTCCCAAACAAGAATGGCGATGTGCATGCATCCAGAATATTGTTAAGAGCCCACCAAATCTTTTGTCTGCATGTTCGAATCCAATAATTTACTGCGGCCACCAGCGCCCCTCCTTGAAAAGAAGACCAGCCTGGTTTTCTGAGCTCCCACCTTTTCCTTGTAGCTTCGTAACAATGAATGCTCCCTTTTCTGGTTCCATCCCCTCCCTCATCCACCTCCCGCACCCTTGCATCTCATGAGCGTTCATGGAGCTTGGAGGTGCGCTGAGCATGGTGGATGGGTCAGCAGTAGGTGGTGGTTCTGGTTCATCAGAAGGTGGCAGCCGTCTGTCTTGTTCTCTGACCACATCCAGCAGTACGACCGAGGTCCGCTGCAAGCCAAAGGGGCAGGGGCTACTCGGTCGTGCCTTCCAGAGGGCTGCTGAGCTTGACGACTGTGATTGGAGATCCCTCAAGATGGCCAGGACAGAGGTAATGGTGCCCCCCTTCGACTCTGTCTTCTCTGATGGGGAGCAAATGCTGAGCTTCTCTGCAACTTCCAAGGAAGATAGCTTTGCGCTCGCCTGTGATGGAGATCTCCCTTCGTATCACCCTTCTATTCCATCATCTTCCCCAAAACCTTATCTTTGGAACGCAGGTAACTTTCTTCTTCTGCTTCTCCTCCTCCTCCTTCTCATATTACATGGTTAAAGTGTGCTCGTACCTTAACCTCCTTTTCGTCGTTACAGGGTTGTATTCCGGCTGCCACGATGTGAACGCCAATGGTGTTTTGGCAAGGTTGAAGGGGCCATTCACTCCATCTCAGTGGCTGGAGCTAGAGCACCAGGCCTTAATTTACAAGTATATTGTTGCGAAAGTACCAATACCACCCAATCTGCTCATCCCTATCCAGAGAAGCCTTGTTTCTTCAGGGTTCTCTCGCTTCTCAGCTGGATCTTTTGGTTCGAATCCATGTAAGACTTTCAACTCTTTACTAGAGTGAATTGAAGAACTCATGTCAGTTTCTTAAGCATGTCTAGCAAGTAATGAATCTTGTTTGTTTCTTCAAATTTCACTTTTGGATCGAGATGGTATTTATATCAGTGATAAAGTTGATGCATGATCAATGTGTATCTCGTATCTTTATTGTTGTAGTTGGGTGGGGATCGTTCTACTTGGGATGCTCTGGGAATGTTGATCCGGAGCCGGGTAGATGCCGTCGAACTGATGGGAAAAAATGGCGGTGTTCGAGGGATGCAGTCGCTGACCAGAAGTATTGTGAGCGTCACATAAACCGCGGCCGCCGCCGTTCAAGAAAGCATGTGGAAGGCCAGTCTGACCATGCCGCGAAAGCGATGCCTGTTGCATCCCCGTCCCAGTTAGCCTCACCAGTTTCCGGCAGTCGACCGCCCAGTAATCTCAGAGCTTCGCAATCGCAGACTAAAACTGCCATGTCCGCCGCCGGCGACCCTCGCCCGGCGCCGTTCGACATGTACAACTGCCGATAACTCTGATTTGTTCTCGTTTCCTATTGCTCACCACTGTTTCTGATCAAATTTGTGCAGGATGTCGCTGAGCAAGGAAAACACAAATGACCAAGTACAAGATGCTGCGAGTCGCTCCATGTTAACCTCTACGAACTCGGAAGCCATGACATCGAAGCCCGTTTCAAGAAAACAAAGTGCAAGTTCTCATTTCAATCTCGAAAGTAGTTCTTTATCCGATATCAACCTTGTACCCACACTGAAGCCTGATGCCATAGAATCCCAATCCAATCCTCTTCGTCACTTCATCGACGACTGGTCCAAAACCCAATCCGATTGCTCAACCATTACCTGGCCCGAGATTGAAGACGTGCGATCTGAAAGAACTCAACTTTCCATGTCGATACCCATGGCTTCCTCTGAATTCTCATCCTCCACTGCTCCTAACCACGAAAGTGATACGGAGTCGCGGCTGTGCAGAATGAGCGAAGCAAACCAACGACAAGCAAGTTGGATTCCGATCTTCTGGGAGGCCTCCGTGGGCGGTCCTCTCGGCGAGGTCCTCTCGGCCCTTAAGAACACTAACAACAAGACCTGCTCATCATCAGCATCGCTGAACCTCTTGCCCGACGGCTGGGACTCAACCCCTCGGGTGGAATCCTCTCCGACAGGCGTTCTGCAGAAAACTTCGTTGGGCTCTCTCACAAGCAGCACAGTGAGTAGCCCGACGACAGAGAATAAGACCAACGAGAGCACTGGAAGCTTGTGCAACGATCTCCTTGACCCAACCATTGTAGCTCATCCAACCATCCTCTAGCTTATACATTCTCTACCTCAATGCATCATGTATTTGATAAGTGTCGCAGTGTGAAACCTGAACTTCAATTCAAAGTTTGCGTTGTTACGAATGAAACACAACAGCTGAAGTCTGTCCACTAAGTTCATCTCGAGTGTGTCTAGTCAAGCAATCAACTACGTGATCTAGATCCAAATTCAAGCATATTAAGTCAATCAAATCGAACTAAATCATTCATATCAAGTGATCATACTGTATTTTAACAGTACAAATTGTTGATGAGATCTCTCTTTCCTATGAAATCTCTATAAGATGTTAATGTAATGGGTCACTTGTCACCGTGTGTGGTTCTTCAGTTTCCGCAGTTTTATTGGGGACAGGCATATTAGCAAACACCTTGTCCGCGCTCTTCGCCGCTCCGAAATCGTCGGTCCGCAGCCGATATGCTTCTTCGCCACCGCCTCCTCCTCGACCTCTACAGGCCCCTCGCTTCTCCTCCCGCTCCTCCTCTGGCCGCCGTCTCCTTCCGGCGCTTATCGCTCTCCGCGCATCTGACGCCTAGCACAGACTCCCCTAGCGCTTCCCGGTCTCCCGTCAAGGGCTCCTCCGTTCCGGATGTCGCCGCCCCAGGCCTGTTGCGGAGCGAGCTCTTCGTGCCGCCGGGGGTGGAGCGGAAGGACGTGACTGCTGATATGCTGCTCCCGGCTTCTAACATCGTCGTGGGGCCCTACGCTGGCGACGCGGAGGTGAAGAAGGTTGAGTTCGTGAAGAGCAGTGCGAGGGCGGGCGATTGCCCTAAGGATGATCGCCCGGAATTCGCCATCCTCGGAAGGTCCAACGTCGGCAAGTCCTCCCTCATCAATACGCTCGCCCGCAAGAGGGAGTTCGCCCTCACCTCCAAGAAGCCAGGTTCCTTCTTTCGTCCTAAATTCATCTTGTTTTGCTGCGTTGAAGCCAGTTGCCCAAATTGTTGATGAACAAAATGATGTTTATACAACAGGTATGAATGTATCTAAACATGAACGTGGAAACATGAAATTCTCAAGTCTTAACTTGGATACCTGACATGCAAAATCAGAAAGAAATCTTTAGATTGACAAATAAAGAGATAAAGAAGGAACTGAGAACCTTGTTTTGGGCACAATTGTTGTTCTAGGAGAGGATAACTAGGGCTTCACATTCATGTTGGGGTTTTGCAAATATCTAATGAAAGGATGCTAGCAATTTGCAAAATTGACGAAATATTCATCCTTAAGTCCAAAGGAAGCTAATTTGTTCATTCATTACATAATAGGCTTGCGGGATATTGTGAGAAACACAAATTGAGGATGAAGCTGAGAACTTGACTCAATATTTGGTTTGGTTTGACCATAGTCCAGGCCCGTTTGTGTATTACACCTATTAGAATACACTCAATGACAACCCCGTGGACAATTTAAGGCAGAATACTACTCAAGAACTCTGAATATATTATTTGTTTTGATTCGCAAGTGTAGCTCAATGGTGGAAAATAGTGTCCTTGCGATGAGTGTTGATGTGTCTTGCTTTGTTCGATTCATCTGCACTGAACTCAGATTTACACCTTGACCTCCACTATAAAATAGTCATAAGCCTGCTTTTCTCAAGTTAGAAATCAAGTTCCTTGTTGATTTATTGTGATCAATCCAATAGTTTCTTTCCCTATGCTCTGGATATATTTTTATTTCTGAATGATTTGCTAGTCCTGGCATGCTGTAAAATATTTATTTTTACAGGGAAAACACGACTTATAAATCACTTTTTGGTTAACAACAGCTGGTACATTGTGGATTTGCCGGGTTATGGGTAAGCACACTTCATTTTTAGTTTGCAGATGAATGTCTGCTCAGTATCTTAGTGATTTGTTTCTTAAGGATCAAGGACCTCTTAATTCTGACATTGCTTATGGGTAGGACTAGAATCCCTCATCACATTGGACTTATGATTTGTTTGTCTTGTTTTAAGAGTTATGCATTTGATAAAGTTGTAAGTTGTACTGACCTAGTTGTCAATGTGTAGTAGTATTTCATGAATTTGTTTCTTTACAATCAATTTCTGTAGAGTTGTTATTGTATTTCATTTGCTTCTGTATATTCTTTCTGGAGATGATCTTTGAAGTTGTTGATTTTTTCTTCTTTTATTAAATATGAATCAGAAACAGAAATGGTATTGACAAGGAGATAAGCTTCAGAATAAATAAAATAGAATGCAGTGGATGTTATAGTCGATCCCAAAACTCTGATTTAGAATATGGTTGTATCTGAATTCATGGATAGGATTGAAAAAAAAGAAAAAATCAAACCCATAGTTACCCTCGTCTACCTATATTACATGTAATATATCAAGGATATTTAGTTTTCATGTATCCTAGAGTGCAACACTGACATTTCATCCATTTATAATATGCCTCCAACCCAAATCAAATAAAGCTTGAGTTAATATGAGAAACATTGATTATCAGTCCACTCACTTGCCAAATTCCAATTTTTTCTGATGGGAGAGAATGATGGATAATTAATCAGTTCAAACGTCTAGACTATTCTTGAATCTTGAACATGCTTAGATATTATTTTGTTTTTGCTTCTATATTGTAATTTTTTATTGTCATAATTAGACTTGCTCTGTTTTGTTGAGCTGCAAAAGCCCCATTAAGAGGTGTGAAACTATTTATTTCAGATAGTTCTTGGCTGTTGCATAAAATTCTTTTATTTCCTTCTTTTTCCTCTATTCCCTTGTATTGCAACTTGAGAGATCGCTAATTGAAGCATGCAGAATGCACTGCATCATCAAATTCTTTGATCAATATACCTCACAATCTGAGGTAAGTAGGCAAAAATATTTTCTTTCCATTTTGATGAACATGGTGGACAATTAATTTATAAAAACCACTACAGAAAATTGCACAATGAACCAACCATGATCTATTGTGGATGCACCTCATGCATCATAATGGATGCAGCTGCTTGAATGAATAGTAGCACAACCAAGTTTAAGATGTGAGAATTTAAAAGATTTCGGTTTTTTTAATAGTACTAGCAGAGAGTTAATGGGCACCATACTTCATTATTTATTTGATAACTATGAATTTAACCATGAGCTTCTTGCGCAATATTTTCATCTAATTTTGTGCCAACATCAATTTTACTGTCAATATGATTTGAAAACCTACAAAAATTAAACAAAGGACTTCGGACTCTTTAAATCTTGATGTGTTTGAATTCTTATGCTAGTCCTTGTTGTACCTTTTGATTGTGCAACCTTCTAGTTGCCTACAGGTTTGCAAACGCATCTCAATCTTCTCGAACCGACTGGTCGAGATTCACCAAAGGGTACTTCTTGAACCGGGAGACCTTGGTTGGTGTCTTGCTCCTCATTGATGCCAGTATTCCACCCCAGCAAGTAGATTTCGACTGTGCTAATTGGCTTGGACGTAACAATGTATGCCCATCCTACTGCCGCATCTTTTACTTTTGAATCATCAACATTTTCTTTTTGTGATAAAAGATAACCGTGAACTTGATTGTTCTCAGATCGGTTTGACTTTTGTGTTCACCAAGTGTGACAAAATCAAAGGAAAAGCAACCTCATGACAAGATCAAGAATTTTCAGGATCTTTTCAGTGAGTACTACCGGAAATCGCCGCCTCCATGGATCATGACAAGCAGTGTTACCGGCTTCGGTCGAGACGAGCTCCTCTGCCATATGTCTCAGCTGAGGAACTACTGGGACAATGATGAGTCGGTTTGATAGCTGAAAGCATTCATCGAAAAGGTTTCAACTTGTTCTAACTCCTATATTCCTATATGTTGGTTGACAATGCTAAATGTGATGGTGTCAACGTCCAAATTTTCCGCCTTGTTATCGGTGTCGTCATTCGGGTTAGTCAGACCATGTAAGTGCCTAACCTAAAGCATATTGCTATGTTGGGTTTGGAATGTTAGAATCACAAATTATGTGCACACATAGATCTTGACAAGATCTAGTGACTTTGAAGTTATAATGAGTGCTTTCACTGTGATCGTGATTATTTTGTGTCATAGATTCTGGGTGTCTGTCTTAAATTACCAATTTGTCCTGCAATTCGACCGTTAAAGCCACCTTAATTATACTACGTTAATGACAAATTATAAACCATAATTAAACTTCAAACTTGTTTAGGAACTTATAAAATTTAGGCATCTTTATTTTATAATTGCCCACTAAATTAATCAGCAAGAGGCAGAGAAACCGAAGTGTCTAAATCCTGTCGCCGGCGGTGGGGCAGAAGGTGATGCGGTACCCCTGCGTGCCGGAGGCGCAGGTGAAGGTGCTCGTGGCGTCGTCGTATGCGTAGCTGTACGCCGCCGGGCACGCCGATTTGAAGACCCGAGAGTAGCGGCTCGGCCTGCACGTCTCCGGCGATCCGTGGGCTCCCGTGCAGCAGTACTCCGAAGCCCCGAAGACCTCGCACGCGCTTCGGCACGCCACCGTGTGGCCCGCCGGCCCCGCCACCCGCAGCTCCGCCGGGCACCGCTTGTTCACGTCCGCCACGCACCCCGTGTACTGGCACCTGTTGCCGCCCCTTCGTCCTTCGGGGCGCACCCCGATGCCGACGTTGTAGCCGTCGACGAGGCTCACGTCGTAGAAGTCCTTGTCGCCGGTAGACGGCCCGGCGAGGGTGAACTCCGCCAGGGTGGCGGGCGGCGCACCGCCGACGGAGCAGAGGAGAGCGCCGCCGCAGTCGCCGGTGTCGCAGCGGCCTGGGGCGGTTCCAGTGGGGTCGAAGGAGCAGCCGGTGCGCGCCCAGAAGCGGCCGGACCAGCTCGGCGGGGCGGAGAAGGAAGCGGTGGCATTGGGGCGGAGCTCGAAGCCGCCGCCACCACCAAGGCCAAGGGCGGTGTTACCTGACAATGTAGCGGGCCAGACGGTATACCGGCACTTGTTGTGGAATGTGAAGGCAGTGGCGGCGATCGCCGGCGCCGGACCCCAGAATAAAACAACTGTAACGCCATAAAAAGGTCACTAATGCACAATTATGAAGCTTAATTAGTGGAAACGGAGAAGCGCTTACCGACGACGGCGACGAAGAAGAAAAGGCTCTCCATGGAAGCTTTCTGAGTGATCAGAGGAGAATTAAATCTGGAAATTGGTGAAGTATGATGGGAAATGAGGCTCATTTATAGTGGCAATCACAATAGTTAATTGCAAGCTAATTAATTAAGGTGACTCATGCAGAAGGAACGAGAATTAGATGAACAACTTGCCGAGGACCAAAAAGTTAAAATGAACGGCTGAGATTAAATCAAAAGTCGATCGTACGGTTATTAAGGAGATATTTATGTCATTTTTGTCCTAAATTTTGTAGTAGATGGTTAAAAAAAAAAAAAAAAAGGCTCTTCCAATTATTTTAATAAGAAAATGACCTTTAACTCCGACTTGCATTTAGTTCACCTTATTAAGGCACATTACTTGTGAAAAAAAGTAGAAATAAAATATTAGAATTTTTTTCAAAAGGCTTCATTAAGACTTTAATATTAAAAAAAGAGAGAAAATCTCATCTTGAATCATAAAATCATGTAATTATGTGAAGGAGTTAATTCCGTGAATACAAACTTTTTTAGTTAATAGAAAAGGCAAGAAGAATTAATTGGTTTGACAGTTATTAATTAATACAAATATTTTTAATTAGTAAACAAAGAGCAACGTCGTTGTAGTATAGTGGTGAGTATTCCCGCCTGTCACGCGGGTGACCCGGGTTCGATCCCCGGCAACGGCGATTATGACCTATTTTTTATGTGTCTTACTTGTTGTGTTATTAATTAATACAAATTATATTAATTTGGTCGTTGTACAGTTATTAATTAATGACTATTTTTTATGTGTTCTTGTGGTATTATTAGTACAACTGTTAATTAGTGCGACAACAAAGTCGTTGTAGTATAGTGGTGAGTATTCCCGCCTGTCACGCGGGTGACCGGGTTCGATCCCCGGCAACGGCGCTTATGACCTATTTTTTTATGTGTTCTTACTTTCTATGGTTTGACAGTTATTAATTAATACAAATTCTATTAATTAGTAGACAACGAGCAAAGTCATTGTAGCATAGTGGTGCGAATTTCCGCCTGTCACGCGGGTGACCGGGGCTCGATCCTCGGCAATGGCGTTTATGACCTATTTTTTTATGTGTTCTTTCTGTGTTAACTCTTCTTTTTCCCCTGTTTTCTTCCATTTGCTCTTTACGAAGTTTCAACAATTTAGTCATTACTAAAGTATAAATTTCAATTAGGTCACCAAGTTGCTAGGATTCAAGCTTCTCTTTATATTAACTTTTATTTATGGAACCTCAACACTAACAAACTAATTCACAACATAGATCATTCTCGCTCTCTCTCTATATATACATATCTGTTCTTTTTCTATCCATTTATTCTATCTATCTCTATCTATCGCGAGATCAAAAAGAATTCAAAAGAATCTTTTCACAATCTCTGCCTACGAACTAATTAAATTTATGAACCAACCAACTCAGTTCCAGCATTAGTTTCCCTTGGAATTGAGAGTTTGGAGAGGATGAAAACACAAGCAGAGGAGACGAAGACAGCTCCTGCAAAGCAAGCCAAGTCCATTCCACTCGCCATCTCCACCGCCTTCAACTTTTCCACCACTCCTGCCTGCAGAATCAGCAGGATCGAGTGCCCCAGCCTCGACTTCGCGTCCGATATCGACTGCATTCCCATGCTTTTGGCCAGCTTCTGAAATAGTTGGGACAAACAAAGAGTTTGTTGATCATACCGAGAATGCATGGCGAATTGGCAATGTAAAGGAAAATTAAACTCACCTTCAGATTGAAGGACCCAAACATGGATTCAGCAATCTGCTGTCTTCTCTTCTGCTTCTGCTTCATCTCGTCTGAGCTTACAAACATGACGTAGAGGCTGATTCCAAACGAGAGAAGAGCAGTTCCTACGAGGAACATGTCTGTGCAGTTTGCAGAAGAACATTTTCAGAATAATCTATTTAATTTTATACCACATTAAACATCAGGGAATTTGTGACGTTGAATGATAGATAGATATGTATGTACCTATTGATTCGACAAGTGATTGTATGATTCTTCCTTGATCCGTGCTCGAGGAAATTGTTTGGAAATATTGGTAAAAAGCTTCAAGAACAAAGAAGCAGCCCTGCAGTAAAGCACCATCAGCATCTTCAGGTATGTTTGATTCTTAGCTTGCGGTATAAAGATAATTACCTCGACGAAACACAAGATCGAGCCGATGATCGATCCTGCAACTGCGATCAGAGCGAAGGATCTGCAACCGGTGACGCTCTGCAGTTGATATGATGAAACCACTTGGATCAGCAAAGAACAGAAGATGGGAAATTTGGAAGAGAGGAGGATTACCTTCTCGATGAGCATCTCCGCGTGAGTTCTCCATTGTTTTGGATCCAATTTCGGAGGGTTGAGGAGTCGGAGGAGGATGTCGGCCACCTTCACGAGGCCTTCTTGAAGAAGAGGCTTCTGCTTGGCGTCCGGCAAGCCGACGGTGGTGCCCAAAGAGACTGCCATTCTCTTCCTCAACTGAACACTGCATGGCTTTGCCCCTCCACTCCATGGCAATTTAAGAGGGCAAGAGGAAGACGAGGCAGCAGCGGCCGACGAGGAAGAAGAAGCAGAGGAAGTAAGATGATCTGAGTGAAGAGCTCTAGTGGCTCTCAGAAGCCTACTTACTCCTGCCATTTCTTCTTCTCAGTAACCAATATTACACTTCTTGCTGCTCTTCTTCTTCTTCTTCTTCTTCTTCTTCGAGTATGTGGAAAGGCTGGATCTTAGTGGTGCAAACTAATTGTTGCTTTGTATTTATAGGCACGCGAAGGTTGAATTTAAGGGAAGATTCGAGGAATAATGCACCTGCTTCCTCGTTTTTTTTTTGTTTTTTGCAGAAACTTTACGGCAAAGAAAGACCATTTGATTTCCAACGTGGAGTAAAGCGCGGGGAAATGGAGGTCGCTCGTTAATTCGTCAAACCTCCGGAGGAAGGTGAGAAGCCTGTGCGGCCGTTGGCGTCGCCAGCGCCGACGATGTACGGACGGGAACGCTTGTGGTCAGTGATCGAAGCTACCAACTAACAAGTGAGAACGCCATTTTAATGGAAGGTTCCTTTTGAATTCAATCAAAACTTTAACGGTTAATATTGAACCGACTCGATCCTACGACTACAATTTTTTTATATATATATATATATATATTTCTTCACCACATGAATTTTAGTGGTTTTGGAAGATTTGGAGAGGTAGATTGTTCTTTGTATATGTCGGAAAAAGTTAAAAAGAATGCCATGAGCTTTAGATTTTTCAGTTTTTCTTCTGTTTTTTTCTTTTGTTTTAAAAGTATTCCTCATGAAAAAAACAAATTTCATGAGGAATATACCGACTTGGAGCCCTTTCCAAGCGAAATACAAATTCTACATGAACTTTCTTCTACGAAAAGTGTTCATATTTGATGGGTCTAACCTGACCGACAAAACTATGATCCCGATCCATGTAGTTTCAGCTGAGATGGTCGTGCCGATAATATTATCAATTATTCTTCTCCATAAAATAGGAAAATTCATCGATCGATAACATTCCCGATGATGAAATCTATGAACCATATGATGATCATGTCAATAGTTCGCCAAGGAAGCTAAGTACATCTCGAGCTCAAAGCTGATTTGAGCCTAAACACTTATACTAGGATCCTTAGACATTGATTCATGATTTTAAATATGCATCTTTTTTTTGGTTATTATTATTAAAGAGGAATTGGAATTCTTTTTCCTTTTTTTTCTTGATGAAAATAAAACAAATGCCAATATATAATTTTCATACCCATGCATAGAAAACTTGTCCACTGCAAATAGCTATTTCCGCATGACTCCAAGCAAATAAGATGTAGGCAATTGAGTTAGGAAGATATTCATGGAATATAATGGGAAGCTTCAAGGAAAGTTTGCAATTTATAGATTTTAACATGACCACAATTATTCTGAAATTTTGGTGTGCATAAAAATTCTCAAGACAAGCACACAAGATTTCAACCCAATAATTTTATTTTCTTGAATTAAAAAAAAAGCAAAATTTAAACAGACAACTCATTTCAGTCTATATTAAATAAACATATATAGTTGAAGGAGTCAGTTTCAATATAACATCAAGCATCCATTTCAAGTGTTGATGTCTGAGTATCAGTGTGGAATTGAGAAGGCATATGAAGAGTCTAGGTATCTAGCCTTAAGGCTGTTGATAAAGCATAGTTTTCTTTTCCCTACCAGTAATACAGTACACTGACATATCACATGGAAAACATGGGGACTATTGGATTTCATGATAATCAGTAGAAGCTGAAAGGCAATGTTCAGATTAAAGCATTAGATTATCTGTAAATCTCAACTACAAGAGTCAATACAAGGCATAAGCTATTTTATTTAGATATGATGTGTTCTTCTCATACATATGAAACAAGTATGGCATTCATAGATGGCAATTCTTTGGCATCCCCAGAGCTACAGCCTATACACCTTCCTCTTTGCTACACAAAAACAAATAGCTTAAAGTATTAGAATCCTGTGACAAGAGCTTTTAGTGGAAAACTAGGGCATGCTGCAGGAGCAAATACACCTCCAGACAATAAAAACAATTTGAGTTCGAGCCCCCATTTGAAAATTCCCAAGCTAGGCTCCATCCTAGCCCATTTTATTGAAAAAAGAAACCTTCTTTGAATATCAAATTGACTCACCAAATTGTGGATGAAACAATTTAATGGGCTGAAAATTTGAATCGAAAGAATGTTTTGCATCAAAATTATGCCACTGTTGACCTAGATTATACCAATACTTTCGATTTTTGGCACACCTTTGATACAAATGCTTTGTTGGGCAAATTTTCAGTCCATGGCTAGAGGAGGGTATTTTGGTACAATATTAAAATGGGATGGGAGGGGAGTGAATATGGCATTTTCAGACAGGAGGGCTTGAACTTGGCTTTTTCTGATCTAGGTATTTGCTGATGCCATCTGGAAAATATGATCATTCTACTTGCCAGGCATGGCTATGTATAGCAAGTATTAGAAGTTAATTTTGCATGACCTTTTGCTCAAAAGGAACTTTAGGACATCATGAATTATAATAGGTGGAGCATACAAGGATTTACCTTTTGAGCTATGGAGCCATTAAGATCTAAAGACTAGGTGAGAAAGGAAAATTGGATTATCCTCTTCAACAATGACAAAAAATTGAATGATTCTACTAAATGAGAGAGAGAAAATTGAACATTCATCTCAAATGTAGAAAATTTTCATAGGTGAAATATTGTCCTAAGCATTTTGAGGAGAATCATACCTTGTTTCGACAGCTTGTTCCTTTTCAGTCTTTGTATTTCATAGTTTCCTTCTCAAATCCAATAGTAGGGAACTGTTTTGCATATTCTTCCACGTCGTGGCGAAGCTTTTTAATTTCAGATTGAATATTAGCATCTGTCTCAATGGTGGCTAGAAAGTCCTTCAGCTTTGTTCCAGCTAATTCACATTAGAGAAAACGGGAAAAATGAAGACTTTGGTTAATTTTTCAACACAAATGATATCATGATAATCCTTGTATTAAAGAGCCAAAAGAAGAAAAGATAAATATAAACCTTTTGTTTCAGCCTTGATCTTCAATGCCAAATTCACAGCAGTGTCAAAGAAGTCAGCAACTTTAGCAAAGTCTTCTTCAACAAATCCTCTTGATGTGAGGGCTGGGGTTCCTGAATCAACAGAACAGGGCATGCAATAAAAATTTAATTTCTAATGTGTTGTCATAGCTTAGCTGATATGAAGAATATGTACCCATCCTGATGCCTCCAGGAACCATGGCAGAAACATCACCAGGTACAGTGTTTTTGTTAGCTGCAATGTGAACTAATTCAAGCACCTTTTCAACTCTAGACCCATCAATTCCCTGTACATGGATTGAACACCAAACTATTGACAAATCTTGATGTTGACCTACAAGAACACCAAACTATTCTAGTGCTCCAACTCCTAATTCTATAAAGACTACCACCATTAGCATTTTTTAGAAGAAATCTTAATGAACCATTACACAGAATACTAAAATGCTTCCAGTACTTTTGACATATTTGATCACAGTTTAAAATGTGCTGGGAACTGATACTAAATGGGCATTAGTTTTTCATGTTACCTTGTTCTTAAGATTCACCAATACTAAATGGTTCTCTGTCCCACCTGAAACAAGCTCATAGCCTCTCGCCACTAAAGTCTGCAATGCAAACAACTTTAAGCTTTAAGCTTGCTTAAACAATCACTTTTAACATTTAGAATTTACCTAACTTATGGCTCTAATCCAACCTGAAGACTTTGTGGTTTTATTTTTGGATACTATATTAATATTTGAATTTTGAAGACTTAAAAATCAGACTGGCTTTTTTGGTAGGTAATGTCATTTGAGAACTTTTACATGAATTAAACAAACAAAGCAAGAGCCAGTATAATTCTAATAGAACAAAAGGGGAAATATACATTATTCCAGAATTAGTTTGTAACTAATACATCTGGAACTCAAAAAATCTAGACTCGCTGAATTTTAAGTGAGCGCCTTTGTTCGCTCATATCATATTAAAAAAATATATATAACAGAACTTGCAGAATTCAACACTGAAGAAAAGGTAATAACAAACCATACAACATCTACATCAATATCAAAACCCATGTTAGTCTCAATTATTTGAGGCGGTCGATGTAATATTGAATTATACCTGAGCAAATCTTGCACAGTTGCTGAGTACTTGCTCTTGATAGGCTTTGAACTCAGGGGTGGTGGCCTAACAGGTATTCAATGAAAGAAGTTTCAGATAATATGCCATAAAAAATTGCAGTGCTAAAATTCATCAGCAAGTAAAACAACATATACAAATATTTATTTGTTTCCCTTCTTTCTTGGACGCTGCTATTGCATGCTCATTACTACACTACACAGTCAACCATTTGCAATAATGAGAACAGAAACAAAAAATTCAAGTGATAATGGCAATGGTTTGGCATGTAGATCTTATGAACCAGCATATGAAGCAGTATAGAACTTATTAAAGAAACTATGACTAAACATACATTCGTGTATCAACTAGTTTGGAGTTTTCTTGGCCTATAAGGGGCCACAACTAAATTCCCAATTTAGATAGCTATGTTCTTTCCCATCTTTACAAAGCCTGTTTGCATGGCGAGGAAGCAGGGAGAAAAGAAGCTAGCAGAATACAAATGGATTGACAAGGCATACCTGTTTGAGAGCAACAGCTAAACCAGAAATGGTGTGGTTGTGTGGGCCACCTTGGAGTCCAGGGAAGACTGCTTGATTGATCTTGTCTTCAAAATCATACAAAACCTAAAAAATTGGTAAATAGAACTCTTATTAACAGCATCCAGTGATAAGACATGCTCTAATGTTGTCTTCCCATTACAATCAGAGGTTAAGGAAGAGCTCCCTGATAATGATTTAAGTATTTTAATTAACCTCTTTCCCTTGTTTGTTGATCTCCTTCACTCCTTTCCTGAAGAATATCATGGCCCCTCGTGGTCCACGGAGTGACTTATGAGTTGTAGTTGTGACGATATCTGCATACTCGAATGGAGATGGAATGACACCACCAGCAACAAGTCCACTTATATGAGCCATATCAGCTAGAAGGACAGCCTTGTGTTTGTCACATACCTGTTTTACACCAGAATATCAAATTTTAAGAAAGAATCAGTCAATCACTATACAAGTCATGATTGAAAATCAAATTATAAAGGGACAAGAATAGCTGGCCTAACAGCATGGAAACGAAGTCTACCTTCCTAATACGAGCATAGTCATAGAGGCGAGAATAGGCACTAGCACCAGCCACTATTAATTTTGGCCTGAAGAGTGTAGCACTTTTCTCCAGCTGTGTAGAAAAACAAGGTCAGCTTAAGCATGATAGCGAGTTTATCATGCCAACACAAATCAATAAAAGAAACCATCCCTAGGATGATCACAGATTAAAACAGTGTAGCACTTTTCTCCAGCTGTGAAGAAAAACAAGGTCAGCTTAAGCATGATAGCGAGTTTATCATGCAAACACAAATCAATAAAAGAAACCATCCCTAGGATGATCACAGATTAAAACAGTGTTATTTATGTTGCAAAGTGAAGTTTTTTTGTCATGGAAGTATGGGTATGTAATCCAGAATATGATGTAATGTTTTAGTTCTTAATTTATATATATGGAATGCATGGAAGGTATATGATTTTTTGGTCTGAAAAAAGTTGTATCATTTGATGCATATTTTGAAGAAAAATGGGAGCATAGCAACAAAGACATTCATATTCTTAAAAAAAAAAAAAAAAAAATGCCACCTGATCGTAATCAATATATCCAGTACTCTCATTGAGCCTGTAAGGCATTGTTTCAAAGAATATGGACACTGCAGAGATCTTCTTGGTATCAGTCTGCAAAAGTTTGATCAAACATAGAATCATGAGATATCGATCTAAACACTAGCATCAAGTAAACAAACAAGAAACTGAACTTCACATGCAATACAAGAAAATCGTTTTTAATTTGCTTAAGCATTTAAGTCAGATCATTTCCAGTATAGTTACTAGCGTGAAAGTCTATGATCTACTTTGACTCAGACCTTCTGGGTTTAATGTCGGGATTTTTGAAAGATCTACATAACAAATCTCTGTGTGGATCTATTGCAGGTCTAGTCATGTGGAGAAATACATTAAGTTTCTTAAACATTTAGCTAGATAAAGATTACCATGGTATGAACTGGGTTCCTGCCATAGATCATTATCAAAAGCTAATTTTGTTAATCATGAAAAATCTGCTAATAAATAATTTTCATCCCAGTGACAGGTTTTGCGATATTCTGAAAAAAAAAAAGCATATCACATTAAATAAGATGATTCACTGATAGTAGTATTAACTTCTGGCATTTTTTTATCATGCTGACCTGGTAGCCATGAGAAAGATGTCCACCATGAGGTAGATCAAGAGCCATTATTCTTTCATGCGGTTTTAAGAGTGCAGTATATACTTGAAAATTAGAAGGTGATCCTGATAGAGACTGCACATTCACTGCAGGATGTATTGACACAATTTAAAACCAAAACAAGTAGGGATGGACATAAACTATCAGAACAATAAGTTTTCACCAATGGCTTAATATGCATAACCCAATCTTTTTATCATAATCAAAGTAATGAAGTTAGATGATTCTAGACAGATTGTAAATCTCCAGTGCTACAGATTAACTATAATTAATGCCCGCACTATGCATGGGATGAAACTATTAGAATAGCATGAACATAATCAGTATTCGCATTATAGTTACTCTATATATTTCACAAGAATTGTATCTGAATTGAAGAGATAATCAATATTTAATTACTTAACATATGTTCCACTAATGCAGCCCTTATACTGCTCAGAATTTGCTTACACTACCACTTTCCATTTTGGAATTGTAGATTGTTTTCCATTCATAAATTATAACAGCAATTCCTTCTAATTAGTAACACCAAATTCAATTATTTCCATCCTTATAACACATTTTAAATTACAAGATAATATCTAATCGCTTAAAGGTGATAAAAGGCTAAAAAAATGAAAATCTATATCCTTTAAATTGAAAGATACAAAGAAATCTTGCACTTAGATGCACAAGGAGAAAGTTAGGATAATGATGAAAATGAAATAACAATAATCACAACTCAGCTTCTAGCCAGGAAGAGACTGTTCAGTGTATGATTATAAAAATGAAATTATGGTAATCAGACCTCACTTTCTAGCAATAGTTTTGCAATAGAAAAAGGAGATTGTTCCTCAGGTAAAGCTAGGAACCAACTTTAGAGAAGTTAAATTAACTTCAAACATCAACTAAATTGTAACAATATCAGCTTTCTATTTCCATATTTCAATTTATTCTTTACTATCCTTGACTTTCATGGAAGAAACAAAGTTTAAATAATTATGATTTTACTAAAAATATACAAAATACAGAATCAGGACAACAATCAAGCATGCATATCTATGAAACTGAAAGGGGGTAGTTTGTGCAATAAGAAGATATAGGACCTGCATAAAGAAATGCAAAGCCAAAAACTCCGATCAATTAGGAAATAGGAATTGTCCCATAATTAATTACAATACAACCTTATTTGTCACATATGATTAAAATCTAGTAAATTACCAGATTTTTCACAACCATACAAAAAGCTAAATGTTGAATAAAAATTTCCCACAGAAAATAAAGTTGTCGATTGTACAGACTTACCTCCCCATTTTTCAGGATCTAGATGGAATGCTTCTAGCGCACGTTTCTGACACAATGTTTCCGCCATGTCAATATATCTGACGCAAGACAGAAGCAATTATTAGTCTCATCAGTATTCACCAAATCTTAGAGATAGAAGATGAGGGTACAAAATTTGGCTTTCTAAATCCTTCACACATGCACACAAGAGAATGAATCAATTCTCACTCATTGCCGCCATAGTATCTTGCACCAGGATAACCCTCACTGTATTTGTTGGTCATGATAGATCCTACTGCTTGCATCACCGATACCGAAGTGAAATTCTCCGAAGGAATGAGCTCGAGTCCCTTCCATCACAGTCACAACAGAGTGAGAAGTCGAAATCCACTAAATCTAGGAATACTCACTACAAAATCCAGCACCTCGTTCTACCTTCCATTGTCGCGCCTTCTCGAGCTCGATGATATCCGCAATCTCCGGATCGACGACCGCCAACGGAGCGTTCAGCTGTTTCGGCCACTGCAATCCGTAGATACGCATCGGAGAAAAATGAAAATGGAATTCTCGAAACCTAGTGAGATTTGGAACCCAAAAAACGCAAAATTTCGAATTTCGCGACTAAATTCCATCAAAACATACGCACCGTGACGCGAGATTTTTCCTTCTCGTAGACGGCCTCGCTCGGTAGGGAAGACTAAAACCGAAAGAACGAACAAAACCAAGGGGTTACAGATCAAAAATATAAAAAGGGGGAGATTTTGAGAGTAAAAAACGGATCTTTAAACGTATGAAAAAAGGGCGGAGAAAGGACCATGTAGCACAGAGAGTTCCACAGGAAAGGCTGCGATTTTGAGGAGGAGGAAGAGAGTCTACGGAGCGCCGACGCCATTGCCATCTTGCTCGCTCGAGCTCTCGGTCTCAGAAATGGAGAAGCGAGTGGGTTTGCGTTAGTTTGAGCGGCGAAGAAAAAGGAGCCAAAGATAAATAACTATAATGAAAAATACACGAAAATTCATAACAATAAAAAATAAATAAATAAGTTTATTTCATAATTAAATGTGTGAATTAACTGCCAAATGTTGAAATGTATTTTAAAAAGCAACATAAATATTTATTTTTTTAGAAAACTAAAATTTGTTTTTTTTTTAAAAAAAATCTGGATCTATTTTATAAATTTTATTATATTGAGAAAAAAAATTTCTTCTGAGTGTTTGATCCAAAGGGAGGCTGCTCCACTCGTGCCCTATCTTGTCCATGGCCACAAACAATTTCAGCAATGGATCAAGTAACTAACAAGCTATCCTTGTGCAAGGCATGGATAAGAAAACTTTGAGAGCCTATTCTCGATAAAAATAAAATTCTATCAATAATTTGTCGATCGATGATGTGTCCATGTTTCGAATTAATTGAATATTCTAATCAAAGAAGTGAATTATGTATTCTAATTAATTAAGGTAATTAAAATTGTGACACTATGGATGGCATGGATAAAGAGATGATTTGTCCCCGGAGCAATAGTTCCCTGATAAAATTCTACGACTTATTTGCAAAAATTTTCTTCCAAATAGGGAACTCAAGCATAAAATTCTAACAGATTTCTTACATGGTTTTACGTAGTAGATGTTAGTTTTGAAATTTTAAATTCATTGGAAACCATAAAATACACTGTGCGTTTAGCAATTAATCCATCGTTAATTGATTTAGAAGTTGAAGTGAATCCCTTCACAAAAGACTAATTTTTACAACCGAGCAAAATAATGGCCATTCTTTCTATGAAATCATGCATAATTGAGACATGTAGTAGGCGTTTATGACATATAATAAGCACTTAAATAATGAGAGGGACGTACTTTTCAGAAATTTGATGATATCGCAATTGGCAAACATTATTTGAAACTAGGCAATCCAATTCCTATCATGACAACTACACAAGTTTCTCCTTCTAATTGTTTAACATGGATGCCTACAATCATAGGCTTTTCTTATGCATTACAGGAATTTCAGGTAAGGCATTCAGATCATGGCTTGGAGTCGAATCGAAGAGAGATTTGTGTGCATATATGCAAGCTCATTGGTATGCTTAATCAACCACTCCAATCTGAGAACTGAAACAGATACCAAATTTGGAAAACAACAGCCTCAGTTCAAGGCACAGGCAGAGATGGCTGACTGTAACCCGTCTTGCCTGGTTTAATTTCGACAAGCTGAAAAGATTCAGCTTGGACGGTTTGCTGCATCTAGCTGGGTTGAAACTTCTTTGAAAATGCGACAAGAACTTTCTTTTACAGCACTGCCAATTCAGCCATCCATGCTAGGATTCAGCTCTAGACAACCAGTAGAGACCACAGCAAGAACACAGGTGTCACATAATGCAGTAGAGAGGTCCATCCAGGAGATTTGAAGCTTATCAGTTTTCATAGCAGCTTCATCTGGTAGCGGTACTTGGGATTCAGCAACTTGTAGGGACCTTTGCGTATTGCATTTTAAATGGCAAACTGAAAGGTTGTGCCGCATTAGACTTGAGAGGTCAATGGTTGATCCCAATAGATTGGCCATTTCAGCATGGAACCTTGAAATTGAATAGCTCCCTACAAGAGTGCAGATTTTCCTCCTTATCCATGAAGTTTCCAAACTACAGAAATTAGGGACACATCACATATATCATTCACTTATCCCTGTAACAAGAGAAACAACAAAAATAAGATTTATATTTAACAAACTTGAAATTTCTTGTAATGAGAAGGCTGATCATTCCATTGTAACAAATTATAATCATTTTAGAGAAATTAAATTTGTATATTATGTCATAAACTAAGCAAAAGAAGTCACCTTAGCTGGCCAGAAAGTTGGCAGAAAATTATGCTCTTCAGTTTATTGGCCTTTTCTCCTTGCTATTACAGGAAGACCACTGCTCCAATAACTATGAAATGAATGAGAGGCCATTTGAGGCTAAGCACATAATAAATATATATTTTTGCATTCATTTGTCTACTCAAGGCTCAGATATCACAGTTTATATACTAATAGCAGGGAATAACCTCATAATGCAGCATACATGCTGAGAACTATCATAGGAGTTTTAACGGGAAGCGGCAAAATATATTCCTTCAACGCAAGATGATACTTTTTCCAGGATGGTATGTTGAAGAACTTAAGTTTGAAGATATTCATATGAATGACATGTTACCTCTTAGTATATAATCAAATATCATGCTCAGATGATCATATCCACGGTGTCCAACCTTCATACATGTTACACAAGTTGTCAATGTTTGTTGCTTGCTTAATAAGGTAATCTACTTGCTCTGAAACTTCTGAAGACCTGCAAAACAATTCAAGATTCATTAGAAAGCAGGTTATTAAATCTTTAAGAAGACGATCATGAAAAGCATATACCTGTCATCAAGACTCTTTCCATCTATTTTTAATTCAACTTGCTTCAAGACTGTCAGAGCATAAGCGTTCTTACCTAAAAGCAGAAAGTCAAGCACAATATAATGTAGTGAACCATGGCATTCTCTGGCCAATCATCCTATACAAAAAAGGATGGAAGAACAGAACATGCCAAGAAAGAAAGGTGAATAACGAAATGAACAACCAAAAAATGTCAAATGCCAACTACTCATAAAAATATATTCCCCAGAACATGATTTGGGTATAGGGTATTGATTTAACGTAATCACATTTCTTGTGAAAGTACAAGTGTTTAACTGAGGCTGTCAAATCAAATTTGCATAAAGTTGTTCTCCACAAAATATTAAATGGAGTTCAGTAACACAATTTCCAATACATGCAGTCAATTTGTAGTGGTCAGGTTACATTTCATAGTTTTGAATCCATCCTATTCTGTCAAAGAGAAGCAGGTTATTCATGAAATCCAAGTAGCCTTTGTAAATTTGGTCGGTGAACTAGCAGATTTATTCACTAAACATCCCAATTTTGAGTGAATAACATTTATGACAAACTTGTAATAAAAAATACAGATTTTAAGCTTGAAGTGAAAAAGTTAAGAGCAAATGCACATTTGTAGATGGATAAGAGAAAATGGCAAAATGTCACGTGGCAGAACTAATTTTAATATTACAATGAACTAAAGACAACTAAAACACATTCATATGGTCACGAATTTTACCCCTTGTTTTCTGGTTTGCAACACCAGGGAATGAAGAATCAACAAGAATTTCACCACGTCCGTCGACTAGCTTGGAGTTATCTTCATTATCACCCATCAACTCTTTCACTACTTCAGATTTTCCCTTCCCTATCTCAGATGAAATTCCCAAGTTGTCAAGTACCGTCTTAGTAGATAAAGACAGGGTTTGTATGCTTTCATCTAGGTCTGATGGTGCTATTGAAGACAAACCAATGGCAACATCTTGTGATATATACTTAGACTCTTGATTCTCAGAATCAACAGATATGGTTTCAAATCCCTCAGTAATTTTATCAGAAATACTAATGCTGGTGTCCTCTCCAGTAGTATTGCTATGAAAGCACTGTTCCACATGGTCTGACTTCTCAAAGGTGCTACTTCCACTTAAGATGATACTGGAGCTTTGGCTACTGGTGTATGTGTGATCTGGGGCAGATATCCATCCTTCATCATGGAGGAATCCGCCATTTGTAACTAAGTTCTCAACAATTTCTCCACTGCTCTCAAGAAACCCTCCACTCTCATTTAATAAAATCACATTATTCGAGGGTTCAGAACCAGATATAGAAAGATTTTGAGATCTTGAGATTTGACTTTCTCCAAGACCTTCAAGAGCCTACAAACAAAATAATTCACAAGAGTAATGTTTGTGCACAAGAGTATCTATATTATCAATGATCTAGTTGGTTGTTTTAGATAATTATTCTAAGAAATTGGTATAGGCCCAGTAGTACATCTATGTTTATGCAAATGTATGTCCATTGGTCTTCTCAATATTGCAATAAAAACCACAATTACCATGATTGAGCAGAACGATTTGCTCATTCAAACTTTAGAGATCTATATCAAGCTAAATGATCAAGTAAAAGCAGAAATCCTTGTATTTGTAAATGAAATCTGGATGACTTCAAAATCAAAAGGAAAGAACAACTAAAGTTGGCCAACAACATTCTTAAGTGCAAGAAGTTATAACTTGAGAATTACTTTATGAAGATTTCCTGCATGGAGATTGGAAACACGTGCAAGTTTGGTCAGTGTGGAATGAAGCTCCTTTACATGGTTGGTTAATGAAAGAACCAAAGGAGCCAAAGATTGATAAGCTTCACGAAGTCTGAAAATATAAGTTTGGTACAGTGATTGCCCACGAACAAGAGATATCTCTTTATTATTTTCCTTATCTTTCAATGATGTATCAGCCACAGCAGCCAAATCAGCTGAAAGTGAAGCTTCGAGAGGAAAAATGATTGAGTGTGCCTGAAAAAAAAAAAGATATATGACACTGGCTTCATAGTTTCATACCGAGTAGATAACCCTAAAAAACTCTTAACGGAGACAATATGAGAAATATATCATTTCATAAATAACATTGATTTTCAGATACATCAATCAGAAGAGAAAAACCTTAGAAAGATCTGCCATAAGAGCACCATGTGCTGTAGCTGCCTCCTTCCCCAAGATATAAACATCTTCCAAACCTTCCGTTATAGCCAAGACCTGTAACATAATTACTACAGAATGTGAAAAATAACCAGAAGAATATGGTGCATATGGATCATAACAATTTAAAATGTATTTCCAGTACATACAAACTTTTCTTTATTTTAAGATTATGAAAAATTATTGACTCCCTAACACTCATCCAAGGCTCTATATGTAATTACATTTATCTGATATAATATATATAGGCAGAAAGGGAATATGTAGATTAATGATTTTTTTTTATTTGGTGTCAGGCGATTCCTCTGCAATGCCACCACCAAAAGCCTCTCTTCCATCAGCAGTATTGGCAGCATTCTCTCTTGCATCACCACCATGAATAGACAGTTGGACTTACTCTCCACTTCTGCTCATGTTCTTGAACCTTATGATTCCTCCCTCCTGAATATGTACTCACAACTGCATTGTATGCCGTCTTCTTTTTTATAACATATCTTATTCCACTTTGTCATCATAGTAATCTGATTTCATTTATTCCTTGAGTTTGGATTCAATTTTCTCTCAGTACTATCTCATATGTTATATTAATCAGGGGTTACAGATAGGCAATGAAAGATGAAATGGAAGTATTTCACCCTAATGAAAAGTAAGAACTAATCATTCTTCCTTCAAATTTAAGTTCACTATTGGAATATCTCTTATTGAATTAGGGACGAGCTTACAACTCAAAATTATACTATCAGATGTTGCTGATTACATGGACACATTTATTTTGTGATTAAGATTTGCTTTAATTATTTTTTTCCTCACCTTGACCATTATTTCAATGGCTATTATATCAACTAGATATCAAGAAAGTTTTTCCTAACGGTAATCATGATGAGGTGTTTATGGAACAACCTCCTTGGTCAGTCAAAGGAGCATGGCTTTACATGTAAACTGACAAAAGTCTGGATTAAAACAATCACCATACCATGGATAGTAAGTTCAACTCTACTTTTATCCATTTTGGTACGATAAGAAATGAATCACCATAGCACCATAGCATGTATAGTAAGTTCAACTCTACTTTTATCCATTTTGGTATGATAAGAAGTGAATAACCTCACACTGTAGCATGGATAGTAAGTTCAATTCTAGTTTTATCCAGTATGATAAAGAGTGTCTTTTGTAATGGCAACGGGTTTTATAAACTCTTTAAAATTCCATTTCAAAATTTTAGATGTTTAAAATTTAATTATTTTTAAAAGTTATTTAAAAAGATTCTTAGAGATTTTTGGCATAAGAAGGTTGTAATGAACATGAACAAGCTCAATACTTGGATTGGTAAGAGCTCTTTTATATTTCTTTGATATTTAAAAATAAAGTAAATAAAAACTCTAGTGAGCTCAGCTTATTAGCATTCATGAAAAAAGCTCGTCAATAATTATGGATGAACTTAATTATTAATTTGCATAAAGTTTGATATAAGCTTATTTTTCAAAATTTTATATTCAAGTATACAAATGTGATGAATATCTTATAAATTTTATGTTTTTATATTATTTATAATATAAAATGGTAATCTGGTGTATGAAGCTCCCGTCAATGTGGGGTCCCGGGGAAGGATCTATTATACGCAACCTTATCCTATATTATAAGAGATTGTTTCCGCAACTTAAACCCATGACCACCAAGTCACACAACAACTTTATCATTGTGGAAAAGCTCTTCTTCATATTATTTATAATATATTTTACAAAAATGAGAAAATAGTATGCTTTATTTATTAAATCAATATTTTAACTAAACTATAAATATAGTTAAGTTAGTAAAAAGCTTAAGCTGACTAAGATTTTTAATAAACAAGTTTAAAGAAACTCAATTAGATAAATAAGGCAGTCAAATTAAACTGGATTGTGTTTTTACAAAGAACATGTTGTATATGAGTGTATAAAAAGGGTAATAATCCCATATATTATAATCTTTCAATTAATTATATTTTTTCTCTTCGTTGAGTTGAGTTGTACTTGGTGTTCTATTAGTATTGAACTACTTAATTTATCATATTACCTCTCAGTGTAAGAAGCATAATTTTCTCATTATTTATAAAGATATTATTATCATCACTGGAGATGAAATTGTTGCTATAGGGTTGATTCAAAGTATTTTCTAGGCATTAAGGTAGCTCAGTCAAGCAAAAACATCTACATCTCCATGTTCTTGATGTGCTTAAAGAAGTTGACATGGTAGGTTCTAGGTCATTGATACTCAAATATCAAACTAATACGAGGTCAAGGGAGTGAATCACCTAATCTAGAGAAATATCACAAATTGTAGCTCAGTAAGTTGATTATCTAACAATCACTAGACCTTACATCTCATTATTGTAAGTGTGGTTGGCTAATTTCTTCGGTTTACATATCAAGGTTATTAGTCTAAAAGCTCTTCAATATCAAAAGACTCCCTCAAGCAAGGATGTCCTATATGGCTATATCATAATTGAGGCCACCTTCAAATTATATAGAAAATCACCATGCTCCGACAAGATACATGAGTCATACCATGTTATTATATTCTTCTTGTAGAGAAAATCATATGTTGGAAAACGGAAGGCAAATTGTTATGGTGAAATCAAGTGCAGAGAAGTAATAAAAAAATGATGCCTACTGTTGTGAGCTTTTTTTTTTTTTTTTTGACTCAAACGGCTAATGATTAACTCAGATTTGGATATAGCTGTAAGAAGTTGGGAAACAATGATCATTTTTTAAAAAACTGGCCATAAGAGGGGGAGAGTTGATGACCCACTTGTAAAAATATAAGGCACGTGGGCGCAAAAGACTTGAATTGTTACCTGCACAAGCTATGGGAATGTTGCACCATCAAGACAAAATAAGGTTTTGAAAGAACATTAGTGCTCCAAAACAAGATCATCGTTTTGTTGAAAGAATTTGAGGTGATTGTTATTGGAAGAATATAATCAAAGAAATCTCTTGGAACTGACTCATATTAAGTCATAGAATCTGTCAGTGCCAACTAAAGACATGTTGGAGGCACATGTGTGGATGTCAAGCAAAGAAGCATGGTTCTAGATTGGCTTGCACAGCAAGATGCAGATGCCACAGGCACCATCTAGACTGGCTCAGCAGCAAAATGTGGATGTGAAAAGCATGATTTTGGTTAGTTCGCACAACAATATATGTACATGGATGTGAGGGGCTCACACAACTAACTTGTGGGCAATGGTGATGCAAAGGTACAGAAGGCCTAGGCAGTGAGTACAAGATGGAGGATAAGGTGGGTTTGATAACATGGAGGCAAGTGGGAGGGCATCAACATTGGGAATAGTAACAGCAAGCGAAAGGGTTAGTGGCTGCAATACCTTATGGAAGAAGATAATTGGAATTGATCCTATTGAATAGAACTCCCCTTAGTAATAAGACCAATCTAACATAGGAAATAGTTTATTTGACTAAAAAACTTAACACAACAAGTTTTCTAGAAGGATTGTCTTCAACAGACTTGCTCATGTCTTTGAACTTATTTCACTAATATCAGTTAAACCTAGAAAGTAAGAAAATAGAAGAAATTACCAACTCAGTATAATCAAACAAGGGCAAAAATCAAAAGGGTGCCCATCATTTGACAAATCGTCAGATGGGTGTCCCTTTCCCAATTAAAGTCAAATGAACGCCCCAATTAAAGTAAACTACCCGAAATACCCCTAGACCTGATTTTAAAATTTATGTTGTAACATTACAACATGTAGCAGTTAGTTGCTAGCTGCTACAACAATATTATTATCTTATGTTGATTTTGCTTAATTGAAGGTAACAACCTAATTAAAATAACATTTTAAATTACAAAACAAACGAAGGGTACTCCATAACACCCACTTTAGGTAAAATGAACATTATCTAAATACCACTGTGTAAACGCTAGTAGTAGCTACTACAACATGTAGCAGCTGATTGCTAGCTTCTACAACAGTGTCATTATTTTATGTTGATTTTGCTTATTTGAGAATGATAACATAGTTAAAACAACATTTCAATGAACAAAACAAACTAAGAGGACTCCATGACACCCACTACATTTTAAATGAACATTATCTAAACATAATCGACTGTGTAGAAGCTAGCAGGTAGTTGCTACAACATGTAGCAGCTGGTTGCTAATTTCTACAACAATGTCATTATCTTATATTGATTTGCTTATTGAAGAGTAATAACCTGATTAAAACAACATTTCAATGAGCAAAACAAACTAAGAGGACTCCATGACACCCACTACTACATTTCAAATGAATATTATCTGATCATGATCGATTGTGTAGAAACTAATAGATAGTTGTTATAACGTGTAGTAGCTAGTGTCAATTTCTACAACAGTATCATTATCTTATGTTGATTTTACTTATTAGAGTGTGATAACATAGTTAAAATAATATTTCAATGAGTAAAACAAACTAAGAGAACTCCATGACACCCACTATATTGCAAATAAATATTATCTGATTACAATCGGCTGTGTAGAAGCTAGCAAGTAGCTGCTACAATGTGGCAACTACCTACTACAACCTAAACCTTAAAATTCGGTCCAGGGATATTTCGGAAAGTTTACTTTAAATGGAGCATCCATTTGATGTTAATTGAAAAAGGGACACCCATCTAACGATTTGTTAAATAATGGGTGCCCTTTTGATTTTTGCCCATCAAAAAACACATTTCATTCAGCGAGACAAAATTTACTCTGGTTGTTGCTCTCAGATCTCATACCTCCTCCAACATGGAACCACATTCAGATGTCAAAGCAGTATGGCTTCTGGAAATATGGATAAAGGAAGATAAAGCTGCATTTGCCCCAATTGTGTGCTCAATCATAACAGCAACGATCTTATGCAGGTCATCTATTAATATGAAAGAGTATTTCAGAATTTCTTTGAAATCAGTGCGAGACCAATATCACAGTTCAACTTCCACAGTAAATCTTCACGCACCTGAAGCAGAATTTGCCTTTACAGAGGTAATGCGGAGCTCACTGGTTGCAGCAAACAAGACATTAGCAGAAGCTTCCATGTTACTTTCAGCCATCTTCCATTCTTGTTCGGCACCTGATTGCAAAATAAAAACCAAATGCTTACACCATGAGCTCTATAATTTGTATATTAGGCAAAGGACAATGATTTGCAAACTCACAGTTAAAAGAATGGTAAGAAACATCTAATCTGGTCAGCGTATTCAAGTAAGCTTGCTGCCAAGTTCTTCCATCTGCAGTTGTTCGCCCAGAAGTTTTTTCGCCAGGTATCCAGAAAAGTCCATCTCTCGATGCTTCAAACTCCATCACAGAATTGCAGATCTTTATGATATCACTTGCCTGTTCTTGAACCGCCCAAAGCAATTGTCTTCTGCGTATTAGATGATCATGGAACTCTGCAGGAATTCCTGAAGTCTTGGATGTAGAGCCAGTTCCAATAGCCGTTGAACCAGCACAAGCCCATGCCATGGCTCTCTCCAGCTGCCCTTCAGCAGATGCTGATGTCCTTTCACAAGCTTGTAAGCATTCTAGTGATCGTGCTACCAAGGACATAGAAGACTGTAGCTTTTCCAATAATTTTGGCCGGCTAATATCTAAAATTAATGGATACAATTTATCAGCACCAAGAAACTTTTCTGAAGAAATCTTAGTTTTCAGTAGATATGGTGATGCCAAATCATGAAGCCATTCCATTTGTGCAATTTCAAGAACAGTCTCTGCAAGGGCCTCAGTTAGCTCATTCTCCTGTCTTGTCATGAGAGAAACTGCTGACTGGGCAGCCCTAGCAGTCTCATGCGCATTGCAGTATTGCTCAAGCATGAGGCTAATTTTCCTTACAGATCCTGAATCTTTCTTTGCTTGATCAGACATAAATTCTCTTCTTGCTTCCACCATGTGCTGCAAATGTTCAGTTTGTTTAGTTAATTCTGTAACAAAAGCAGGTGCAACTCTTCCAATTAAATAACGATAAATCCGATCTTGCAAATGAATCTCTAGCTTCTTTTTCAAAGATTTATAAAGTTGATCAAAACCAACATTACTGTCGAGAGAAGATGAAATCTCATGAAAGCACATGTCCAGAATCGAGTCCATAATACTAATTTTCCAAATAAAAAAAGCATGATCCCTCAACAAGAATGTAAAATCCCACACCGATTCAGATATTGCCGAGCCAGATATCACAGAATCAGCTAGGTTGTAGGTGGAGCCATCTGAATTTACAGGAATAGCACCATGTGAAACCAGATCAAGATCGACTGATTCAAGCTCAGCAAAGGGCTTTTCAAGTGAAGCCAAAAGAGCTTTGCTTCTTCTAGCATGCAGATAACCTTCCTCTTCAGTGTTCATCAAAGATGTAAAATACTGCTGGGAAGAACTCAAAGAATTTATAATATTGACTTCCAGCTTCTTAAGAGAGGAACTCCGTGTATCTTTCTGGTTCCAACTTTGATGAAGTTGGTCTAACTGTGATCTACAAGCTTCTTCTTGAGAGGCTATCTCTTCAGCTTCTTCCCAGGACAAATTATCACGTCCACTTAGAGCTGCCTCTCCAAGAGCTAACTGCTGCTCTGTAATCAGTCCAACCTTCATAAAATAACTCTTTTCTAGCTCCAACAAGGATGCCCTCTCCAGTTCAACCTCGAGAAGCTTCTCTAGTGATGTATCAATGGAACCACGGATCTGAGAAAGTAATCCAAAAGCTTCCATTGTTTCTGAATTGTAAGTGACAGCAGATCTAATAATCTCTGGAAGAAGAGTTCCGGTAATTTGCTCGAGCAACTGATTACTTGATTGCAGACAAGCCTGATAAATAGAAGCCCAGTTTTGCGAAAATGCTACAGTTGTATTTTCCGCTGTAGTATCAGTAAATGGTAAAACAATTCGAATGAGTTCTTGAACTTCACTAACAAAGCCTGCTACCAGTACACTTTTCTCAATCTGCTCCTCGAATCTGATAAAAGCAGTTCCAGTGTCAGCTTGTGAACCAACTGCAGTTCTCCTTTCGGCGAATTTATCAGAAAAATAGGTCATATTTGTTTTGATATCCTTATATAAATCAATCACAGCCATACATAGAACAGAAAATGCCTTCATTTTCTTCTCATCAAGATCCTCCTGAGATTTAGCAACTTTTGATCCATCATATTTGCTTTGGCCTGGAAGAGTTTTGAACTTGTCATCTTCATTCCTTCGGAAACTGACAGCCTGCATAAACTTTGTGAAGAACGACAGAAGGCGCTCCTTTGATTTTGCTGCAGTATCTGCCCCAATTGATTCCATGAGCACTGAACGCTCAGCAGCATTTTTTTCTATCTCTATAGCACATATTTCCGCTTTATGAAGGAGTTCTTGATGCTGCTGTTTAACAGAATCAAAGCCTTCTCCTTTGCTCTTGGCAATAAGCTCAGCCGCATGATTATTAGAAAGTAAAAGGGCTTCAGATGACAGGCTGCTTACTGACAACTGCAGCACTTGTGCCCAACCATGCACTGGGCTGCTTGCAATGTAGCTAAGAGGGAGAACTTTATTCAGTACCAATGCATACTCGTTTAGTGCTTCAATTGCACAAGAAAGTCCACTGTCTAACTCATGGATTAGATGGGAAACTTCCTTATCCAAATCAAGACATTGTGCTTGTGTCGGCTCTGGAACAATTGTTAGTGGAACTCCAGAGATGACAACAGCAGAAACAAGAGAAAATGCCTCTTCTGTGCCACGTACCATTAGTAGACTGTTTGCATCTGGAATCGTGCCACTTCGTAGAGCATCAAGCACCCCTCCATGCTGATCAATCCAGAGAGATGCCTCTTGGGCTTTCTCAGCAGCCATAGCTTTTGCTTGAGCAAATTCATGGGCCTGGACTTCAAAAGTTGTCCTGGATGTTTCACATATAGAAGTGGCTTCAGTGACCACTAACTTTGCAGATGCCTCATGCTGCATGAGACTCGTTCTCTCTTTGTCAGCATGATAAAAGATGGTAGATATTACTTCATATTGATTTAACGAATCCAAGAATGCCTGAGTATATTTGACATGAATTCTGAGATGTGTTAGCAAATCACACATAATGTGCATACATAACATAAGAGCAATTAACATCATACCTTCAGAGCTGATTCAACAAATGGTAATGTAGCCACCAGATGATCATGATGCTCCTAAAATATTCAGAAAAACATTTAAGATCATTTTCACTATGTCTTCAGTTGGAAGGAACAAAGTTAAATGGTAGACTTAATACAAAGCCACTTAAGATAAGGTTAGTAAAATGCAGAGATGAACATGAAAAGATTATACTAACTAAACTAAAATAGGCATTGGGATAATTTCAGTATAAGGCATAAGCAAGTCTTAGGTCATTTGAGATATTCTTTTTCCATCTCAAACGCCGAGATGACTAGCACAGGGACTAGGTTTTAGGGATTTTCTGATGACAAGTTCTATAGTACTCTCTTTGTCAAGACAGGGATGTCAGGAGATGAATATGCTTGGTTCTTCAAAATACAAACAAACAACTGTTTCATTATCTCATCAAACAAGTTAGGTAAATATTAATCTTTGTGTTAACATTTAAGTTTTCTGAAAACACTGGAGCAAGTTTTATAAAGGCATCTACTATCCTTCTTTGAGAGGATTACCTGCAGAGGAACACGCATCTCTTGAACCCTTGAGGCAAACAGACTAAGGCTGACAGCCATCTCCATTCCCTTTTTTTCTTCACCACCTATCGCAGCTTCATCATGGATATCTCCCCGTGTCCACTCTACCAATGGGTCCCAAATAAAAACTTCCAGTAACATAAGTATTATATCTTTGTTCTTCTGGAGAACCTTCATGACCGCCTCACAGTTAGACCTGAAGGTACCTTCTGTGCCAGTCAACCCTAAAGCAGTTTCAATTATCTGAGTAAGGCGAAAAGGGACAATCTCAGGAACCTTTAACCTCCTTCCCTTGTCGAAACATATATTATAATCTATATGGACAATTTCTCCAGTAGAAAAGTCCATAAGAATATTATCCAAATGTCTATCCCCAAGACCTAGAATGTAGCCAACTATACTCATGGCTGCTATGCTTCCAGAGAACCTGCAACTCAGAGTATATAAATTTCATGATTATAGTGGTAATCATCTGAATGAACAGATTTAAGACACCAACTTGCAAACGAAAATAACACATAGTTTTAGTACATTCTAATCAGCTAAGCTTTATTGTTGATTGGATCAGTTGATTGCATCAATCAATTAAGCCACATGAGTTCATCATTGGGGAAATGTCAATCAGGTATCAATAAATTACTAGCAATTTGCACATGATATGTAACAATGTGTTCAACCATAGATAATCTAGAGAACACCAATCATCAGTTGTCAAAATAGAACTAGGATAAGGGAACTGGTCCTCAAGTGCGACTGCCTTAATCAACTAACTCATTGACCTGAAAGCAAGTTCCTTAAAGGTAATGATACTTACCACAACACCTTTTTAGTTGTATAGTATCACAAGCACGGTCTCAAAAAATATTATATGCCAGTCAGCACCAGCAAAATTTACCAGTCTCCCTGCCAACCGGCATGCAAGATCCTATAGAAACACGATCCATGCCCATTCGCATCCATTCATTCCTCAACAGCTTCCCGATCCATGCCCATTCGCATCCATTCATTCCTCAATGGCTTCCCGATCCATGTTTCTTCCTCTGTGAGCGCAGAAGGTAATGACTGGCAACCACAACAAGTTTCTTCCTCCACCACAAGCAACAGCAACAAGTTATTTCCTCCCTCCGCGATTCTTTACTCCAAATTCATTCCTTCGTGAGTGACAACACCATGACTTCGACTTGGACTTTGTTCCTCCCTCAACTAAGGTTTTTGAAGGTAAACAACTTAACTCCTTTCCTCCTCTTCCCTCTCCTTGGTGCCTGAGGCACAGTGTGTCGGCAAGCCCAATACAGCACATAGGTCTCATTGACCGAGCTCACCCCCTCTTCTCCCCTTTCCTCTTCTTCTTAATCTTCTCCTCTTCCTTCTCCTTAGTGCCTCCAGCACAATGCAGCATTCCCAGAATGGCAGGATACATTCTCATGGATCCAAACCCCAACTTTGAAGAAGATTTCAAACCTTGTTCACAAGCACACGTATAGCATAACGTAATGAATTTCAAAGGCTAATTATACAATCAAAAGAGATGTTCATTGCAGATTAACCATGGTATACATGAATGACACCAAAGTAATATTAGCAAAATGACGAGTTAATTACATCAATAGTCCTTCATTGCAATCAGTGGGTAACAAAGTTGATTTGATAACAAATTTAACAATTGTACAGGACTATAGTCCATATGTCGCTAGAAGGCAAAAAATTGAATTTCAACACTTCAGGAACCTCATGAAGTGTCAATGATGGAATAAGAGATAAATGGGAAAAATATAGTAAAGTTATTGCTTACTTGCCTCAGATGCCTTTACTCGTGGTCCTTCCAAAAAAATTGCAAAATACATGTTCTAAGTTTATTTATTTTTAGACATGGGCAACCAGCTCAGTTAAGTAATTGTCGGAGCCTGCTCTCATAATTCTTTGGCCCCTAATAGTTCACAAGATATTCATTCATTATTTCATGGTTCTGAATTTTTTTACCAATTGTGTAAGCATAATGTTGCTCAACATTAGATGAAATTGACAAAGAAGTCTCATCTATTAAACAATTACATGCAGGAAATTGATGACTGCAAAAACTTGAAGAAAGAAGAATTTCGGCACCATCTTGTAGAATCAAGTATCGAAGTACCTTTTAGCCTTTGTACTAAATGCTTTGAAACCCTCACTGGCACACCATAATTCCTGCCATAGTAGTTGTTTTGGAGTCTCTTTTGTAAGCTCCAAAAAGACCTTTCTTTTCACTTCAAGAGGCCAATCCCTTCGTGAGATTACTCTTCTTATGCCTTTTTCTTTGAGTGCGGGTATAATTTTTCCATAGAACATATCACTAGGGCGAGGAACAGCCGGTAAATTGCTCACATTGCCAGCATCAGCTGCAGAAATCTGAACCATCTGAGTGTTTATCTGCCATGTCTTGTAAACACTATATATGCTGGTTATATTATCTATCCACTGGATTAACCCTGCACGGCCACTAATAGGAGTTACAGAGTAATAACGAATAGTGAGCTCACGACCACGAGTATCATCACAGGATGACAAACAATTATTAATTGCCTGCAACAGCTGCATGATTCGGGCATCCAGACGTAGATCCTCACGCCCTTTAAGAAGATAAGTGTACATTTGACCATCTGAACCTTTTAAAATCAGCTTCTTAGGTTTGGTTTTGGTTGATAAAATTGTTACCTGTTCGCCAAAGGAACAAATTGTAATAATTCCTGCATTGTCAATTGTAGAGCTTCCTGAGGTATCAAACATTGATATTTGCTTCTCAAAACCAGGCATTGGAACATCAGAAGACGAAAGAGATGCCAGACATGGAGCCACATCAATTAAAGATACACATGATTTCCGATGATGAGTTGCTAAAGATGTGGCGATAGTATCAAAAGGTCGCCAAACATCACCTAGAGCTGCTGAAGATTTAGGGGGGGTTTTGAAACTTAATGTGGCTGATTTCAGTTGCTCAAAGTACTCTTGACGGAACCAAAGCTCATTAGATGTTCTTGGTTCACGAGATGTTGATGCCAAACGGCGCTCTAATGCCACAACAACTGGAGCCATCATAGCTGAGTATTTAGCTGCATTTATCTTGCTCTTTTCAGCATCACTGAGTGTTGGATTCTCAGCAACTCTTGCTGCTTCCACTTTTAACGTATTGATGCGCCGTATTACATCTAGGTTTATAGGACTAGTTAGAAACATTCTTAAATATCTACAATTGCAAAGAGAAAGCTGAGATTTGTTATCAAACTACCATATCGAAGAACAGATCAATATATTATGGATATAATAAAACTAAAACAAGAATTAGATTTTATTATATTCTAAGTTTTGAGTTCAAAATCGTGTTTTATGATTATGAAGTCAAAAATTGGTTCTCCTCAGATTCTTAATATTTAAAACACCATTTATCCAAATAATGTCAACAAAAGGTTATCAAAGGTCATGTGCTTCCATAATAGATAATTGATAAACTCATCCAAACCAATATAATGTTTGCTTTCTAAGTAACTAGTTGCCTTGTTGTACGTGTTATGTTCCAAATTTTCTTTAGCAAGTTATTGAACCATGCACATGAGTTCCCAAATACCCAAATCACTCACCCTACTTTTCAAATTCCTAAATCCGCACCGATTTTCCAAAATACCCCTCTGCCCTCCCCCTGCCTTCCACCGCCTTGTCCACTTGAACCAAACCAATTGACAGTCACTCGAACAGGCGACCATGAAATCATGGCCAAGTAGCCAAGCTAGCCATGATTTCCACAAAATCATGGCCAGGTGGTCGCTCGCCATGATTTTGGAAGCAAGCGGTCATGAAGAGCTAGCCACGAAATGTCGGCCGAGCAACCACTTGACCACATGGCTACAATTTCACAGTTAGGCAGCCACTCAACCACATGGCCACGATTTCACGGCTACCTGGTCAAGCAATTGCGCAGTCGGGTGAAAATATAATAAAATATATTATGCTCCTCAAAGGTTAAGGCTCAAATGGAATTACAATCATTCTCTACTTTGTGAAAAGAACATGCTGTTTAATAGGGGATTGGGAATTAGGGTCCCCATTTAAATGCACTAATCTAACTAAATTAGAAATATATGTAAATTATTCAAAGAAAGAAATATGTTATACCTAAAAGGAATTAATCAATCTAAGAGATAAATTAAAATACAAATAAGAAAATGAACCAAATCATATTTACTTCTACGAAAACATTTCTACAAAATTATCAACTTAGAAACTTAGGCTCGGTTTGTTCCCTAGAAAATATTTTCCAATGAAAATATTTTTTTAGATTTTCCAACATTTGGTGCAATAGAGTAAATCATGGTTAACAAAAGCCAGTTTGGTCAATGAAAATTTTTCTTTTGGTAATAGGTTTTTTTGAAGAAAATGAATTCCCTTGAAAAAGAGCAAAAATTATTTTTCTTGCTCATCCACAAGCCCTTTGCACTATCAATAAACATCTCTTAGTCCTCCAATCTTCACTCTCATTCATGTAGGTCAATCAATTTGGAAAACTAACTAACAATTTGATCACTCTAGGCTGGTTAATCAAGCTGAGAGGAATGACCAAGCAGTCCAGTGACGATCAAGTTGTGTGATATGGTTGGTCGGTCAAGCTGAGTGATCCAATTGGGTTAGTTAGTTTGGACAGTTCATGCAGGTCAGGTAGCTAGGCGGACAGGTCAGGACGGCCAAATTAGGTCTTCTATTTTATTTTTCTCATTTAACCTGAAAATACTAAGAAGCTTATACATCTAGCAAAACTATTGTTACATAAAGAGAGCAACAACACCCAAAATAATGTTAATGTATAGCAAAAATTGTTTGATGATATGAAAATAAGGATGCTAATGTTTTTTCACTATCTAGTTGGCATATAATGCATCATTTAAATTCATGCCCATGGTTTGACCAAAGGAAATCTATAGCATCTTTTGCAAGCAGAAAAGGTAAAGCAAAGATATGAATTCAAAAGTTCGACAGCAAACAGTCATATATGCTTTCAGAGAATTAAGCTGTGAAAACAAATGTAAAATAAATGAGTTAAACAATAAAGAAATTGAATTGCCTGCAAAAGCATTAATAGGTGTTACCTGTATGAAGATCCTGAAGTGTGCTCAACCAAAGCTCCTCCCACAAAATAGTTATCATCCCCATCTCATTTATTACCAGCTGAACGTCTTGAACTAATTTTGGATAAAGCTTAAACTGCATTCAATGAAACCTAGTCAGAGAGTAGGAAACTGGACTAAAACTTCATTCATCAATCATTTTGGCAAATGAACTCCAATTATGCATATGCATGTAAGAGAAAGGTGAAAAAAAAAACATATAATTGTTAGGAAAGGTGTATTACCAAGCAGTCATGTATCTGTTGCAGCTCCTCCAGTGGTTTCCCTTCATTAGCATTCATATCAACTAGTGTGGGGTATACTATAGACCAAGGATATGACTTTGCTAGCATCATTAAAAGTCCCTCCAATTGCTTTCTGACATGTTGTTTAGGATGAGAACTTAAATGAGCAAAGAGTTGAGGAATGACTTCCTATAAATGAAATAACAATAATAAGTTATCAGGAATCATTGGATAAAAAATATATATATAAAGACTTTAAAGCAAGGGACCTGCAATGGAGCCAGAGGAACTATAGCAAGGTCATGCGGTAAAGTCTCCCTTAATTCATATCCATAATTCATGACAATGTGAAGGATATAGAGCATTGCCCTAAGGGTGCAGCTCTTCTTCTTTTCGTTATTTAGAACATTGTTAGGAGAAAAGGCTAAATATTTGGAAGAATATGAAAGGTACTTCAAATAGCAATGTGCAGCATGCCCATATAATGAGGTCCGCCTTTCCCTCACAGACCACCAAATGCTAACCAACTCATTGATCAAAGGCAAGGCATCATGTTTCCTCATCCCACCTTTTTTATCGAGCAAAAGCACTTGCAGCTGAGAAGATACAGCAGCAGAAGGGCATTCACCATTATATGACTCAGATCCAGGTGCTCCAGCTGCAGCCTGCATTATATATATGGCTTGCTCAACCAATGAACTTATATGAGCCTCCTTTTCTTGGAGATTAGAGAGATTTGATCTTTCTTCATCCAAATCATCAGCAGAATATGTATTAATATCACTGAGAATCCTCCTAACTGTAGCTTCTACCTTGCATGTTTCCACTTCAGTCATTTTGCATCTATATGGAGAAATTTCTGGACAAAGAACAGAAGACGAAGAACAGGATTGAAGAACAGTCCCATCGACCAGAGGGGAACCCTCAGCTTGTTGAAAACACCAAGAAGCATAAGAGAGCCAGACCTTACCCATAGTGGGACAGATATTACATGACATTTTTCTGGTTGTACCAACTAACTCATCAATAACTTTATTATAATCCCACTCAGGGTTTATGCCGCTGTCAGTCAAATCAGTTCCCATAAATAATGTGCATTCGCTATTGGTAAGCAGTAGTTGACGTATTTTCAGAAGAACATTTTTGAAATCATGATTAGGGGAACCTTGTCGTAGCCAATTTGAGAGTTTCAAACATGCCTTGGCCCTTAGAATCCTACAAGTTTCCGAAGATATAGCTGAGGCAGACAATGTATTACTGCTGATCAAAGAACACATATCCAACATAGCCATTTCATGATTTTCTTTTGCATATTTGAGTAAGATATCCTCATACTGCATAGTCAGAGCAAGATCAGTATGTATCCCTTCAGAACTCATCCAAATATGATCTTTAAGGTATTGAATCATGCGGTCTGCTAACATAAAGTTGTTCTTCTTTCGACCCACAGCAATCAACTGCTGACAGAGAAACAACGTAGTTAAAGAAGTTGGCATCAGAGTTCGGTAAATTCTAAAAATTTTGATCCACAAACCACAATCTTGATAAACTCTGCTGATTGGAGATGAAAGAACTTGATGAAAGGACTCCAAAACTGATGGCAGTTTTTTTTCATAATCTTGGCTATTTGATCTTGTACCTTCTTCGAAAGCATGGATGCAATGAAGTTGGATGGCACAAGCTGCTGCCTGAGGCAATCCATCAAGAGGAACAACAGACAATGCTTCATCCAGCATCAACTTTGCCTTTTCTAGTTCTTCCTTGAATTTATGAATTGATCCATCCCCTTTAAGCATTGATCTCAGAAGCATCTGCTCACTCCTCTCTAAAGCAATCTTAGGATCAAGAGCAATCTCACAGCTACTTTTCGGTGTCAAATCTAGATAGGACCAAGCTGCTTGAAAATCTCCAAGATCAAATCGTGCCAAGGCATGAACAGCATTTACTTCATTACCAGCTGTAGTTAGGGCTCCAGAATAAGCTTTCCCAGCATGCATAGCACGGAGTGACTGTAATTCAGTGAGCCAGTTTTCTAGAGAATTCCAATCAGAGACTGATGTATAACACTCAATTACACGTGAAATAATAAACTGTATACCATCAGAACCTAAAAGAGTTAATGCAACTTCAGACTGAAGCATGTGAGAAAAAAATGCAGCCGCCTTTTCATACTGACCTTGAGCTTGATACATGAGTCCAGTTATCCATGATAAGTACCCAAAGGTTCCAGTTACACCTTGAATAATCTGTTTGTCTTCTTTAAACAAGGTAGAAAATTGTACCGCAACCCATTTCTGGAGGCCACTCAAAGCCTCCGGTTCATAATTCCTACACAAGGCCAATGATGCATAACGGACAACCTTCAAGACATCTCCTGTGATTCTGTTTCGGATATGGACACTTTCAGATAGTGAGGACCCTCGAGGTTTCTCCAACAAAACTGATGCAGCTAAATTTCTGAGATCCTGCAACCGTAAGAAGCAGTATTGGATAGTAGCATCATGGCAATGCAATGCCAGCCCACAATTCATCATAGGTTCACATATTCGCGAAAACCATTCCTCACAAACTTTCTTATTTGCTCGGAAGAACATGGAACTTTGCCGAGTACAAGGAGGAAAAATGAAAGAACCTTCATAGGCATTGTAAATATTTTTCTTCAAAGCTTCAACAAAATCCAGAAGCAAACGCATTGGTAGCAGGTGAGCATTGGATTGTGCTATGTACTTGCTGTCACTTTGTTCTGCATCTAGCAAAAGTACATTAGGTATGTCTAAAAGCATACGCTCTAAATCTGCAAAAGTCTGGGTGGGACCACCGAGGTTAGTTCGTAGACGAAGAGCAACACAATGTCTAGCAGCTTCATGGATTGACCACCAAACAGCAGCTATGTTATTGACTGGGCATATTTTATCAAACACAGATTCTTCAGCCTTGCCATGATTCCATGTGTCAGCATCAAGAGGCTCTCTGACTCTTTCCTCCTTACTAGAAAGTAGCTCTTTTTTACAGTCACAACTAAATATTAATCTTTGGATCCAAGAAGATAGAGGCACCTTCCATCTCTGTGATATGTAACTCATAATTGAGACAAATTGATGTGAATGTAGCTTTCTTGGAGAATGCTTCAAGGCAAATACACTCTTCCAAGTCAAGTTATAGTTCTTGACAGTAGAATTCATTAGCAAATCATAAAACCTAGTTCTACCATTCAGACCACACGAATATATTGTCAAAGGTAGCACAACAGGAAGTATTCTGGCAAATGCATTTTTCACGGATACATCTGGATCGCCGAGTTTATCCAGCACAAGCTCTGAGACAAAGTGAAAATCTGCATGATCAATTAGCCTTGCCAATAGAAGAACTTCCAAGACAGATGCCACAAGAGATCTCACCTTAGATTCCCTCACATATGCTGCATCAAAAATTACATCAAGTAAATCACTACCAACACTATCATTTGCATATGGATCACGTATTGATAACAATAATGAATTCTTATCCATAGTTGCAACCATCCAGCTAAATGCGCTGATCCAATCAAGGGCTTCCAGCTTCACAGAAAGAGGTAAATTAATGCCAAGTGCCCTAACAATGCAGTTAGTATATTTCTTTTTATATTCAGTAACAGCATCCTTCTTTGCTTGATGGCTTATTTGATAATTTTTGTCAGAATTACTAGATTCCTTCTCCCAAGAAGCTTGCAAAATTGTAAAGTTACTTAAAATTTCAGCCCCACTTAACTTTTTCAATATTTTAATAATAAGGAATTGCAACTCAGAGAAACTTTCAAAGGGAGGTTCAAAAGGATTAAGCTTCTCTAAAATCAAAGACGCTAGCTTCTTTGATCGCTCATATCTGTGTGTGTTGATGACAACCTGATCTTCCAAAATCTCAGAAGAAGAACAAGCAACAGAACTTAACAATGCATTTAGATCAAACTTTATTAAGGTAATCAATTCATTTTCTGAATAGGCCTTGCTAGAACCTAATTCTAGTTTCACTTGGTCATCTGGGAGAAAATTCAATAGAAGCTCATTGGTATCACCAAAATACCCTTTAATTTTTCCAAGCACAATTTTTGACAACTCTAACTCTTCAATCAATGAGGTAATAGCTTCAATAACAACAGCATCAGACCCATGTTGAAGAAAAAAAAGGTAAGTTGAAGCACAGCTTGCAACTACAAGGTGATTTGGATGCAGGCGCAACTGCGAGAATGGGGAAAAAAATTGTAATAGAGTCCTCACAGAGGAAGGAACTAATGCCAACTTTTGTCTAGATAACAGTTGCAAATTAGTCTTAATCAATGCATTAACCTGCAAGGATGGAATGTTCATCAAACTCTGGAAAAAAATGTCAACAGCAATTGGATAGGAGTTAGAGAACCTTTCTTCAAGAATTTCTGCCAGAAGAATCAAACATCTCCAAGATTCTCCCATCCATTTTGTCAACCCAAATTTCCTACCAAAAATTGCCATACACCTAAGTAATCGAGGAGCCATGCTCTCCAAGGTTTCTTTCACCTCCTCAAGTGCTTGGATTTCTGTCTTGGCTGAAGATATAACTTGTAGAATTGTTGAGAAACAGGAAAAAAGAGCAAGCAACCTCCCAAATTGACTGCCAACTTCAGTACTGATATCCTGAATAAGAACTTCAATATCGCCTAAAAATTTTGATAGCAACCCTAGCGAAAATGGTAAATTGCACAGCCAATGCTTCTGGAATTGCAAGAAGCTGTTCATGATTATCATTCTACCAGATTTAGAGAGGTCAGGCATGAAAGCCCACCCCAAAAGCAAGTCAACAATGTCAGCAAAATGTGGCTGGAAGCAGTTCCCAAATTTCAAAGAAATCAAAGTAAGAAGACCAAGGAGCTTATGGAGTAAGCTAAGGGAGGTCCTCTCATCCTCAAGAAGCTCTTGACATGCTTTGAGGATCATCGGGACAAAGTGTTCTATGCTATTAGCATCCCCAGCATTAAGGAACTCTTTCAGGCTCTCCAATGCCAATTGCTCGGAACCATTCGCAACACCGTTGTCACCGAGAAGGGGGAGAGCCCAAGCCATGAATCTGTCAGCCAATGCCAGACCATGATTTGGGACACCATTTGAACCAACTGAAGTTGAAACCAGAACAGAACAAAGAGATCCATAGGTAATCGCGGCGGCTCGCCTCACAGCGAAAGACCTGAAAGATAACTTTGACGGTATAACATACACATACGTAAAATTTGTTCAAATAGAAGTATTTCCATTATCTTCATAGACAACAAACATACTTGACAGCTTTCACGGAGAAAGTACAGAGAAATTCATAGAAAAAGAATCGTCCCATATTACAACAGTTTCAATATTCCAATTATGCCAATTACAGAACGAATAAGGATGAGCTAAATGACTGTTTTACGGTTTGAGGGAGGCAGTAGGAGAGGGGAAAAGGGCTTACTTGTCAGAAAGAAGTTGACCCAAGCCCTGGGAAAGAAAATGAGACGAGTGGGAGATGACGATCCCATTGGCAGGATAAAGGATGATGCGCTGAAGGGACTCAATAGCAGCAATCCGTGAATCGTCACCGGCTCTATCGATCTGCCCTTCAGGCGTCGCCTGAGACGAGGAAGACGAAGAGCCGGCGACCTCGCCTACGGCCCCGGGAGCAGCGGAGGAGGAGGAAGAGGAGGAGGAGGCGGAGGACTGGGGAAGGGCAGCGGAGAGTAGAGCGGCTAGCTGTTGTTGGAGGTGGTGATGATGGTGGGGGTGAGGGAGGTGACCTTGCATCGCCACTCACCGCGCTGTTTGATTCTCTAGCTAGGCGTCTTGCGTTCGAGGTCGAGCATCGCCGCTTCGGCCTCGAGTCGAAATGTTTCCACCGACAACAAACTCCTCTAAAGTGAGCTAAATAATCAAAATAAATTTTTAAAATGGCACAAATCATTCCGATGAAATAAGTGACAAAATAAACTTACTAAAACAGTAATCAATTTTTTAAACATAATAATTTATATAAATGCTTTTTTAAAATATACAATTAAATTTAGAAACATCATATATTGTACTTTAAATTATTTTTATAGATATAAACTTTAAGTTTTTTTCGATGATTAATCATGGAGGTAACTAAAGGCATCTACCCTATTATTCATCTATCAAAGTAAATTTGAAGGTATAAATATGTAAATGGATAATAAATCCCTCATTGATCATTGCAAGAGATTAACCATCGTGACTTTCTTCGTAAAAAGTCATGATCTAAATTGGTGAAAGTATAACGTCAGATTCTAATGTATTGCGGCCTAACATCATTAATAATTCAAGCATAAAAGTGTATCTAAATTAAATGTCTACCTCTAAAATTAATAAAACTAAATTTAAACACTTATATTGTAAAAAAACTATTGCACTAATTAAGAATAGTCAAACCGTTGACCCTTCTTCATAAGAAATTATCAGAGGTATCTTGTATTTGAAAAGAGCATCCAATGCACAAATCTAGACATTCAAACATTCCTCCTATTTTATAATAAACCATATCATGCAAACTTTGATAAGGATCAAATGGCTGTTCATGTACCTTTATCTTTGGAAGCTCAAGCAGAAGCTCGTTTACTTATGTTTTCTCATATGAATCTCGTCTCCAGCTATTGGGGATCATCTTTTTCATTCCAATCAATCTCTTGCTCCTCCTTATAGAATATACCATATCAGTTGGCATCCATCGCTTAAAGCTTGTGAGCTAACAACCCTTTATTGAGTAAAGGCAGAGCCACTTATTAATCTATCCGAGCTTTAACTTGGGTCCGACGATATTGAGGAGGAAGAACATATAAAAAAATGATAATCCTAGTAGCTACAAAGGTTGGAGAACCGCCGGTCCTACGGAAGTTTCCCACCGACCACCAGGGTAAATCGGGAAGTAAATACGGCGGTGAATGCAGATGCCCAGCATCCTTTGATTGCGTTCTCCATTTGGAGGAAAATTTCTACAAATACGCCGTAGTTGGATCGGACAGATATTGATGTTATCGCATTTGCTGCCATGGACCTTCGAACTGCATCTAGAAATACAAGAGAGAGAGGAAGGTAGATGGAAAAGAAAATTAGCTCGAAGGTTTTTTTCCGATCAACTTGGGATTTTCATCAACTAGGGGACTATTTAAGTTCTGACTCCGCCACTGATGTATAACTAACATATTATGAGATCGCGAAATGTTAATCCTAAGGCCATGTGAATAGTAAAAGCATCTAGTAAATAACAGTAAAAGTTGCTAATTAGCCATGATCCATCATAAGAAGACTGAAATAAAGAAATTGATGTTTTTATAGATTTTGGAGCATCGCACCAGTGTGAAAGGACGGTTGAGTTTTATCAATTTTGGACGAATGATCAATAAGGCAATTGATCGATTGACAAAAAGGACACAGCATAATGACACATTCATAGCGAACAAATATAAAAAAAAAGAAGATTGTGATAAGCTTTAAATTCAATTAATTAGAAAAAATATTTAAAAAATGATTTTTCTTTTTAATGCATTTGCACATCAACTATCCACGTGTTTAGTCGTTGCGCCTTGGATCAAATCTGGCGCGTTCGTGCGTCTTCATTTTCGTCGATCAGAATGGATGATGCTGCCTCGCTTCACACATATATTTTGGGTCGAGCACAGCGTCGAATCGCCTTCGTAGCGAAGCCAGATTCTGGAGGCTAGCAGGGATCGGGAAGGACTTGGTCGCCGGAGATCTAAACCCTAGCAGATGGAGGACGGGGGCAGCGAGATCCCTCTCAAAAGCCAGGAAGAGAAGCCCCAAGGCGGAGTCAGCGGCGGTTGGGGCGGCTGGGGCATCTCCTCTTTCTCCATGTTCTCGGATCTCCAGCAGGCTGCCCAAGAGATCTCCAGAAATGTGCGCGCGCGCCTCTACTGTTTCTTTCTGTTTTTTTTTTTTTGTCGAGTGTTGTGTGCCTGATTGATTTGGATTGAGGGGAGAAAGATCGGGAAGAGGTGTTGGTTTTGCGATTTCGCATTTATTGTTTTTGGATCAGGCGGTTGAAGCAATGAAGAGTGCGGCCCAGGGCATCGGTGAGTTCGAGCGTTCAGATTCTGATTCGGAAACAGCTGGAGAGGTCGCGAAAGAGCGGGCAGGTGAAAACGCAGGAGCAATAGAAGAAAAAGAAGAAGAGAGCGGAAATGATAGGCTTCGTCAGTCTGCTCTGGAAAAATTAGAGAAAGCTAGTGAGGATTCTGTGTTCGGTCAGGTGAGTCAATCTCATAGGAGATACAGTGAAATTAAATTAAATGCATTTGATTGGATTTCGCGTTGGGTGATGTTGTACAAAGCTTGCGAATTTCATATCCTTCTTTCCAATTTATCCAGGGTCTGAAGGTGTTTGACAGTTCAATGGAAACTTTTGCTTCAGGAGCATGGAGTGTTCTAGGTAATGCTTTGAGAGGGAGCTCAAGCCTGGTCAGCAGGTAGTTTTTTGCACTCATAATCTTCACCATTCATCTAGATTATTTAAAAAAAGAGTAATTAGAAGCCAACCAATACATTTTATTGAAGAGCAGAGGAATGCAAATGGATCAATCATTAGCAAACACCGTTGTGTATACGTTTTACCTGTTGTCTATCACTCTATCCTAAGATTTCAGGACATTTGTTACAAGTATTTGATGTGCTACTCTCATTTGATGCTGTAGGACATTACAAATAAGCTGGAAGAAATAAAATCCTGCAAGCCATGATGTTATTTAACAAGTTTGACTGACTACGAATCTGTTTGTGTTGAAATTTAGATCAACCTATTTCAGTTAAATTGGAACCATCAAAATTAGTGCACTTTGACCCAAATTGTAGCACGAAGATCTGTCACTTGAAGAATCACACTGCTGTCTTCAACCACTTAATGACAAACATCATGAAATTTGTTAGTGTTTCATAGGTGTACATGTGTTAGATTGTTTGTGATTAAACTTCCATTTGCATTTGTGTATCATTTCATACATTAAAAGTTTTTGGTTTTCAAGTTCAGTAGAATTACTTGAAAAGTTTATGATGTGAATTTTAGAAATTTAAGTACATACTTTGCTAGAAGTTTTTTTTTTTTTGTAGCTTGTAACTCAAGTTTCTACTATTGTAATTAATCAATTTGGACATATTTCGTGCACCTTATTTCCTAAATCCAGGAACTACTCTGAATTTGGTACGTCGATTTTCAAAATGGTTATGCACTTGACACCGACTACTATTTTCAGGTTGGAGCATTCAGCTTCAAGTCTTGCTGATTCCTTTCAACAGGGAGATTTCCCTAGCAAAGCAACTTCCCTTGCTCCCTCAATTATAGAGGTTTGTTTTATCATGATTGACTATTGTGCAATGTTAAATTATTTAATTGTATCTCCTTGATGATATTTCTTCATGGGTAAATCTCTTTTTCTTGGACTTTGGATTATAGACTGGGAAAACTTTTACCTCAAAGGGGATAGAGGTGCTTGAGCGTGTTGGAAAGGAAACCATAGAGCTGCTCATGACAGAAACTGGTTTTGATGTTGACAAGGATGCTGACAAGGTGGACAAAGAGGATGATGAGGAACAGTTTGAGGAAGTGACATTTGATAGGTGTTTTTACATATATGGAGGCCCTGATTTGCTTGAGGTATTTTTATATGGTATTGTCACAAATAGTTTATACTTGCAGTTATTTCTTTCCTTTATATCTGGTTGCAGAAACTTAAAGCTTGACAAACAATAAATGTATACTTGTAGTTTACTTACCAATATATTTGGTTGGTTGCAGGAACTTGAAGCTTTGTCAAGCCATCATGCAATGCTATTTAACAGGAGAAGAATAAAACTCTCAGCAGAAGAGAAATCCTTTTATGATGATAAACTGGTGCAGATCCAGCAAGTTTTCAGTCTGGGAACTGTTGTTGAAGAAAATGAGGCAGATTCAAATAAAGGGAAGTATATCGAAGCATCAGCTAGTGATAGTGATGTTGAGATGAAAAAGTTGTGTGAAGCAAGTATTAGGAGGGCTGCTGAAATTGCATCAGGGTATGCTGATAAAAACAGTAAAAGGCCAATTTTTCTACTTTGCATTAGTGATTGGACAATACTATTAAGTATTAAATGCTCTTCATTCTGGTTAATTTAACTTCAAATTTATTGTCAATTTCAGCTACATTTATTAATCAATTATTATTTAGTAAAAGTGACATAAGGATTTGATTATACTGTATCTGCCTTTCTATTTATCCAAAAGAAGGATGGTGTAAGGAACAGCTCTGGCAAGAAAAATTAGCCAAGCATAGAAAAAGTAACTGTTTTCCCTTCGTCTAGTTAAATTTTAGTGACTCATCCATGGTGCTAAGTTTCTACTTTGCATCCATTTTCATACACATTACTGGATAGCATACTGTACACCAGGAAAGAAATGCATAATAAATGCTTAATGCAATAAATAATATTTAAAAATTAATGATGGCATTCAAATTCAGTAGTAAGGAATAATAATAGTCAATCTGAACTCTCAGGTACTTATCTAATTCTGACTGTAAATACATATCATGTTATTGCGCTCCATTTTGCAGTATTGCAACTTGCAATATTTCCAGTCAATATTCTGTTATGCTGAGTTAAAATTTCATTTGGATTCAACTGGCAAAAACCTTGGAAAAACCACAGTTGTCATTAGTGACTCTCTAAAAGTTAGCAAATATTTATGGCAGTAGAGTTGTTGCATTATTCTGAAATTTTGCTTGGTGCATTTTTCTTGGATGCATGTTAAGTTCTTCAAAATGACAAAGTAGTTAATGTTTTCAGTTGATTACTTTCTGATTGATTGTTATGCTTTTGCTTTTTCTTTGCATGTTTGATGTCAAGTAAACCGTACATGACTAGGCAGATTTGACTAGGCAGATTTTTTAAGAGCATATAACTTGGTAGATCTGTTTGTATTAAGTGCTAATTTTTTTGTATAGGAATTATTTTCTTGTTTCATATAAGGTTTGCTATGTATTGATATTATTGCAAAATTCTGTTTCTTAAAATATTATTCTCATGGACAAAATTCAGGGTGCTAAATAATTCTAAACTATCCATTATGGTTGCAAGCTCCTTTTCTCCCATACTTGTGGTATTGTTTTTCAAGGAACCACACATCAGTCAAACCATAGGCTAGGATGTGAATTGTGATGCTGGCGGTGCACTAATGTACAGCCTGTAAGCCTTGATTTGTTTTGGAACAAGAGATTAATTGATTTCTTGAATTTCTTTCCTGGTTTAAGTTGTCTCATTTGGGATCGAAGACTACTGACAGAGACCATTGCGTTGATAGGGTGGAAAAGGACAACCTATGTGTCCGATGCAATAAAACTAGATTTAAGCTGATTTCCTTTAATCCTTGATTTGAAGATGGCATCAGCTATGGTGAAGATGAGTGTTCAAGTTCGATAAAAAAATGGGAATAGGAAGGTTCCCATGCATTGTAATTTTTCTAGTATTCTGTATCCAATTACTTTAGGAGTGTGCTTATATCTAAATTGTTATCTCACTTCATACTTCGAGTATATGGAGTCTGCTTCCTATTTGCATTTCTCATGTTGTTTTTATTAAGCTGCTTTTCCGTTGACAAGAATTGTTGCTATTTGCCTCTGTTCTCATTCCTGTTTTCTAAACAACACTTTTTTTTATCTTTATAAAATATGTTTGGTTGAGGTTTAAATATCTAAGATTATGGCTCATTCTTCTAGTTTGTGAATCCTATGAAGATACATTTCCTACTTCCTCTTCTCTGATAGTAGGGCAGAATTGCTTGTACAGGTTTGCATCTGCTCTTGGGGGACTTGCTGCGAATGATATAATACAACGTGCTAGTGATAGACTTGAAACTGTCAACTCAGAGTGTATTCATGTATACAGATGTGTTTACTGTTTATTTTGACCCAATACTCATTTTCTGTTGTGATAAGTCATGGATTCATTACTTTTCCATTGCAGAGACTATCAGAACTCTGTTGTTCTGCAGTATCTCATATGCTGGTTCTTGGAAAATCACTCATTTCTAATGCAAACAAAGCAAAGACTGAAGAAGTAGATGATGATACTCTGAAGATCGAATGGCCTGAAGATTCTGTCTCAAAAGCTAAGATCATAAGGCACAAAGTCCAGTCAATGTCTGGTGATATGGACACAGTTTCTAACAGTTTTATTACAGGTGAGTCTTTATGTATGGATTTCGTTGAGTGTGTTTCTGAGTTTTTGCTGTTGAAATACTTGCATATCTGAAAAAGGCCAACCATATAGTATAGTATAATAATATGTTTTTGTGTTTTTTTGTGTGTGCGTGCATGGTGGGTACAAGGGCAGAATTGGATTGGGTTGACTCATGTTTTTGCTAAAAAACGTGACATGATATTTTATATTGTAAAAAGTCTGAAAACCCAATCCCAGAACATATATGGGAAAGACGAACAAACAAATAAAAAATTGGGCCGTATGGGTTTGTTTGTTTCTTCAAGTTTTCGCAATATATGGTTTATATATAGAGAGTATATATACCCAATCTACTCCTTTTCCTCAGAGAACACTAGGGTCAATGGATGTTTATTTAGTATGCTTGCCATTGGCGTCCACTCTGAAACTGCTAGTAAATACTGATGTGTTAAATTTGTTCTCAGTCAGCTCTAGTTTGACATTTGGATTTTTCTAATCGCATCAGTCTGTATTTATTCCAGGAATCTCAGACATACTCGAAGCATATCTGGCTGCCATACAAAGTGTTTCTTCTGAAAAACCTGGCCCCATGCAATCTTCAATGCAGGAAAAGGCAAAGGCTATAACAAATCACCTTCGAGATGACAAAACAAGTGCGGTTGAGAAAGTTCAGGATGCTCTCCACTACTTGTCATACGTTGTTCTTTCTACCTCGATGCCAACTGTATGATCACTTGATAGGTATTCTAATTCCTTTACTGTTTTTCGGGATGGCTTGCATGTTTTATGTGGCAAGGTTGAATTACTTGAAACTTCGCACGTGTATGGCATTTACTTTGATTGACATTGTTTAAAAAATTTTTTGTTACGCAAGGTAATCAAATATTGTTATTTTTTTCCCTTTTTCATGTCCTGGGCAAACTCACGAAAACTTTGAGGTGTTTATAGCTTGAGCATCTGTATTTTTGCATACTGTTGAGATTTATATCCGGTAAAGTATATGCTATGGGAGTTTGTTTAATGTCCATTCGCGTTGGATGATGAACAAGTATTTGAACCCATAGTTATTTGACTTGAATGGGTAAGTATATCTAAGGGTTTATAGGTATTTGCAATTTAAAGTAAATTTAAATTCAATTATTAGACATAATCGATTGAACTATCTATTACTATCTTACATTTGTTAGACTTTTGTCGTGCCAAATTTAGATTTGTTTAAGATCGTGGGTACCAAAAATTAATTTTATCATTTTAACACTTTTTCTTTTTTTTTTGTTTTTAAAATGGCAAAATAAAAAACAGAGCGATCCTTTTTTATTTATTATTAAAAGGGCATTTTATTTTATCTTTGTATATTTTATTTTTCAAAATTATTTTATTTTTGATGCTACTTTAGTATATAAAACATCTGTAGCTATAATATAATAATATAATATTAACTACGAGATAAGGTGTCATAATAATATAGTTTATTAATATTGATGGCAATTATAAATTTGTATTTGTTATAATAACATTAAAAATAAAGACAATTTCAAATGTACATAGGCGTGACATTTTTTGATAAAAAATAAAAAATAGAGGGATGGTCTTTTGATTTTTTTATTTTTGCTCAAATTAAAAACCTGTGTTTCCTGTCTTACTCAAGTAAACTAACTCACAACGACAAACTCCAAAGTCACAGGATTAATGTTCACACTCATTCACCTAATTCATGTCTTTGCTATACATATCTGGTTAAGAAAATATTCACTAATTTCTTTTTTTTTTTTAATTTTCAAGTTCAAAATTTTTTTATGATAAATTATTTAATTTTTTTATGAAGATCTTTAATGTCATGATTTAAAGAATTTTAATAAAAAATTGATCAATTTTTGTCAGCTAAATTATAAATTATAAAATCTTAAATTTTCAACCTTTTTTTTTCTTCTAAAGACAGAAATATAGTAAAAATTAGAATTTTCTTTCCAGAATAAAAAAAAAAAAAACACAACTTCTCATAAATAATATTTTCCTGCTTGCGTTCCCGTGATTGAGTGCGTTCTCGCGCAGTGGCGGTGGGCGAAGTGATCCAACGCCATCCCGTCAGATCGGATCTCGCCGTTGCAGGGGGAATGAAAACGGCGAAGAGCAGCGCAGCAAGCCGGCACCCCACCTTCATTGCCATCCTCCTCCTCGCCGCTCTCGTTTTCTCCGCTCTCGTCGTCTCAATCCAGTCCTCTCTCTTCACCGGTAAGCCAGAGATGGGAGTAATCGCAACTTAATCCCTCGAATACATCTTATTTGTCTCTCCGATCTTTCCTTTTTTTTTTACCAGGAACCCGGATATCGGTAGCCGACAGCGAGGAGATCCGCATCCTGTCGGATTTCCAATCCACCGTCCAGCAATGCGTGGTTCGTCACATTTAATTTTGAGAAACAATTTTTCTTCTTCAGAATGATATCTGTACTTTTTTCCGTTGAACTAATAACATCGGTTGGTTTTGAATGAGATGTCAAATATGATTGTTATGTGAAGCAAGATTACGAGCGGTTGAGCAATTGAGCACAGTTAAATGGTTAAAAGGAGCATTTTTATTTTATTTTTTCTTATTGGCCCTTCATGTTGAAGGCGTGAGGGATTGAGAATCGAATGTGTGAAAGACAGAAGGCGAGCAAAAAATCTAACTTAACCAAAATTAATTTGGATATCTAAATTTTCTCGGTGATATAACTTCCTGACAAATTCCCAACTGGCATCGAAGAGGGTCTGAAAATTGGATATGTTGTGAAATAACAAATGGCCAATAATGCCTATAAGATTGGATGCATTTTTATTGTTATGATTCAATCGATCTCATGATTTATTTCAAGCATGTTGTTTGCAAGTTTTGAGACTATCTCTGTCTAGGTAATCCGTAACATTTCCTGCGATGATATTTTAATTAAGTAGATTAGTTGTAAATCCCAAGTTCTTGACACTCTAGGTGCTTGATTTCCATGCAAAAGATCAATCAACCCAGGTAAGGAGGATTTCTCTGGGATTAGCTTTTGCTAGTGTTAGCAAGCAACTTGGTAATGAAATAAAATATTCTACTTGTATGACCTGATGTTTGTAGAAGGTGCATGTGGGATGTGGCAGGATATCATGCTTGTATAGAAATTCCATGATGTTAAGTTTCTTTTTAAGGATGATTGCTTACTAAGAGATCTCTTAAGGTTGTGTAAGGAAGCTGATTGGTTTTGCTTCTTGTGGAAACAGTCAACTGAACCAAAGCAGAAATCCAATTCAACACAAAGTTTGGAATTTTTGTAAAAAAAGTTCTTTTACTTGAAAAAACATATTACTAAGAATGAATTCTGCTACAGTTTATCCTAATTCATCTATTTATCTATCAAATTCATTAGCCTATGCTCAACATATACTGTCTTAATACAATTGTTTTTTCCCATAAAAGTACTGAACTGGCAGGATTTGAACAAATTTTCAGACATACCTATGATAACTTTGTACATCTATTTGCAGAATTAATGTTTGTTGCTATGCCATAATAAATTATGAAAGTTTAGAATACTATAATTGTGTGCTAACCATGCCACTTTGTTTAGGCAAGCCGAGGACTCGGGCTTACAGCAGAAATCATTGACCACTGTAAATTAGTCCTCAAATTTCCTCAAGGCACAAACAGTACCTGGGTTAAGACTTTCAACTTGTCTATTTTACTGCTTTACTTTATCTCATGTCCATGAGATCATCTGTTTTTTTTGAAAAATCTGATCATGTATTTTCTACTTTGCAGTATAATGCACAGTTTAAAATTTTTGAACCACTGGAGTACAAATATGATGTCTGTGAAGCTATCCTTCTCTGGGAACAGGTTAGCCTTCCTTTGTTATTAGTTTTACTGTGAGATTTGCACTAACCACACAAGTTTTGCCAGTATCGTAACATGACTACAGTCTTGACACGGGAATATCTAGATGTTCGACCTGATGGATGGCTAGATTATGCTGCAAAAAGAATTGCACAGTTGTAAGTTGTTATATATGTGAGCTTCTTCTTGCGATCTACTTCTTAAATGACTGCCATTTCTCTATACTTTCTTTGCTTTAGGGGTGCAGATAAATGCTATAATCATTCACTGTGTGAGGAACATCTTAACTTAATATTACCTGCAAAGCCTCCTTTTCGACCTCGCCAGTTCAGGACTTGTGCTGTTGTTGGGAACTCCGGGGACCTCTTAAAGACAGAATTTGGGCAGGAGATTGATGAACATGATGCAGTATTTCGGGATAATGAGGCTCCTGTTAATGAGGTAGATGGTTGATGGGTTTTCTTTGGTTCATATCGAATATTGTGATTGCTTATTCTATGTTTTACATAATTGCTAATTATTATTATTTTTTATGTTCGGCATAATTGCTCAAACTGTGGACTGATTGGGTTTTAGCATCATTGTGAGATTTTTTTTTTTCTATATTGGTATTGGCTCTTCAGAGAGAAAAAGTAACTTCAAGTTTAATTTTACCAGACATACTTGCTCAAGGAATTACCTCTTTGAGAACCTAGGATTTCTCATATTTTAGTTTGATGAAGTCTCCTTTTGTTTCGGAAAAAAATGCTTCCAGGAGAAAACTTCTGCTATCTAAAAATGCTCTAGTCAAAAAAATATTTTTTTAGCTAAAGCAGAAAGAGTTAGGGAAAACAACTTGCCCTTCTCAAAAGAGAAAAGCATTTTCCTTAGCTACGACACATCATTTTTATCAGCATTTTTAAATAACTTTGATTGTTTATTTACCAACTTGATTAACCAATTTAATCATTTTATGTCGATGTAAGTTTGTGCACTCTTTCAGAATCCCACCTGTTGTTGTTAATTGTCTTATTTGAAAATTTTCTGATTCAGTATATCCAATTTTCATCCCTGAAGAAGTTTGTATAAATTCTGTGTTTTTTTCTACGTTTGCTTAGCTGATTATTTTTATGTTCCCTTTCTGCAGAAATATGCCAAATATGTTGGACTAAAAAGGGATTTTCGCCTTGTTGTGAGAGGCGCTGCTCGTAACATGGCTTCTATTCTCAATGGATCTTGTAAGATTCTAGCCTTGTTTGTGAAAAATACTTTAATTCATAGAACTTACGATCATCTGTTTTGTCTTGATCATCTTTCATAAATTATATCCTATCATCATCCACTTGAGCAGTATGAGAGTATTTCTGTAGTTACTTTGAACATCACTCAGTTTATGGATTGTTCTTTTAGTTTGAAGGGAATGTTGATAAACAATCTGTTTGGTGTATTCTTGCAAAAAAATGAGCATGTTATTGATGTTTTTTTGCTAGGTCTACAAATGTTCCCCCATAGCTTTGAATATAATCAGACATGAATTCTTATTAATACCATTCTGTTTGGGGGTAGCAGTTCTCTTCCTTCTGCACTCACATTTATTATTACTAATACAATATCATGCATGATGATTGCAGCTGATGAGGTGCTTATAATCAAGAGTGTAATGCACAAAGACTTCAATGCAATGATAAAGGTGGATACTACATTGTCATTGCTCCTATTTGTGTGGCACTGTGGTTGACAAGTTTAAATAAGCTATTCATACTCTGCAGACTAAAATGCACATGTTTCATCTCATATTTAGGAACTTCGAAATCCCGTTTATCTTTTCCAAGGTATTGTCCTTAGACGAGGTGCCAAGGGAACTGGAATGAAGTCTGTGGAATTGGCACTCTCCATGTGTGACATTGTTGATATATATGGGTTCACAGTAGATCCTGGCTACACAGAATGGTCAGTATTTGGTTTATTATCTTTTTCTAGTACTCTCATGCTCTAATGGTTGGTTTGGTTTAGAGGAATAGTTATTCTATTCTCTATTAATTCTCATTTAGTTCATAGGGATGGCTATTTTATTCTCTCATATTTCTCATAGAAACATTCCTATATTTGATTTCAAAAATGAATTTGGATTATATCAAATTCCATGGGTGTGATTCTCTATTTCTTTCTCTACTTTAGGAATAACTATTACTTATCTATTCAATTATTCAAATAATACATATTCTTACTCTATCTAAGCCTCTAGCTGATTGGGGTTGGTAGAGTGGACTCATTGGGTTGGTTGGCCAGTGTGGTCAAGCATGCCAGTTGGGCTGGTTTGATGGTGGATCCAAATAGGATAGTCGGGTGGAATAGGTTGAATGAGTTAGATTGAGATGGTATGGATCAAATTGAGCAAGTAGACACTGGTCAGGTTGACTGAATCGGGTGGGCGCACTGATCTAGTTAATTGGGTCAGGAGGAGAGGGGAGCCTACTCAAACCGGAGAGGACATACCAATAGGCCTTTTGTCTTGGTTGGACTGGCAAACAGAATAGATTGGTCGCATTTGAAATGTCAGACAAAATATTTCATATAAGGATATTTTATCATTGTGAAATTATTCCTTTTCTATTCCTTAGAATTTTTCATACAAATTAAACATATAAATAATTATTTTATGTTGGTTATATTTTATGAAGTAAACTAAGAAATAGTTATTTATATTTATCCTTGTTTATTCCGTTCTTTGGGAAGTGAAGTAAACACAATAAAACTTCAACAAAAATTTGGATGCTCTTCCACACATAATAAGTTAGCTTACCCAATTCGTTTTACTTGTTCATAATATATTTTTTAGAAGCTCAAATAAATTAATAATGTGTATCCTTTGAAAAACGAAATAAGTAATGCAAATTGATATGTAAAACAATTACTCCTTGAATAGGAAATCATAAATTTATGCCAACTGATATTTCAAATTTATTTTTGCAATTAAAAATAGAAATAATTATTCTATGAGAATTCAAACATAATAGCTATTCCTATAAAGAAATATCATTAGATTATGAATTATAATTTGATGCTAGAATTGGCAGAATTTAACTGCAACTAATCAACCTTTCTGGAAAAAATAGGCAAAGAGAGTGCTAATGTTGAACTTCTGTTTCATATTTTCTTGTGGAAGGACACGTTACTTCTCAACCCCTAGGAAGGGGCACAACCCACTGCAAGGAAGGGCGTATTATCAACTTCTAGAATGCCTCGGGGTATGACCTCTAATCAATTGCATATTGCTTGCACCTAACAAAGTCTCTGGGTTTTATAACTTATGAAATATTTGTCCTTGTAGGTCATCAGGATCCATTCCCCCATGAGAGCTAAGAGGAAGCAGGATTGGTCTGATGTGCCAAGCAAAGAACTCATACGAACCGCTCATGCTGCTGCCTTGCTCTTGAAGAAGAAAGAAACTGGCCCAGAAGGGGATTTGGGACCTTTTGCTAACTGCAAGGTTTGGGGTACTGCAAAATCAGATGGTCCAGTGTCAGGGTCGCCAGACATGGGCGACATGCGCAAAAACTCAAATTACAAGAAATGGGAGCTCCTGCCACTTGAGAGCTTGCGAAAGGAAGCTCAAGAACATAATGCACAGATGGGTGGTGTTTCTCTTTACAAGATGGATGGGAACAAACTGGATGATCTTGTCTGTGTAAGGCACACTGTGCAAGCTGAAGCTTCAATGATTAAAAATGGTTCAATATTCTACTAGCTGTTAGTCGTCGAGAATCATTAGGAGGGGAACCAAGAGCAGTGGAAGGGCACTATGGCAATCAGGAAATTTGTTGGAGAAAGATGGAAGTCTTCGTGGCCCAAACAAAGCAAGGTAATCTTCTGTTTTCCTTCATTCGTCTGCATTGTGAGAAGTCATGATTTCGCTCGGAAAATGTTGTTTTTAGTAGAGTAGGTTTGATTGCACAGATTTTGTGTCTCTATAAATTCAAGTAGGAATCAATTACTTTTGTAATGAAAAATTTTCAACTATCTGTTTATTTTTGGTCAAGGTATTCGTCACTAGTTTTCTTCATCTTGCAAAGCAATGTAACAAGGCCTATGTAGACCCGTATCTTTTGAAACAAAGATGACTTTTGACTCAAATTGATTTGAGTTATGAAGAAAGTTTGTTTGAACCAATCTATTGGAATTGGTCTGTCTTCAATGCTGTGCAATTGAGAGTACCTACCTACGTTGTACGATCTCATTTTCAGAAGAGAAGCAATCTGTATGCATCGATCTGGAATAACCTGAAACAGGGAAACAAAATATATTCGAAATCCCTATTTTTTACTATTTAATTTCGTGACTTGAGTAACCACAGGTTCATGCACATGAATCTTGACTGTGCTCCCAGTTTAGCTGCTATAATAGATTTAAAGGTGTATTGTATTTTCAACTCATAACAAAGGAACTATCGGCATTCTCTGTAGCAAAAGGGTAGAATGTCATCTCAGTCATTTCACACAATAGATCCATTTAAAAGAAAATAAATTAAAAAATTATTATTGATCACTATAAAAACGGTATTACTTTGCAAAAGATTTTGTCAAGATTCGATTTTTTGTCGATGAAAATTTCTGTGTGCTCTAGGGATTGGGTCAATGCGACTAATTGGGATTAATTTTTTTTTTCTTCTATAAAAGATCATGTCTTAAGGATAAGTCACAACTATCAGTATTCTCTTCTGCAAAAAAATAGGATCCGCCACCTTAGGAATCTCCACAGTTGGTCCCACGATCATTTGTGAAGAAATAAATCAAGACAGTTGATTATAACTATCAACATTCTCAATTGTCTCAAATATTATTTCTGGTACATTTATTGGTCCCTATCAAACAGTGCACATTTAATCAAAAGGAATGGATTAAAATTTCACCAAGACTGGCAAATACTGGCGCCATGTTAGTTAGAACAAGTGCTTTGATAATTATTTAGATTATGGATCTTATGGTTAATGTTATACAAAAACAAAATAGAAATAATTATTTGACTATTTAAATTAATTATTTAAATATATTCTCAGTGTATTTACGCGTGATGAAATCACTGCTTACAAAAAACAAAAAAAAAGAAATAATGTTAAAATTAAAGGGATTTTTTTGTTATTTTATAAAGTATGGAGTCAATTATAATGTTCTAAACTACAAGGGGTAAGATAGAAAAGTCGGTAAGCTACGATGAAATAATATTCTTATTTACTTGCAAACGAAGCTGTTAAATCGTTCACGCGGTCTCATCCAGGGGCTTCTCCGTCGACACGACGACATGGCGAATCCCCTCAACCGCGCTCCAGGCCCTCTGCGATCGAGGTATTTGTTGGCTTCTTTCTCTCCTTCTGCATCGATTCATTTGTGTGATTTCTTTTTTTTTTCTTTCGAGAATTTTGTTACTTTCTAGGTTTCTGGTGTTCTTTCCTGGATTTCTCATGAAAATTTCGCTTTTTGGTGTTGGGATCTCAGGGAAGGGCTGTTTGCTCGTCCATCCTCTTCTTCGGACGAGATTCAATTGCGGATCGACCCGATGCATGGGGATCTGGATGAGGAAATCGGTGGGCTTTACCGGAAGGTCCGGCAGTTGAAAGGGGTGCGTTTTTTTTTTTCTTTCTATCTTTCTTCTGTCTTTACTTCATTTTATTTGGTTCTTCTGTAATGTTTCGTATCGGAGTACCATAGTTGGATCGGGAGAGAAGTATCGAGTAGAAAAGGATCAAGATGGGGTTTTGGTGTGCACACGAGTCTGATACTCCATTTTATTATTGTTAGCAAACTAACATAATCTTCTTATGAATTAAAATTTTATTTATAAGAGAATCAAAACAACAATATAGTGCCGTTATCATGGCCTTGTGTACTTTCTCTTCAAATTGCTGGTATAGCTTTGTGAAAATGCAAGTTTATGCTGTCCAGTTTCTATTATTACTACTCTGATAGACTCATTGAAGTTTTATTTGTTGAGGGAGAGCTTCGCATGTTTATATATAGAGGAAGCTCCAAGTGCCTTTATCAGGCAAGATGATGGAATTCTTAATTTCTAGGACATTAGTTGCGTGTAGCCGTGGATTCTTGACTTTGTTTCCATGTAGTGAAATTTCAATATTGGAAGCCAAAGAATACCCTTTCTTTATGGTTGGCCTAGTTCTTGACATCTAGTTCATGATTTATCTTGCAAAATCTGGTAAAGATTTGTGGTGGTTAAAGTTCAAACTTCAAAGTTGTCCCTAACCTGCTAAGCTGCCGATTGGTTCAGATATTGGTTAGCAGGGCTGGACCATTCAGGGCCGGACCTAGGAAGGGGCTCCCAAAAAAATTAATAATTATACTTGTATTGTTGGTAGCCCATGAGTGGTCACTCACACACAAGAGGCCCCATTGAACACAGGTACGGCTCTGTTGGTTAGTACCATTGAGTAATTTGAGTGGTCAAAGAAATAATTGGATATGCATAATATGTTGCGTAGGAAGTCATTCCAGTGATCAGCAATTCTTTCTTTTTTCCCACTGAATAAAAAAATAGTTGCAGAATTGGCATTCAATGTGAAATTCTTTCTTTGTTCTGCAACATGGATGCATTATGCTTTGGCATGTTAACTGAAGCATGAAGGTGGGTAACATCTTAGGAATTCCAAGGACAACGTTGACAACTAGTAGTTAGTCTCAATCCCTTGGGATCATGAACTTTATCCCGCCATTGAACTAGTTTCTATATGTAAATCTATTTCACTAGTAATTAACAACCTAGCATTGCAAGCTACTCATTTATGAGGTTGTTCATGCTATGAGTTCCAATACAAAAATTAAACAGTTACAGTTGTCTTCCAAGTTATTAGCATTTATAGAACTGCTACTTAGTATGAGTAATCAAGGATTGTGCTTGGCCTTTACATACATTAACATATAGTGACTAGATTGTTGTCAATATCATAACAAGATAACTGCTGTTCTTGGGCTTAATGTACATGATCATGTAATCACTTGATGGAAGTTTGTCTCCTCTAGCAAACAATACATACAATCTGAAAATGGAGATACTCAAAGGTGATCATAACCATTAAGAAACCTTGTTATCTTTTTCCTAAGTTTCTTATATTAATTCAGTTATCATTTTCACTTGTATATTAATTCAGTTATCATTTTCACTTGTTGTGACACTAATTATTCTCTTTGTAATTCTCTTTGTAATATGTGTTACAGGTAGCTCAAGAAATAGAGTCTGAAGCAAAGTTTCAGAATGATTTCATAACTCAATTGGTAATATCCATTGTCATCTTTGAGTTTACATTCTTATATGCTTCATGAATATGTCAAGTTAATGTAGAAACTTCATCTAATCTTGACTGTTGATCAAAAGCCGTCTTTGTGCTGTAATTTTATAAAATCCATCCTTTTTTTGCCTGCCCTTTCACTTTTCATAAGCTTCAAAAAAAAAAAAAAGAAATCTGATAGAAGAGTGTATTGCAAAGGCTCTCTGTGTAAACGCCTAGGCATTGGAGTCAGGCAAAACCCATCTACAGCCTCTAAATCTTGTTAGATGCGCAGATTGAATCAAGGCTTCTCTATGTTTGCCCTCACCAGGAATGTCATGTGACCAAGGGCAAATTCAACTAAATTTGGAAGGATTCTTATCGAAATACTCCATGGCCACTAAGATGACAAGTGACAAATCAACTAAATTTGGAAGGATTCTATGTGACTTAAAAAGTTTCATAAAGTGGATCCTATCCACATGAATAGAGAATATCCTATCCCTCCAATCAACTGATACTTTTTGGAAAGTACCATAAAAAGCATATCATGTTTGGACCTAACATTTCATCACATTACAAGAGTTATATCTCATTTCTTTGATCAAATCTCACAAATAAACTTGGTCTCATGCAATGATTTTGAAAAAGAAACAAACCTGGGTGTACATGTCGATGTCGGGTGCATGATATTACTTTTGCACATGATTTTTGTAACTAGGCTTACATAATGAGCATTATTATTATTACTATATATACGGTTGACTTAATTCGCATGCTACTTATGGAGCTGTGACTGTTGAACAGCAAATGACGTTAACTAAAGCCCAGGCTGGGGTAAAGAACAACATGAGAAGGATGAACAAGAGCATCATCCAGAACGGTTCAAACCATGTCTTCCATGTAATTCTGTTTGCATTGTTCTGCTTCTTCATTGTCTACTTTTGGTCGAAGATCTCCCGGTGATAAAGAGATTAGGATGCAAGAGTGTGCAAATAGATGAATCTGCTGGTTCATTATCTGTACTGGATGTTTTGGATAGAAAGAATATTTGAATCTAACGACTAAGGTAGCCAACCCATTCTCTTCTGCTGCAATCTATGACTTCCTGGTGTGAGCATATTTGCCAATGTGATGATCGAGCTAATGGAGTGATGGAAAATCGCCTTTCTATATTTCCTCATTTGTCATTTGCAAAACCATCTCTTCTGCAATTGGCAACCAGAACACTATCAAATAATTTGCTTTGGAACTAAACTTTTAACTATAACAATCTTCTCGCTTAGAACATAATTTTTAATTAATTTTACTTGATATATTAATTTGTTAGTTGATTTGTTACTTTTAAGTATTGAAATGGCACATACATAACATTTAAAAAGTAAATACTATTAAGTTGAATTGACATCAACTTCCTCCGAAAGAGTTTCAAGTTTACATATATATCCCAAAGGAGAAAAACATTAAGCAAGAGATTATTGAATTTTTTACCATGTAGTAAGAGAACAAGGATAATGAATTCAGTGTGTCAGCGTTCATTGACATATATTGTAACATAACAGTAGAAAAGGGGGTTCAATGTTACAGAGAAAGAAATGGATATACAAGTATGAAACCAATTGCATGAAATCATCCACGATATCATCTCTATTTAATTAGACTGTCATTTTTATATCTCTTTCTCATCAAATGGTCTTCTCTACAAGGGAGATCTGCAAGATCAGGAACAATTTCTGTCACCTGAGTGTGCAGCCCAACGCCTCAGTCGTTCAACTTGGACGTAAGGATTGTGAGACAGTATCATAGGCTTTTGGAGAAAGATGAAATCCCTCATCACAAGCCCTCAGGTACATCTCATTTGCTAGTCTTGGTTTGCCATGTCTTGCAAGGGCTTCCACCAGTATTTCATAAGTTGTTTCGTTTGGTTTGAGTTTGTAATCTTTCATGCCGCGAAACCACTCCAAAATAGCATTTTCCATACCATTCTTTGCACATGCAGAAATTATCGCATTAAAAGTGACCACACTCGGTTCGATACCCACTGATCTCATTTCGCTAAGAACGGATTCAACCATCTCAGGACTACCTTTTCCAATGTAAACTGATACCAGTATTGTGTATGCATACAGATTTGGCTTGACATTCACTTTACCCATGTGCTCCCACACGCTGAGAGCTTCATCGTAAAGCTTCCCTTTTTCAAGTGCACTCAGCAGAGCTCCATAAGATATGACTGTTGGTTTCTCACCCTGCTCCACCATTCTAGCAAATATCTGTACAGCAACTGATGTTTCTGATGCTTTAGAGCATGCTACAAGGACTGCATTCCATTCTCTGCTTCCTGGTCTTAAGCCTTTCTCTTGCATCTTATTGATGAGCCTAACACCCCACTTCCACATCCCCTTTTTTCTGGCAGCAGTTAGCAGAAAGTTGAAATGCGATTGGATAAGTTCATATGATAGATTATTTGGGTTAGGTCCAATCTCCAGCAAGTCCTCAAAGACCCCGAGAGCTGCCCACCACTTTTTCGCCTTGCCCATCAGCCATATCACATGATTACATACAGATAAGCTTATGTCATTGCTCATGTCCCTTATTCTACTATAGAACTCCCTAGCCACAGTGTAATGGCTCTCTCGTGTGCATGCCCACAAAAGCCGTTCATAATCTACTCGGTTAGGTTTCAATAGTGCCTCATCCATCACAACCAGGAGCTTAAAAATATTTGGAGCTGGATTCTCATCATTTACCAGCCACTTGCGCATCACAAGATTACATACACTGATTGTGAACTTTTCAAGTTTAACAAACTCATTCTTCCATTCATCACTGTTAGTTTTGCCAATTTCACCTCTCTGATACTTGTCTCTAAACTGGGCAAAGCAAGCAACCGCACCAAACGCATCGCCCATCTTCTTGTATGACAGTAAGACGGTTGAATAAGTGACAGGTGATGGAGATAAGCCATTGCTGTCAATATCATCTAGCACATTTAGAGCATCTTGATACCTGCCTTGTTCAAGGTAAATGGACATCAGAGTATTATAAGTCACAACATTAGGAGTGATGCCTTGTGATTTCATATCCTCTATGACTTCGTTGACTTTATCAAAATCACGAGTCAGCTTCACTGCACTTAAGAGGCTGTTATAGATGAACAAGTTTGGAGAGACAGAACTACCAGTCTCCTTATTTTTCCACTTCAACCACTCAACAATAGCAAATGCTGAATCCAGACTCTTCTTAGCCCCTAAACCCCTGATCATAGATGAGTAGACAGGCAGAGGCAAGGTATCCAAGTTCTTGAATTCTTTCTTGACATCGTCTGCGGTTTTAGCATGCATTAAGCTCAATGAAATTGCATGCACATCAACCCTCCTAGTTCTCCTACCATTTTCTTCAAAACTCACTATATCTTCTCCTTCATTTTCACAATCAGCATCAAATGCCTTGTCCTTTTGTGCACCACTTAAAGCATCAGGATCGGCTTTGTGTATGCCAACATTTTTTGCCCTTGGTAGCTCTTCCAAATGTTGCTTCCCTAGCTGTTCTTGATCTAATGCCCCAGCCAAATAGAAAGCCTTTCTGGAAGGAATCGGCTTGTTGAGCTCAGAAGAAGAGGCAGATTTAGCATCGGTAACAGGAAACCTGCTCGCCCACAAAAGACTCCGTTTTCTAAATCCCCCGATACCACAAGAAATATAACATCGGTTACTACAAAGTGGATACTCAAATCTCTCGACAATTTTCACTCTCCTTAGTGAACCGCAATCCAAGAAAGTCCCGCACTCCATAAAAGTTCCTGTTTTGACAAATTCAAGTTCGCAGCTTGCATCTACTCAAAACCAAATGATGCAATGGTCCCCAACAATAGCAATGAAAAGAGTACCTCCTACAGGGACTCAAATGGTGAGCGCCGGCGGCAGATCAGCAATACCAACGTCGCCAAGGGAGAGAGGAGATCGCGATCGGTGAGCAAGCGAGCATTATTATTGAGTGGAGAACGGATAAGGAACGAAGGGAAGAAAGACGATGGATTATCCGGGGAGGCTCAGCCCAAACTGAAAAAGCCCATTTATCTTAGGGCCGAACCGGCCTCGGCTCAGCCCAACTTGGTCATCGAGTAGTCGACGCAATATTACGGTCCATCCCGACGCGGTCGATCCATTCTGAACCGGAACGGTTCAGGTTGAACCAGCGTGAGCTAAGATTTCATCTTCGCTTGCCTCTCGCGCCGCCTCCCACCGGCGTCGAGCACCAAGCAGCGCTCTCGCTTTCGCTCTGGGAAGATGAGGAAGACGCCGTACATGAAGCTGAAGGGAATACACCAGTTGAGAGGCTCCTCCTCGCGACTCTGTCAACCAACGCAATCCTCATCGAGGATATCCACTTCGACGAGACTTCTCCAGGGCTCCGGCCCTATGAGGTTTCGTTGCTCCGCCTCATTGAGAAGATATCCGACGACTGCACAATCGAGATCAACGAGACAGGTTCGTCCGCCGGAAATCTGCCCGGTTCTATTTTTTTTATTGTGAGTTCGGATCGATTTCGCTGACAATTTTTGCGTTTTGGTTTGTGTAGGAACGAAACTGAGATACCGGGAGTTTTGGTCGGAGGGAAGTAATGACTGCGGCCTCAGTCGTTCCATCGGGTACTTCCTTGAGCCGCTAATCCTTCTTGCTTTGTTTGGGAAAAAAATACCTGTCTATTACGCTCAAAGGTTAGCTCGTTTCCTCACTTTTTGGTGATATTATCGAGGGGAAATTGTAAGTAATAGTATCTTTCAACTTGCTGCTGTTGGATTAAAAGAATCATCGACAGTTTTAACTGGAACCACCGAGTTTCTAGCTTTCTGCAACTTAGATGGTTCACTAGTTTTTTTAGCCAAAGTTCAACTGGTATCTTCTGTTCAGGAAACTAGTTGATAATTTTTTTAGCCAAAGTTAAACTATCAACCTATCTTTATCTAGGTTATTTTAAATCTTTCAGAGAATGGACTTAAGATAGTTGATAGTTCTTTTACCTGCCTAGTTTAATAAAAAATGTTTCTATTTTCATGAGAATTTATACATCATATGGTAGGAAGTTTATGCCTCTCTACTTTAAAAGAAATTTAGAAAAGGATTATCTTGTGTGTGTGTGTGTGTACACATGTACATATTGATCAGTGATACTTCATATTCCCACAAAAAGAGAATAAAGTCTCTGAATGCTTACTAATTAATGGTCCTAATTATTTCATTTGCTTAGTTCCATTGTCAATCACGACAAAAACAAATCAGCTGCTACGACTACCTATATTGTATTTGGTTATGACTGACATTGCTTGTGACTTATTTTGTGAAAAAAGTGTCATAATCATTTTTTTTCCAAAAAAAAAAAAAGGAATTACAAATGATTCTAAAGATCCTTCTGTTGATTCCTTCCGTGCAACAACACTACATATGCTTAAGCGGTTTGGCATTCCATTATATGGTTTGGAGTTGAAAATTGTGAGTCGGGGAGCTCCTCCCCTTGGCGGTGGTGAGATTATTCTTGGTGTTCCAATTGTCCAAACACCTTAACAGTGACTCTTGATACATAATCTATGTAGCTATAAATCATGTCTGCTTACAAATACATAATCTATAAATTCATGTCTGCTTGTTTATTTAAATAAACTAAAACATTCAGGCAGCCCATTGGGTTGATGAAGGAATGGTCAAGAGCATTAGAGGAGTGACACTCTCCACACGAGTATCCCCTCAAATTGGGAGTCGAATGATATATGCAGCTCGTGGAGTTTTTAATCACTTCATTCCAGATGTTCATATTTTTACTGACCATAGATCAGGTCCATCTGGTGGGAGGTATAATTTAGTTTTCCTATTAGTAACCTCTTATTTGCCTAAATATATGATTTCATCTTTATGATAGTTTGCCAAATTCTTTGATACACATGTGATTCTAGAATATTTGGCAAGTTGAAAAGCAGCATCTCATACCACTGAGTATCCTTTGCACAGAATTTTTTCTAGCATGAGCTTATTGTGCTAAAATATGCTTGTCTTAAAGTACACTTTAAACGATCAGATTAGATTTCTGATTTCTTTGAGTCATGTAACTACAATCATCATCAGTAAGGAGGTGTGAGCTTTGACCTGGTAACTACTGGTTTGTTTTTAACTTTGTTGGGAGCACGTAGTTATTTTTATGTGTTTGATACAGCTGCCAATAATATTTACTTCTTGTGAGAACTGAAAAATATGCACGGAGCAATTACAATTTGGCTGATGAATGACACATTGATGCATGGGAAGTTAGATCTGTCATTCTGGAATCTGGATCTTGTACTACGAATAAATATCCAACAGTTCATATCCATTAGCTTAGTTATAATATCCGGGTTGGGCTTGATTATAGTTGGGACACAAGATTCACTGTTAAATCACTCACTTGCATCAACAATTGGCTTGCTTTGACTTTCAAGTATGGCCTTGATCATTCATTTCAGTTCAATGAATGTTGACTTAATTGCACTCAACTGACCTTAATCTTGGTCACCCCAAATGAATCTTAACGGAGCTTGTTCCAAATAGTTTGCTAGAGCTTTGATGTTTAACCATGAACAACCTAGATGGCTCCTCTTGTTTTTCTATATTCATGCGGATGCTTATTTGTTTTGTAGCTTAATTCTGCATAATCCACCTTGCAGATCACCGGCTACGGCGTATCACTTGTTACGGAAACTACAACTGGCTGCTTAATTTCTGCAGATATTGCAACAAGCCATCCAAAACCTGAGGAAATGGATACCATGGAAGATTCCGACAACAAACCTGAGATGTTACTCCCTGAGGATGTTGGTGTTAAAGTTGCTTCAATGTTGCTCTAAGTAGGTTGAGCAAAACCAAACAAAATGAAAATAAATCTGACATGTTCTTTAATGGTTTCCAGGGGTTGCGGGAAGCTAACACCATACGGCACAGAAACAAACACTTCGCAATATTAGAGATTCCCTGAATGTTAAGTTTGTCATAGAACCTGATCCAACCACAAACACTGTGATTCTGAAATGCGTCGGTTGTGGGATGGATCTATCGAGAAAGGTTGCATAAGTAGTAGTAGGGTTTGATTTTTCTTTGAACCTTTTGTCGACATATGTATCGACTCTGTGTTTATCAATTCATGTTCGTGTACCAGTTGATGTCAATCAAACTCAAGCAAATTAATTTTGCATGCAAATCATAGCTTGCGGATCACTCTCTGTATCAATTATTGGCTCACGTAATTTGATTCTCCAATCAACAATTTTATTAAGACGATAAAAATGCTCCTTATATTATATTATCATCATCATTATTATTATATAAATACTACAATCTGGTAGCAGTAGCATCAAGCTCCCATTAAGTAGCCAGCTATAATGCATAATACACCGTCCCATGTCTATCGTCTCCAATGCAGGTGCCGCCTACACCAGACACGCCGCTGTCTCTGCTCGCGTGTCCCGGTCCAATGCACTGCGTGGCAGCTTCACTACCCTCCAACTCAAACCCCAAACACATCAAACATTAAACGTTTTTCGTTTGACGGCTGCAATGCAATGAGGCGATGAAGAAGAAGAAGGGACAAAAATTTGAGAGCACATCCCTTCACTCGATATGGGAGATCGTCTATTTTAGCATTAGCATTAGCAAAAATAATAAAGATAGTCAAGTGGATAAGAACGAGGTGCATCATGATTCTTCTTCTTCTTCTCGTATCAGAGACTCTGTTTGACGCACTGTTCTACTCGCTTCTCACGCACTCCAATCCATGGCCTCCGATTCCATCTGCTTCATATTTGCTCCCAGGAATTGACCTCCCGTCGCCTTCGCCTGGCCCGCTCTCGATCATTACTAGCATGCAAAAAACGACGACGGATTCTTAATTGCGACAGCGAAAGCAGTAGGGGCACCCTCAGCTGTATCTTTCAGTAACGTTTATGTCACAAGAATTATTGGCATCCACCCGATCGAACGGAACGCTGTTCTTGATCGACCATGGTCGCTTTTGCCGACGCCATCCACTGAGCTGCTCGGTCAACCTGGCCCATGGGCAGGCGCCTCTTCTTTATCGCCTCGCCTTCCTCTCTCTTTCCTTCGACCACTATAAATACGGCAACGCTTGTACTTGGTGCTTATCCACTCGGAAAACAGTGCTATGGCTTCTTCTTCTACTACAGCGCTCTCGCTGTGCTCTGTTTTGCTTGTTTGCTTTCTGTTGCTTCCTGCTCTGTTTCTCGGCTCTAATGGACAGCCGCTCGCCATGACCTACCACAGGGGAGTTCTTCTCACTGGGCAAATCCCCGTCAATCTCGTCTTCTATGGCAAGTTCACCGCCTCCCAAAGAGCGGTCCTCTCTGACTTCGTCGACTCCCTCTCGCCGCTCCCCGGTCAGAAGGACCGCCTCGAGCCGTCGGTGGGCACCTGGTGGAACACTCTCCGCGTGTACTACGCCGCCTCCAAGACGCCTCCGCCGAGACTCGCCCTCGGCCGGCAGATCGTCGACGAGTCGTACTCTCTCGGAAAATCCCTCCGCGACGCTGACCTCGCCGCCCTGGCGGCCCGCGGCGGCGCCGCACTGAGCGTGGTGCTCACGGCCGCGGACGTGGCCGTGGAGCGGTTCTGCATGAGCCGGTGCGGGTCCCACAGGCCATCCGCCTCCGGAAGTGGTCGGATTGTGTATATATGGGTGGGGGACTCCTCGGCGCAGTGCCCCGGACAGTGCGCGTGGCCGTTCCACCAGCCGATGTATGGCCCGCAGACGCCGCCGCTGGTGGCGCCCAACGGCGACGTCGGGGCCGACGGGATGGTGATCAACCTGGCAAGCATGTTGGCCGGCGCCGCCACCAATCCGTTCGGCGACGGCTTCTACCAGGGGCCGAGCGAGGCGCCGCTGGAGGCGGCGACGGCGTGCAGCGGGGTCTACGCGAAGGGAGCGTACCCGGGGTACCCAGGAGACCTGCTGGTGGACCCGGCCACGGGGGCCAGCTTCAACGCGTATGGGGCCCGCGGGAGGAAGTTCCTTGTCCCGGCCTTGTTTGACCCGTCAACGTCCACATGTTCTACTTTGGTGTAGTCTTGTGGGCATGAAAAATATAGATTATAGAAAATAGATGGATGTTTATGTCAGTAAATAAAATAAAATAAAATAAAATGTGAGTATAATATAAATGAAACTTGTGAATATTGAATATGTTATTATTAAATTGTGAAATAAATGGTAAAAAATTGTTTTATACTTTTCTTCCATTACTTCAAATTTTCTAAATCACCATTTATTTCCATCGTCGATTTAAATTAATATAAAATTAAAGAAATTCTCTATTGAAAATTCGTTATTGGGCTATAACCGCGACCAGTGGAAACGGCCCATTGATGATTAAAGCCCTTCGCTGAATCGGCGATCGCAGTGGCCATGGCGGCGGCGATTCTCCTCTCCGGCACCAGAAAGCTTCACGCTGTTATGGTGCCCTGGAATCCTCCTCCTAATCTTCCTCTGTCGAATAGATCCTTCTCCTCCGTCCCCGACGACAGGGTTTCTACGGGTACGGCCGCCTCGCTTTTCCCCTTCCTCAGTTGTCGTCGCCGGAAGAAGATTCGAAAGAAGGTGCAGAGCCCCCGTGCCGACCCTACCCAGAATGACGCCGGTCGTCCCCTCCCCGAGTTCGAAGCGGTGGTCCTTCGCGACTCCTTCCTCCGCTTCATAACTCGCACAAAGTGCTACCTTTCTCGGCTGCCTGACCATCGCGTCGACCTCGCCGAAGCCGGTAAGCTCCATCGAGAGCTAGGGTTTCCTCGAGGTCGCAAAGTCTCCCGATTTGCCGCCCAACACCCTATGCTCCTCCATCTGCCCCGCCTCCCGCCTGACTCTAAACCCTACCTCGCCTTCACTCCGCTCATGGATTCCCTCCTCGAAGAGGAGCTCAAACTCATGGATGACACGGAGGCCGCTCGTGTCACCACTGTACGCAAGCTCCTCATGCTATCGGTTGGCCGCCGCATTCCTCTGGCCAAACTACATCATTGTCGCCTCCTCTTCGGCCTCCCTGATGACTTTCGCGATCGCGTCTCCAAGTATCCGGAGTACTTCCGGGTTGTCGCCGATCCAACCGATGGACGCCAGGTTCTCGAGCTCGTTGAATGGGACCCGGCCCTCGCCGTCAGTGCTCTCGAGAGGGACTTCGTTCCTGACGCAGCCCGTGTTCGGAGGTCATTTAAATTTCCCATACGCCGTGGAAAGGCGTTGCCTTTGGAGGAGGACGACGAGAAGAGACTAGATTCTCTAAGTACTCTCCCTTTGTTGTCGCCTTATTCTGACGGTTCAGCATTGCAGCCATGGACAGTGGAGGCCGAGAAGTATAGAGTTGGTGTTGTTCATGAATTTTTGAGCTTGACGTTGGAGAAGAGAGCTTGGATCCATCATATTGTTGAGTTCAAGGAGGAATTCAGTCTCACGAAGCATACTTACCAGATGCTACTGAAGCATTCTCGAGCATTTTATCTCGCTGGCACCGAGATGAATTGGGCCGTGTTCCTAAGGAATGCTTATAGGAAAGATGGAACTTTGATTGAGAAGGATCCACAAGTCTTGTTCAATGAAAAATTGCAGAGTTATGCTTTGACAGATTCAGAATCCAGGATCAGAGGATTGAAGGAAGAATTACTCGCTGATTGAGGAGAAGGAAGGAGAAGTTTTCTTAACATTATCAGTTTTGGTTCTGAAGCATTCATTTATTGACAATAAATCATGGAATGATATGAAAGTTGTGATGATACTGAGGATAGCAAGGTCGGTTTGGCTCACGGCAATAGCAACCTTCTATAGGATGATGCCAGGGAATGTTAATTTGGTTTTGTTCATGGAACACAAAGGTATGGACTCATCATGATCATGAACATATCCGTGCTAGTGTTGTATTTTACTCTTCATTTCTGGTGCATCAATCATATGTTCTTAACCAATAAAAGAATTACCAAAGAGCACATTTCTGGTGCATCGATCATATGTTCTTGGATGAATATTTAAAAGCTACTGCACTGTGATTGCCACAACCTAGAATTTCACTGGGTGTACCATCAGTAGACTGTTCCTAAAATGGCCACCAGAAGTTTCTCAATATGTGATTACTTTGTTGTCCATACATATATTTTATTTGGATAATATCATATGCCTATATACCATCTGTTCATCATCATGATACTTATTTCTTAATCTATCTGATTGCCTACTTCAAAATGACACTGGTTCATTATCATGAAACTGTAACTGTTTAGTCTTCCTGCACATCCTTCAAAGTGACACTATCATGAAACTGTAGCTGCTTAATCTTCCTGATTGCATATTTTAAAATGACACTGGTTCAATATCATGAACTAGTTCTTCTTAATATTCCTGATTGCGTCCTTCAAAATGACACTGGTTCATTATCATGAAACTGTAACTGTTTAGTCTTCCTGCACATCCTTCAAAGTGACACTATCATGAAACTGTAGCTGCTTAATCTTCCTGATTGCATATTTTAAAATGACACTGGTTCAATATCATGAACTATAATATTCCTGATTTCCTTCAAAATGACACTGGTTCATATCATGAAACTGTAACTGTTTAGTCTTCCTGCACATCCTTCAAAGTGACACTATCATGAAACTGTAGCTGCTTAATCTTCCTGATTGCATATTTTAAAATGACACTGGTTCAATATCATGAACTAGTTCTTCTTAATATTCCTGATTGCATCCTTCAAAATGACACTGGTTGAATATCATAAACTAGTACTGCTTAGTCTTCCTGATTGCATCCTTCAAAATGACACTGGTCCAATATCATGAAACTAGTATCGCTTAATCTTCCTGATTGCGCCCTACCAAATGACACTGGTTCATTATTACGAAACTCTGTTATTTCTTAATCTTCCTGATTGCGTCCTTCAAGATTATACTGGTTCTTTATCATGGAACTGTTAATTAGTCTTCCTGGTTGCATCCCTTGAAATGACACTGTTTTTTTTTTGTTTTTAATCATGAAACTGTTTAGTATCTTAATCTTCCTAATTGCATTTTTTGAAATGCCGCTGGTTCTTTATCATAAAACTGTTATTTCTTATTGTTCTCGATTGCATCCTTCAAAATGACACCAGCTCGTTATCATGAAACTGTAATTTATTAATCTTCCTCACTGCATACTTCAAAATGACACTGATCACTTCCCGCATTCTCCTGCTTCGTTGAGTTTATTCTTTGTTCAGAAAGTGAATTCTGAGCATGGTCAGAGTCTGAGTTGGATGAGATTGTATCTGCAAAAATCTTGGTCTAGAATCTCCCTTGTCATGCAAATTTTTGACACTTCCACTGTCATATTTCCTGAAATACTTGTTTATTCCAACTAGAGAAGTATATCATCGATAATGATGCAATTTGTCAATCCAGTAAAAGTATTGATTTGAATTAAAGTTATTTAATGAATTCAACTGTGATCTTTTCAGATGCACTGAACCATCTCCAGAAATGATCAAGAGACGTCCTGGTGAAATTCCTCATTTCAATTCTGTAGAATGCATGCAATTCTACTACTACTTAATTAATTAATGTTGTATAATGAAAGTCCCATTTAAATATAATTAAAATTGAAATCTGTAGCTGGGAGTTTATTTGTGTTGTCTAATGCCTTTTCTTTCTTTTTTTATTTATTTTATTTTATTTTCCATCACCTCAACGTCATTAATCATTTTTTGGACAAATTGTTTAAGGGTGTTTTAATAATTTTGAAATATTATTGATCATTCTGGAAATACAGTCGTAAATTCTGAAATTATTTCCCTAAATATTACTGTAAATTAAAGAAATTATGATTTTAATTAAACGAAATCTCTTGGGCTACAACATGACTTGGAAGCGGAAGCCCTTCATTTGCGGCGATCGCGGAGGCCATGGCGGCGGCGCTTCTTCTCTCCGGCGCCAGAAGGCTTCGCGCTGTTCTGGTGCGTTGGAATCCTCTCGTTAATCTTCCTCTCTCACATGGAGCCTTCTCCTCCCTCCCCGACGGCAGAGTTTCCACAGCTACCGCCGCCTCGGCTTTACCCTTCCTCAATTGTCGCCGCCGGAAGAAGCTTCGAAAGAAGATGAAGAGCCCCCGTGTCGCCCCCATCCAGAAGGATTCCGGTCTCATCATCCCTGCCTTAGAATCGATTGTCCTTCGCGACTCCTTCCTCCGCTTCATAACCCGCACAAAGTGCTACCTTTCTCGGCTGCCAGGCCATCGCATCCCCCTCGCCGACGCCGATAAACTCTATCGCGAGCTAGGGTTTTCTCGAGGTCGCAAAGTCTCCCGCTTTGCTGCCAAACACCCTCTCCTCCTCCACATGCCCCGCCTCCCGCCTGACTCCAAACCCTACCTCGCCTTCACGCCGCTCATGGATTCCCTCCTCGACGAGGAGATCAAACTCATTGATGATATGGAGGCCGCTCGTGTCGCCACTGTACGCAAGCTCCTCATGCTCTCGGCTGGCCGCCGGATTCCTCTGGATAAACTCCATCTCTGTCGCCTCCTCTTCGGCCTCCCCGATGACTTTCGCGATCGCATCCACAAGTATCCAGAATACTTCCGGGTCGCCGTCGATCCGAGCGACGGACGCAATGTTCTCGAGCTCGTTGAATGGGACCCAGCCCTCGCCGTCAGTGCCCTGGAGAGGGACTTCGTTCCTGACGAAGCCCGGGTTCGTAGGACATTTAAATTCCCCATCCGTCATGGAAAGGCGTTACCTTTGGAGGAGGACGACAAGTGGATGCTGGATTCCATAACTACTCTTCCTTTGGTGTCACCTTATTCTGATGGTTCAGCATTGCAGCCATGGACAGTGGAGGCCGAGAAGTATCAAGTTGGTGTGATTCATGAATTTTTGAGCCTGACGTTGGAGAAAAGGGCTTCGATCCATCATATTGTTGAATTCAAAGAGGAATTCAGCCTCACCAAGCTTATTTACCAGATGCTACTGAAGCAATCTCGAGCATTTTATCTTGCTGGCACCGAGATGAATTGGGCTGTGTTTCTAAAGGATGCATATAGGAAGGATGGGACTTTGATTGAGAAGGATCCACAAGTCTTGTTCAATGAAAAATTGCAGAGTTATGCCTTAACAGATTCAGTACACAGTGAGCAGAAGGTTGAACAAAGAATTGCCCGCTGACTGAGGAGAAGAAAAGGTAAGCTTTCTTAACATTTTCAGTTTTGTTTCTGAAGCATTCATTTTTTGACAATGAAACATGGAATGATAGCAAAGTTTGTGATGATAGTGAGGATAGCAAGGTATTTTACTCTTCATTTCTGGTGCATCAATCATAAATTTTTAACCAAATAAATCATTACAAAAGAGCACATTGCTGGCCGATTAAAACGGATGGCTTGATATAACTTTATGTATGTTTGAATGCTTAAATTCTGATGTGAAAATTGGAATTCAGATCTCTGTTTATTGTTGTACATTGCTAAAACTTATTAGATCAAATACACTTAACGTGGTTAAGCACTTGTGCATTGTTCAAAATATCAAAATCATGGTAACTCTTTTTTATTATAGAATGGAAAGCAAATCTGAGAATAATCTAGAATTTTAGAGTAAATGAGAAAGATATAGAACATCCTTATGTGAACTAATATTAGCGAAAGCAATATCCTTCCCTTCACTAGGTATCCAAAGTCATCCTAAAATTGGTTCATTTGTTTTCAAGATTGTGCAGATGTTAACTGCACTACACTCAAATTTCATTTATTTGAAGCTGAACTATGCTACTGAATCCAAGGTTATCATGATCAAGATTACTTATGAACACTTAATGTTAGTAAGACATTTATAGGATTGTGATAAGAGCCTAGAATTTAACAAAACATTTTTGGTACATTTTAACTTATAATACATTGTATTATTATCATCCTTTTATATTTGAGACTGCATCATCAAGTATAATTAAAATTAATTGTATCATATTATACATTAAAATGAAATATAATTGCTGTGTTGTATTTTTGTGCTGTAAGGAGTGACTTACTATGGATGACTAGGACATGAACTAAAGATGTTTATTTCATTTTCAAATAAGTCCTTATTAAGATAAGCAAAAGGTATGCTGTCTAAAAAATGTTTTACTTTTTTGTGAATTGAAGGAAATTTTGTTTCCAGATGTGATGTATGAATTGCTTACTTCCATCATGGTGATTTTGATGGGAATTTATGACTCATGAAAAACTACTACTGATTGTTAGGTGTCTTGGATGAATGTTTAAAAGCTACCACACCATGATTGCCCCGACCCAGAATTTCACTCTGTGGCGAACCGTAACATTTATTTTTTAGTCAGTTTTTAGTCAGATAACATCATATGCCTATATTATATAGCATCTGTTCATTATCATGAACTGTTATTTCTTAATCTTCCTGATTGCATCCTTCAAAATGACACTGGTTGGTTATCATGAAACTGTTACTGCGCTTAATCTTCTTGATTGCATCCTTCAAAATGACACTGGTTCGTGTATAACTAACTGTTCTAATTGTCCTACCAACGAGGTCAGAGTTTGCAGTTGGATATTCAACTGTGCAAAAACATCTAAAACTGCTGATACCTTTTCTCCTTTCTTTGCATCATGTCATCTATAATGTATTTGACCATGCCATTTCGTTCTGTCAAAAGATCAAAATGAATAATGTGCATTCGTTCCTCCTTTCAGATACACTGGTCAATCTCCAAAGCTCGAGTGGTGATAAGCCATTGTATTGCTGAATTGGTATGTTAAACTTGTTCATCAGTACTGATCAGAAGTGTGTTTCGAGGTTTCTGTTCCTAAAAGCCTGCGAAAAGGTCAACTGTTCATCGATTCTTCTGACGATCACCTTAAAGGTCATCAAGAGATGTTGTGGTCAAATTCTTTGAGATAAAACGAGGATACCCATATCTGGATGTTAGATAGTAGAATCGCATAGTGCGTTTCAAGTGTCAAATTTTGATTTTGATGATTGATTGAGAGGTTAAAGTGAAGGGGGAAGGAAATATGAGCCGTTGAGCCATTCAAGGTCGATGAAGTTGCCGCCTCCCCTGACACCGGAGATCCAAGACTTCTTGGGGGGCCGCAGCGGCGGCTGCGACGATGAGCCACCGAGGTGGCAATAGTCCTCTGGCAGTGGCGTTGAGGAGAGTGAAGGAGACGAGAGAGCTTGCAGGACTGCTGCGGCAGAGGGGGAGGTCATGGCCATTGCTTGCTTGACGAACTGCTCATGTGCTATGCGAAGGAAGAGGTAATGCTCACTAACAGCGGTGATGGATGACGCTGACACGAAGGCACTAAATCTAAAGGAGGCTTGTGATTGGACGACATCGACATGATAGGCAGTGAATCTAAGCGAGATTTGGGATTGGATGGATAGATCTCGTTGGCACGTCACTCGAGCAATACTGATCAGCAAGCTAAGTAACTCAGACGAACATGAAAAGTTTAAAAACTAATGAAGGAATTAAATGAACTACTATTCATCAGCTTAATATATTTCAAGTTGAATGGTGAATCCTGATAAAATAAATGTTATCCTGAATTTTAGCATTTCTAAATTATTGCTGCATTTCCCTATATATGTATTGAATAACTGAATTCATCCATGTTAAGATAAACACATTCATCCCTGTTTCTCTTAATTATATTTATAAAGCCCAACTATTTTTATGCATGGGCATGAAGCTCTTATTTGTTTAAACAACTCAAAGCAACATTCTCACTTGTGACAAAGTTTGTCTAATGCAGTAGGAACACTATCTCCTGAACCACCACAATGTCAAGGTGCAAAAACATATCCATCACTTCTTCCTCTTCTTTGGGGGTTGAATTGCTTCCTCATCTTCGTCTTCTTCCTCTTCCTCTTCTTCCTTGTAGTCATGCTCCTCGCCATCCTCTATCCTCTCTTCCTTGTCGACATGACCATTCCCCTGCTCCTCATCTTCTTCATCATCATCGTCACTATCATCTTCTTCATCATCTTCTTCATTCTCGGGATCATCTCCTTCTCCGTCCTCATCATCCTCGCCCTCCCCATTCTCACCTCCAGCACCATTGCCAGAATCTTTCTGGCTATTATTATTGTTGGGGTTCTCATATCCCTCTCCATCATCATCCTCTTCAGCACCACCATCCTCGTCGTACACATTTTCCTCATCCTCACTGCCACTGCCATCTTCGCCATCGGCATCGGCAGGCTCATTTCGTTCATTCTTTCCTTTATATTTCTCCGTAAACACTTGACGGCAAACCTTGCCATAGACTGGATCCTGACATATCAATCATATATATATTTATAAATATACATGAGAAACAAAGGAACTAAACATATATTCTTCTTGTCGTTGCTAATCTTGATGAATATATTGCAAAACACAGCAAAAAGAATTGTAAATTTCAATTCTTCATATTAAAAGAAATATCATTTTATTCCCTCAACCAACTCTCTTCCTCACAAGTAGGGTAGACATTACGGTGACCAAACATCCTTCTACAACAGATTAAATTTTTTCTAAGAAAGAAATGGAATTAAGAAAAAAAACTTGTTTAATTAATTAATTATTAATTATTACCCAATTAATAGATAATTAAAATAGACGGGACACGTGAGCACGTGCCGAGCTAGTACAGATGCTACGCAAATATAAAGGGAATATTCCGCGGTATATGCCGAGCATTTCTTAATTAACAGCAACGCCGTCCATCCTTCGCAGAAATGTAAAATGACGATTTTGCCCAACTGGGGTGGGGACCGCCACAGAACGCTAAATTTAATTCCATCTCAATTCCGCACCGGCGCAAGATAGCGCTCGGAGTGGAAAGATGACGACAGCGACTCGAGGAGGATTAACGAGCAAGAATTGGAATACGAGAGCTTACCAGTAGGGAGAGGCTAGCGACGGCGAGGGCCTCGGCGGAGCACGGTAGCGAGGCCGGAGAAGGAAGGGGAGGCGTCGTCGGTAGCAGAACTTCCATAGCTTTGACGACCGCGATTTGAGCCTGCGAGCGATTAGATGGAATGAAAGCCGTCGGATCTGATAAGAAACCGTTAGAAGACGAGTCTTTTTTCCCCCTTAAAAAAATAGTTTTTGTGGTCGAGCAAAAAAAAAAAAGTTTTGACGCTTGCAAAAATCTATTTTTTTTTCAAACAAAAAAAAGGAGCAAACTTCGGCTGAAAAAAATTGGGGAAAAGAACGGAAAATTCAGCTGAAAAACAAATCAAATCAAAGCAAACTAGCGAAATGCCCATAAAAATCCGATAAAGAAATCAGTAGCGTGAAAACAGCGTGTCGGACTGAAAAGGAAGAAATCCCCGTGAGAAATCGGTGTTCAAAATTCAAAGATTCGCCGAGAAGAGTACCTGAAACACAGATCGAGGGGGGCGGAGAGGGACGATCCGCCGAGCTACGACGAGGCTATCGAGGCGGCGCCGTTCATTGCCGGAGCGCCGGGTAGGAAGGCGAGGCGAAGAGGGCGGCAGCAACGTCGGCGGCCGGAGTAGGCGACGGCGCTCAGTGGGAGACGGTAAGGTGACTGCTCCCGGGTAGAAATAGGCTGGATGAGGATCAAGTGGCCATTTTCCTAATCTCCGGTTCGTTGAACCGGATTGGGTCAAATCTCCGCTGTGACCTCCAAATTAATGATCGAGCCGGGTCAATTAGCCAGCGGTTGGGAGTGGGGAGGAATTGGATTCGCCATAATTTGAAAAGTCGGGTTAAGTTAACCACCCATGGTTAGTCGATGCGGTTAGGTGATGGCATCTGGCAAGGGTTTGGTATGGACTTTTTGGAATAATACATAAAAAATTTCATTTCCTAATAATAAAAATATTATTATCCGTACATTGACTGTAGCATAGTCGTCCTATCCTACTTACTGATAATGAGAAAATTTATAGCCTTAGAAATTAGAATTATAAACTAGGTAAAGTCACCAACTTTATCTTCGGATATTTTTAATACTTCAATCGTCTTTTTTTAATAAGATATATATGTGTGTGTTTGTGAATCTAAAATACATATAATATGAATTAGTGATAAATATGTTTTAGAATTTATTTTTGTTGAGGAAAACAATCTTCAGTTTTATTTCACAACTATGTTAAAAAAATAAACAGAAGAGGTGCATCTCTTTTGGATTTTCTGATGACGTGGCACCTTTATAAAAGTTTCACTATAGAAATTTATACATATAATTTTTATTAAATTTAACAAAATAAGTATATAAACATTCCAACAAATAAGTATTTTCTCAGCTATTTACTGAACGATAACTAAACAATCACAAACCTTCTGTATGAGAAATAGACAATGTTTCCTACCCTACAACATGATGTTGCTTTACTTTTTTTTTTTTTTGTTTTTGTTTTACTTTCATGTAATAAACACTGAGACACAAAAATTAATCTCCAAATGCACAAATAAGCTAAACATTAATCAAAGCAAAAAAAGATTTACGAAGTTCTTACGCTCTTATACTCGTGTACCCGTGTCGTAGAGATAAACATATCTCGGCTTATCCGTCGCAGAAATTTGATGAAGTTCTTACTTTGGTTCGACAAGAAATTTGATGCTTCGTCTCGACTGCTATTAGCATTTCACAAGATATCCCAGTTCGGTATGTTTGCGGTTGCTTCATTTACCATCTTGACAAGAGTCGCCTACGAAAAAATTGGAGAAACCAGAAAACAGACCTGAGGAAATAGTAAAAGAAAACAAAAGATCTTTTTGAAAGAAGAGTACAAATTATAAGATTGAAAGCAATCTGTACGTCCATGAACAGAAGTTCGTGCCGACCTGTATATGTCACAACTCACGAACTTATTATAAATTTGTTTATCACAAATTCGTAATCCAAAACACCAAGCAGTTCCCTAAAAAGCTTTGGCATTTAGCATGACTGCAAGTGGTTGTCGCAGTAACAGGCAAAAATGAAGTGCCACCAGCATTTCAACTCAGTTTGAGCATAAGAATTCAAGAATCCTATGAAATTATTGCAAACATAGAAGAGAAAGAAAAAACTCAGAAAATGAAACAAGCATAAGTAACCCACAACTTAATCAAGTCAGCTTATCCTCAAGACCTTGTCTTGCTACACTAACTTGAGACAGAATCCATGTCTATAATTAGAAGTGGCAACCTGATGGTTTTTTCAGGTACCTATGATTACTTAATCAGTTTGGGTCCCCATTCAAGATGTACATGTACGGAATGAATTTGGGTGAAATGGTAAATCCGTGCAAGATGGGTTCAAGATTGCATACTCAGGTCCTTTATAGCACAATGTGAAATCAAGGAGTGTTCGAGCCAGATAAATATTTGTTGCCTAATGCAGTCAAAGATAACACCAAATAATTGGAGTCTCTCCCCTTTATAGGCCCTGGAAGTGAATGGTCATCCAACAGTCCAGTACCATACGGCATGTTGGTTAACCACTAGTGATTCAATGACTTTGTTGCTTTAGCTCTTTCTCACCTAAAAACACATCACACTTGGATTGATTTTGGTATGATTCCTTGGATCTGTCCTGTTTCACTCATGCCTCTCTCTACCTCATACAAGTGTCTTCCATTTGACAGCCAGTTGTACTAGCTGGTATTTTGCCAACGTGAATAATAATAGATTATGCTTTGTTCCAACCTTGATGGATGTCAGATCATGTTATCTAGTGTCAACTGCCTACTCTTGATCCAACTAGAGTTAGTTCATCTTCTGATTTCCACTGTGATACTACACCCTAGTTGTGGAACAGACAGGGACAGTAGTATTGTATTATTATAGAGAAATGCATGTATCAAACTCCTGGGCAAACAACTTAAATACTTTACTAGCACAAATATCAAATATGACTCTTCAAGAATTAAACAAATTGATCTAAGCTATTAACTGATCTAACAAAGCAACAAAATCTGTCAGCTGAAGTTTAATCAGTAGAGATTGAAGTAGTAGAAATCCGTACCACACTCTGTGCAACTCCAGCAGGTGGTAAAGGAAGGTTCTTGGGTGGAGGCTTACTGGTGTATGATCTTTTATCAAACCTCCATTCTCCAATTTTTCCATAAGTTAATTCTCCCTGGGAAATGTGATCAAAATGAGAAAAAAAAGAAGATGAGCTCTGTGTACATTTGATATAACTAAAAAGTATATCTAACTTGGCACTTCGAGAATAGTGTCAACAGTGGAGTGTGAAATATACCTTCATATTATAGTCGCATCCATACGTATAATGGATAATGTATTTATCACCAACTTCTACATCCCAAGGAGGCTAAGTGATTGAAAAAAGTAATTAGTAAATCCACAAAATCAAAGTGGCATATTGTGCATAATAAAGTTGTCATACCTGAATCATGAAATCCTTATGTAAGATGTTTCCAACTCCATGAAGAGCAGATGCCACAGCATAGGCATACCTTGGAAACGACAAATGAATTACTACTCAACCAAGACAAAATACAGAATCACTAGAAACTTACAACTACATATTCAACATTCTTATTCAAATATCACACAATTACTGAAAAAGAAATTTAATATGACTTTTGCTTGATGACTCTGGGAGTCATGACAATTTAGACATCAAGAAATTACATTTCAAGCACCCAACCAAATGCTTTATCTGCCTCAGGATTTTTCTTCATCTCCAAAGAGATGTTCATCCATGTTGGAGCAATCTTCCTGAGAGATGCCTAAAGCCAAACACAGGATGTTCATTAAAAATGTGAACTGGGCAAAAAATAAGAGAGAATGAAAAATACCTTGTCAACTATGACAGGAGAATTTCCTATAGGATCAATATTTGTGATTGGACCCTTATCCTCTGGGTAGAAATTACGCAGAACAGGTTCATATTTTTTGGGTTCAATGTAGAAGAAAGGGAATGCAGCAGCAGAACCAAATTTAGCAAGGTTTGGTATGGGTTTGACAATGATGTGGTCTGGCTCTGCCATAAAGATATATCTGCACAAAAAGGAGAAAGAAACATGGGCAATAACTGAATCACGCCATTTATTTTCAATTTTACTATATCACACCCCATTTCCAAAATTTACTAAATTGCACCCCATGTCAGTTTTTTCTCAATCTAACCTCACCCTACATCTGGAATCAACTTGTCGACTCATTTTGGATCAGAATATTGTGTGAGTTCATTTCCACCTAAAATATGGATTTTGAGATCTAATCCATCCTAAAATGTCCTAGATAACTTATTTTGAGTTAACAAACTAATTTCATAAATAATATGTTGAGTGCAGAAATGGCAGAATGTTGAGCAAGCAAAATTTCATAGTAGCTTGTTGACTCATTTTGGGTTAAAATCCTGTGTGGAGTTATAAATAATCCAACATGTGGGGCACATATCCCATCCTAAAATGTCTTAAAAATCCAAAACGAGTCAGAACTAAATTTAGAGTTAACAGATTTTTGGGTGCAAAAATAGATGAAATAGAATTATCCTTTTGACTCATTTTGGGTTACAATTTTGTGTGAGTTCATTTCACTGGAAATGTGAGATTTAGGTCTTTCCTTCCTAAAATGTCCTATCCAACCTAAAAAGAATTAGAAAGATAATTTTATAATCATTTCTTGGGAGCAAAAACACACAAAATGTTGAACAAACTGATTTCATTTAGATTGAAATCTTTGTGTGAGTTCGCTTGCACCTGAATGTGAGTTTTCAGGCTTTCCAATCCCAAAACATCCTAAACAAGACAAACTGAATCAACAAAATGATTCAGAATCAGATTGTTGGGCACATAAATAGATTGGGAACAAAATTTAAATGATTCACCAAACTTTGAAAATTGGCATGTGTTCCAAATAAAAACTCAAAACAAAAGGCAAGATCCAATTAATTGGCCAGGAAACATTTTTAAGAATAACAGTCATATAAATAATTATCAACAAATAATACATCAAGCTCTTTCTGATTCTGTTTTTCTTACTCTTCCTGGATATTAGCTTTCTGAAGCCACTGAACAAATGCCCAAGGCCTATTGAGAACAATATACCCCTGTGATAAAAATAGAACCTTGTCACATTAATTAAAAGATTTAAGAATAAATGGAACTCATTTTTCAAAATTGAGCATTTCACAAAGTGTTTGACTTCCAAAAGAGGTGTCTCTAAAGAGGTCCAATGCAAGGGTTTGAGAGGGTCAATGTCATTATTTTTACCCTTGCAAGCAAAGCATCCATTTCACCAATAGAATCTTTGAGGCCTAGATTGTTAGGTTCCTAAGGATCGTTGTCAAGGAGCTAAGGCTTGCTCTTCTTTTTCTATTGTCTCTCACTTTAAGTTAGAAGCAAACAAGACAGTGTCAATTTCAACCTCACCAAGGGAGTAAGTAAAATTACTCCATAAAATAATTCAAAATTTTCATTGCATTAATAACTATGTAACTTAACATAAATTTTTATGCCCTAAGTTATTCAAGGTATATCATGATAAAGTGTTAAATCCAACGTGTTTTTTTACATTAAAAAAAAGTAGATTCGTGATTATCAGATTTACTTGAAAGCAGTAATTCTGGTACAAGTAGTGTTTGCTTCAAGATGATAGCAACCACCATTGTTAACCAGATGAAAAGGTTATTTCAGTTTCAGCACATGCTCAGCAACTGATCCGCAACATGATACAAAAGGAAGTCATGTCAACTGTAAAACCATGCTTCTATTATTGTTAGCAATAGCATGTATTTTTGGTCATCTGTCTCTTGTCTCTTGCCACTTGTATGTTGTCTCTTTTAATTTTTAATTTAAAAGGCTTGCATTGTGTAATGACATGAATATAATGCTGTAGACAAGGCAATGAGAATATAGAAAAGAGATTGTGTGACAAATCCTTAGTGTTTATTTGAATAGAAGCTCATTGAAACAATAACCAATGGCAAAAAAAATACCTATAACAGCAAAATAAAGAAGCTTGATCATGAAGATAGCTCAATTAATAAAATTGACAGTTTCAGCAAATAAAGACATTTTTATGTCACAAGACCTGAGTATTGTTAGATTCAGATGTGCTTTATGGCATCTTCTAAGCAAACATCATCAACCTAGCTCAATTGATTTACCAATGCAACAACAGATGCTAATAGTGTTACAAGAGGAACATGCATTTTTGCACTTTACACAGCATGAATTATGTACCACTTACGTCCACCAAACTCCAATTTTCATCCTACAAAACCTTCAAGTGAAGCTAAGAATTCTGACTAAAGATACCACTGGCCAAGTTTCGTACCCCTAATTCAGCCCAGCAAAGTTGAAGATATACCCACTATTAAAGCTCGCTCCCCAACTATCTGAAGTTGATAACTTTTGTAGCATAAAATTGACACTGGCAAAGTTTCCTACCCCTAAGTCAGTCCAACAAAGTTGAAGACATATGCCTTAATAAAGCTGCGCCCGAAGTATCAGAAGTTGATAACTGATTTTGTAGCATTTCCAGTTCCAATTCATAGAATGGTATTATGTAGCAGCCATCATTTTTCAACCGTTGGTAGTATATCTCGAAGGAAAAATCAGAATTTTAAGACCAAATACCTGGTGGAGCGATCATACTTGTTCGCAGCAATCAGTCTAAACACTAAAGATAAAAGAGGCAATAAATGCAACCTGGGGAATTCGCTACTTAAAGTTTGTAAAAAATTCTCATTCGTCGCTCAAGAGGACTCAATGCCGATCCCCAAACCCCTAACAGTGCCCCCAAAAGGAAAACCCTAACGCGATTAAAGAGGCGTGAAGCTGAATCACCTGATCCATTCCATTAGGGAGGGGATCGGCGACGAAGGTGGGGATCTCATCCACGAGATTGTCAGCCCGGCCGGAGTGCAAGATCCTGGTGAATCCGCCCATCTCCGCGTCGGGCCGGGCTTCTCGGGCCTTCTTGAACCAGTAGTACATGACCCGGCACTGCCAGGCATTGTAGGCAGAGTCGGACGCGGTCACCGCGGTGTGGAACAGCCGCCGGCGATTCTCAACCCGATCGGATGACGAGGAGCGGGAGAAAGGACCGCCGCGCCGGCCGGGGAAGCCGGGGGCGGTGGAGGAGATTATGGCGTTGTAGGTGATGAGAGCGACGGCGAGGGAGATGAGGAGGTAGTAGAGAAGTCGACCGCCACGAACCATCTCTGTAAACTGTAAGGCGGAGTGGCAGTAGAGATTTTAATTCTCAACAACATTTAAATAAGCATTTAATCAAATATTTCCTATCAATTTTACTCGATCAAAAAAATATGTGATAACCAAAAAAAAAAGTGATTTTAGTTCAAAATAATTTATCAATTAAATGCATATATTTATAAATTCATAATTACATTTTTTTTTTATGCATATATTTATAAATTCATAATTATATATTTTTTTTGTTTACTTTGAGGAAGAGGATGAGTTAACATTGTTGTCTTCTTCTTTCTCCTTCTCTTCCTCTAAGGTCATCGTCGCCATGCTCCGGCGACCAACACCGCCCTTCTCCTCCTACTCACCTCCTTCGTCCCGTCGTCGACCGCTGTTTCTCCTCCCTCGTCCAAATCTCACCGATTGGCAAGAACGCAGGAACGAGCATCTTTGGGACAAAGGAAAATTTCTTCTTCTATTTCTTCAAAAAGAATGACTGAATGCAACTTCAGTTGTACTTCTTTCCTCCGGTCAGAATACGTGAAATTTGCAGTCCTCGGCTGAAGGCCTGGTTGAAGAGCAGCCTCGTCTGGAACTCGGAGACGAACGGGAACCACGCCAAGACAGCAACCGGCGAAAAGATCAGCAGGCCCATCACGTACTCGTACCCCCTGGCCAAGGCCTTGACGGAGCTCCACAGACCCAGAGCCTTCGCCATCGGTCTCAGTGCCTGTGCGATCTGCTCCAGTAACGAGAACGAATTTAAGAGTTTGTTGTTTCAAGGATTGATACGATTAGACGATCGAGGCCAGAGAATTAGCGATGCTGCACCTGAAGCAACGCCCAACCAGTAGGCATGAAAGCGAGGATGCTGCAGAAGATGTCTCCGACAGTCAGATTGAGGAAGATGAAGAGAACGATCAGAGTTCCAACCAATCCGATGAACAGGAGCAGCTTCAGCAGCCGGAACAGGAGCTGGAAGTCCGCGCTGAATGTCTTCCTCCCCATGGACACCACCTGCACACGATAGTTCTCGATCAGTCAAATGAGAAAAGAAGAAATGGTTCGACTCAAGATCATCTACCATGCAAAGCTGAAATAGCTCACCTTCAGTATAAAAAATATCGCTACGATCACAAACCACGACAGTCCATACACCTGATCAATGCACGAACATTAGATTAGATGATGTGTTTAAGTGGTCAGTAATTATGATGAACATGAAACAGGAAGGCAAGATAAATGCTGTAGAACAGTGAGATTGGATTGTCTGAAACAACTTACGATGATGCTTTTGTCGTTATTGGAAACATGGAGGTGATAAACAATCCCGTACTGGAAAAGAAAGAAGCGAAGAGAGAGGACAATTTCCCAGAATCTTCCTAAGAAGCCAGTTGACTGCAGGTGCTCCTGTTCTTCATCCCACCAAGATTCCCAACTCTTGTTTGCAGGAACACCGATTCCTCCCCAACTGTTCATCCATTTGCTCCAGTCATCCCAGTCCTCCACTATCTTTTGCCATTCGAAACCCGAAGGGTTGAAAAGGAATGGTGCAAACAGCCATGTGCCAACCAGGAACCACATTGATGAAGTCAGAAGCAAGTATGCGATCGAATCAGTTGCCACTGCACCGTAGATCTGATAAACTACGAGCATTATCATCAACTCCAACCCTTGAACAAAGTGGCTTCGGGAATACATCCTGTAATTCTCAGCAAATTTTACATGTCGGACCACAAATCCACGTCCAGTGGCTCTGTATTTAGCCCCACCATGCAACACTGTTCTTCCAAAATAGTGTGCTTTTGTTCCCAGGGAGAATGTGAAGAACACCGAACAAAGCTGAAGCTGCATTATGATGAAGTCGCTAACGGCGGTCCAGAATCCTCTTTCAAGTCCAATCTCCATGACCATTGGTAAAGCCATTAGCAAACCCAATTGAACCACTGACTGAGATGCCATGGCCGACTCTAGAGCAGTGTTGCCTATCTTCCTAGCCTGCTTCATAATAGCATCCTCCAGCCCACTAAGCGACAAGTAAAGTCTTCCGTACAAGAAAGCATAAACTATGATCACAACCATCTACATGTAGTGCAAAGAAATATTAGAAAGTAATGGTTATACAGAATTATTTGAAATTGAGAAAAATGAATAGATGTTACCATCGAGCTGATGTAGAATCCAACAGTTGTGAAATAACATGATAGCATCCTGAAGAAGTCGAAGCGATGCCCCAGGCGATAGATATCTCTGCTGAGTATTTGTTCTCCATTGCCACAAGCAACTTTTGCTTCGAATAGAGATATTTGGTTTAGTCCAACATCACGACCTTTTCCAACCTGGATATACTCATGATGGGTGATATTTCCACGTCGTAAGGTGGAGTTGAAGCCTGATAGTGTAGTAATATGAGTTAGGATAAACAACAAATCAGCTGGATGTAAAAAGAAAAATATGTCAGCCACATCACCAGCAAATATATCTTCACTTAAGTTGATCCCACGAGATGCCTTGCTAATGCCACCTCTAGTTATGTGAAAGATTCTATCAAACACATCTGGGTGACCATAGTGAAACCGAACTCTGGATAAATTAAATGATAAGCCAATTAAGATGAATCATAGAATCTTCCATAAAACAAACAGGTCAACAGATTTTATATATGCATATACATATATGGAAAGGAACTTAGAAAAGCAAACAATAGAAACTTACTTTAATGGGTTCGCAAGGACCCTTTGTCCGATTGTTACAAAACTGGTTTCTTGATTTGACATAAACCATGCCAAAGAGGATACACTGAAACAAAAATAACCCAAATGTATAAGATCATATCTCCATGGATCGGAAAAAGATATATAACCTCCATAAGTAATCACGTATTTTACCTTCCTGTGAAAATATGCTCACGTACACCTAGGATGGTAGGCTGACGTAGTCCATGGTCTCCATTGAATTCTTCCAGAAGATTGCGCATTTTAAATGCCTCTTCTAGATAATTATCCTACATGTTTCATGAAAAGGATAAGCCCTGATAAACTAAAAACTAAATAAGTCAATAATTAATTCAGAACTTTTTGTTACCTGATTCATATCAATAACCTGAAGAGCTTCACCACGAGTGAAGATTATGGCATGGTTTTGATTCTCTGGTTTCCCTTCACCTATCTTTGCCGCCCCTGGTAGTTTTATTCGGTATATTTCCTAGAAGAGGGGGGAAAAACAAAATATATCAGTATGTCATGGCTACGGTTCCTAATATTGGATGAGTTTATCACGAAATGTGGGTTACCTGATCACGGTTGTCAACTGCTTTTACGAGCACAGAGTAGTAGACCTTCTGAACCTTGTCACCATATCTTTCTTCAACTTCATCGATATATGCAACACGAAGGGAAGGGTAGCTACATTTATGGAATATTTAATGGTTAGATTCATTGCACTATACATTTAATAGAAGACAAGTAAAATCATTAATGAATCATTTCTCTTTTTTCTTCTTTGCAACCACTGAAGATGCAGTGTTAGAACAAAACTAGTGAATGCATTACAAAACAATCCAATCTCACAATTAGTCCAACAGATTTCCTTTTTCACATCTTATTTGCTTAAATTTTTAAAAGTCAATCCATAAGAAACCAGTAACTTATCCCCAAAAAATTGATATTCAGATTAGCATGTAGAACCGAATAAGATGGTCACTCATTCATACATACACCTTTGATCTACATATAAGAACGTGAATGAGCATAGAAGTTAATTTTATACTTTATGCATACTTGAGAGCAACCATTCATGAACTTCAGAAATGGCATGATCTTCCATATGTAAGTTATACTCATCATTTGTCAGCTTCTCTTGCCATTCCTAAGTTTTATTCAACCTTTTACTTTGTTTGTGGATGAATAATCAATCAAACTCAGGCTCGCATAAATAAGAAACTTAACTGTGGTTGTACTAATTGGGTATCAGAATATTGCTCTAGATAGACACACAGAGCGCATGAAAGTTGCAATCCTTGATGTATGGATTATATATGAAAATGAACCCCATAGTTTCTGATATATATTCAAATTGCAAAGAACATGCAATTCTAAAACTACCAAATTATTGTTTCCACTCAAATTTTCCGGCTTTATATATTAGCTGTGAGATTGAAATTTATGTTTATACCAGCAACATTAAGGTTGATATTCAAGGAAAAAATTGGGCTATAATAATAAGCAAGAAAATTTGAAGAACTAGACATTGCTAATTTGCAAAAAAAACAAACACATACTTAACCATCAGGTTCAAAATGTCCGTTGCACGGCGATCTCCAGACCTTTTCTGGCTGCCATAAATTTGGCACGTGGCAACGTATGTAAATTTCATGTCTGCTACAGCATCAAGTTGAGCAAATAATGATCTTTGGCTCTTGTTTTCTTCCTCCATTGGATCAGTAAAAGTTTTATATCCCTCTAATATCTCTGGAGAAGCATGATTTAAATAAGAGAAATCAAGAAGCCAAAGATCTTTAACTAAGTCTTTAAAACAAAGAAGCTAAGACTAACCACTTTCTTGGGCCATGTCAAGAAAAGCTTGAAGCTTCAATGCTCTACGATAGTACATCATACCTCTCACTGCACAGTGTTTATATCAAATGAAGTAGTTGCCCAAAAATCTATTTGATAATAAGAGTTTGTAGTATGCAGTCCATTGTTTACCAGTTCTACATAGTGTTTGTCCCCTAAGAGAGGCCCAATGACGAAGCTGTAAAACATTTTCTTCATTGGACCAAACCTCACTTTCTCGTTTGCAATTGATCCTCTCCATAAAGTTGTTCCATTCATCTAATGCAAATCATCAAACAGATTAATGCAATGACAAAATCATGAAATAAAATAAATGGCTACAGTGAATCTCAGATTGACCAGAATAGAAAAGAATAAAACCTGGATAGATCTTTTGCAAATAGAATATTATAGAGATGCCATCTTCATTCTCCAAATCAAGGTCACTTTTGGAAAATACAGTTTCCTCACTGTAGTATGGAGTCATCACACTGCAAACCGCTTTAAATTAAATCAAAGTGTTGAGAGATAATTGCCATAAAGTTGCACACTAGGGTTGTGATTATTTCAATACAGAAAAGTTGGCAGTAAGGCATCTACACCATAGCCTTTCTTGATAAGTATACATGTCGAAACTTTCAGGTGATCATGATGAGATAAGAGAGTGGAATTGTCTATCTCTAATATGAACAACAATGTTGCCGTGATCAGGATATATCAAACAAAGGTTTAGATTGAAATCATATGTACCACTCAATCCTTTTGGTGTTAAGGCATTCAGATAATAGGGTGTCATACCTGAATGACAACATTTTACGGACTCTAGGAGCACGGGGCATATCCATAAACAAAGAATTTGTGAAAAATGCTATTCTTCTACGAGCTTCAAGGTTTGTAGGAACATCTATTGCATATTCCTTCACTGTCAATAGGAGGTAAAGTCGTTTAATCTGCAGTAAGGTAGATCGTCAGTAGCTTGTTATCAACAAAAAACAAAAAACAAAAAACAAAAGAGGAGTTGGATTGAGAATCACCTGTTCTTCCCAGTATGGGTTAAGTGGAAGAGGAAACAATATTGCAGGTTTTGAACCAGTACCAGCAAAGAGTTGTCTTCGGGGTACTGAATCTTTATTACCATGGCCAAGTTCAACTAACTCACTGAAAAAAACATTAAAAATCATAAGAAAATCTCAGATCTCAGGAATATGTTTATCCAAAAATGATTAATTTAATTATTCAGGTCGAGTTTGTGTTTCCCTAACTGTATCTCATTAACCATCATATCACGGGAGACTACTTCAAGCATGTCTTGCAGCAATAATACAACTGTATCAAGTTTAGACGCATCACCCTCTTTCTGCAAGAAAACAGTTTAAGTCCCTCCTTTTTCGGCTATTAACAACTAGGCAGGATGGAGACATCAACTAACAAATCAAAGTGTGACTTACCAATATCTCAAGAAGCTCCACAAACTTCTTACATAGTGTTGGCAAGGCACTCGTCCTAAAATTGCTTAGAAAGGTATTTTTTTCAATGCTAGCTTCAATCTCTTTAATAATGATACCAATAATCCTGTCACCAAATGTGCAAAGAAAATTTCATAACATGATGATTTCATAGGAAGACAAAGCAAGAATATATGCAAAATAACCTCGCATGAACTAGCTTTCTATCATGCATAGGATACCCAAAGGAAAGTTGAAATAAAGTGGAAATTCAGACAAAGCTTGCAGAATTCAGAAATTTCACAATGAATTGCTTCTTCATAAAATAAGAAGGCAAAGTGATACGATTGCTTTTATAGATGACATCTCCAAATTCTCATGCATAGATTTACCGTAGTACTTTCGAATAGAATATCCTGCATGATTCTTTTGGAAGCTGAAATGCTCCTTGATATTTGTGATGACTAATACTATTACGCATCAAGTTATCAGAAAATGATGTGCGCTAAATTTACCAGTTGTCACCAAATTTCTGTAGTATCTCCTATTAAATTGTCATTGTGAGTAATCAACTAGGCCATTGGCCATGAAAGTAACATAAAAAAAATCTTCCAGAAAAAGGAAACTTAAATTTCAATTTTCAACATTCTGAAATGCAAAAGAAAAATTAGTAAGAGTTTAGACTCAAAGCTAGAAACTGTTTGCTTTCTAAAGATCCATTCGTGAAGGATTTGCAACAAACCTTTTCTCATTCTCCCCGACGACAAGAAGATTAAGAATGAGCTTAAAGGACTCATAGCATTCAATGACAGCACATTTCATGTACTCGTCAACACAGATACGCTTCCAGAGATCAGAATCCTTTGCTTGAAATTGAGCAGCTGTATCTAGTGCTACAGGTATCTGTCCAGAAAATATTTGAATTTACAGAAAACAAACATCAAGAGTCACAACACTCAATAAGCATCAGATACGGTATCAATAATTTACCTTGCCGGATAGCAGGAATGGTGGCCATTGTATCACCTTCAAGCTAGGATCGGATGAGTAAGGAACTAGCAAAAGATCCATCTCCCTGAATTACATAAATAGATTTTGAGTCCCCCTTGAAGAAAACCAGCAAATATTGAATGTAAGAAAGTAGACAGGTAAGTCAACTCAAGGCCTTTCCTATCACTTAAAAGGTCTTCCTCTCGGAAGCTGCATATCACTTCATTCCAAAGCTGAGCAAACTTTGCTGCTTCAGTTCTCTTACTTGGAGAGACCTAATTTTGCTAGGTATTAGACGAAAAGGACCAAAATGACAATGTGAGAATACACAATATCAGTTTCAGGATAACCTCAGCAAAGCGCCTCGATAAAGAGAATCCCTTGTGACGAACTTTCTCGGATGGAACAAGATATGTGTTGACAGCTCCAGGCAAAGAATGAAACCGTGATCTCAACATGCCTAGTGTTCGTATCTACAAGAAGAATTAGAAATTTGAGTAACAAGAAAACAATAAATATAACTTTAAGTTGACATGCAACCAATTATCAGTCATTATTATGTTAATCAGGTTGTCAATTAGAAGTCTATCAATGAGAACTAATCTGTATATGCAAGAACATAAATTTCAAATAAATTTGTCAAGTAACATGACTGTAAAACCTAAAACCAAATAAATCAATCATCAGCTTGTCTCCCTCTCCCCTATGCAGTAACACTCATCGTCTTCCCAATTCGTCAATTCTCCCTCTTCCCTATGCTCGGTTGTCGATGTGTCGTGTCTGTTCATCTTGAGAGGCAGAGACTGAGAAACCCAAATCAGCAACTGTCATCTAGCTGTCTGACACCCTATCTTCCTCTGAAGATTTAGGCATTGCTCTGACTTATGATTCATCTCCTAATGCTGCTGTCGCTCTCCCTTGTAGATTCCAATGATGATATTTCTCCCTTGACTCGTGACTCCCAGTGCTTTGTTCCAGCCTCAGACTCCACCCTGCATCCCTACCTCCAATCATCAACACCAACAGTGACAACTTCCTCGGCTCGAGTTTTTCATTGAACCCTACTCATGCCCACCCCTAGATATGGCTCTGTATGAGGAGGTAATGACTCACAAGGGCACATGGTGCTTGCTATGAGGATGTGTTACTCGCCGGCACACATGGATGCAAGGACAGTTATCATGCATAAGAGGCACAGGAGGAAACAGGTAGACGCATGCAACTGATCTGAGGTAGAAGAGGTTGTTAGATTTGGTTGTTGATGATAAATTTGGACACAAAGTTGGTCAAGAGATGAGAAGGCGAAGAGACAAGCAGGCGATGGATCTTGAAGAGCTTCATCAATAGAATGTTTCAAGGACTCAGTGTGGACAGAACAAGAAGATAAAGAGGTGGATGAGAGAAGGTTGGTTGCTCCTCCTTGATCGATTACCTCTTTAGGAAATCCTAACCCAAAAAGAGGTGTTCTAATATCATGCAAAGTTCAGACAACAAAAATAATAAATATGTTGTAAAGGCATATTACATGCATATCGGACTCAGTATAGAAACCTAAACCTAAAATAGCAATGTGGAACTGCACCAGTACACTAATAATCCTATTAAGCTAATACCTTAACACACTTAGCATTGTTGGAAGGGGTTTAACCTTGTTGCTTCCAATCCGAATGAGGAATATCTCATATCCAATGAGGTGCGAGACACCTCATGGTGAAGACCCAAAAAAAAGAAGAAAATCTACATAATTTTATATTTGTTTGAAGAAATAAATACAAACACAGAACTTGAATAATCTTTTACCTCTCCAAGTCGACCAAATGCTCCTGAGACACCTCCATATAAAGTGGAGAAAATTGCATACCATATTTGAGTATCCATAAAATACACCTGTGAAAAGTTTAACTTGTCATACGTGATTCTTGTTGATGTTAAGTACAAATACCACTAATAATATAAAGTACAATGTCTAAAATCAAGAACCACAAAGAACAATATTGGCATACCAAGATCACAGGAACCCAGAGCGCAATAATAGCGCCAAGATTACCAGGAGCTACAACAAAGATGATTTGAACAATTTTAATCAAATAATATCTCATGTGAACTTGTGAAAAGTTGAGCAATATACCATGGGGGAAAAATTCATGCCAGGCGAAATGTACATTATGAACATTCATTATATCTTTTGTGGGCTTTATAAGAGGTTGTATCTGCCACATTGTACAACATGTTGAGAGAAAAGAATCGTCCCATATTCTTAATTGAAGCTATAATCTATAAGAACATATGTGCAAAAGAGAGAAAAGGAGAAGTTACCTGAAAGAAGTAACTAAATGCAAACTTGGAAGATAACAGCAACACCCAAAACAATGTGTACCTTAAAAGATAACAATCCACGTAAGAATTTTACAAAATTTCCATAATCAAAACAAAAACAAAGATTTATAAACTCACTTGAATAGTACCAACTGGCTGTCATGCATGCCACGCCCAACATAAATCCTTGGCTGAAAAGAATTCGAGAAATATGTTAGGTTCCTAAACCTTCATAGTTGAAGTGTCTGTTGATTCATAACTAAAAGAAAAAGTATTAGTAGGAGATTATCTATAAATATAGCTCCCTTCCTCAAGACGAAAAGATACCTTATACAATTAGGTTAAGTTATGCATCACAACCTTCCTACTTATAATGCCTATTGATTCCATAACTAAAAGCAAATGATCATTTGACTAGTATGTTAATATAAGAATACTATAATTCGATGAAAGGCATTCAGTTCATTGGAAGGGTGAGATGTACCATGGTGAAGATTAAAGTTGTGTTTCCTACAAGGGAAAGAAGCAAGCAGAGAAATATTGACCTTGTTTGTATTTCCTTGGGAGGAAGGGGAAAAGGATAGTTTCCCTTATAAGAATTTCCTAAGAGAAAGGGAGGGCAATAAGGAAAGGAGGGAAATTTTAATATAAAATATTAATCGATTAAAAACATTTTAAACAAAACTAATTTCAAATCAAGATAATAAAAAAATAAATGGAACAGCATTCCACCCGATCTGGGTGGAAGCCAATTTCAATATGGCTGGGGAAATAATTCTCCCACTACTTCCTCAGTTTGTTTTGGGCAGAAACTGAGGGAAGCTACCTGGATAAGTTTTTCAGGAAAAAAAACTACCGAGATAAAATTCAAATCTTTGAACAAAAAAATAATTACCTCCCGGTAAATAAATGGGAAAAAAAGGGTCTACACACCTGAGACCACCATAAGAGCATCCGAACAATGCGCCATTCTGAATTCTCTATCCATCTACGGAGCATAGGAAATAAAAATAGCAATCCTGTTAAAACATTAGGCAACACATATAGTGCCACAGCCATAGTATATAAAGGTGGAACGCCTTTTATCAGATGAAGGTACTGCAGAATGCCACCCAAAGGCAAATTTATCTGTGATGAATCACTATAACACAGAAGAAGAACTACAGACCATGCAAGACTCACTAATATCTTGAGGACATTTCTCAAGATATTAGTAAATTTCCGTCTATGATAGCCAGGGAAATTAAGAACAAGATCAAGAATACCTGTAATGAGAAGAAAAAAAAAGTTGATTAAGTGAGAACACAAAATCATGGTGGCTGCAGCAGTCTGATGAATAGAAGAGCGAACCAACTGAAAGCTGATACTATTTTTTTTACCATGCATCCGTTCTAAAAAATAAATTGCAATGAACCATAGACAAATTCAGTGCATAATATTAGCTTGAATACTATAATATTGTAATATTCTTGGTAGACAATTTGTCAAAGAACAATAAAATATTAAGTGAAATAGAGAGTAGACCGAAATATTTTGACATATATTCTCTGACTAAGAGGAGATCTATTAAATTGTGCAAACAGATATAGATGACTCATCTCAAACTAGTTCCACAAGATTAGTTCATGTGCCAATGTTTTCAATTACATTATGTTTCAGTCAAATATTTCATCACAATTGATCTTATATTGTGAACGAAATATTCTTCCCATTGAGCATAGAATCATTACTTATTGCAGTGAAATCCATAACAGACTGCCAAGAACTATTAGTTATCCTTTCTCATTTTCTCCTCAAAAGATTTGTTCTCATCTTGGTTAAAGGATAATATGATCATTATCATACACATCAAGTACATCTAAGGGAATATATCAATCTATTTTGAATAGCCAATGACTGCTTATGTCCATCCATAAAAGCTTTGTGGTGCAATACTCTATATGGCAGCAGTCAATTATTGTTTTCTTTCTCATTAACACCATCCCAGGAAAAAGTTGAACTTGGAAAACAGAAAATGGATGTGAATTCTCTCAAACAATCACAATCAATCCATTATCATCAGTCACATACAATATGCTCACAAGAAATCACACTCATGACTCGTTCAGGTCCAAGGAAGCAACAATAATGCATCATATAGTAAGGCGAATTGCACATAAAGTTTTCTATTAGTGAGAAATATAGTGATAACAATAAGTTATGAATTGAGAAAAAATCATACTTTTTAGCAGATGCAGAAGTGCTGCTGTTATGAAAATGCTAGATAATGAGTATAACATATCTTTCTGAAAAATCTGTGCTGGTGAATAACCACTCCAGGCCATGATTATCATTGCCTGAATAAACAACAAATTGGATTATATACTGGAATGATGATCAATGTCATATATGACATGATATTACCTGTAATGCTATTACATAGAAAGTCCACATGCGAGCAAAACTTCTAAAGATGTTCCAAAATGTTCTAGTCTCAACAAAATTTTCCTTCCCTGTGCTTTTATTAGGCAATTTTTTGGATGAACGTCCAACCTGTAAATGAGTTTTTATCAGTGGCAACTATATTTAAAGAAATCAATTAGACAGTTGGAATTATTAACAAGTTCTGTATCAGACCTGGACTGTAGGCCTTGATTGCCGTATAGATTTGAAGAACTCCCCATCATCTCTCATAGGCCAGCCCAAGGAAAAGCAATCAGCCGACCTAGTAGTTATGCAGTTTGCCTCAATCGTGGAGATTAACAAAAAGATAAACAACCTACTGTGTTAATCTATTAGTGATCTCAATCTATTCACAAACCAGAAGTACTCATTTAGGTCATCATAGTTACACCAAGCTGAATGTGGGGCTTTACCATTATTGCTTTTTTGAGCTTCCTGAAGAAATGTAAATCATCATAGCTTTGTTGTTCCACCTATGATGCATAATCCTTAATTTTAGCCTTTGAGGGGCGCATACCTTTTCAATCACACGATAAATCGGGCTGATTACTTTCTTCAAGAATGCTTCATCATCTCCACCATATGAAGATCTAACATTCTCCCCTGTCACAACACTGACATTGCCGCCCAACAGACCACGTAGCTCATATGCCATCTAAAAACCATCATGGATTATCATTTATGTAAGGAAAACCAAACTATTTTAAGAATAACAAGGTAATGTCAATATAACCAAAAAGAACATATTTCTGTATGGAGGTTCACATTGTGGAATATATAAGACAAGCACTCTGGCATAAATCGAAGATTGGCAGCTTCACCCCAGATAAGAAGAAACAGGCCCATATATAGGATCTTTCTCTGTTGAATCTCTTGTGGTTGTAGGCCTTGTGCAAGCCTAAAATTAAAATATAAAGTATTAGATGACCAAAAGAAATCATTTTATAGTCTAATAAATCAACGAATAGAGGTCTCAGATACCGTAAACTATGTTTCTTTCCCAAGAATTTGCACCATGATTTATAGTTCTTGAATATTTTGTTCATAACTGCATCAACTGCACGATCATCTAGCTGTGATGGGGAACTAATTCAATTACAACCACAATTTATTAAAAAAATAAAATATTTGCATTTGAAGTGAGAAATGTAAGATTGCTAATGAATACGGTAACACATTATGATTTACATGGGGAAACTAACATGGATGATCCTAAGCATGGGAAAATTTCTTTCCTTTTAGAAACACACAAACAAGGAGATCTTAGGTAGGATAGTGCAATAATAATATAAATCTATTCTTCTATTTGGTTGTCAATATAAGATAATAATAAGGAAACCACATGCACTGCATGGCTGCAGCTGCACACATTGAAAGGACCATGACACAAAAATGATTGAAGAAACGTACACTATATCAAAATGGCTGATATGAGAAAGATTCAATATTCAGAAAATATTAAAAGACCTCTAAGCTATCAGTAATTTGTTCATATCAAAAGGTTGTCAGTACATCACATCCAACTTTAAAAAAAAAAGATATACGTGACGTGATCATACCTGATAGTTATTTAATCATGCAACCAGATTTCCAAAGTAGATTCTTAAAAGAACAAAATAACTCAAATAACAATCAGAGGATCACAATATTCATCAATGAATGGGCAAAAGATATTGTTTATCTAACTTATGAAGCTCGATATACATGCCTTGTGAAGAGGCTCAGGCTTCGGAGACAGCCTTATGTGAAGGTTGGCGAGGAGCAAGATCAAATGTTCCCTTTGATTTCTTACATTGTCTCTCTGTAAACAGAAAAATATTAATGATGTTAACAATATTTTTAAAGAAACAAAAGACATATTTGTTATTTGCAAATGTTCTACCTGAAACCCAAATGTGACTCTTAACCAATCAAGTAGATCCAACTCTCTTGTTTTCTCCTTTTGCTGACCAACAGAAGGCCAGTTCAAACCCCGCGTATTCTTCAGGGCTGCTACGGCTGCTTTTATCTGTCAAATTCGAATGTATTCAAGTTACTGATTTGCTTAAAGCTACCAGAGTACCTTGTTTCTCCCTATCTATAATTACTCCCAAAAATCAATACAGTCATTTGAAGAGTTAAGAATAGTACCTCCTCGAGCTGCATGATACATTGTGAAGCACCAGCAGCATCCAAGGGAAGGATGTTGTAGGGTACATAAATTTCGGTTTTTTCTTGGACATCTCTGGCGGCAGCAATGATCTGCGCATAGATCACCAAACACGGATAAGAAACTAAATCATTCCCTCGCATAATCTCAAAGGAGACAAAAGGGTAAAAATCTGATTGGATCAATTTGACATCGTGGACGAACCTCTGGGGCAACTTCTTCAACTTTCTCGCTCTTGTTAACGGCACAGAGAACCTCAAAAAGGATATTAGCGGTTTGATAAGCTTTCCCGAGTTGAGCTCTGCAGACAGAAACATGTTGATGCCGCAAGAATCACAACTGTAGCAACAAAAACGAATCCAGATTTACCTGTCGGCTTGTTCGCCCCTATCGAGAGCACGAACATAGTGCTCGTAGTATTGCTGATAGAAGCTCTCGATCTCTCGCGCATCGCTCTTCTTCACCCTTCGGGAGAGACTCGTCGCGTTGTCCTGGAATGCGTTCACAATATCGAAAATTTCATAGGTAATATTTCATTTCTGCCCCTGCACTTCACCATTTCTCAAAATACCCTTGTAATTTCAAAATTATCAAAACATTTTAAAATTAACAAAAAAAATCTTAAAATCATCACTATTCAAAATTTTGCAATTCCATCCGATTTATATTATTTTCAATGATATTATAATAATTTCTAACTCTAACAAAATAAGATTACATATTTATAATTCTAAAATGTTTAATTCTTTTGAAAAAAAATATTTAATAAATAATGATTATTTAATTTAATTTTACCCGTTCAAGGCGTTGAAGGAGAGCAGTTTTGAACTGGCGAACTCCGCGTCCGGTTGAACTAGGATCGAGTCTATGTGCCTTCTCAAATGCATAAAATCTGCCTAAAATTGAAATAGCAAAAAATAAAGGAGTAAATTCTAAAACATTTCATATGCTATTTTTAAGAGTCCATTATTGTTTTTATAATTAAAATATTTTCATTTAGTTTCCTTAAAAAGAAAAGAACCGCACAGAGATAAGCAACGCGAGGGCGCTCTGCCTCGATCTTGGAGGCAACCCGAAGGACCGGCGTGATGCTGTCCAGTGACGCCGGCACCACCTCGTTGTCAAACACCTCCATTGAGAACGTCGCCGTCGTGGGATTCCTCGTCGATGCTCGTCGCATCAACCCTGGCGGCCCGGAAACCAGCCCGGCCGCTGGCATTTCAGAAGCAGACCCTTGCTCTGCGCCTCCCATTATGCGCCGCCGCCTCGATCGTCTGCGCTCGACTACTAACTCATCAATGTCTTGACTGTAGCTTGGCTTTCTTGGCCCGTCGCCCTGTCGCCTACGCAAACCGACCAAATCGATATCAGTTCGAAGTTTACGCCTCTTTGTGAAAACGATCAGAAGGAAGAAGAAGTTGATGATGGAGAAGACAGCAGACCTTCCGTTTGGGGAGAACGAAAGGCGGTCGCGGACGAGGCATTCGAGTGCGGGAGGAGAAGATATATAGAGGACGGATAAATCGGATTGGGTCAACCTTCTCAGGAGGGATAGGTGGAATTACGTACGTGAGGTTACGATACCTATGCAGCCGATGAACGAGGAGGTTCTCTGGTTAGAGAGCGTGAGGTGCCGTAAAAACAATGTGGTTTATTTCCATTGATATGAATAACAAATTTCACAATTGATTGGAAATGCAATAAACTAATGTATTGTTTAATCGCTACTCGATCGATCACACTTTTTCGCAGGCGGTATCAGTGTCGTCGGTGAGCTCCGCCAACTGCAAGGTCTCCTCCGGTGCGCCGCCGGAATTGTGAGGAGGGGCATCCGAAGGTAGCATGAGCTCCGGCGGCAGCAGCGCGTCGTTCGGGTCGGCGCTGGGCACGAGAAAGATGAGCCCCAGCGTCGCGATCCGCAGGAGGTTGCGGATGAGGACGACGAGCCAGAGGCGGCGGAAGTCGGTGCGGGTGACGGAGAAGGCGTGGAGGAGGAGGCCGCCGGCGGTCTTGGAGGTGAGGGTGCCGAGGCTGTCGATGCACATGAGGAGGGCGAAGAAGGTGCCCTCGATGCCGCGGGGGCAGAGGCGGGTGCTGAGCACCATCATCGGCATCCAGCGGAGGCGGCTGATGACGCGGGAGACGCACTCCTCGAGGACCACGAAGGCGGCGTCGGGGAGGCGGAGCTTGAGGTTCCAGCGGAGGACGAAGGCGAGGTCGAGCATTCCGGAGGCGCCGTAGAGGAGCTGCGCGAAGAAGATGAGGCGCCGGAAGGGGAGGTGCTTCAGGAGCTTGTGGTAGATGAGGACGCCGACCATCGACGCCGTCGCCCCGATCGCGTAGATCATCCCCACGAACTCCTGGGAAAAGGCTGGTCCTGCACGGCGATCGGTGTACCAATAGAATTGGCCTTCATGGGTGCTGATGCTGAGCGCCAGACTCAAGAACATGTAAAGCGACGGCTTCCAAACCGTCGGAAATTGGATCGTTCTCGCCATTCCTCTGATCGCTTCCTTCCCCGTCTCCCACACCTACTACCATTTGCTCATCATCAGATCAACGATGAATTATGCACCAAAAGTTATTATTCGATGAATTAATTGTACCTTTTGCTTCGCGGAGAGGTGGACGTTCTTGTGTTCGTAGATGACGAATCCGAGAATGATCAGCAGCGTCGCCGGCAACGCCATCAGCCCCAGCGCCCCCTCCATTTCACAACAATCAAACCCCCCATCACGCCTATGGATTCATTCATCAAAATGAACTTTGAAAAGCAATCGACGACGAGCAAGCAGAGCATGCCCTCGTCGGAGACTCACCTGAGCTCCAAGGAGGTGGACGAAGACGCCGCTGGTGGAGAACCCGACAAGCGCCCCCGCTGAGGACACGAACCCGCACAGACTCTGCATGTCCGCTGCCAGCCCCGGCCGCTCGATGCTGTTCCTCGCGATGCACGCGTCGATGGTCACATCCGCGATCGCCACCCCCGCCGTCATCCCCACCAGGCACAGCAGAGCAACCGCCACCGCCAGCCGCTCGAACGTCGCCACCACGAACGTCGCCGCCACTCCGAGAACGCCTGTCGATATTGAACCTTGAGTTCGGCTCTGTTTTCTTGGGCGGAAAAAAGGGAAAAGGAGGGATTTTGACGAGGAAAGAGGGTGGAAAAGAAGGGGTTTATTACCGGCGGCGACGAAGTAGGGGCGGCGGCGGTAACCACGGACGGGAACGACGTCGGTGAGGAGGCCCCAGATGGGCTTCATGATCCAGGGGAGGTAGTAGAGACCAATGAAGAACTGCACCGCCGACGGCTGAACCCTCTGCACGTCCTTCCAGTAGTAGTCCGACACCACGCGGAAGAAGGAGCCGGCGAAGCCCTGGCTGAGGCCGTACACCACCACCACCCCGAACACGAAGCTCCCATTCAGCTCCCGGCACAGCATCCGGATCCACTCCGCCGGCTCCACCACCATCCGGTACAGAGCACCGGTACCAACATTGCCGTACTCCAACGCTTCTGCCTTCGTCCCCGCCGCCGCCGGCTTCTCCACTAGGTCCTGCGTCTCCGAATCCATTGGGGCTGAATTGGGAATGATGACGAACTCACATGAAGATGCCAGAGATGTTGACTTGGGACTTGGCGTCAGTTAGCGAATTGCTGGAGATTTGAGACGACTTCGCATGTGAATTCAAAGCAAGTTTGTGATTGTTTAATAAAAACAAGGATTTGTGGTAAGAACATGCGGAACGGGCAGAGCTGAGGAAGCGCACATCTGCGTCTCTCAGTATAATATTTATAATCATCAACAACAACATCCACATCAAACCGACGGTCTGGAGACGACATCACTTTTTGACCTTGATATCAGAGTGTGAAAGCTCGCAATATGATTTTTCAGAAATGGGTTGCAGCAATGAAGATGATTCCATGTTTTTCAGCGATGTTGCCAGATTTTGAATCGGAGTTTGGCATTTGATCCAAAGGGATATTATATATAATTTACAGAGTATACAATTAAAGTGCCTGAATCTTACAGTTTGATTAGTTAATCTGCGTGTTTGCCGGCTAATTTGATCGATACGACGGCACGATGCCGTAGTCATCGTCGGCCATGAGGGCCGCCACCGCCTTCTCCGCCGACGAGTAGATGCGGTCCACCTCGGCCGCCGTCCGCTTCACGAATCGTCCATTCACCCTCGGCCGCGCCTCTGCGTACGCCTTCCTAGACGCGTACCGTATCGTCTTCTCGAACCGCCGGGTCTTCCTCTTCTCCCGGTACCGTGTCAGTCTCGCCTCCCGCTCCGCCCGCGCGCCCGTCGCCTGCGACATGTACGGAACCACTGCCGCCTCCGACGACTCCTGCACCGCGAATAACTAATTAATCAATCGCGGTGGATTTATTTCACTGTTGAAAAAATGGAGTTGATGCGAAATAGTTAAATTTACGCTGTTTGAAAAAACGGAAAGATCGGGTTCGAGTTTGAATCCGATCGCATTGAGATCCAAATCCCAGCCGCCGCCGCCGCCGCCGCCGCCGGGAAAGAGGAGACACTCGGCTGGATCCGCTTCTTCGTCGACGGCCTTCGGCTCGTCGGCGTAGTCGAGGTCCAGGTAGGCGTCTGCGTCGGAGAAGAAGAACCGCGGCACAGCCGACTCCTGCTGGAGGAGCGAGTAGCCGGAGCCGCCATCCTCCTGGAGGGAAGCATCGGCAGCGGCGGGGGGCCCGACGAACGTGGGTAGAGGGACGCGGTGGTGGCGGCGGGCAAGCGAGTTGGCGGAATGTATGTCGTAGTCGCAGGCGGCGCAGAGGGCGGCCGCGTCGGCCTTGCACGCGACGGAGGCCGGGGCGCGCTCGCACACCTCGCAAAGCCTCGCGCGTTCGTGGCGGGAAGAGAGGCCGTTGGCGCCGTGCAGGCGACCGTCGCAGGCGCCGCAGAGGAACGCAGCGTCGGCGCGGCAGTGTAACACGGCTGGCGAAGCGCCGCAGAAGTCGCAGAACTTCGCCTCCGGGCCTCCTCCTCCGCCGCCGCCGCCCACTCCCTTCTTCACCCTTTCACCGCCGCTCGCCATCGCACCTTCCCGATCAGTTCGAATTCCTTCTCCTAACTTCTCGCGCCGCTCATTTTTAGATTGCGTTGGGCTTATATTTTGGGCATTTTGGATCATCCTAAATCGCTATTGGTCGAAACTCTATCCCACTTCGGGAAGGGCAACCAATAAGAAGGCGACACGTGGTAAATACCGGCGGCTTTATTTTTGCAAAATAATTAAAGTGGAGGAGAAGTGAAATTTCAAGTCATTGTTTTTGGTTGTTTCTTAAACCGTCAAACAAAAGATAAGAGTTTTGAGCAAATGTATTGTTGTCCCGAAAGTTACTCTGATCTTATCTTCTGGGAAGCTAACAAACAAGGAAGTGTTTTCTAAAACTCATTTTAGATCATTCAATTCTATCAGTTCGATCATGGTTTAGCTCCTAAAGTTCTTAGTAGCTATGCACAGTTTTTTCCCTGATCATTGAGGATGAGATGTAAAATTCGATCAAATACAAAATTCGCAATGTTTAAAGGAGTAAACGTCAAGAGTTGGGAGACAATTGGAATTCAACTCGGCCACTTTAACATTCGAAAAGGTTGAGAGAACGGAGAAAATGAATGATAAATTTGAATAATTTTTTTAGGTACTACAACCACTTTTAAATAGAAAGTAAAAAGATGACTCTAATTTTCAAAGGGTATATATATTTAGGACCTCAGTGGTTGATTGTGTCCGTTTGTCAAACGCTTTGACAATATTCGAATCTTAATTTGAGGAACCATATCGGAAGTGACTCAAACGATCCGAGTTTAGCTTAACTCAGTTTGACTGGGTATGAACTCGGGTTAAGTTCGATCAATTGACTTTGACTTCAACTTAATTTGATGTTTGACTTGACTACACGTGAGAATTAGGCACACTGCGCTTCATTGAGATGATACAGGGCCGCTTCGTAACCCGTTACGTGAAAAAGAAAAAGAAAAAGAAAAATCATCATCGACAACAAAAATATAAATAAATTTTCATGCAAAATTAAAAACGTGATTCATTTCAGACCACGTCCAACTAATTACGCGTTACTGCATATTAATTAGCAGCTTGCTCTTTTCTTCCATATAAATAAATATAAAAAGACCAAGCAAGTGTTGACATTCCAAATCCATTAATCAAATTGTTAACTGATCGATCTAACTAGATTTGATATCAGCACGTAGGATTCCGAATCCGTTGACTAAATACAGCGTTATCAAAGTTGACTTAGCAATCCATCTCCGACACGTTCAGTTCGTCCTCTCGCCTCGCCAACCATTGATGAATGAATGATTAAGCAAGAAGATTCCTCGGATCTTTCCTTTTCTATATATATTACGCATTATATATCCTCTTTCAATCCCTTCCGATTTCCAATCAATCATGGTTCCCCAGAGAAGAATGCCGATCCTGAGCCAGCTGAAGCGAGCGGTCCAGAAGGTCAAATTCCTGCTCTCCTTCGACGCCACCAGGTGGATCCTCTCCTCCCTCAGCGGCAGTAGTAAACCTTCGCCGGGCCGCGGGCTCAGCTTCCAGGCTCGGCCGAGCCTGCTCGACTGCTCCGACGACTACTCTTCCTTCGGTGTGCGAGGGACGTCTCTCTCCCGGGCGTCGTCGCTCGCCCTGAGCTCTCCGGAGACGCCGGCAGCCAACATGTCTCGGTCGGCCAGCGATGCTTCCGCTTCCGTCTCCGGCGAGGACATTAATGTGAAGGCGGACCGGTTCATCGAGTGCTTCTACCGGCGGCTGCAGATGGAGAGGCAGGTCTCGCTCGAGCTGAGGTACCTCAAACCGAAGAGCCCGGAGAAGATCGACACCCTCCCTCGGATTAATTAATCGATGCTAATTCTGTATCATATATATATTTCTCATCGCATGAATTTTGTTGTCGAGGTTGATTATGGTATACAAAGATTGTTCTTGAGATTTCTTTTGAATGAGCAAATATTCAGCTAGATCGATCAACGGGCTTCGAGTTCTGTTTCAGTAAAGTAAAGCATGCATGCTCAGAAATTCTTCGATCTCTTCTCGTCCGTTCCACATGCGATGCTCAGTGTCAGTTGCAGCTCGCTCTCTTCCTCGCCGGGCCACGGCAGCTGCGGACACTGGGCCTTGTTCTTCTCCTTCACCCGCTTCCCGAGCAAGAGATTTCGATCCTGGACGCTCCATGCTTCTTGCAACGCAAACTCTTCGTCAGGTCGCTTGATGTCGACGACTCTGCGCGTGTGCTCCGGAGGGAACTTGTTGGACCTCGCGCTCTCTGTCAATGGCGTATCGCACGCTTCTGAGGTCGCTAAACTGATCCACTCTGTGAAATTTAGGGCGGAATTGGATGCTCTCGCGTTTGGATTCCTGTCGTATTGGCGCTTCGTTTTGCTGCTTTCCAGCTCCTCCATCAGCGTCTTCTGTACTCTGTACAGGCGATGAAGCTCGTGTACCTGAAGCAGAATTGTACCACTCGATCGATCGGCATCGTCTCAAACAGCTCAAATTAGTACGCTGGATGGATTGGCTTACCTGGAACCTGAAGATCTCTTCCTGCCTCATCATCGTGTTCCTCACGCGATCCTTGCTACAATGTTTGTGAAATCCGTCCATCGATGCGACGAGCACGATACGTTACAGCAGTCGTCGTTGAGCAATCTCGAAGCGCCATGCTTTGTTCCCATCCCTGGAAGAACAAGAATTAATTAACGCATCAAGAACTGGAAAGAATGATTCAGATGTTACAATCCACAAAATCATTACAGTTACAGTCCAGGCAGAGTCTCAGTTTTCGGCCGAGGCAGAGACTAACTCAAATGCATTTTAATCTATAATTATTGCCATCCTAATGAGGCAAACACTAATAATTTCCTAAGATACAAATTAGATACTTCTCTAGGATATCTAGTTTTGAAAAGATTTCTCCTCATCTGTTCTCAAATCTATCTCGTTGAACACATGCACAAGTATAATATATGGTCACAATTTGATTTCATTTTGACTTAGATGTTACTCCTTTTGTTGTCACTTTGCCCACAAAGACTTGAAAGATGAATCAGGATAAGTGATGAACAGTAATACATTTTAGTCGTGCCAATCAATACCGATCGACACATGTAATCGTGTGTGTTATAACTGGACAGGAGGTGAATCTTTGCACCAGACAATCATATCAAAGCTAGTTCGATCTGCAGTGCGTGGTATGTAGAAGATGGAGCATCAAGCTACTTAATGATACTATATGGTCGTGAAATTGTTGTTCTTGATGGAATATGCAGAGAAAAAACAATAGATATTGAAGAAAACCAACTTCTTTAAGAAAATTGGGAAAGAGACAAAGAGAGAGAGAGAGAATGAGACATGATATAATTTAAGTAGATCTAAACATTCAATTTTGCAAAAAAGAATCTGGTTAATTAAAGCAGCACTGATATCTGAATCAAGATTCAGAAGAAAACATGAACAGAGGAAAGGCATCAAAGTCAAATTGATTTGGAACATGTTCTTTATCCAAAGTATATAGTTACCTTAAGGCTCGCAATCCACTGCTCATCTTCCCTAAGTCAAGATGAACACCTGGTCCTCTCTTTCATTTCGCTTCACGGAAGAATCCAAATCGTCGCAGAGAATTATAGTTCCCTTAAAAGGAAAGCTGGATGGAAGTTGGAGGAGGAGGAAGAAGAAGCAAGCAAGCAAGCAATCCCTGAGAGAGGAGACTGGGTCAAAGGGAATGGTGAGGAATTCTATACTGAAATCAAAATATGGTACTTTGCAGGTTATATATGAGCACAGGACGAACTGTACATGACAGATCACAACAAGGCATAGAAACAAATCTCACTCCTTCACATAACCAACTGTAATCCAAATATTCCAGACAAAGGTTAGGCTTTACTTTGGTGGGGTGGCACTCTCCTTCTCCAAAATAAACCAAAAACAAAGTCTTTTGTTTTTGCACTTCTTTTGTCCCTTTTTGCACTGTTAAGGTTTGTGATTCAGGGTGGTTCAGTCCTGTGAAAGATCTAGTTAGCCTTTCAAAGTTCTCAGTGTGCTTTGTTAGGAATGTCTTTCTAGTGGCATTGATTGTGAGGCATGCACAAGGCTACAAGAGCCTTTCAGAGGCTCCCTTAAGCTGAAGCACCAGTTGGTTGACACTCTTCTTTGGAAGGTTTTAGCACCCTGCAGGTCCAAAGGAAGGAGGAGCCATCCATGTGCACTGTCACTTACTTGAGGCCATATTCTCTCCGGCCGATCGAGCTGTTGTTCGGTTTGGGTCCCCAACAAGCACCATAAGGGGGATGAGTAAGTGGATCAATCAGATACTGATCTACCAGCAAAAGAGAACATGATTCAAAGTGATGATGATTACAAAAAGGAAAAAATGGGAAAAAGATATCCTTTTGTGAAGTGGAACTAATGAGCTTATCTTATCTCTTTATGTGAATTCTGAGTTCATCACAAAGTGATGGAAACGCTGAACTTTCTGACCTTAACAATTTAACAACAGGTCAAAGTCCAACAACCAATCGAATTAAGGTGAAGAAAAAGGGAAAATTAGAGAAACAAAAAAAAAGGACAAGAACAAGAGCAATAATGGGCAGATCAACATGAGGAGAAGCAGATAGCCATCACTGTCCTACCACATGCCAATATCTAATGCTCCAAGGTTTTACAGCATTAGTTTAATGGAGATGCATCTTTTTCTTTCTGGTTCGGGACTTCGTTGTCGTTGTTGCAGAAAGGTCCAAGTAAATCTGGCACTGCCAAATGTCTGCTTGGTTTTCTTCTTTAACTGCAAAATCTAGCTGATCCATTGCATTCTTGGATGCTAACATGCGCTACTACAAAGGCAGTCAAATAACTTATTTTATTTACCTTTTTTTTTTAACAAAAAAATTATTTTCTTGGAGGCTGAAGAAGATAGTAAGGGGATGGAGATTGGCTGACTCTACTCGTTTTCCACATTTACTTTGGGGATTAAAGAATCTAGACTCATTCTATATATCTATCAAGAACAGTGCTTGATAGTCCTTTTTTTGCCCCTTGCATAAAAGGATTTTTGAAGAGGGTTTGACTTTTCTATTTCTAGTTTATGTATGTTGAGGATCCTTTTGTTGAGAGTAAAATTGCTCCTATGAGCTAGATACAAAAACTAATGAATACAGAGGATAGGAAAAAGAAAACATGATACCAAGAAAAGAGAGACTAATTTATGATTTGTGCACTCAATTAGTTAAAACACATTATTACACTTCTAAATTATCATAAACTTCAACAATCTCTCTCTTTTTTTTTACAGATCGACAGAGACAAGGCATGATTTGTGCTCTTTGTGCTTAATATCTGCAACTCAGTTAAAGTAAAATGAAACAATGGCCTCATTGCTCATATATTCAACTGCCAATATGATAGAAGGCAGGTGCAGTGCCATTAATTGGGATAAATTTATGGACAAAACTCTGTAACATTTCTTTTGCTTTTGCAATAATAGACCAATTAATGGCAGAATTTTGGACAACAAGATCATCAATTGAAGAAAGCAATAGATCATTGCAAGGATAAATTGTCCTGTTCAGTCTATGTTCCTCAATTTTTTTAACTCATAGCAAACTTGATAATGACAATCATCATTCAAATAATATAGATACATTAAAAAAAAGTAATATATATGAACATTAACAATTGAGCCAGCCATGGAAATACCATGTCGATCAGTTTGTTTGTTTATTCATTTCTTCCTCAAATTTTTTTTTTTTATCTTTTCAACTTAACCTCTGGATTCTTATGCAATTTCAGAGGAAAAAACTCATATTTTGGCAGGAAAATTGCAGAATTAATTGATTAACAGGTTGCCTTTGGCATTTAGCTAATGCTGGTTTCTTCCTCCTGTGATTAAATTGACTCACCACCTACCCAACACAAATCAACACTTCCAGCTATGATGCAATTAAGTTAGATATTTCCAATAAATAGGAGTGTGCATCAAAATTGAAGCAAAAACAAATAAATCAATCAAACAGAAAAAACTTAGTTTATGAGAATTTTAGGCAAACCAATAAGGGTATATGTATACATATATATGTAAGTGTGTATTCGTGCGGGTCGAGCGAAATTGATAAATTGAATTGTGCCCCTGCTAATAATTAGATGTTCGTAAACCTAAACCTAGACATGAAACTCTCAAAACATGATCACATGAAAAGAGATATCAGATTTTATATATAATTAGTTAGGTATCTGTAAGTTTCATCCCTTAAATTAGCTTTCCTTTCTTTCTGTCCCCCCCTACTTAATTTGGGGACACACGAAATATTTCATGTCCTTTCCAATGCATAAAATTAAACTTTCATGGCCTTGTCTGCAATCTAAGTTTGTGGCAGGTGACTTCTATACCTTCATCATCAATCACAGCCACCTCAATTGGGTATGTGTTCTTGCATGGTTGGAACACCTTTCACCTCAACATTTCCAAAAATTTCAGTCTAGTTTAGGTGGTTTTAAAAGCTTATCTAGGTCAAAGGTTGCACATTGAGTACAAACTTTAATAGAGATTTACATTTATCTTACATTAGTATTGATCGAAAATATTGATACGAGATAAAGTTGTTGTTCGTGTACATATATGTTGTAGCATGATAGGATCATATGTAGTAAACTAGCCAACTCTTGTCCCCACACTTAAAAATTTAGCTCACATTGTGCCATCTTCAAGCTGTAGCTCGATAATAAGTATCGAATCATCGAATTGTGTCGAATGCATCCTATCGTGGCAGCCGGTGTGGCTTCTCCTTCTTCACTCATTCAAGGGCAGTGGAACAGTGCATTGGCTTGAGATTAGTCACACAGATATACATCCAAGCTATCATGATTGTAATCAGTGATTGAGGGGCCTAAGAATTATTAAGATGCAGATTTATTTTGGACACGTTGATTAAGGACAGGAGGGGATTATTTGCATATGTATGTGTGGCTGGTGGCTGATCAAATCTAACTATCTCATGACCACTGAATCCGACATGACACATCACATAAAAAAATGCATAGTATTTTGATTAGATATGCTGGAAATCTTTCAGGAGATATCAAGAATCTTATGGTGCATAGCCTGATGATTGATCTGCAAATGGCTGATGAACTTATTTGGGAAGATCTACTGGTCATACTCTCTTATCTTCTAAAGGATAAACTTTATCATTATTGATTATAGGATTATAGTTCAATTAAATAACATCTTTGATACAAATTAATTGTAAGTTTTTTGAATAGCTGAAGATAACATCTTTAAATTAATTTAGGAATTAATCAAACTGGATATTTTTTCAGTATTAGAGAATTTATTGGACAATTACCCAAGAACTGAAGCTGACTGACAAGAAGATAAACTGTGAAAGGTGATTGACAGGCATTCTCTGATGTGTTGTTAGCACATCAGTTCAGCATTTTGGACATGATTTGACAGTTTAGATAAGGAATAGAGAGTGATGGCAAAGCATAATCTAGTTAATGGATTGAGTCCCCATATTTCATTTCTGATGTGACACGTGGCCACACTTCCACCTCCTGGCCACTGAAGATGCCAGTTTTTTTTTTCTGTGCCAAACTTTGATGTGCAAATAAACAAACTAAAGATCCAATGCATTAACCTTTTTTTCTTTTTCTCTCTGAAATAGGGGAATCGAGTTGTTGTAAACTTTGTGCCAAGTTTTGATGTTTGACAATGAAAACCTTCTCAATATGCGAACTCACTTGCAATGCCAGAGAATAGATTCAATGTGCTAAAGGGAGCATATGCTTGGTGTAGTTTCAGAAGGGCCAGCTGCAACATAAAGTTCGATAGAATTATGCAAGAAATAGCAAACATGTAAGCAATTGTGTGCCCTAGCAACTAATACTTCAAACTTTAACTTGATTAGTAGGCATAGGCAATTTGTATCAGCTAAAATCTGGGCAACAAAATAGACCTTCATAAGGCATCAAAATGTACGATGGTATCCGGGTTATTTTCCGAATAGCCAGTCTCACTTCTTGACCGACCAGATTTGATTTCCGAATACTTGATGTCCCCGAGCACTCGATATTCCTGAGCACCCGATATCCTGAGTGCTAGCCATCCCTGAACCTAAAGATCCATCCTCAGATAGATATTCTAGAGCACTAAGTGTCGTCTTCAGGTAGGCATTCTCGAGCACCAAGGGTCATCTTTAGATAGGCATTCCTAAGCACCAAGGTAAGGGCGTAGCCACGTATTGCCTTACTCGGGCTTTAGCTCAGGGGGCCAACAACGTTGAAGAGGAGCTAGAGCTTGGATTTGCGACGAGAGCAAGGAAGAACATGTGTGTGAGAAAGAAAGATAGTCTGGATTTTTTTTTCAATCAATCCACTCGGAATCAACCTAGGAGTTATAAAATTTGTGGCTCCGCCATTGCACCAAAGGTCATCTTGCATTCTCGAGCACTAAGAGTTGACATTTCCGAACACTAAGGGTTGGTATTCCCGAGCACTAAAGGTCTTTTTAATATGCCCGAGCATCAACGCCTACTCGGCTAGGAAGACGTAGTTTGGAACTAGTTGTCTGGTCAATCTAGTACTAAGTTACATTTTCAACAACCTATGTGGAGATTCCTATAATAGTGGTCGGATCTGATCTCCTAATCGTTCGTCGTGCAAATAATTGATGGACAAGGCATCTTCTGTGGAAATATTTGTAATGACGACTACATGGATCTGGAGATTTCCCAACCAACATTCATGTGAATAGATGATGACTATGTGCCAGCTATATATGTCAAGATTCCCTATAAAGATTGTCCCCTAACAATCAAGGACAGAGCCAAGGGGGGTGATGGTGTCATCCCTTCCCCCTCCTCACTTTTTTAGTGTAAAAGATGTAGGGGTATAGAAATGAAGGCGATTAAGGGGCGTCGATTATATAACAACAGGTGAAGATAAGTTGCAGGTATAGAGACAACTCTTCTCCACTAAACTTTCTTTTCTTTTTAGTATTCTCTTTTGCATCTATGTGAGTTTTCCTTTCTTTCACTTGGTATTGATTTGAATGTCGAAGTGGTTGTAGTGGTAGAACCGGCCAACTTTAACGAACTCTGCCTCATAGGCTATCGGATCTTATCTTGGACTGTTAGAGAGGTGATCATAATATGGAGAGAGGAAGAACCCGAGACCATCATCGTCCAATATTACAACCATTTCAGGAAGTGAAACTGTGAGATAACAGTCTGATATTACCTGTTATGACTTGTTGATCGATAGAATATATATAAAGCCACTGCAGGATGTTCATCAAGTTCACTGACAAAAATATTTACCTGTCAGGAGATGCTAGACAGTATCTTCCACTTTGAACTATTTAAACAAAAGATTTAATATGATTTACATGCATGCTAAAAAACGATTTAACAGGAGCTTAGATCAACTGCCATGAGTATGTGGACACATAAAATGAATGATTCCAATACTAAAAGGACATTCTGAGAGAGAAAGTTCTTTTAAGGACAAATTAAAAACATATGTTCAGACATTAGAACACTCATCTGACTTCCTCGTAGCATTGTGCCGTGTCAAAGAGGCATTGCAATGGATCTTATCCCACTAATTCCTTTCCGTTTCCTAGAAAATTCCTCACGCAATCTAGAATCTGCTCAAACGATCTTTCCCCAACTGGAGCCGCTACAAGAAGTCAACCAGCGTCAAAGTCAAAGACTCCCTCAATGGCTCAAAGTAAAAAAGGAAAAAAAAAAACCTTCAAATTTATCCAATCTCACTCAAGTCCTAAAATCATTAAAACGTTTTTTTAATAAAATTTTATTAAAATTTTTATATTGAGATTGAATTTTTTATTATCATGTAGTTTAATTAAAATATGAATTTGATGAAGTAAATGTCTTAAAGGAAATTTTAAAACTACGGGGGTATTTTTAAAAAGTAGCATCAAAAGTCAATCGTGCTTCGTTGACCGCAGCCTCTCCTGTCTCAATCTTTGATCGATTCCACCCTCCGATGCCTCCTTTAAAGCATGGATTCTATCGATTCACAGCATCGATTGGATTTTCTGCATGTCCTCGTTTGTGCCGGCGATGGACGGCCCGGACGACAGATCCGTCGAAGCCGTGAGGATCAGCACCGAGGTCATGGTCGCCGCCGTCGCCTTCCTCTTCATGGTCGTCGTATTCGCCTTCTTCCTCTACCTCTACGCCCGTCACCGCCTTCGCTCCGACGGCGTCCGCTTCGTCTTCTCTGCCTCTGCTGACGTCGGCCGACGTGGGCTCGACGCCGCCGCGCTCGCCGCCCTGCCCACCACAGTCTACCGCTCCGCCGACTTCAAGGACGCCGGCGGCCTCGAGTGCGCGGTCTGCCTCACCGAGCTAGCCGACGGCGACGCGGCGCGGGTACTACCCGCCTGCGGCCACGGCTTCCACGTCGAGTGCATCGACATGTGGTTCCGCTCACACTCCACCTGTCCACTCTGCCGCCGCCCCGTCGCCGGCGAACCGTCCTCCCCGATAACAGAGCCGCAGAATCCTCTTCCTCCGCCACCGCCGCGGCCGGAGGCTTCTCCACGTGAACCGCCGGCGTTTCCGACGAACGTGTTGTTTTGGGGCGGCCAAGGGCAGGAAGGGGCATTGGTGATCGAGATCCCGAGGAGGGCGGTCGACGGATTCGGGGCGCAAGTCTCACCGTCGCCGACGACGACGGCTTCGGAGGAGCTGAGATCGCCGGTTTCGGCGAGGTTCCGGTCGCTGCGGAGACTGTGGAGCCAGGGGAGGAGGACCGGTGCCGGCCCCTCTACGACTGATGTCATCGACGTCGAACGGGGAATAGCCGAGGGAAGAGCTCCTCCGGCCAAGACTCCGACAGCGAAGCCGTGACTCTGCCGGAAATCGAATGTTAGTTCGGGCTCCGAGTTGCACCAGCGGCTCGCCGGTCACCGGAACTCGTTATGAAATTTTGATTCTTTGCTGTATACATAGCAAAAAATTAAACATACTTGTAACAATTACGATACTCTGTTCCTGTAATTCGATTGAGATGGTGAAGAATTCTTCTCATCTCTTTCATTCAATTGATTCATTGATCCAAAAATACATCGTTTTGGGTTCGTGAATCTGTTTGTGTTATTAGCAAATGTTCTTCCAATGTATCAATCACCATTCATTGCTCTGTCTTGTAAGAAAGGATCATGCCTGAAGAGAATCTTATGCAGAAATATTTTGCAAAATTAAAGAAACCTGTTACTTGCAGTTCTATCTTTTATCACTTTACGAAATATAAACATAAAAATTTTTAAATCAAGTTTGATGATTTCGAATATATTAAAGAAAAGTTAGAACAATCGATTCCGTCTCAAATCTGCTACTAATAATTCTGCACAAGTTTGGGAAGTTCTTGAAGGATCAAAGTTTGACTTTTAAGACCAGGAAAAGTTGGTCTCAAAGGTTGAAGCATCGATCTCGGTCAAACTTTAGAAAACTAGGTAAGGCTTCAGCCTGAATTTTCTTAATTGTTGACTGAAAAAATGAACTTTCTATTTGACTAAACGAGGGAGAATTTTATGTTGCTCGACAGATTAGAAGATTTTTCCATCATCCAGTGGTTTCTTCAGAATCTCTATCTGCTTTTTAATAAGAAGTTTGAATGATTGGTTGACAATCTTATATCATTCATTCTATTGATAGTTTTCTTTCTTTTAAAAGGCAAACAGATATTTGGATAATGTATAAGTTTGATAAAACTTTACATAGCATAAGAATCAAAGAATCATTTTAGAAGAAGCAGACAAAACTAAACTGAATATATTCAGAACATTGGCTTAATTATCTCCTCCACAATCCAAAGCTGTTGTTTTATTAATCATTCACAAACTAAACAATCTTATATCATTCATTCTATTGATAGTTTTCTTTCTTTTAAAAGGCAAACAGATATTTGGATAATGTATAAGTTTGATAAAACTTTCCATAGCATAAGAATCAAAGAATCATTTTAGAAGAACCAAACAACACTAAACTGAATATATTCAGAATTTTGACTAAATTATCTCCTCCACAATCCAAAGCTGTTGTTTTATTAATCATTCACAAACTACAACCTTAATTCATTCCCTTCTGGTTCTTTTAATTATCACATTAATCACAATACATGTTCAGATATCCTCAATTGCAAGTAAACCTATAAAACTCATCACCTTCTTCAGCCATCAATATTTGAAGGAAGCTTGGAATGCTCTGAAGCTCCCTATTCCTGAGAAGGAAAAGAAAAAAAAAACTCTCTTAAAGTAAGTACTAAACCATGGTAATCAGTTTTGTTCAATTCAACTGCACCTCCTGCTCGGTCTTCTTCTTGCCAAAATGGGTTGATCGAACCGCGGTCCTTCGTCGAATCCTTCACAGACTATTTCTCCCTTGTCATCCCTGAAGCATATCACACCCATGTCTTGATCCTCAAAAACCTGATCAGAAGATCAATAAGAGACCCTTCTGACATTTCTCTAAAATCCAAGAATTTACAGAGAAAACAAAGTCCTTTACATGAATGTATGTATGTACCTTGGCACCTCTGCTAAATTTATTGACTGAAACTGATACTGATGCTTCAGACGTGTTGTTGTTGTTGTGGCACAAGCAAGATCTTCTCCTGATCTTCTCAGTTTGGCTTCTGGGAATGATGATATTGGAGTGAGAGAAGGCAACAGCCATGCTGATCATTCTTCTTCCCCAATTATTTCAGGAGGAGTCAAGAAGGGGAAACACTAGGCTTTTATCGAAAATGGAGATCTGAAATCAGTTTTCTATTTCCAAGTGGCTTTGTTTGTTTGCTCTGAAGCCTTTGTTAATGGTGATGATTCATTTTTTTTATATATTATCCTCATCCTATCACTCATCTGGTGGGACAATCATGCACAAATTGATTCATTAATGGCTTGCTTCTTCAATTGTCTTTTGGCTGATGTTGAAAATGTAAAGAGATGAAAGTAAATTTCTTTTGTTAATGATCATAAAGTTTGAGGAAAATGAAAAACTTTTCAATTAAGATATTAAAATTATAAGGAGAAAAAAAGAAGAGATGGCGACCTAAGTATAACCACAAGGTGGATGACAACTAAGAGAACACAAACTGCAATGTACTCACTCAATTATAAATAAAGCAAAGAGCCAAAAATTTTCAAATCTGACAAAATAAGGACTGTAGTCTCTTTAGTATAAGAAATTTGCTCACTCAACATTTTTATCAGGATAAGAAATTGTTCATCTTTTTCAAACTTTCCAAAGGATAAAATATGTAACTCTGCATATATACAGTAGAAGACAGTGGATGGAGAGAAATGGAGAATTATTAAAAATAAGAATCTAAATGCTGTCAACTAGATCTTCGTATTCCAACCCGAATCTAATTAACTAGTTTTTCTTGTTTTGGCAAAATTTTTTTTGCCATATGTGATTGAATCAGTGCTTATTAGAAAATCTTGGCGCATGTGCAGTCGTCTTTATCGTATTAATAAATGCCATAACATCTGTAAATTATGACTTGCAAAAATATCTTAAATGAGACACTCGGCCATTAATGCTAATGAGGAACTTGTTTAGTGTTGATAATAATGTAGATAAGGCATACAAAATATATAAACAAGTCTTACTGATAATATATTAATATTCTTCAATCATTGAAGGGCCCTCAGCAAATTTATTATGTTTGTTTTACATGTAACTAAAGTGTAATTTAATATAAAGTAAACTATATTTGTTTATGTGTAGATGTGCATCTTACTCATCATATCACAATAAAAAGTGTTATTCTATAAATTTGAAAAAGGGTAAAAAAATATATATTTCAACATTTTTCCTCAATTACTTTAAAATTTTCTATAGTATTTTGTTAGAAAAAATAAAATAAAACATCTTTTTGAGAGAGAGTAACTTCTCTTCGTCTCCCACTAAGGGCAATTCCGTCATTTCACAGATCGGCCCTCTATAAATTCCCGCCCCTTCGGCTGCCGCAATTTTTCAGAAAAACCCAAAGTTTTCAGAAATACTCCGCAGCCGAGCTCTTCTCTCGCCGGAATCTCAAGTTCCGGCGATGCCCCAGGAAGGTCGCTGTCCAGATCGCTGCTTCCTTTACCTCATTCTGCTGGTTGGTTCTTCGCCGGGTCTCGCCTCAAGGAAGTGGTGTTGTAGGCACTCTTCTTCTTCCTTTCCTTGCACTTGAGGGCTGTGGTCTCTCGGATCCCTAGCCGGATGATGGGGTTTTCTCTCTACCCCATGAAAACTTCGACCCCTCTTCTGTGGAGTACCAGCTTCTTCCGTCATAAGATTATCTCAATCATCGTCTTCTTCTTCTTTTAAACCGATCTATAGACCCCCTCCGATCGATCTCCCGATCGGCAACCGAGAGACAAGAGTACCGCAAGAGTCTATCTAGAAACGAGTAAATAGGGAACTTGGGAAACTAGATCTGACTGTCGGTTCGCTCCGATTCAGTTGAGAGGATGGATTCCGGCCGTCTGCTCTTCGATTCGCCTTCGACTTCCTCCTCCCGCAGCCGCTTGATCCTCTTGGGCAGCGCGAAGTCGGTCTTCCAAGGTACTAATTATACCAATCCTTTGTCGAACTGCGTTTGTATCTGGATTCCAGTACATGGTTTCGAGTGTTCTATGTTGGGATTTCAAGGGCTGAAGTCGGCGGTTGCGGGATCGACGGAGGAGGGCGGGGCGTCCAAGATCCGGCCTTTCTTCACGTCGAAGGATGAGATTTACGAGGGGTTTCTGCCGGAGAAGAAGCGCCGCCTCACGTCGGTGCAGGTAAACAGTGCACTCCGACAAAACCCTGTTTTTCTGTACATAATTTAACTACCTTCCTTGCCATTCGGAAAAAATGTGGGTCCGTGAGGAAGGCCCCGTACATCCAATGATGTGAATTTGTTGTCTTCAAGGCACTAATCTAATTGATGAACTCGCAAGTAATTACAAAAACATATATTTGCTGAAGTGTTTTGGGAAGTGAAGTTCTTTTGTGTAATTTTACTGTTAGTTCTTCCATTCCACAAAAGTTATTATTGTTTGATCGATCACATATGAAGTCACAAAATAGATAGGCATGCTGGAGCGGAGCTTTGAGGAGGAGAACAAGCTGGAGCCGGAGCGGAAGAGCGAGCTGGCCAAGAAATTGGGGTTGCAACCGAGGCAGGTGGCCGTGTGGTTCCAGAACCGGCGTGCACGGTGGAAGAACAAGCAAGTGGAACGTGACTTCGATCGTCTCAAGGCCTCTTACGATGCTCTCCTCATCGATCATGATGCCCTTATCAAGGACAACGATCACTTGCGTTCTCAGGTGAACTACTATAATATCCAAGTCCTGCTCAGTTACTGTTCTTTTTCACCATGTTAGAGTTCAAGAGAGAATTTAATTCAACCCAAAATGCTAAGAAACTTAGGTGAATGACACTACTTTTAAATCTTCAAAAGTGCAACACGGAGTCTAAATCGCTCATTGTATGTCTTTAAAGGTGAACTTACTGCTCGAAAAGCTGCAAGAAAATGAGAAGGAGGCATCTGAACTGAACAGGCTGAACCCAGCTGATCAGGCAGTCTCCTCCACTGGTGATCTTCTAATGCCCCTGAGCATCCACCAGAAGGTGGAGGACCTTCTGAGCACAGGGAGCGGTGGAAATGCATCTGCCGGCAAACCAGAGTCCCGTCTCCCTGTGGAGCCTTTCCTCCCGGAGTGCCACCACTCTGTGGGGCTCCATTGCGAGGACGACATGAGCGATAAGGGGTACAATGATCACTGTCCTGATGGTGTCTTCACAGGACACCACCACAAGCTGCTGCTGCTGCAGCAGCAGCAGCAGCATGAGGAAGCGCAGCTGATTCAGTGGTTGGATCGTGTCGAAAGTATTCTCCTCCACTAAGAAATTGAAACTAGGAAAAGGGAGAAACAAAAAAAATTCAGATTGCACTGCTCTACTGCCACTTCATCTTCTTTGTTCAAGTTTATTGTCAATAAGTCAACGGGTTGTTGGGCGTGTCTGGTAGTTGTAATGTATGGTGGCATGCGATTAGTGTATAAGACTGGATGGTTGTTATGTATTTAGTATTCTCTGGCTCTTTGCTTCGCCAATGTATCTCTTGCAAACCTGATGCTTCAGTTTTAGTCCTTTTTTTCATCAAGAAACCCCTTACAAGAATTGTTTATTTGTTTTTTTATATTTTCTCCTTCAGACTTTTCCTTTATTCTGATTTTATTCATATAGAAAATAAAATCAGAATGATTGGAGCTAATCAGATGGGAGGATCAGAGGTATCCTTGACAGATAAGATTCAACCCTTTTTGAGTGCTGCTGTTAAGAACAGAAAACTGTCCACACAGAATGGGAAACAAAAAATCATGTTGCTGTTTAGGAACAGAAGGCTTGTTCCCACAAATCATGGAGAACCACAAGTGTTACTTTCCCATTTCATATTCCAGTTGAGATATGACTAGATGTGGGTCTCAATCCACACAATTAAGCTCAAGAGACTCATGCTGCTACCTTACTGCACACAATTATGAGACGGAATCTCTTACCAACTTGCAATTGTTTTCTTAAAATTGCTTGGAATTATGTTGGAAGAGTTGAACACTTTTGAGCAGCAATAAGTTGACTGTCCACCAAAACTGGACTACAAAATGCAGAAATGCATAACAAAACAAATTCAACATTAAAAGAAACCTTGAAGTAATAAGAATTCAATCTTACAGGGAGGTAAGAGCTTGGCCTTCCTAAAGCATATACTATTTACAACAAAAATTGCAGAGGATAGAAGGTATTCACATTGGTGTTTTAAGTCATATTTACAAGCTTTATGTACATTTTGCAATGGTCGAAATCCTCAACTGGATGCAGAAAATAAGGGGATAAAAGAATGAAACAATTCCTAACTTCACCAGCCCCCTTGCAAAATAATCTCAAGCTTCACAAGGTTGCAAAGCTGTCGCCGGACAATTCCTACCTTCAACTATCGCAATGCAAAATGAATTGTACCTTATCAAAAGTTTGAAGCTGTTCGTCTGAATTAACTTCTCTGATCGCCTTTGTGGGGGTAAGAAACAATTTCCTTCCAAACGTCATCACCAAGCAAATGTTCTCTAGTAGGAAATTTTTGCACCAAGAAAACCCATTGCTTCATGATTCTACTTCTTTCAAACTGAAATTTTGTTTTAATTTTTTTCCCTTTTTCTGAGTTTATGGTCTTTACTAAGAACTCACAAGGCCAAGCTGCGTATTTGTATTTACAACAAAGTCAGGTGCCTTCAAAGGGAAGAAAGCCATTCTTCCATACGCTTGTAGCCATCTACGCCAGTAAAAACAAGAGTGAGAAAACACTAGTATAAAGTTCAAGAGATCAATTTGTAGCATTGTAAGCATCACAAAAGGAAAGAGATCAAAGAAAATGTTGTGGAAAATCAATTACAAATAACTAGCTGTTATCGAACCAGTGTTACAAACTGGACCAGCCAGCTCAACCTGGAATCAGAATCCAATCTATTTTGGGTTGAAGCAGTAAATACATACTTGTTGAACTGGATTTTTAAAGCTGTGACTATGTTCTAGCAAGAAATTTGATCATCGTGTTAAAGAAGAATATCTGGTAAAAATAAACAATAAACTATTGTCTGTGTCTACAGATCAAGGAAGAAAAAAAATCAGGAAATTCAGCTACTTCTAGCAAGAAGAATACAGCAACAGATCCAATTTAGAAGTGATACATAATGAGCTCACACCATGTCCAATAAAAGGAGCTAAAAATAAGTTACTGAACATTGGCTTCTGATTGTCTATCAAGCATGATAATAAATAGCCAAAAACATTGATGCGAATGAACCATAAACTTGACATTCAGACTACACAGCAGGAGTGATACATAATGAGCTGATACCAAGTCTGACAAGATGTGCTGAGAATCAGTTACTGACCATTGGCTTCTATCAGCTCATCTAAGCATAATAATGAATAGCAATGGGCCTTCTACAACTGAGTGATACACTTGAGGATTGAGACATTTAGACTACACAGCAGGAGTGAGAATTATAGCCATGTTTACTAAAAAATTTATCAAGAATCACCAAGGTAAATATGGCTAAGTAATAACAACTACAGGTTGTTAACTTCATAGCTCGACATGCCATCTTTTACAAAGAATGGGAATAAAAATCGAAGATTGTGACAAAATAGATAATAGCTTATTACCAAGATGATAAACAAACTAGAATCCTTGTACCAGGAACATGAAGAAACCTTTTTTATAGGCCCTACTGTTAATCAAATCATTCAAATCAAACGGAATTGAACAATGACCAGCTGAGAGTCACACCATTGACATATAGTACAAACTATGTCTTGTAAAATAGAACTAAAATCGTGCATATCAAGGGATAAAAACTAAAAAAGGACATGCTGAATAACTTCTTAGCAAAAGGAAATAAGAAAATAGAAGTTCATATGTACCAAAAAGTAAATATAAACCAACTAAGCTAGAAGAAATACAAACGCAATCAAAGGAATGAGATCTAAAAGCAAACAGTCCAGTCAAAGCAACATGGAAAAAAGAGACAATGTATGTGAAAGAAGAAACACTAGTTTTCTTACCAGAAAGATCATCCTCGACATAGTTGATCGCTCCAAGGACATGAGATCTGGAGTTCTTTGCCTGTTCAGAGCAACCACGTCCATAACACCGTACCAAGACTGAGAAGCTGTTCTCCGTTTCGGAATTGTTCTCAAACTCAGGGCCATGAGGTTCCAACCACCCAATAGACCAATCAGAATCATCAGATTCCGACCCTGACATGCATCCACCATCTGATGGCACAAGAACAATATCATACTCCTTATCGATCCGCCGTTCTTCACGGCTTTGCCACCTTTTCTTAATTCTTCTTGAATTTGACCTTGCCCTAGGTCCATTGAGTGGCGGAAACCTCAAGCAATCCAGTTCCTTGGATCCAGAGGGAAAATCAGAAGTGTTGAGCGGTGAATTGGGGGATTCCTGATCTTTCCCGCCCCAAATCCAGAAAGAGAAACGTTTAAAAGCCATAGCCATCTATGTTACAGGAAAAAAGACCCAATTTGGCGGAATCGCCCCACTAAACTTGCTCTCAGAACGATCTCGACACTGGAAAGCGATCGAGATAAGAATATCCCTTTCGAATCTGCTGAAACAATTAAAAACAATCAATCCCCTGGTCCAACGAGCAACTTTTCCTTAACAGATTAAACTCGTCCCAGTTCTAACACACGTAAAAGACTGTTCAACGAAAAATTAGCCAAAAGAATGAGCTTTTGTTCAACATCCCCCTAATATCATAACAAATTCAAAAGAAATATCACACAAAAAAAGATCAATACTAGTCAAAACGAGCATACCTATGAATCCACGATGTCCTGAATACTCCAACAAAGAAAATTTCTTGTCGAATTGCCACGAAATTGAATTACTTTCCGACCTAACTCCACAAACCCGCAAAAGAAGCGTCCGGGATAAGAGATCCCAATAAAAAAGGCAAAGTTCCAGTCTGCCGGTCAAAAATCTCAGTCACAAAGAAGATAACAGCCGACGAGATGATCAGATCCGCCAGTTCTCACGCCAACTCCGCCGCGCGAGTGAGATCGGGAGTCGCCCGGCGAGAAAAGGCAAAACCAGCGGCCGCGATGGGGTCGGACTTCTCCCCATCGTCGCCTTCATCGCCTTCCTCTTTTATAGCCCTCCGGCCATTGCTTTAAGATTCACGTTTCCACAGATCGACGATCTCGTAACAAGTGATACCGTCGCCGCGTGATTTGCGGCCACAGATCACTCGAGGAACAACCGCGCATACGGCGATCGTATGCGACGGAACATCCACCGTACGATTTAGATATCTACGGCCGATCCAGCGTCGCCCGTCAGTTCCAGTTGGGTCCCACGGCGTGTAACGAGTCCAATCATTGTCTATTTTGGGGGCGAAAGAAACTGCCACGTTGGCAAAGCAACCCTAGCCTAATCCAGCTGGACCAATTTGAGGTAGAGTTGGCTTTGAGGGTTTTCTTATTCTTATGAGTTGTTTAGCTATTCTTATGATTTATTTGCTTATTTATTAATAAGCAAAGAAAAAGTTTTGAGAAATAAAATTAATATAATAAATTCGATTAATAGGTTGCATTGCATGATGAGTTCTTACTGTCCAATCATTAGACGCAAATCATGACCACGTGGACGACAAGGAAGAAAACTCGAAGTGGGATTACACAACCATCACGTTTTTAATAAGAGAGGAGGAGCGTCATTAAAGTTATTAATCATGCGTTTATGACTTAGGCTCTTGATAAATTGGAATGTTAGGAAACCCTAAATCTGATTCTAAATCCAGACCACAAAAATTCATTCACTCGCACTAGATTCCATCTGAACCGGACAATCCAGAAACGGAAATCTGAGAATCTAGTGGGGGTGCACCTGGCCCACCTCGAATCCCAATATTCTTCAACCATTTCTCACCTCCGCTTTGTACTCAAGTTTGTACCTTCATTTCATTGGATGAGGAGTTCATATCAATAGGGGCCCACTTCTCATTCGGTTGGTTTCTTTGCGAGTACTCTTTTGACATTCTACGGTCCTCTAGATTTACCAAAATATACAGATCGAACTTTGGTCGATCTGCTCGAGCGCGACGCGATGGCTCAGGGGCAGGGAGAATCGGAGGCTGCAGCGGCGGCGGCGGCCGAGGCAGTGACAGGACAGCAGCAGCAGCAGCCAAAGGGTTACGCGGTGGAGTTGTACTTCGATCCGGCGCTGGAGAACCAGGTGCTGAAGGCATGGAACGTCCTCGCCCGCCGCCAGATCAGCACCAAACTCATCGAGATCTCCGCCCGCCCCCATCTCACCCTCCTCTCCATCCCCTCCCTCGATCCGCTCCGCCTCCAGCTCCCCATCCGAACACTCGCCGCCCGCCTCGATCCCCTCCCCCTCTCCCTTTCCTCCGTCGGCGCCTTCCCTTCCTCCTCCTCCCCCTCAGACGCCGGAAAAGGCGGAGGAGGTGTGCTCTTCCTCGCCCCTACCCCATCCGCCGCCCTCCTCCACCTCCACTCCCAGGTGTGCGACGCGCTCCGCAAGGAAGGGATCGAACCGCCCGAGGAGTTCCGCCCTAATTTTTGGGTCCCACATTGCTCCGTCGCCGAGGATGTGCCGCGGAACCGCATCGCTGACGCTTTCTGCATCCTTCGGGACCTCAAGCTGCCTGTCTCCGGGTACGCCATGGACATCGGACTCGTTGAGTTCTCCCCTGTGCAGGAAATCTTCTCCTTCCCTCTCGGAGGCAATTCTGAATCTTGAGGTACGCCAGCGTTACTTTCCCAACTAGGGCATCAAAATCGTATCTTGCATGATACATTCACAAGTTCCCTGTCATGGAGAGTTAACTGATAAGTTCAATGTCTATCAGTAAAGTTTCTCCGATCCTTGAAACCACTTTAAAGTACTTCTTTGATGAGTTGTTAAAATTCTATGAATTTCATACCTCGTTCTAAAAAGCTTCCATTTTGTTGATGTTTTCCATATTAACAAGCATGTTCTGTGTGTTTCAGTAAGACCTTTTGCTTCATTGCTTCGTAAATGTGGATTGGTATTTGTGAAGTTCGAAACTTGACAATTATCATCGATGGTCTTGTTGTTAAAGTTTTCAGCATATAACGCTATTTTCTCATGAATTCTGGATGTCCTTGTTCTGCATTGTGCTCAAGATTATACATATTTTCAAGTAGCATTTTTTTAGCTTCCGGAATGCTTTAAATTATCATAAAGGTTGATGACATTGGCCCTCTGCCTAGGGTTGCTAAGCATGCTTCTGTTCTTATTGCATGATTTCGGTTCACCAACATTAAATTTTCTTGACATGGAGGATAGATTGTGCACAAATTATCAATAAAGAAGATCAAACTACTAGATAATTATTTGGAGAGCCTTTGTAGATGCACAATCACCTAAGTTGTAATGTTTGAATTAAAAAGAGGTCTAAGTCTGTCAATTAGCTAATAGAACTAAGTGAGCAAATCGATGTTTAGAATCGGCTCATGAGACAAGGCTCATTTTGGTCCCATAACAGAAAAAGGGCTTGTAGCACTGTCTGTTTTGTTATTTATCTAACCATCTAGGCTATTAGATGCATACTGACTTTATGACCCTCTATGACTTCTAAACAACTTTCTAATGCTACGATTGGTCTTAATGAAGATTTGTTCACTGTATGGTTTAAAGTTATTTTCTTCACTGATGATGAACTGAAATCAGCCTAGATGATGTAGAATGATAACACTCTGATACCAAATTGATGCAACACCAAATTGATCCCTCAAATGACACACAAGATTGGATTGAAATTGATGAAAGAATAACTGTCTCACAGCCAAAGGGAATATCACACAAAGACTAGGGGGAATTTTATTAATCAAAAGTTGAAAAATATGTAGAGATGCATAAACTCTTTCCAAACCAAAAGATACATATTAAATTACTACCAAATTAAAAAGACCGACACCCAAGACAAGATAATTACCAAAGTCAAATCCAAATTTAAAATTTAATTTAAAATCCAAAATTTGCTATTTCTTTCATTTCGCATCACTAAAGTAGGTAAAAATTGATTGATTCCTACTCATCAGTCTTTGGGAAGATTTCTTCCCCTTTATGTTTTGAAGTCCCTCTCTTCCTGGATGATAAAAAAATGAAATCAGCCTAGAGTTGCAAAACTGGTTAACTCTGATTTGATCATGTGCATGGTAGCATGAAATAGATGGTGGAAAGATGTAGGTTAGACAATGAAAGAAAACAAATTTGGAAGAAACAAGTTGGTGGAAGAAAGAACAGATGGACTTACACAGTTGTGAACTGAATCTATTAACCTAGGTGTTGAGGTGTGGGTTGGTATGCTATTTATGGACCCTTTCCTCTGGTTTTGTTGGTGTGTGGTTTGGCATAATGTTTACTTCTATTATATGACCCAAAATGTTTCCTTTTTCAGTTAAATAAATTCCATATTACAGTTCACTGTGTGATTAATCTATCATTTTTACCAAAACCAAAACTATTCCATCAGCTTGGCTTTGAAACTAATCTTCAGTTATCATAAAAGCCTATCCACCCTGAACAACTAGGTTTATCGCGTGTATAATGTGTAAACCATCAGCCCTTTGTGTTCCCTGTATTACAATGAATCTTGCAGAATATTTCCAAATAACACACAATATGACACAGACATCTTCAAGATTTCTATATTAGATGGTTGGCTCTGTATATGTTCGTCGATGAAGATTGTTAAAATCTAACGGTTGAGTTTTAAGCCCCAGAATTGTGATTTGCAAAGCTTGACATGTTAGGATAACACGACATTTTTCCAATATGCCTCAGACATCTGAATTATATGCACGCGCGCACACACACATATATATAATTCAGATTTGTTATTGAACAATCATTTGGGAATTTACTTTTTATCTTTAGGCTTTTATTACTTTTTATCTAATTGGTTGTTGGTATTCTAGTTCTGACTTGATTTATGAAAAATACTTACAAGTTGTTATTAGCAGATAAACATTTGAAGGACATCAACAATTCGGGTAGAAAGAGCTGCGAGTAAATCATTTTGGTGTTTGATGTTGTGGGGCTTATTCTTCTAATCTAATTAGTATTTATTCGAGCCATAAAAATGAAGAGGGATATTTGATCTTCTTGAATGATGTATGAAGTGTTCAACTTATCTTGTGTAGATTTCCTGCAAGCATTTGTATGACACTGAATTGGGGTCTTCTACCAGTTCTCTGTTTATACAATTTAGAGGCAATGATCTGTTAGCTGTCTAAAAGATAATCATTTCTTTATGTTGATGATAAAATAAACAAATATAGAGCACAAAATGTGCTTTCGGAAATTAAATCTTTGTTGAATCTAAGAGTTATTTATGTCTTTGTAATGTTATGTCAAACACAGATATACAAGTTCAAACAAAATTAAGGAAATTAATTTTTAAACCTATAAAAAATAGCCTGAAACTATTAGTTGTAGTTAAAGAGTTTGCATAAATAAGATTCAAGGAAAAGATTCATGGATTGGTTAGCCATTTTAAAATAAAGACTATTGCACTTCTGTTTATGAGAGAAGGTATTAAGTATTCTTAGACTTGTATCAATGAAAGTCTACAAAACAGGGCTGGACACCATAGCAGTTATGTTAATTTGCAGTTAAAATATTTAATCAAGGTTCAAAATCGAATTGCTAATCCAATAAAATAAAAATATATATGTTTTCACTGTATTCTCAACAAAAATGTTGTTTGCAATGCCATCTTTTAAATTTTCTTCTGTAAAAGGTGGAATTTGCCACCTTAGCGGCCCCACACGATTGGTCCCATGATTATTTGTGAGGAGATAAATCAAAAAATTACAGTTGATCACGACGCAAAAGAGTATATCTTTCAAATTTTCGATTTCAAATTGAATTGACATCAAACTGAAATGACTTCGGTTCAATATGATTTAATTTCTTGAATTGATGTGTTTTCATCTTTCAATAATTTTTTAATAGTAAATCGACATGTTTTAGGCTCACTTTATGATCCTAAACCCAACAACACTAGATTAGCTCTAAAATTCCTAATCATCTTAATTATAATCTCAGACCAAGTCTTGGAGATGCAGACAAGCACTGGTATAAGATTCTCACAGACATTTTGTGCCAAGTTCCAGTGTTTTCTTTTGTCCTATTTTTCCCAAATGATTGTTCTTGAATTGGCCTCAACTTCGATTTGCTTCAGCTAATCAAAGTCACTTTTTGATTCAAGACAATTGTTTAAGCATTTGGTGGAACAATTTCTAGTTATTTCTTGCACTCAATTTGGGTCAAATGTTGAACAAATCCCTGTTTCTTGATGTCATTGTGAGATCCTGAATCTCACCATATGGCAAGAACATACTTATCCATGGTGATCATCCTGAAAGATGATATCGGTGGTTCACAAATGCAAGCAAGCTCGACAATGGTGGTTTGAAGTGCACCACTGCTGAGTCATCATCAATCCATGAATCTTATCTTGTGTTGTTCAAACGACTTTGCAATGTACATTTATAAGTTCTTAGAACAATTCAGATCTACTTGAGATCATATTGGATTGTAGATGATGAGATCATATTGCAATGTTTATGTTCTTATTCATTTCCTTCCTCCTCATCCATCACATTGCCAATTGGCTCCTTCTGCCGAATTTGTTCGTGTATTATAATTGCGTGAAGAGCGTTGAGCCAGTCTTTGCCTCACTTTCTCATTAAATAAGAGGAACAAAGCAGCACAAGGCATGCAGCAGCTTCAGTTGGTCGAATGCTCCGTTCTTCCTTAGGCATGCAGTTTCCTCCGTCAGGAGAAGGGAAGCAGTAGGAGAAGGAGCGATGGGGAACTGCCAGGCAGCGGCCGATGCGGCGGCGGTGGTGATCCAACACCCCGGAGGGAAGGCCGAGAGGCTGCACTATCCGACAAGCGCCGCGGAGGTCATGAGGAGCAACCCGGGCCACCGCGTCGCCCTCGTCACGCTCTGCGCCCCGGCGGAGGAGCGGCAGGACGGCGGCCGGGTCACCCGGGTGAGGCTGCTCAGGCCCAAGGACGTGCTCCTGCTCGGCCAAGTTTACCGGCTGGTCACCTCCCAAGGTTCTTCTTCTTCTTCTTCATTTTTACACTTTTCAAAAAATTTTCTTTCAAAAAATTCTCTTCTTTGTCAGAAATCGCAAAGGCTCACGAGAAACTGAAGAAGAGCCGAGCTGAATTGGTGAGGAAACAGGGACATGAACAGCAGATAAGAGAAGGAACTGGAAAGGTACATGCTGCTTTCTCAGCAGATTGGAAATAGAACAAATCAGTCGAGTCAAGATCAAGCATTTAGAGTGTGTTTGTTTTTCTCACTATTCTGTTCTTGAAATGAACAGATTGCAAAGCAAGAGAGGGGTGTGCGGAGGACCATCACAGAGGTGTCAGTGAGAGGCAGACATTGGCGTCCTTCTCTTCAGATCATCTCAGAAATGTCGAGCTAATTGTGGTGTTTAAAGTGACCATGAACATATGAAAGATTGGATATCATCATTGTTGAGATGAAGACATGTAATTTGAAGCATCAATGATTTATTTAATATAGTGTTTTTCATATCGTCAACTTACCAATTAACGGACAAAAGTTAAATGGCATAATAAATTTATTTTGTTAAAAAAAAGATAGGTACATCTTAATAATAACACAATAACGATAAAAAGATAGAAGATACTAAATTTAAAAGGAATAGTTATCTACCTGTTTCAATAATATAGAGAAGAATACGTCTCTAGTCCTTATTGCTAATGAATGGGTCAAGCAAATTGATCCATTACTTGGAAGCTACAAATGGAGCATGTATGGCAGCCGGTTGCTGCTGGGTGATGCAATGGATGTTGCCACCTCCGAGACAAATCTCCCTTGCACCTTCAATCATTACAACCTGTGGAAGTATATAACCTGAGTTTATTTCATGGGCAATGTTTTTCCTATTATATTAAATAGAGTGTTTTCTTTTCTCCTATTATTGATCCTTAATTCTAATTGATTCGACTTGTTTAACTATAAAAGATGTTTTCTTCAATGATGTCGATATGGAATCAACTCCAAAAGAGAAAAAAAGATGTTAATGGTGAAATTTTGTATTTACCTCATGATTAGGAAATGCAGATGCAAGGACGGCATACGCTTGTTGGTCCCACTTCTCATCACCAAATGCTGGTGCTATGATTCCACCATTGGCAATATAAAAGTTCACATAGGAAGCAGCTAGCCTTGTACCTGCAAGTCTTGGTTTTGCATTCCCATCCTACGATCAAATGTACAAAATAGTTAGAAATTTCATGTTGGAACTAGTTAATATCTAAAGCTTCAAAAGCCAATTTAATTATCTATCTTTAATGAAAGTTGACAAGAGCAATGAAGACCTATAAACATAGAATATCAATCACAATGGCAATAATAAAATAACAGAGATTTTCATTGTCAAAATAATCCATTTAGAGTGTAGAGCTTCAACATAGGTCTGAGTAAGTTCTACGAGCACAGTTCTCAGGTTAGTAATTTGCAGAAAAATAGAAAATCATCTTTACAATCACACAAACATTTGCCCTTCATTATTCATTACTGTAGTCAGTCTCTTTTAAACAATCATCATCATGCAACTCCAGAAGAGGTTCTGGAGAAATGACATGAATGCATATTCCAAATGGGTAAAACAAGAAAAACAAAGAAATATACAGATTCACACTGCATAGTATTCTACATTTCCCATTTGGTTTATGGATAATAATAGTGCAGCACACATCAGTATGTTTATTCAATGAAAGCATATTTTAAAAGAAAGCAAATTGTTATATTGTTTGCTTTGCCTCTGCCATTATGTTTCCTCAAGTGAAGCCTTTTGAAAGAAAAGAGTAATATTCTTGGGAAGACGTGTCTGAATATCACCATTCCAGAAGGATTTATTAGAAGCAATTATGAATGGAATACAGAAAAACAATAATACTAACCAAAGAAATAAGCCCATCTGCTTCTTCTTTAGTGATATAAAGTGGGTCAGGTATGTGAAGTTTGATAATCTCTATGTTTCTATCTTTAGCATCAGTTGTGTTGGAAAGAACATAAAATGCCTCAACCGAACGCTCATATTGAGGATCTTGTTCATCATCAGTCCAAGCCAAAAGCACCACACCAGGCTTAACAAAACAACACATGTTGTCTACATGGCCATTGGTATCATCATCACCTACACAAGTTAGAATAGCGAGCTTTAACAAGATTATGCGGTAACACTCAGGATCAATGAGCATATCTCAAGGGAAAAAAGAGAATTTTTATTTGTCAATATAACTGTATATATTTCTCATTTTAGTAAGAGAAAGTCACAATGGAACAAGAATAGACTGTTCAAGCTAGAAAAATGGTGAAAATTGATATGACAGATTATATGTTAGTGCTATCTATTGTTGTGAACTCAATTTCATAGTTGACATGCTACTTAGTGGGTCTGGTAAAGTCTGTGAACTGGTTTGCAGTTGAGGCATGACTTATTTATATTGATAATGTTTTCCACACTAAGTCAACTGAAGCTTCACAGAAGTAAAACCATGGAGAGTACTTGTTTCTTCTTCACCATTTTTTCTATTCTTAATCATCTAGCTAGTGGAGAATACATGTGAACTAACACTTGCTTGCCAGAAAACTAATAAGAGTCCTTGTCACAGCACTATGTGAGTTTCAGTGGCTCATGCCAAACACCAAAGCAAGGCAATCTATTTAGTTTGATGTCAGCAGATATAAAAGGAGATGATAATGAATAAATAAGACAGACATCCAACCCACCTAAGTTTCCTGTCACTTCTGGTTCGTGAACATCTCACACCATTAAGGTATGGTATCAGTCTATCAGAGATTTTGTTGTTCATTAGTGATCCTGTAGGTGGGTAGATCAGAGAGGTGTGAGTTGTCAGTGATAAGCTTGAGATGTGGCTCGGTAGCAAAGGTGGGTTACAAGTTTGAGTAGAGAATGTTTAGCTAGGGTGCTTTCTTCAATTGAGAGAATGTGATGATTATTGTATATATGTTGGTGATTATTTATTAATATATTTTTAATATTTGACCAGAAGAGAAGTCTTGGCGCAATGGTAAAATTATTGATGTGTGACCTAGAGGTCACAAGTTCGAATATCGAAAACAACCTCTTGCAAAACAAGATAAGGTTGCTTGCAATAGACCTTTTTCCAAGACCCATATTGGCGGGAGCTTTGTGCACTAAGCAACTTTTTTTTTTCGAAAACAACTTCTTGCAAAACAAGATAAGGTTGCTTGCAATAGACCCTTTTCCAAGACCCATATTGGCGGGAGCTTTGTGCACTAAGCTATCTTTTTTTTTCGAAAACAACCTCTTGCAAAACAAGATAAGGTTGCTTGCAATAGACCCTTTTCCAAGACCCGTATTGGCGGGAGCTTTGTGCACTAAGCTACTTTTTTTTTTTTAATATTGATCACATATGCCCTTGCATATCCATAGGTGCTATAGCAAAAAGGTAGTATAGCACCTACATATGCTTTTTGAAAACTTGAAAAATGCAATTATTAGCCAACAACATGAACTATGAAACCTCAGATTTGAAAATCTTTCTGAAGATAAGAGTTGGTAAGCAACCATTATAGATGATAACTAGTTGAGCACACATTTATAATTACCATAGAGTCCTCTAGGCAACCAGATGACCTTACTAACCCCAAGATACATCATCAGCTCCTGTTCTATCTCTTCTTTTGTCATATCAGGATTCCTATTTGGATTTAACAAGCATTCTTCAGTTGCAATGCAAGTACCTATAAAAAAAATATAGAAAAATTTAAGAGACCCTTCTAATAGAAACTATAGACTTCAAGTAGCAAGCTTAATTAGCAATAAAATCACATGTAGTCAGGTGTACTGATCTATGAATCAAGCTTCAAACTTCAAACTTTGTGGAGAAAACATGTATTTTGACGACAAATATATAATATACCCGAATAATACAAACAGTCACTAAAAAAACATAGAAGGAAAGTAAGTACCTTCTCCATCTACATGAATGCTTCCACCCTCAAGAACCATCCTATGTGAAAATCTAGCTATTCTATCAAGCTCGAGAATCTAAAAACAAAAAATAGCATATATTGAGCATAAAACAAAGAAAGCTTCAAGAAAATTAGTCAGTAGAAACTGAAAATTTGAATCAAACTAGCATGTATCAATTACCTTCTGGGCTACAAGAACATCAAGTGTCCAATCACTATAGCAACCATCTTCTGGTCCTGCATTACAAACCATAAGACTCCCATTACTATCCAACAAAAGGAACAACATAAATAAAGAACCATGATAGAAACTCTGCTTAGATAATCGGCATAATCAGAGGAAACGTGGTGTCGATTAAGCTTGTGTGGCAATAGTTGTAGATGAACTTTTCCTGTAAATATGTGTTTCTGATCCATACTTGCATATACTATGTTGAGCCATGTTGAATTACTTGCTACGAAAAGCACTACACACTTGAGACATTTTCAAAAAGTTATAGAGGATTGCTAATTAGGTGTTACGATAGAGCATGTTGCTTCTAGAAATTTTATCATCCTTGTATATACTGTTGATACAAAATGATGTGCTAAATTTGCATATATTTTGCATTTGGAAATATCATGTGTTGGAGCATTTTGAAAGAACAGATTGTACCTTTAAACACAAGTCATTTGCAATCTAGTTTCAGATTGAAGTGGTTGGCAAGAGAAAAAGAATGCACAAATGCAACTATTTGCAAAGAGCTGATGGTATTGTTTTGCAAAAAGTAAAACCGTGGTTTGTTGCACAGGTGCAACTACTAGAGATATAGTTCATCCTTTTCTGGTGTAGTTCTTTTCTGGGACATGAAGAAAGGTAATTCATTACCTTTCTCTTTGGGATTTGCTTCTTCCTGTGATGTATAGAACAGGGGAATCTTGTAAATATCCTTTTTTTTTGCAATATATTTGTTCATGTCATTTGCCAAAAAAAATCATGTTATTTGGAAGAAGATAAGATGATCCATAACTTGTCAGCAATTTCTTTCTAGCATTCTTATTCATTGCATTCAAGGGCTCACAGAATGAATACTAATGATTAGTATGTTTAATAATTGTGGTGCTAGATAAATGAAAAAGATTGGTCAAGGAATATACATAAGGAACAATTTCAAACCATACCACCCCAACAATTAAACTTCCAGTCAATTCCTGCAATTTGATGCTCCTGATCTTCTGTTGTAGACTTGTCACACCGAACAAACTGATACAAAAATTTTGATAAGCTACAGTAACAAAATCATAGATAACCCTGAACAAATAGTATAACAGGGGCATACCGTCGGTCCAATGTCACGAAACCAAGCATCATTCATGCTCATCTCTACTACTCGGATGTTACCATTTTCATGAAGCCTATCATAAGCTTTTGTATACTGTTCCCCATATAAATCAAGTAAAAAAAATAGAATCCATAATTCACAAGAAAGGCGCCTTCACATTGAGAAGCTATGTTGACAAAAAACTTTAAGGTTCACATTGAGAAGCTATGTTGACAAAAAGCTATGTTGACAAAAAACTGTTGACCAGATAAAAGATCACCTGGTCTGAGCTAACACACATTGTAACGGGCTCAAATTTTGAAATTGCTTTTGTCACCTTAACAAAAGTATCCTGCCCTGGAAGTGCACCATCCCGCCAATTATCAGGGCGTTCCTGAAATGCAAATGATTCTCGATCAACTTTTAAAAACATAAACTGAGACATAATCAATTTTAAAAGCTAAAAACATAAACTGAGACATAATCAATTTTAAAAGTTAATAGAAATGATGGAAGTTTAGGAAGTGCAACACATTGATCAAAAGCAATCATCTAAAAAAGAAACTTCGTTCTTCTAATCATCCAGATTAATTATTGATTAACTAACAAAACAAATGACAAAGAGCATGCGGTCATTCATGAAAAGATTAAAATAAAATATTTCATAAAGATCATTAATCCATACAAATAAAAATAATCTGCAACAGGTTATTCCAAATCTAAATTGTGGGGAAAACTTTTTTATTACAAAGAAAAACAGAGAGCCACAGAGGAATCAAGAGGCAGATTTCAATAAAAAAAAAGATGCAATTTTTATCACACCTCAACATCAACATAAAATAAACATAAAATAAAAAAAGAAAACGAAGACATCTAACACTCACAGGCCATCCGATCCAACATTGTTGATGGAGCTCCCACTCCGCAGGCATGTGGAAGCCCAGAAGAGCCGGCTTCTCCTTCAAGCTTATTGACATCCTCTCTCTCTCTCTCTCCTCTCTCTCTCTCTCTCTCTCTCTCTCTACACCCTCGTCTTGTTCTCTCTGCTCCTAGAGAGCTAACTGCTAAATAGAAGAAGAAACCAATGGTTATTAAATAGCATCGACGATCCACAGAAAAAAAGAGGAAGAAATTTAGCCCCAAAAGATTAGAGAATACGCAAAGTTACCAACGACCACAGACCAAATCCACCACCACTGATACCCTAACTCAAAGAAACACGAATCACACTGATCAACGTACATTACAACAAAAAGAAAAAATACCACTCAGTCACCTCAACACCTCGGTGCCACTTGATCCACGCCCAAATTATCTATCTCATAAACACACAAACACCCATCGTTTAAACACTCTCTCAGCCCACTGGGAATAAGCAGAGTGACAAAGAGACGGCTCAAAGAAGAGGGGATGGAGATGAGAACTAACCTTGTTCGTGTCGCTCGCTCTCACGACGAGAAAGGTTGATGGAGGAGAACACGACGGCACGATGAAGAGGAGATCGATGGAACCTGGTCCAAGAAGAAAAACCAGATGACGCCCGGCAGTATTTCCAGATCTGCAATATTTCTGCATAAAAAACTAGGGTACCTAAGCCAGTCCGGCCTACCTTTGACTTTCGTTGACGAATGTCGTCCAAAACGGGATCGTACGCAGTGATGTCAGGATTCCGTTAATTCTCATTCAACAAAAGAACATTATACTGATAAGAAGCACGATCGAGTCAATCGCCAGTCGATCGAGCAGCAAAACAGATGAGAAAAATAGAAACAAAAATAAAACGAGAATCAGATTAATAGGCGAAGGGAGAGCGAGAGCTGCTACCGGCCACCTGGAATTCAATTCACTAATTTCTTCGCACACCTTTCCGATCTTCCACTCTCCTTAGGAACGCCGGAGCAATTGCCTTCTCCGGATAAGGCGACGGCGGCGAGGATGCCGCCAAGGAGACCGGGGAAGAAGGGCCGTGAGGTGAGTCGGCTTCGCAGTGGGGTGGGGGGAATCGGAACACGATTCTTATAAAGGGCACTGGAGGACAGTTTTCCGACCGTCCGATGAAGTTTATTCTGTTATCGGACGGCTGAAGTGGGTCCACGTGTCTATGGTCTATAGTATACGTCATCATCGTCAATCTTGCTCTACGGTCAGAATCTTGTCTGTGATTAAACTTGGAGACAAAATAAACATTAATACATTCCACTCGAGTGATCGAATTTCCAAACAAAATCCTCTGGCGCACTGTTAAACATCGAGGCTGTTTGATTTCATCAGGTTTTTGTTTCTCCTTTTCCAGCTGCTGCTGACTTCTCCAATCTTGCTGCCAAAAGCACCAGTTTGTATTGCCTCCAGATACAAGGATTTTATTAGACTATTGAACCTGCGACGAAAACTTGGAATTCTGGACAAGTTTGCGACGATCCCTTGAAGCCTGCAAAGGTCAACCAAATGAAAATTTTCTGAGCTAGAGTAATCACTAATGGACGAAGAAAAGAAGAGTATTGTTTTGGTAGTCAAAACAGTTTTAGTATTGTTTTGGTTTTACCAAAGATTGGACTGAATCATGAAAAGCAGTGGCAATACCTTCTCAATATCGCCTGCAACTGAGCTCTTCTTACATTGTCATCTGATGGAAAACCAACTTCATCCCAATCCTCCGGCTTCTCATATTTTCCTATCAGTATCAACTTCCTTAAGCAAGCTTCTTCGTTCTCTTTCAATTGAAGTTTTCTTATTTGTTCCTTGATGATCAGGAGTGGTCCTAGAATCCAATCAAACACCTTGTCCCTTGGCCAGTTAAAATTAGTAAGCTCCACTTCATCAGCTGAAGAATTCAAAGAGATATAAATCGATATTAAAGGTAGATAGGAATAATGCAAAGAAGTGAGTTTCTCATACATATCCGAAGGCCATGTGTGTCGGATTTCGCGGATTGTAGCAGGCACTGGAGAATACACCATGAAGGTAATCTTATGCTTAACTTCTTGCATTTCCGTTTGACAATGCATTCTTCTATATCTTCTACTGTGATCAGACCCTCTCCGAGTAGTATCCTTCCATTGATCTCACAAGACATGAAGAGCCAATCCCATATCTGTAAGAACATCTTCGGTTATTTTTGTGCAAGAGCATATATTCATATGGAGCATCAGAGATGGCTAACTTGAATAGGTTTCAGTTGCTGTATTGTTTCCTTCATTGTTGATCTTTGAGCGGCTAACTTTGTTGTATTAGAGGTTGATGGAACTTTCCCATTTGGGGCCTTGTTCTTCTCAACCTCTTCTTTGTTCTCAAGAAGTTCTTGATCAGCATTTGATTTTCGATACTTGGGCCTGATCAAGGCTAGAACAAATGTAATATTCATGAGATAATTAGCTCTACAATTTCAAGCATGGGGCAAGAAAGTATGATACCTTGGAAAGCATGATCCTTCTCTTAGATAAAGTAGGTCATTGGTGTACTCATCAAACATTGAGATCACAGACACAATATAAGCAATTCCCATGCGAAAAGAGTCCTCCTAAAGGTGTAGAACAAATGAGACAGTGAAAAGTGAAGAGACATGTTATGTCCCAAGCATACATACCTGATGAACAACAATGCCCCCATAAAATCCTAGAAGGAAGCTGCACAGAAATGCAGTGATTACTGCCCCGATGACGGCGACTGGCCATAATAGTATAGCTAAACCAGCAAAGGGCACACAAACTGTCTCCAGAAAAGGTCCTTCCCTTCCAATTAAGTCATGAAATAGGCGTTGCCAGCCCTTGATCAGCATGTAGGGACTCTTGCACAGTGCAACGATACTGATCATAGGCACATCAACTAGGATACCGATAAGAGAAACCAGCAAACAACTTGGTAGCTTTGTCAACCTAGCAGTACAAAAGCAAAATGGCTGAAACTTCATATAACTAGTTCACCTTATACTAAATCGGCAAAGAAAGAACAATGTTCTATAGTGTTGGCTAATGTGGGAGCTATAGGTCTTCCAAAAAATATTAGATTCGGACAGAATCTACAAACTTAGATAGCATTAGTTCAGGAGCTTAAAAGATACAAAATAATTTGTAAAGTGATACCACAATTCTACATGCAACTGAAGGAGTAATAACTCATACTTGGCATCTATTGGTTTCTCCCCAGCTCCAAGGTTTTCAATGAGGTCATCCATATATGAGAAGTAGGAGTGGAAGCAAAAATCTGTGAAGTCCACCACCAACGTACAAGCTCCCTTGATAGTGTCTACACATCCATCCTGCCAAGGCATCATGTCATGTTTACATGCATGTTTTGTCATTTCATCGAGTTCAATGACCATTTGCATATCTTGACATGTGCAATTGAAGAAACAGATGTACTATTCAGCTGTGAGGTTGCATCACCATCGGCAATGCTTCATGAAACTTACAGCAAAACAATGATAAAGCTTGTCAACCACTTGTTCTCCAGCAGCCTCAAATGTTGCAATTAGAGGAGCAAAGAATCCATAGCCTATTCCAACTAGAAGGCTCCCCAGAACGCCTAATGCTGGCCACAAAAGTAATGGAAATGGCAACACAACCAATGAGAACATTTTTAGAACAAGCCCAAGCTTTGCAGTCCTGCAAGGGGAAAAAGGTGAAGGCGAGACTGCAGTTTATCCTTAAAAACCAAAACCAGGCCAAAATTTCAAACCAAACAGTCTCCATCTTCCACATCCCTACTAATTCAAAATCAAGGATGTAAAGAGAACGTAAGAGGCTTTACTTCAGCACGCAGTAATAAGTCCAGATGAAATGTGCTGGCCACATGCCGATCACCACAGCCGAATTCCCAACTAAAACTATAGAAGTCACAACAGGGCCGATTATAGCAGCTGCGGGAACATAACCACCATTAAATGTATGATTCCGCAGAATATTTCAATTACTGCTAACTGCTAAGCAAGGACATATTAAGTGAGCAAGAAACGCAAAAAAAGATAAAAACTTTTTAAGATTTTCCCTTGACTAAATACTTCACAGAATCACAGTGATATAAACAAAAAAATATAACTCCATAAGCTTTTATAGTGTTACTAGCGGTTCAACGTCAATAAAACAAACACCTTGTCTGCGCCTGCATACCTTTGATGATGCCAAGGACCAAGAGCAAGAAAAAGAACGGAAGGAAGGCAACGAAACTCCAGAGTGAAGCCAAGAAGCCTTTGGGAACATCCATTTGTTATTAATGCAGAGAAAGATCAGAGGATCGATGGGAGAAGCGGTTGAAGATGAAATAAAGAGAAACGGAAGGAAAAGGAGATTGCTTTACGTGGTTCGATAGTGGTACGTGTCTATCACACTGGGAAGGATTCCCGGTGAGTCAGGCTTTGTCTCGATGCTTCGTAACAGTTACGATAAGGGCACGTTCAGTTACAGTTTGAACTCTATTTTATAAATTAAATATCTTCAATTATTTCACGTGACGCTGCTTCTTAGATTCGCTGTCCACGTGGCATATTATCAGAATCTAAGAAAAATCCTGAAAGCCTCGGCAATTACTTTCAATGCGAACGTGATCAACAACCACCTCGCCGTTCTGTTAATGTCACTCATATCACACATCTCGATCGAATTAAAGCCAATGACCCTCGTCCCCTAATCATTCATGGCATGCACGCCTCGTCACCGTCTGAAGTCTGAACCCTATCCACATCTTCAAGTACTTCAATCGCCGGCGGCCTTTTCATGGCACGCCTTTCCTATAAAGTCCGGGCAAAGAAGAGTGTGCCAGGGCGCGACGTGGAATGGAAGGGATGGACGCCCGAGGATTCTGGGGGGAAGCCATGTACTGCCTCATCATCGCGTGGCTCTGCATCATCTCCTGGATCATATTCTCCGGCGTCGACGACGGCAGCAGGAAGTGCCGGCGGAGCCGCCGCTTCGTCGGAGCGACCGCTTCTGCGACAGAGACTGTGACGGAGGCTACGGAGTGTGCAGTGCTTGCTGTTGAGCAGCCAAGAGGAGATCGACTTTATCTGTAATCAATTCTGCAATCAGCAGGATTTGTGTCGCGGATATATCGTGAGAATAAAGAAGTACCGCACGAAATTTCATTAAACAAACCATAGAATTACTGGATAGAAAATCTGAACAATAATAAGTTGGCAATCCAAAATTCAAATAGCAGAGACATGGTCGTCGACTCGTCGTCGCAAGCAAAACAATGCATTAACCGCAGAATACAAACCGGGAGGCGGGGAAGAGGATTCCGGCGACGGAAAGGAGGCAAAATGGTAACGGCGTACGTTCCGCGAGCGGCAGCCACTTAACCTCCATGCTCGAGCTCTTCATCCGCTTCGATCCTTTTTTGTGGCTCCTTCGAAATCAGCGCCTTTCATCGGCAGCGCCAGCCCGTCGTTGCGCTCCCTCAGCTCGCCGCCGGGGAGCCACCAGCAAACTGTTAATTATATACGTTTAAAAAACTATAATTAACGCATATTTTCCATTTATTATTTTCTATGCAGTATCATAATTATCAAAAGCAAATTTTAAAATAATTAGAGATATTATCTTTAAGTTAATATTATATGACAAATAAAAAAATGTATTAATTAAATAAAAATGTCGCTTATAATACATATCTATAATTATCAATTAAATATACTTAATTATTTGTTAGACAAAAAACTTGTTAAGAAGGCGCATAAATAAATAAAAATAACTTTTTGGGAAAATTGCTAAGAATCAATTCAGAGAATGATATTTCCGTAAATATAACGCCGATTATTTTCTGTATTTATATCCAGTCGCATTCCACATTATTTGCACAAAAAAATTTTTCAAACAAGGCCCTTAACCCTAATCCGATCCCTTTTAGGTCCCAGAATTCGCTCGATTTCTGCCGCAAGGCGTCCGATTATTGGGACATCATCGTTGCGATCGAGATCCGAAGGCTTCCTGAACCCTATCACAGGTGCATACCAAATTGCCAATTATGAAAAATAAAGTTTTTTCCCCGCAATTCTTCGCCTGTCATGATTTCACCTGTCACGATTAGTTCTTTGCGAAAGTCTAGGTGTTCCTTCTTATTGTTTCTTTGTCGACGGATCTCGTTTAAGGTTTTTACGGGGTTTTTAAAAATCCCTTTTCTTTTGGGTTGAATGCATTTTTGTATGTTATTGGATAATTTGATTTCATTTGGCTAGAAGTTTTGGTTTTTTAGGCTTGTTCTTGTCAGTTACAGTCTGATTATGTAGAAAGTTTTTGCCTTGATTATTCATCTCGACTTCCTGTAGACACTGTTGTTTCCCATTCTCCTTTCTCGTCCTTTGTCTTTCTTTTTCCTTCTTTAATTCTTTCTCTCTTCTCCTCTTCCTGTTTGCAGCACTGCCATCTCCAACATCACCATCTCCTCCTTTCCGAGACAAAACCAACGTATGCCACTCATCTCCTTCCCCATCTCTCTATTCTTTTTCACTCCCTTATGGGCTAAAAGGGAAGGTGGGGCAGGTTAGGAAAATGGGTCTTGTCCAAATACTTATTTGGATCAGGCATCACATTTTGATACAATTATACAACCCTATGAAAAAAAAAATCTGTTTGTTGTTAGCAAACATAAACATGCAGTTGTTACTTCTGAAGCTTCCCTTTTAGGCCACTATATTTTGTTTTTATTATTCTTATAACTGCTTTAATGATGCATGTACTTCTGCTTACTCTACGAATGTAGTGTTTCCAAAATCAAAGGTACCAGTTACTTTGGTTAGAGTAAACTACAAAATTAATTGCTAATTTGAGCTCTTAATAAGTAGGGTGTTATGTGATAATCATGCTCTTAGACAATTTATCTTCAGATAAAATAATAGGAATAGAGCGCATAACTTTGCATATGCTGAAATTACCGCCCTGATTCTGAAAGTACCACCCTGTTTAAGTATGTGTGAGTATATGAATGAATGAACAATGCATTTCAAAGTTAACTCAAAGAGTATGTTAAATTCTCTTTATCTTTGGCAGTGGCATATTCTCCATGCAAAATTACCAGTTTGATGATATGGATGAAATGGTGGAAAATTCTGAAATGGGAGATAGAGAAGATATGTATGAAGAATTTTATGTTGGAGCGCTAGGCAATTCAGACTCTGATGGTGAAGATTCTGACCCGTTGGTATGTTGTGTTTACTGCTGCACCCTTTCTTATCTTCAACAGGACTGTATCATTTGTAATATTATCATTCTATTTTTAGTTTTTATCTAGGATAGATTATGAAAATCACCAATCGATGACCTAAGCTGAAAAAGTTTGAGGGCTGCTTTAGGCCCTTGCTAGTCAATATTAAAATCTAAACCTAAGATTGATATTAAGTTATTAACTGTAATGGAGGGTTAAGATTCATTAGCCAACCCCAAATGTTTGGGACTTAGATGGGCCAATGATGATAATGATGGTGGTGGTGAGTATTGATGGATTTAGAGTAGAGAGAAGGTGCAAGAAGTAGAGGGAGATTAAACAAGACTAAAAAGACTTAATTGGCTTGAATATTATTAGCGATGTATCTTGCTTAGACCTTGATGAATGGATAAGATCCATGTAGCAGACTTGAAATAGTTGGGAAAATTTCAGGTTGATGGTGGTTCTCTTTATAGTTGTAGTTTGGATTGTTATCCAAACTATTCTTTATTTCTCTAGTAATCAATTGTTCACAACTTACCTTTCTTTTGAATTTCAGAATGAAAGAGAAATTGATATTTCCTCTTCTCAAGCAAGGAAAGGAAAAGATATCCAAGGAATACCATGGGGTACGCTAAACATCACACGTGAGAGCTACAGACGAACCAGGCTGGAACAATACAAAAACTATGAGAATGTACAAAATTCTGGGGAAGCATCAGAAAAGGCATGAAGCTTATATGAAAGAGTGGCTCGATTTTAACTTTCCTCATTACTTATACATTTTTTATCATAAACTTATTTGCCCATTGATCATACAGGAATGCAAAGCAACCCAGAAAGGTGGCATGTATTACGAGTTTCAGAGAAATACAAGATCTGTCAAATCAACCATCCTTCATTTCCAGGTGAGCATCAATTCCATCACTTTCTGGGTTTGTCAATGATGATTTCCTATCATTTCACCACCCGTGGTGCCTGTAGATTCTACTAATTTAGCCAATTTTTTGTGTTATGCTAACCTTAAGGCTTCAATTAGAATTATGCAAACTTTGTCTTCAGTGGTACATGTCAGGAAGTAATCCATAAATTATGAACCAATTGTATTCATTAATATGTTCTTATTGTTTGTCCAAGCTATTTATTTTTCTAGTTTAGGACAATGCTTTAGGACAAAAACTCATTGTATCTAATCTTAATGTAGCTATCAATTTCTCCTCACAAAAGAATGATGATATTTGATGGTTTTGATTGGTTGAACTGTCTTTGAAGACTTAGGAATTTATTTGGTATCTTACTGTATATCCATGGCAAGTTCCATTTGTTTGCATGGGAGCTAATTTCCATGATACTAGAAGATTTTGGATGACCTTTTTGTTTTCATATCTGAATTGAAAAACCTAAATTATGTGGAATATTTACAAATTTGTATCAAAATTTTGCCACTGACAAGTTGAATATGACCTTACATATTCATTCCTCAGTTATTTTGTGGATTTTTGAAACTTATAATTCATCCTATTCAACCATTCATTCCCAAAGCTGTCTCAATCATTCGGAGTCCAAATTCTGTTTTTTGATGGACATAGATATGAAACATTAGACATACCTGGATTGATATTTTAATTTTCAGTTGAGAAATTTGGTCTGGGCTACATCAAAGCATGATGTCTACCTAATGTCACATGATGCTGTGCTTCATTGGTCTGCTCTAAATGGCAAGGAATATGAAGTTATCAATGTCTCGGGGCACATAGCTCCATTTGAGGTGTGTTCAAGGAATCTGTTTACTTGACTATTGCTTATGATTGAGTTATCAATTGTGATCTGCGTCCTTTTGGGCTTCTGTCCTTCTGATATATGGAATACTTTTTGACATTTGTCTTTCATAAATGCCATGTCTTTTTCTGCAGAAACACCCTGGAAGTTTGTTAGAAGGATTTTCACATACTCAAGTTAGTACACTAGCTGTGAAAGATAATATGCTTGTAGCAGGAGGATTCCAAGGAGAACTTATATGTAAGGTAATTTCTTTCTGGTTGTCAGCTTACATTTGAAACAATTTGTCATACCATAGATGTGGTTGATCAACAAGCTCGTTGCGTCATTCTGCAACAAGTGGTCAATTAACCGGTCTGTCAAGACAACACTTCTCCATTAGTATACATGTTTTATGGTTAAGCAATAGGTGATTGTCCCATGGGTGATGTTGTAAAGGAAAGCTGGAAAAGAAATAATCGAAGTATGTATATGGTAAAAAAATTAAGATTTTCATAAAAGAATTTCTATTTGATTGATCTCAATGAACTCAACATGGAAGAAATTAGGATAATACTAAAGTATCACTTTACGACTAATATTGGGTTGCCTCCATGGCAAGATAACCATGACTTTGTATGTAGCCTTTTTTTCTCTTGAGGAAAGGTCCTCATTTGCCGTAGTAATCTTCATCTTCATCTTACAAGTCCCAATGATACAACATAGAGCCATGTACCTGGCAATCTCTGGCATGAGAAGAGAGGGACTAAAGGAGAGAGGAATTTTTAAATGAATAAAAATGCCTAAAACCAAGGTTTGACATTTGTTGTTGAATTCCAAAAAATCTTGTCAAGTACCAAGTTGTGAATTTCATCATCAGTGATTGTGACTTCATGAGCTACAATAGGTAGGCATTGTTTGTATGTCAATTATGTTGTTGATTTTTGGAAATGAGGATTGGGGGGGGGGGGGGGGGGGGGGGGGGGGGGGGGGGTTACTGGCACTGAAGTTGAAAGAGTATAAGCTGTTGAAAATTTAGCAGATAAAGATAGATGTTTGAATGCCCCTTGTTAAGGTAGCAAATCTTCTATATGTAAAGTGGGTTGATGTCTAAATCAATTGGCACTTGAGCAAATACTCATTAGAACCATTTTTATTGCCATGCCAAATGGAGCACTCTTATTGAGAAGACCAGGGGATTCTAACTCATCAAGAACATCACTTGAGACATAAATAACCATAAAGGTTCCTTGACACTAAGTAGAGTTGAAATGTTGACCTGAAAGGTTGGATTACCAAAAAAGAAAACAAACCTGAAATTAGAACCTTAACTTTTGAAAAAAAAATCCTAACCATTTTTCAGTTCAGTTTTTTTTTTATAATTTTTTTTTTGTGGGATTTTTCAGTGATATGTGTTATAAGATATATGTTAAGGTATGTAAGATATGTGGGATTCTTTAGTGGTATAAAGGGTAGCTCAGTGCATGAAGTTTCCGTCAATGCGGGATCTTTGGAAATGATAGAACCACATTGGGCCTATTGTATGCAGTCTTACCTTGTATTACAAGAGGCTATTTTCACGATTTGAAACCATGACCTCAAGGTTACACTGCAACAATTTTACCGTTACGCCAAGGCTCCCTTCGGGATTCTTCGGTGATATATGTGCTTCAAAAGTTGAAACCCACCTAAAACCCTAAAAACCCAATTTTGCAACAAAAAAAACAGAAATTTAGACCCAAACCTAAATTCGCAAATACTTAAAACCTAAACCTGAATTGAAACCTGAAAAAAATCATCTTTTTTGGATTTTTTTTCTGGCATATTGTGATTTTTTAGGTGTATTGTTTTGTCCATAATCAAAGATGACCAATAGGTTCTATCAGTTAAAAGAGTTGAAATCTATCAAATTAGAAGATGTTAAGATTAGAGGGAGACCAAAGAAAACAATAATTGATGTAATAAAAATATTATTTAATCAATTTGAATATTACTAGTAATATAACATTGCACATAATTGATGAAGGGATATTGATGTGGTTGACATCACGGCCTAATGATGATGATGGTCTTACCCATTGAAGCTAATTGTTCAAGGAACCAAATTTAAGTTAGAATTTGACATCCTTTGATTAGCTTGATATTATTCTTTAGTGTCCATATAAAAGTGCTTTGATTATATTTTTATGCGCTTGTTATTCTAATCAATGAACTTCTGCTAATATATTCTCTGTGTTTTCTCCTTTGTGTTTATTTGTTCTTATTTACCCTTGAATTTGTGAGTGAATTTTTTCTGTATGTGCTTATTTCTAGCTAATGTGATGTCCATAGGTATTATAAGAACTGGTTGTTTCAATTTATCTGTCCTTCCATCTGTTACTTATAAGTGTGGTATGATGAAGTCAATATTACCTCAAATTCTTTTCCTTCAAATTGAAACAGTTTTTAGATCGGGAAGGAATTAGCTTTTGCTGCAGAACAACATATGATGACAATGCAATTACTAATGCCCTGGAAATTTTTGAAAGTTGCAGGTAATATGTAATTACTGATTTTCCTAAAAATATCTAGCTGCCTGCTTGATTTTCTCACTGATCTATGATCTATCCAGTGGGGCTGTTCACTTCATGTCTTCTAATAATGACTGTGGAGTACGAGATTTTGACATGGAGAAGTTTCAACTTTGCAGCCATTTCAGCTTTCCATGGCCTGTGAACGTAAGATATAATGCATTTCCTGCTGAGTTAATGTAGTTTCTAGTCACATTAATGTGCATCCCATATTATGTCAGTCTGAATTTCTGCTTGTAGTGGCACCGCTTCGTTGAGAAAGGAAACTCAACTCAATCAGTTGTAGCGGCAGCCTACTGGGATTTTGATCTTGGCCATTTGTTTGTTTTGCATACAAAATGCTATTTTTTTTAGTTACATATGCTTACATCTGCAATTCTGTTCTTGTTGCAGCATGCATCAATTAGTCCTGACGGAAAGCTTCTTGTCATTGTTGGAGATGATCCTGATTGCATGTTGGTGGATTCTCACACAGGAAAGGTTTGTATTGTCCAAAATATCTATCTTGGTAAGAACTGTACTAGGGATGAAACAATCAGAACAGTTATTGAGAATCTAAAGAATTTTACATCTGTTCTATCTTTTTTTAAAATAATGATTTGAGAATGTTCGTTTTTAGTTGTCATAGTGATGAAATGCCCCGTAGTAGTTTAACAAAGCTATACCAGGAGGTTAGGCTTTTGAAATTCAAGTAAAGCTTGAGTGAATAATTGCATAAATTCTGGTTCTTGCAGACTGTCCATACCTTGAAAGGTCACCTTGACTACTCCTTTGCATCGGCATGGAATCCTGATGGTTGCACATTTGCCACTGGTAACCAGGACAAGACTTGCCGCATTTGGGACACCAGGAACCTCTCCAGTTCCGTGACTGCATTGAGAGGCAATCTAGGCGCTATCCGGTCGATCCGATTCACGTCCGATGGCCAATTTCTGGCAATGGCAGAACCTGCGGATTTTGTTCATATCTACGAAGTGGGAACCGGGTACAACAAACGTCAGGAGCTGGACTTCTTTGGTGAAATCTCGGGCATATCTTTCAGTCCTGACACAGAAGCACTTTTTGTTGGTGTATTTGATAGAACTTATGGTAGCCTTTTGCAGTACTGCCGCACACGAAACTACTCTTACCTTGATGCAATGCTTTGACTTCAGATTAGTAAGCATGCATAATTAGTGTGACCATCTGTTCTTGGCAATGGTGCTGATGGCTTTGCTGTTCTTCATGCCAGTGCGAAGTCAAACAGATGTAGCTCTTTTCTTTGAAAGAGTGTGTTTTTGACAGAGTCTAAGAGTCTTGTTTTAAGTTAATTCGGGTCATGGTTGACTTGGGAATGTATAGATAGCTAGGAGTTTTACTCTTCATTCTTGCTGATGTTCTTGTTTGGCCTCTATAAATGTAAAAAAGTGACTGATTCTCCAGTATTGTGTTAGTGTGTAAAAAATGACCAAATTTGATGAAATCTTGTACGATGAAACACTTCCTGTCACAATATTATGTTTATAACTCGTCTAATCTTTTGAGAATTTCATTAAGCAAGCTGAGTTTGGATTGAAGTTAAGTAGTAGATCATGAATCCATAAGCTATTTCACATAAGAAAAAGTGTTTCCTCCCTTTTTATTATAAATTGAATATCTGATATATTTATTTAGCGTATATAGCCATCTCCGAGGAGGGCGGCAAAGGCGCGTCCATTCCAAACATCTGGCGCAACGCCCGACAAGATCACAAGAAAAACTCTCAAATTCAACGCCATTTCCAAATGGAGAAGCAGCCAAAGTCAACCATGGTGGGGATCCATCCGTTCCTCCTCCTTCCACGCCCTCCCTCACAACGCAGAGCACTTCCTTGACCACGGATCATGCAGGGCGTCTTGGGATCCCCGAATCCCCCTATAAATTTTGCTCCTTTCCCCTCGCTCCATCCTCAGGCCTGCAGCTGCGAAAGAGCGAAGGAAGAAATCGTCGCAAGTTTCGATCTTTCTCATCTCTGTCCTCCCGTTCGAGCTCGATTCCGACGATGGAGATGAGGAAGATCGCCTGCGCCGCCCTCGTCGCTGCCGCCGCCGCCACCACCGCCCTCGCGGCCGAGGCCCCGGCGCCCGGCCCCGCCGTTAGCGCCTCCTTCGCCGTCACCCCCGCCGTCGGGGCCGCCATCGGCGCCTCCCTCCTCTCCTTCTTCGCGTTCTGCCTGCAGTAACCTCGACGAGGAAGAGGCCTGATGGGGCTTAATAATCGGGCATGTCGTTGATGTTCTTTGTCTCTGTTCTTTGCTTCCTGTGTGTCAACTTCCATGAATTTTGAGAATGTGAAAGATCTGATTATTTTTCCAAAATTACAGGATAAACAAATGAATTCACTATAAACAAATTATACAAAAATTAACAACAATTACTGAAATGATTGGAACGAAACTTCAAATCCATATCACTCATTCAGCGTTTACTGAAGGCTAAATTTTCGTACCGAATTAGAGAATGGAAGAAGATCTGTGCGGCCGGCGTTGTAGCCAATGAAATAGTGCCATTCATGAGTGCGGGCGGCGGAGTAGGTTTTTTTGCTCCATAAATTCCATTGTCCCCCCTCCTTTCCCAGCGAAGCGCCGCCGCCTCAGTCTCCACCCATCGAAATGGAGGGCGACGACGGTGCCTGTCGGAGCGAGACGACGCCGGCACGCGTTTCTATGTCGTACATCTCCACCTCCTCCGCTCGACGGCTCTCGAGCAGCTTCTTCTCCGAGTTGTCCCGGTCGGCGCAGCAGACGGTCGCGTGGCACGGAGGCGAGGGATAAACATGCAAAATACTCTATTTATTTTTTAAAAACAAACAAACCTACCGGCCAAACTGTAAGGGGTAAAACGGAAAATTGCTAGCATGGAGACGGCGATCAGCGCTCTTATTTGGGCGGGAAGCCCTACCGTCCTCCGGTACCTTCGATTTCAAGTCGATCGCAACGCCGTCTCCTCCCTCCTCCGCCTCCATGGAAAAGTACTTCGGCCCCGGTACGCGGCTTCCTGAGGCTCGGTTCAGGTACTCGCGTGTTCTCATCTTTCTCCGACGATCCCCTCTATTGGGCTACGTACTTGCGCAATTTTCTTTTGTAGTCCATGTAATCGCGCTTCTTTCAAGTCGTTTTGACTGGGACTTGATTCTTTTGATTCTTGAAGGCGAAGATGGACGCGTATGATAACGGAGATAAAAGGAAGGATGCCTCTCAGTTATCGGCGCGATGCTTCTATACTTTTTCATGATTCGTTAGAACAGGTAATGCCGCCTGCTTATCGCGAAGTTTTGTGTTCTGATAAAGATATTTTCTTCCTCGAATCTATTATTTTTCAGCCGAATCTAATTTCCGAGTATCCACTCTTCTGCATTTCTTACGTAGCTTAAAGTTTTCGAGCATAATTATATCTTCGAGCCCAACGAATGTGCCTCTGCTGTAAGTACACCTGGCTATTCTTTTTCCACCTGGAACAAGCTTTTGGTCAGTTCATGTATATTACCAATGAGATTGTATTTTCCCAGATGGCATTGGTGGACGATCCTGCTGATGATGCCTTTTCAAGGTCTATTATTATTAACTCTTTCTTCCATTTTGGTTAACATCCCTTTTTGTTGCTCAACTTGGACCATAATGGACCAGCCTTTTATTTCATCTACTGAAATTATGTTTCTTGAAATGTGGTTGCTTGCAAAATGATTGTTATGATGCCATGTTTCAGTAATGTGTGGAATATAGACTGCGCTAATCACTGGTTTAATTATCTGCAAGGTTGAAAAACATAATCTAAGATAGATTGTGTTGGATGAGGTAATTGACTACTCTGCATTATTCTTGTGAAGTAGCAATCTTTCTGTTTCTTTAACAAATATAATTTCACAGATAGCTCCAAAAAGCTTTCATGCTTGTTGTAGAAGTTTTCTTTGATCCAAACTTCTCAGAAACCTGAGATGGCAAACTGGTTAATTTCAGAATAACATGATTTTCATATTCAGGCTCGCATGCTAAGTGCTAAGCTTCTATTTCAAAGGGAGGGGCGTGTTATAAATGTCATGCGTCAGAGCATTTCTTAACCTTGTGGACTATCACATATGACTATTTACCCTTTATGAGATCATTTTAACATTACCCTTCAAATACATTAACATTTTCAAGAACGCTGCACTATGTTGTCCTTTAAAATGTTAAAATGGGAACCGGTATCATCTTGAGTCTGTCTTTGAGCATGCACATCACAATTTCTACTAGTGCATGATTTTCCAGAAACTGATCTGGTTGCATATTCAAGGAAGTGACATTGGCTAATTTTAAATTGTCTGAATAGAGGGGACAATTTTGAGGAAGTTTTGGCATGAGCCTTTTTGGTGGTTTGAATCAAATATACTGAACTCCTTAATTCTTTAGGAAATATCAAGAAGTCCTTTCCTACATAAAAACAAATGATGAAAGGAAAGACAGTCTGATTCTTAAGGTGACCAAACTGTCTCACTATATGACCAAGGGTTCTAACTTCTAAACATTAGCTAAAAGTTCGATAATATACGATAGTGTGATCAATCTTCCTAATTAAGTTGATGCTTTTTACTGAAAATTAAAATCAACTTACTTGTGTTCCTCATATAAAAGTGCAATTTTCTTGTCAATGACGCACACACTCTAGTTTTACCAATGCTAGTGATATATTGATTTGGTTCCTGAATTACATTACTTTTTTTTGCTTTGCATCAATTTTAACGGGGAAGTATAGATACCTTGATTATTATGGAGGAGAGTATTGACTTGTCCATGTTGCTTTTACAGGCAGGGGATTTCAGGACTGGAATTTGACACCGAGGTTGTTATTGGCATTCTGAAAACTTTATATTACTTCAATTATCATAAATAATTATTCTCCGCGTACTAAATTCAGAATCATCTTTAGGCAACTCACTTTTATTGTTTAGATCCTTTTTCTTGTGTGTCTATCTTTTTGCTTATTTTCTTTGGATTTGAATTGTGACGATCCACATAGATGAATGAACTGTGATGCCAATGGAATTGCTATGGTAGCAAGTGGTTGTCATCCCATGCATTGGGGTTGGAGCCATTTGGTTGGTGGCATAGATAGTTATCCTTGTAGGAATGACTATCTATGACAAAAATATCATATGCACCAGTATAATTTCACAAACAAGCACTCTGTGTTCCTTGAACCTTCCTTCTGGAGTCATTATGCCTTCTTTTTTTAATTTTTTTTGAACATTTTAGATTTATATAGCAGTTTTGAACAAAATTGTTACATAGACTCATCTAATTCTACAAACCAACACTCCTCTATGTTCCCTAAATCCTTTGAAATTGTTATATGCCTTTCCTTTCCAATTGTAAGCATTTGTTCAAAATACTACATGGACCTGAACTAGCATAATTTCACAAATAAACACTCCTTTGTATTCTTTTAATCCTATAGAGTTGTTATAGTCTTTTTTCCAATTATAAACATTTTAGATTCATGTGGCAGCTTTGGGTGAAAATGTCACATGGTTTCAAAATGGTTTAACTTCACAAACAACCATTCCCTTGGATTCCTGGATCATAAAAAGTAGTTATATGCATTCTTTTCCAATTTTGAACATTTTTGGTCCATGTAATACTTTTGTGCAAAAGTGCTATATAGATCCAAACTGGTAAACATGCACTACTCTGTTCTGAACCTTCTAGAGGGGTATAATATGACAGTCTTGTCAAAATTGCTATATGGATCTAAAATGATCAAATTTTATCACAAGTACTCCTCTGTGTTTTCTGAACCCTCTGGAGTTGTTCTATAGTTTTATTCCCAATTTATATCAAGCATAGGCCCACGTAGCAGATTTGACATTGTCCTAAAGAAGTAAAAAAAAACATTATTTTAGTAAGGGTTAGGATCTACTTATTTTGTAATTTATTCAAGTTTATAGGGCAATAGAAAAGAAATGAAAACAGAAACATTTAGAGAAGAACGAAAGTGTAGATAAGATAAGAAAAGATAGAAGTTTGTCAACGACAGGAAGACAAAGCAGGATTTACAGGGAGAGCAAGTCACATTTACAAGGAAATGAAAAATGCACTAGTTTAATTGAATTAAAGGGATCTAGTAATTTGGGTGGATGGCTTCTAGTTTGGTAGAGATGTAGGTTGGAAGAGCACCAATCTAGTTTTATTTGAGCGAGTGGGTAAGGGTATACAAACCAAGGGGGGATTAGAGGGTATACTTGTCAAAAAGTATAAAATGGAAACTCTTTTGATGACAAATCAAAAAGAGGGGTACCTTTGATGATGAGATAAAAGAACGGTGCTCTTTCATTATTGCCATTATAATTTAACTATATTTATATATATGTACAATTATTCATATTTTAATTATCATTATTTTTTTAAGATCTATAATTTGAGTTATATAAGTTATAATTTGCAATTGTATGGCATGTGCTTGAGGATTTGGAATTTAGCATGCAAGAAGTAGGTGATTTTTTCCTCTATCCTTTCACCTTTGTAGTCCTAAGTTTTTCTCTTCATTTCCAACCATCTCTCTTTGTTTTTTGTTCTTGATGTTTTTCTATAGTGAAATTTGGGGAATAGTGTCACTCCCAAATTGTGAGATGTTGTGTTTATGATTTAAATTTTGGATAATCTTTTTAATTATTCCTAGGTGTAACTATAGTGAACGAATGAGTGTTTGATCTACATGTAAATGCAACGAGTTAGTGAAGGTTTTTTTTTTTTGGCCTAATTAAATTAAATAACATAACTTTATTTAGACATTTTAGCTTTTGAAGTTATCATTAATGAAGTTTGAGAAAAATGTTACATGAGAAAAGTGCTTCAAAACAAATTAAATAGATGTTAATGTTTGTGTCTTGTTAAAAAAATGACTAAATGAATAGGTAACAATGTTCAATAGAACAACGACTAAAGGAAAAAAGAATTATTTTGATTTTTTTCACTTTTAGATAAAAATATTATATATAAAGATTTTGATCTCATTTTGACAATTGTCAGCCTGTAACAACAATGTTATCATTAATGGAAGCATTAATTTAGATTAACATAAATTTGACACAATTCTACTTTTCAGATGTAGAATACACATCTTGTACATGATAGTCATTTTTCAATTAGTCGGTGAGTATCTATTCCTACAAAGGAAACAAATAGTTTATTTTTTTAACCAAAAAGAAGAAACTATTAGAAAGGAAAGTTGAAAAATATGTAATTTGTTTATCGAAACCAAAAGATAATATGGGACATACAATTTAAATACTTGATGGTGATAACTCTATAAGCAAAAGTTCATGATTAGTTTTAAAAAATATATATTTTTTCAAAATTTAAGATCATCAAAATATCCTTTAAAAATTTTCAAAATCTATTAAGCCATAAATTTATCTATCTGACTATTCAACTATTGCTCTTAAATATTAATGGAAATGAGTTTTTGTAATTGATATATACTTATATTTGAAAGTTAGTAAATACCACATCGACACGATACCGTTAATCAATAATTGAAACTTTGGCACGGTTTCAGATTTTATACCTTAGTTCTGCCCAATTGTAATATCTAAATATGGAGGTTATTGAAGAATACAATCATGCTCAAGGCAAATATGGAGTAAAACAATATGGTTAATGCTGGCATGGGATAGTACTTGGTAGGATTACTTACAATTCTTATGCTATTCGTACCATTTTTAACTAGTATAAATTTTAGTATTTTACAGAAAACTAATAGAATTTGGTACTATTGTTTGATTTATGTTTATTTGTTTTTAACAATCAAATTGTCATACATGGTTGGCAGATTTTTGCAGTATATATGTGATAACTATTTAATTAGTTCATGCAATGCAAGCCTTCATTGTTATTATGTAATGAAAGCATTATCATTGCATCAATTGGCTTCCATTTTGTAGGGAATTTATCTTGCCTCGATAACAAAAGCAGGATGTTTGATTGTACATGAGTTCGAAAGATTATACTGTGAAATATACGGTCCAAAATCCAGTAAGTTTCTATTGCATATCATGAAATAATATAGTATAAGAGTATGTTTATTTCCTTATAGAGTATTTTATGAGTAAGTTTGTTACTTGTGCACACATTTCATATTAAAAGGAACCCATTTAACAAATCCAAGATTATTCTCATCTGCTATGACAGCCTAGAAGGATTTAAAAATTTCTCTTTGATGAAGCAGAAAAGGAAACAGAACTAGCTACTAATTGTTTAATAAATAGTGATATGTGTTTCATGTAATTTAATACCTAAAAGATGATTGCATATTATTTATCTTCCATTTAGCTAAAGTTCTTATGTTTTTCTATTCCCTCAATGAAATCAAGCGTGGTTCAGCCAGACATTGATGGGAACTAATATCTTTTTATATTGCTTCTCTCAACTATTATTTGCAGATTAGGCTGAACATAATCTGCTTTGTCTTTTGCTAAGGTCAATTGGTGAATGGGACAAAAGAATTTATCCATATTTCCAATAGCAAACCATTAGATTCTGTTCGGTGGAATCCAACTAATCAAGATGAGGTTTGTTTGTTATTTATTCCCAATGGAACTGCGACTAACGCCATTCCTAAAGTGACTAACATTTATAAAATGTTCTATTATATATTTCCATGTTTTGATCCATAATTGTCAGTTCCATGTGAGTTATAGTTAAGTCTGACAAACGTGAGCAAAATGACACTAGCATATCTTAGTTGCTTGTGCCTCAGTACTAACAATTAATTGAACAACTGTTTCTTTTTGTTGCTCAAGAAAGTCTTTTGCCTTGCTGGAGATTATGTATACATGTTTAATGTTCCTTTGAATATGACCTGATGAATTTTCATTCAATATATAAGTGACGATGGAGTGATCATGCATAATATACTCATATGAAAAGGTTTTTGTGGGTTTGTCTACTGCTCATCTATGATGTAGGCTAGCTTGTTTTTGTACTTTCTTTCTTTCCAGTTCTATACTTTATAGGGTAAACCGTTTGTCATGATAAGTTGCTTCTTTGTGTACTGCTGATCAAATATTTTCACCTAAATATGCCTATCTACAGATGTGAGGCAAAGGTCTTCCCCAGTCCTTTTTCTATACGAGTAGACTCTGGATCCTTTTTCAGCATTGATATTTGACTAGCAGTCACACAGTAATATATGATTAATAGAAATAAACTAACTGCTGTTACTTCAATGGCTAATGGTTTAGCATGCTTCTTAGTGCATTTTTATGGTTGCTTGTGCTAACTATTTGTTTTTCTTCTTTAGGTAGCTTTTTCTTCTAGACAAAGCGATCACGTTGGTCTTTACAATATCTTTCATTCCTCAACACAAGGACAAGTAAGTCCTCTGGATATGTAGCTAATGTTTTACCTAATATGTATGTTTGAAAGTGTTTGATATTTCACAGTTTAACTTCAAAATTTCAATCTGGTTAAAATGATCCATATACAAGAGTTTTCGGAAGACAAATGCCTTTGATTTTTTTAATCTGTGAAAATTTTCACTGATGTTATCTCAAAAACAGCAAGATATTTGAAAGTGTTGCTGCAAGTCATCGTTATACTCTAATAATCTAAATCTTAGCTCATTGCCTTGTCCACTCTAATCCTTTTTTTTTTTGATTAAAAAAATAGGTACTATGCAGCCAGAATGATCACACTAGTGAGCTCCAGAATGGATTATCTGATGTATTATTTGCTTCCGATAACAAGTCAAGGTTACGTAGCTAGTAAAAACTGAAATTTACTTGATAGGAGGTCAATTGAGAATACATTGGTTTCATAGCATTTGTGCATTATATTCCCATTTTTACCATTCCCATGAGTTAAAAGGAATATGTCGATCATATTCATTATAAGAGAGAACATTATATCTATATTATCCTACACAATTCCTGATGACATAATACCCCATGTGGTCCAAACCTTTATTTCTAAACATTCTCCCTCAAGCAAAGCCTAGATATCGATCAAAGTTTAATTTATTGCACAAACTAGGAAAATAAGATTGATAAGAAACTTACTGAAGACAACGAAAATGCAGACAGAGGGAGAGGTTGACAACACACTAATGAGGAGTCACAAGTCATTGTCAATGGATGATAAATCTGCCATGTCTCATTGGCTTGACCTGAGACATGTTTACTTCTAACTGAATACAACTTGTTTATTATATGTTAATAGTTATCAAATGAATACAAAACGATTCTAAATGTGTCATCCTGATGTAAGCCATTTAGTCAAATAGGTTAGACATAAAGTTGAATTATGTCACACAACCTATATTTATAGCGGCTCCATTTATGAAACCTGAACAGGTCTAGTTTATTTTTTGATCACTCGACCCATCTAACACTAACACTCTGACTTGTGTCCAAACACACAAATTTGAAGATTGGGCTGTGCCATGTAAATAGGTTGTATCATCTTTGCCACCCCTAACTCTAACAGAATGAGATGAGAGTGATAATGTGATGATGGGGAAAAACAATTGTGGAGATGAGGGAAAGACAGCATAGAGGAGGGTAGGGTTATAAAGGAGCCAACCTGAGCTTGTTTTATTCAAGCTTGCTTGTCAAAAAATAGATAAACTCAATTTGTTGTTTGATTTACTGAGATCAATTTTTTTTTCAAGCTTGTTATTAAAATTCCTTGCTTATGTCCTAGCTTTAAGTGAGCTCAAGCTTTTACTAAGCTCAACTAGGAAAAAAATGTACTTATAAGTTCAGCTTTCAACTTGTTATAACTAACCGAGACTAAAGTATTAATTCGAACACCATGCTTTCAACTTGTTTGAGGATGTACATTTACTAACACCGAGAAGTGTTTCTATACCTTTAATACGATACTGAAAACATTTGAGTCATTTGTATTATTTAATCGAATGAATTATGTAACTTCTTGGAGTTTGGGGATATTTCATCTAACCTCTTTCAATTCCAAGATCTCCTCTTTTCTTATTGAGGATACTTACATTCATTGGCATTAATGATGCTCCATCTTCTAGTCCCACATGACCAAGTGCTGACATCCTTGGAATCTTCCCGAGTGGTTAGTCACTTTAAGATGGATTGAGGTTTTGCCTTGCTCTAACATCATACCAAAGTAGGAGCCCTTGTGCTCAAATCTTGCTAGTATGAATCATCTATTTTCAATTAAGTTGAGCTAAATTTCTTTTTGTGTTTTTAATAGAATTAACATTATTAATAGCCGACATCATATCAAAGTAGGAGCCCTAGTGTTCAAATCTTGCTAGTATAAATCATATATTTCCAATGAAGCTAAGACAAATTTCTTTTTTGTGTTTTTAATAGAATTAACATTATTAATAGCTTCACTATTGTTGATTATTGGTGTGATTATTTTGCTTTATAAATTTCCTCTTATAGGTTGTTTGCTTCTGGTTTAGATGGCAACATTTATGTTTGGGATACACGGTTGTCCATTAGTCCATGCCTCACTCTTACAACGAATTCACGAAGAGAACTTAATAGCATTGCACTATACCAAGATCAGGTTTATATCATAAATGCAACTGTAGTTTGCCCTAGATTATTCTATTTTTCTTCTTGTGGTTCTGTTTTGTTATTTCTAATTTCTTGATGAGTAAATCCTTCTATATTTAGGTTGTATTTGGGGCAGACAAATGTGGATTTATTCACTCTTGGGATATTCGCGGAGGACAGTCATCGCATGCTTTTCAAAGTCGCAATCAGGTGAGAAGCAAATATATAGAAATCTCTTCTATGAATCAAGTCGTCATCAGTTCCTTGTTAATATTGAATGTTTGTTCTCCACAGTTAAAATGGGAATGTAACTTATCTGCCAAAAATAATTTTTACATTATAGCATCTCTAACACACTCCTGTTTATATATTCATAAATCTTTCTTTCCAAAAATATCCTCTTCATTCAATCAACAAATCAAACTTTTCAAACATATCCAAATGGTTCTATATCCAAAAAAATGTTCTGACACAAATGTTCTGATGTCAAATATGGCTGAAGATAGTACCGATTAATTGATAACCACCAATGGTTGATGCTATCAAGTTTTCTAACCCCAACCACCCCTTTGGTAAATAGGTCCCTAGTGGTTTAAGTGAAAATTGTCTGCAATTTATCGAAATATTTGAAGAATGTTTCCTGCTTGGAAAACTCATATATAACTTTTTTGCACTATGAAATGTTGGTTATTAATAGTAAAGAAAATATGCAAACAATAGAAATTCATGGTTTTTCAAGTGGGACTCATTTATATTTCTAGACGAGTGTTTGTTTCCCAGTTTCTCTATATCATCATAATATTATCTTACGCAACCTTTTCCAGAGGTCTCATTACCCTTCAATATCCATAAAGTTATCAGCTGAGCTGGAGAAAATCCCATCTTTGAAGGTACAATAACAAAATGATTTATGCTCATCTGTTCTATTTAATAGCTATTATTCCAACAATTTTGGATATTGATGTTACCATTGCGAATTGAAATATTATTTGTAAACTTGTCATATGTGGAAGACATATGACTGTGCACAACTCTTTAATTCATTTGAAATCTGATTTGATTTATCTAATAATTTAATGGACCCATACAAACATCGATCAGATAATATAAGAGTTGCCACTTCCTGGAATTGTACGTCCCAAGTTTTTCTGGACTTCAGGTCAGTACACAGCCTATATGCAATGTGACAGGAATGTTCTCTTTTTATGTTATTATAATTTCGCGTGTAAAATTGTCATAAACTTGTTCTAAATTCCAACTACTTCAGTTTGATGCAAATGTTAAGAGTTCTCTATTGTTTCCAAAGTTGGAAACTTGCATTGGGTCCAGAGTATCTCTCTGATGTTTATTTTCCATCTAACTATTTTTCAACATATTGCATCATGTTGAATCCTTCAGTTTAATTCAACCCGTGCATCCAGTTTTAAATGTATTCAGAGTGAAACATTATTTTGTTAACTTTCAGGCACAAACAGATATTGTTCCAAAAGAAATCCACAGCATCAGCATCAATCCATCTTGTTCCAGTCAGTTAGCTTTCCATCTGGTTGATGGCTGGTAATTCACATTGGTTTAAATAGCAGCATTTTGTTCAGCTTTTGGAATTTGCAACGTCTTCCCTTGTTTTCTGTGTTACACAGAAGGAAAAGGCCCTTTTTTTTGTTGAGTGATTTATCTGGACAAATTCTTTGGTTGGTTACAGATAGTGCAATCAAGCTGTTATATGCAAGGCTTGAATTTTCTAATATATTGTGTGGTTTCTTACAGGTCTGGGGTTCTGGATCTTCGCGATCTTGTTGTGACACATGTGCACTGCCCACCTGTTGTGTTGTAAGTTCATAAACTTGTGCCCATGCAATTTGGAGGTTTTCTTTGTGTTTCTCCCTTCTATGACATTCTGATATTTCGATCATTCAAGCAGGGATGGAACAGATATAATATCAACAAACTCAATTATGAGAAGACCCTCTTGGTTTTCAACATTCTCGGTGTGTCTTCTCATTATTACATTGAATCTAAAACCAATTACACGAGATGTACTGCTCCAATCCCATGCAACTCATTGTTAGGAGTTGATTAAAAACATCATTTGTGCGTTGTTGGTTGATTAAAATCATGGAGAATAAATAGTTGTCTTGCTTGTGCAATCTGTCAATTGATTAATTAATTATATGACGTGCTTAGAATTGTCCATAACAATTATCTTGTCTTCAGACATATGCAGTTGGGTCTGTAGCAGAAAAAGGATTGTATCTACTTGACTTCTTTCCTGGCAAACACTCAGCATGCCATGTGGACTTCAAGTGAGCTCTATTGTTTATTTATTTATGTATTCTTAAGAGATCAGTTCATAAAATGAAGATGAACTCTAAAATGCCTTACCAATTTTCACTTGCATGTAATCTGATTTTGGAAAAGGCATGTAATGCTGACAAGTTCTTATTTGTATTTTTCTTTTTATTGCTAGTCCGGAATCAAGGAGCAATTCTCCGGAATGCAGTAGAGATCCAGAAAACAAATATATTCCTGTATCAGAAAACATACTAGTTTGTACAGTTCATCCCCGTAATGATACCATAATTGCTGGGACTAAGGTAAATACACTCAAAACAAACAGACCCATGTTATTCAAAACTTACCCACTTTTGTGTCAGCAGTAGAGTGAGAACAAAAATGGAAATCATAATTGATTTCTTGTTTATGTTATTTTTTATCTCAAGAATCTAGTCGATATTGCTTAACTTGCTTTATTCCAAGTGACTACAAGAATGCCATTCACTCAAAACATTCTCCAAGAGAGAATAACCACATCCTGACTTGCTCACTTTTGTGTCCTTAGCATAATTGACTAAAGTGTTTTTTAATGTGTGTTGTTTTTCATCTCAGGAATCGTCTTTAATGGTGATCTCTCAGAAGCATAAGGTTGACAATGGTGATTAAATGCTACTAATATCTGAAGGTGGTAATACATTTGAATATGGCAGTTAAAAAAGTGAAGATTATAAACCAAATGAAACTTACGAATTGGCGACGCTCTCCCTGGTCTGCACATAGCAAGTGAACACCCCACCAGGTTTTTCTGATGTCTATAACCTTCAGAAATTGGGGGAACCATTTTGCACCAAACTGATATTCCATCTAGAGTGATATGGGAGAATCAATTCTCCAAATGAACGAATAATTAAAGCAAACATTCACTTTGTGCAGAGCATAAAATTTGGATTTTTCCTCCAGAAAAGTGATTAGATGATGTTATCACTGTGTCTGTTATCACAGAGCTCTGCATTTTCAGTGGGTACTTAAAGGATGGTGAGCTAAAAAAATGAAAAAATGTTAATGATTCAAAAAGAAACTTTTACTAGAAGAATACAATTGTAAAGTACAAATATGTCATATAACACTGGTTACTAATACAAGTTTCTCATCAATTGTGTTCAAGCTGAAATGATGATGTCAATCGTGATGCTTAGCTGATTAGAGTTTGAGCATTACGCTAACTATCTATAATAACAGTTTAGTAATCCAGGTCCTTGTAGCTGCTACGAAATTACAGTGGTTAAAGAGCCTTTTCAGTATTTAATTCAAGCATACAGAATAAAGCTCGAAGAAAAGTGGGTAAAGCTTTTGAATTGTGTATTTAAGAATCAATTCTTTGAGGAAGTGTGTATGGAATAATCGATCTGGCTAGAAGCACAATAGAAGCCTTTGAAGTCAATTGAGAAACAAATCTACCAGAGCACAACAATGATCATTTTTTCCTTTATTCCTCCACTTTCTTCCTTCTTTTAAATAAAGAAAAGATCGAGCCCTTCCTTCTTCGACACATTAACTCTCATCTTGGCGGAGATTAGTTGCTCCATGAAAGTAGGCGTCTTCATCCCTGCGCGACCTGTAACGAATTAAGAAACACACTAGAAGACGGTGGTCTCTGCTACAATATCGACGAAGCAACGAGGCGAATTTGCAAGTTTAAGATTTGCTTGCCAAGGTGAAGATTTCTTTGAGTTTGTTCTTGATGAATTGAAGACGGTGTTGCGGTAGAAGAAGAACTGCACATCTCGGTATTGAATCCGATTCGATGCCTTGACGAAATGATCATTAAAGTGAGCAAGCATTCGATGTTCTTACTGTTCCAAATAGCAGTCGAGATTCTTCTGTGAAAGTGAAACAAGCTGATATAGTGGAGCATAGTAGAGCAGAGCAGAGTAGAGCTAATCCATGGCGAACCAGCAAAACCAACCGGGGCGCGGCGACGAATACAAGTTGAAGGACACGAGCCCGAACCTGGGCGAGAGGTGGCCGCACCACCGGAGCAGCGGCTGGTTCGGGATGGTGACCGGCGACAGGCTCACCAGCACCTACGACCTCGTCGAGCAGGTGTACTACCTGTACGCGCGCGTGGTGAAGGCCAAGGATCTTCCCCCCAACCCCGTCACCGGCAGCCTCGATCCCTACGTCGAGGTCAAGCTCGGAAACTACAAGGGCACCACCCGCCACTTCGACAAGCGCACCAACCCGGAGTGGAACCACGTCTTCGCCTTCTCCAAGGACCACGTCCAGTCCACCTCCCTCGAGGTCTTCGTCCGCGACCGCGAGATGGTCGGCCGCGACGACATCATCGGCCGGGTGGTGTTCGACCTCAACGAGGTCCCGACGCGCGTGCCGCCCGACAGCCCGCTGGCTCCGCAGTGGTATCGGCTGGAGGATCAGCGCGGGGAGTCCAAGGTGAGGGGAGAGGTGATGGTGGCGGTGTGGATGGGGACGCAGGCCGACGAGGCGTTCCCGGAGGCGTGGCACTCCGACGCGTCGTCGGTGCAGGGGGAGGGCGTCGTCAACATCCGCTCCAAGGTCTACGTGTCCCCCAAGCTCTGGTACCTCCGTGTCAACGTCATCGAGGCGCAGGACGTGATCCCCAGCGAGAAGGGCCGCCAGCCGGAGGCCTTCATCAAAGCGCAGGTGGGCAACCAGGTGCTGAAGACTAAAGTCTGCGCCGCCAAGACCACCAATCCGACGTGGAACGAGGACTTGGTGTTCGTGGCGGCGGAGCCGTTCGAGGAGCACCTGGTGCTCACCGTCGAGGACCGGGTGAGCGCCACCAAGGACGATCTCCTCGGCCGGCTTGTGCTCCCGATGACGTTGTTCGAGCGGAGACTCGACCACCGGCCGGTGCACTCCCGGTGGTTCAACATGGAGCGGTTCGGGCTGGCGGTGCTGGAGGGCGGCGAGACGAGGAAGGAGCTCAAGTTCTCGAGCAGAGTGCACCTCCGCGTCTGCCTCGAAGGCGCCTACCACGTCATGGACGAGAGCACGATGTACATCAGCGACACCCGGCCGACGGCGCGTCAGCTTTGGAAGCAGCCCGTCGGCGTTCTGGAGGTGGGCATCCTCAGCGCGCAAGGACTAGCTCCGATGAAGTCAAAGGACGGCCGGAGAACCACCGACGCCTACTGCGTCGCCAAGTACAGCCAGAAATGGGTCCGCACCAGGACGGTCATCGACAGCTTCAGCCCAAAGTGGAACGAGCAGTACACGTGGGAAGTCTACGACCCCTGCACCGTAATCACCTTCGCCGTGTTCGACAACTGCCACGTCGGGGAGAAGCCGGCGCCGGCGACGGCAAAAGATACGAGGATTGGGAAAGTGAGGATTCGGCTGTCGACGCTGGAGATGGATCGGATCTACACGCACACGCACCCTCTAGTGGTGCTGCAGCCGTCGGGGGTGAAGAAGATGGGAGAGCTCCACCTCGCCGTGCGCTTCACTTGCCTCTCCATCGTCGGCGTCATCTATCTCTACATGCATCCTCTGCTGCCGAAGATGCACTACATACACCCGTTCACGATAACGCAGGTGGATAGCCTGCGCTACCAGGCGATGAGCATCGTGGCGGCGCGGCTGGGCCGAGCGGAACCGCCGCTGAGGAAGGAGGCGGTGGAGTACATGCTGGACGTGGACTCGCACATGTGGAGCATGCGGCGGAGCAAGGCCAACTTCTTCCGGATCATGTCTCTGCTGTCGGGGACCATCGGAGTGTTCCGCTGGCTGGAGGAGGTGCGGCGGTGGCGGAATCCGGTGACCACTCTGCTCGTCCACGTCCTCTTTGTGATATTGATATGCTACCCGGAGCTGATCCTCCCCACCGTGTTCTTGTACATGTTTTTGATCGGGGTGTGGAACTTCCGGTGGCGGCCGCGGCACCCGGCGCACATGGACGCGAAACTGTCGTGGGCGGAGGCCATCCACCCGGACGAGCTGGACGAGGAGTTCGACACGTTCCCGACATCGAAGCCTCACGACGTGGTGCGGATGCGCTACGACCGGCTGCGGAGCGTGGCCGGAAGGATACAGACGGTGGTGGGCGACGTGGCGACTCAGGGGGAGAGGTTGCAATCGCTTCTCAGCTGGAGAGATCCGCGGGCCACCGCGCTGTTCGTGGTGTTCTGCTTGGTGGCGGCGCTGGCGCTCTACATGACGCCGTTCCAGGTGGTGGCGCTGCTCGCCGGATTCTACGCGCTGCGCCACCCGAGATTTAGGAGCAAGCTGCCGTCGGCGCCGAGCAATTTCTTCAAGAGGCTGCCTTCCCGAATCGACAGCATGCTCTGAGAGAAACCGATCTACAGCTCCATGTCTTGAGAAATTGCGCATCTTGTATTTCATCAAAATCTTCTTGTTTTTGCAGAGCTGATGCATGCAATCACAGCATTTAGACTGATTTTGCTTGCTGTTTGATATATATATATATATATTTCATTTTATTTCCCAGAGACCAGAGTGATTGTAAGGATTGAGAAGTTGATCTAATATTGTGAAAATGCTTGGATAAATAACAAGGGAAATAGAGGTCATGGAGTTCAATGATGATCCACTGAAAGTACACAAATTCATAGTAATGGATCGAGCAAACACATCAATGCCTCAAAGGTGATCACCACAAGATCAATGAACATAAATGTTGTCCGAATGTCAACCTCTCTGGTTGTGTGTCTTAAAGCAGTTGTTACATTCTTTCTCTACACGAGCTTGTGTGTCATTCTGCATATTTTGTCCATCATCTTTGGAAGAAGTAGATCCAGGAGCATCTTCAAGGCCATCAACACCATGCTCGTCGTTATACTGTGTTTCATCAGACATGCATTACCACTGCTGATCATGAACTTAGTGGTAGCTCATGCATTATGAAATCATTAGTGTTTGCAGAAAAAGAAAAGATTGTTCCATCCAGAGAAGAATGTTTACAATAAGGTTATAACTGCAAACCTTAGGACTGAAAGGATTTGCTTTGGGTGTTTCATATCTTCTAATTATTTACCCAGGTCAAAGACAAAATGCCAATGGATCAGTCCTTGTTGAAGGAAAGTTGGTAGGTAGTTGATGGTGTATGACACTAACAGCATAGGGGAGATCAACGCGAATCAACAAGGTTTCTATCAACTGAATCAGACGAATGACAAGTTTGGGAAGTGACTTTAGTAATCAGTAGTAACAAACTAGTTGTCCAAAATTAATGTGGATGAAATCCAATCTTGATTAATTGACATAATACATTCAAGTTTTCAGAAACACTATGAAGAATGATACCAGTTTTAGTATGGCAAATGGTACAATGAAAGTCACCTGGGAAGCAATGAAACACCGAAAAGCATACTTGAATCTTCCATTTCTCAGCATCACTACAAAAATGGAATCGTAATGAGATTACTTCTTCTGACTGGCACTTTCCATCTTAAATTTGATGGCTTGTATATCACATAGAAACTAATTTGATGATCTTCATAAAGACACCAAGAAAAGTCTGCATGTAAATGGGTAAAAAGATGTTTCATCAGTAGCAGAATGAAACTGAACTGTCTTGTTTATTGAGGTTGCTATTTGGGTTACATATTCCATCAAACCACAACAAGAGAAAACAGTTATCGAAACAATGTGTGAAGTTTCCTTTAGATCGAAAGTAATGGCAGGAAATTCGTTCGGAAAGAATTACGTTTATGCTGAAAAAAGAATAAAAAGATAAGCTAATCAGAGTATGGTATTCTTACTTAGAGTTCACATTAACTTGTACTTCATGTACTTTATCTTATCCCCTATACATACAGCACCAAACTAATTGAATGACTCAGATATTACTCAGGCTTATCATAATCAACATGTCAATGAGTTTGATAGTAGACACACAGTAGATTATCATGATATATGAACATTTTAAAAAATGAAGTACAGAAGGACCAAGTACTCCTCACAATGCCAATCGAGAAGCATGGAATAAACAAGAAACTATTCTATCATAGCAGTGTGCCAACTGATACAAACAAAGATTGACAGAAGAAAAATAAATGCATCTAGTTTCACAATAAACTCCACTTCAAACACAGTATCTCATTATTAACCAAACCAGTGCCACAAAATATAGGAATCTGAAACAATCAAAGATATCTGAAAGAAGTCAGTCAACTAAAAAGAAACAGATACTTGAAGTATTAACATCTAAAATTCCCCAATCTACATATAACGACCCTGCAAAACTTCACTGTGAATGAACCAAGACAATAAGAAATTTTCTAATTTGAGTATCAGTCATGAAGAATAAAAAATTACTATAAAAAAAATCATCTTCAGGATCCTCACTAACAAAGGGGGAAATCGACTACAGCTAGCTTCTAGCTCTTTGAGCATGGAGGATGATAAGGCCAATAGCAAGAAGTGAACTGCCATGGATCGGCCATCAGGCATATTTAAAAATGGAATAGTACAAGGACTCAGTAGAATCAGTTGAAGTTCTCACTTGCACACAACTCCAACTCCGGCAGCCCTACATGGCTTACCTTTCCGCCGGCTCCCATTACGCCGAAAGCTGTTAGAACTAGTTGACTGCTCCATGGATCCGGATCCAGCACCATTTTCAGTCTTCACAGAGTTTTCTTCTGATTTTGAGTCTCTCTTCCTCTTCTTCTTAACCACCATTGCTGGTCCCTCAACCTCTTCGTTTGGTGTACTAAGTTTCATGTCATCTTCTCCACCAATTTTTTCAGCAACATCTTCATCGATGTCCTCCTTCAAAGGTTTCTGGGGCTTTCCTCTCCTAAATGCAGTGAGCACCTCTGCACCATCCTCCCCTGGATCCTCATGAGAAGTGGATACAGTCAATTTCTTCCCTTTTCCTCTGCCTCTACCCATCAACACTAAATCAGCAACACTCGAACAATCCGATAAGCTGCAAAGAAAAGAAAAAGGCCAGTTTGATAAGTATCATAAAACTTTGTTGTTGTATAATTTACATTGTCTTAACAGATGGAAGATGCAGGAGCGATGATTCAAAAAACTAATCTCCAGGAAGTGGAAAAGTGATAGGGAATCCCTATTCGATTGAAAACTAATAAATGCCCAGATCAAATATCTAGAGGTCAAGTTAAAATTCAAAGAGGAAAACTCTAGAATGCAAATAGGGAAAGCCAAAAGAAAAGTGAGATTTGATGCATATGAAGAAGCATCAAGGGAACTGGAGATGAATACCAGTAATTACAAAACGATAAAACAAGATTACTCCAACGTCCTTCCCGCAACAGATTTAATCATGGGAATCCGATGAGCACACTCAAAATCAATACCATAATATTAATAAAGGCGAAAGAAAAGAAGAATGAAAACGAAAATCTTTCATCATCAACGATCTCAGCACAAGTCGAACATCGCATGTCATCAAAAGGAAAAAAAAAACCCATCTGAAGCGCTATATAAATATTCATTGTGGGAATCATCAAAAGAGTTACAAAATGACATTTTTAGTTCTTGAATCGAACCTAATAGGAGCAGCAGTTCTTCGCCACTAGCACCTCGCGCACGTTTCCTCCCTGTCTGAGAACTGGAGGACGGAGGCGTTAAAAAGACCGGCTTTTTAGGCTCTTTGCTGGCGCAAAATCGACGCTGTGAATGCCAAAGACTGATTCTTATTGGGAAAGAAAAAAAGAAAAAACAAAAACTCGAAGTGATGAAGAGGCGTAGTAAAAGAGAACTAGTTCTCCAACTTAAATTACCATTACTAGAATAAATTTTGTTAGAATAACTGAAATTCTATTGATTAGGTACTATAATTTATAAATTAAGTAAAAAAAATTTATCTGTCTCTATATTTTCTTAACTACCATATCACCCAATCTCAAAGAGAAGGAAAGAACGGCAGAAAAACCGGGATGCAAGGAAGAGAATGGATTTACATTTTACTTTTTCAACTCCATTGTTTTTAATTTTTACTTTTTATTGTAATATAAATGATTGGTCAAAATAGGCCTTAGATCACAAAACCAAATCTAGGTTGTATTTACTAAATATAGAAAGAAAACCTCTCCTTGCGCTAGATTTTCCATCATAGATTTTCCATATGACATAAAACTCTCTTGAGCTTGATTGAATTTCAAAATGATTTAAAGGAGTTTTTATAGGGCATGGCTAATGAATCATTGTTTTTTGAAATGTCACCGAATCTCTTAATTAATATATATATGGTAATTAATCCATAATATTAGTTCATATATAAGCACAAGAGCAAAAATAAGTAATTATCATTTATGCAATGGATATAAATTTAATGTTGACATGCTAATTTTTAATTTTTTTTTCACGAGTATTTAATATAGTTATGATCATCTCCAATTCAAAGCGTCCATATTTTAATAATTTTTAACATACTTTAATATTATTTTATAAAAAAAACTCTCTTGCTGCAACTACCCAGAGTAATAATTAATAATACTAAGAATAATAATATAATATAATATAATAGATGTGGTGCAAGTAACATTACATATTGATATATCCAGACTTTTTCATAAAGCCCCCTTCATTCTATTAATTTGCATTCGGGATAAGTATTTGAGGCATAATGTATCCCCAACTGGTAGCTACTCGGGCGAGGTCTCCTTTGGGTTTGGGTATCTTGATGTACGCCGTTCGATTGACGAAGCTGCCGGACCTCCCATTCGACATCGGATGCCGCTTCTTCCAGCAATCGCCCGTCGAGTTCTCGAAGATCACGGCGGCACATAAACAATCAGTCAAACACGCTTCCTTGCAGTCCTCCTCCTTCATGGGCTGGAAGTGGTCGTAGTCAGACAGAGGCCAGTCCACGTTCACCATCGCCTGCAGCTCAAACATCGACGACTCATCCACGTCGCAGCTTTGACTGGAGAAGTCCTGTTTGCAGCCACCGAATTTCCGGTTATGGTCCAAGTAGGAGTATTGCGGAGGGCACTTGCACTCTATGTTCTCATTGTCCCTCTTACAGTAGCTGTTGAAGCCACAGATCCAGCTGCCGTAGGTGAACACCGACTGGCAGATTTCCTTCGGGACGTAGGCGACGGTTTTCCATCCCATTGTTGCGTTATTCTTGGGGTGCACGTAGTGCCGGAAGACTCCGTCGTCACCGAGAGTCGCTCTTTGGTACACTTTATCGTCTGTCTCTGTTTCCGGCGATGGCGAAGTGATGTTGATAACGGATTCGTTCATTAGAACGAGGACAAGTCTCGATTGCTGGAAGCAGAGTTGTGTAGCAATATTAGATGTGCTGACCGACCAATAAAAGCCGTACGATGAGCCGGACGGCGTGGTGATGGCGTAGAGCGAGAGGTCGCTACCATTGGCCTCTACACGGAGGTGGAGCTCGAACCTCCTGTGCAAGTAGCCCGTGTCCATCGACTGGAGCTTGTTCCCGGGCAGGAGTGATTGCCCCGGTAACAGAGTGTCCGTCGGATACTCGAAGCTCTGCCACCGCAGCGAGCCGTCGGGACGGGCGAGAACGAAGTTGCCGTCGTCGAGCATGGCGGCGTGAGAGACGACGTCGTCGCTGTCTCCGGTGGTGTTCCACAAGACGCTATTTTGGCCATCGGTGAGGACGAGTTGGGCGTGGGTGAGGACGAGTTGGGCGTCGGCGGTGACCTTCAGAGCCATCTCTCTGGTGGCCGATAGGTTGGTGGCGGACCAGACCACGGTTTTGGGATCGGTCTTGTCGAACCAGATCGCGAGAAGGAATCGTTCGTCGTCGCGAATACGAAGGAATCCGAAAGAGAAGTCGCCGGAGGGAGACTGCCATGACTTTTGAGGGCCGAGTGGTGAGAGAGTGGATCCCAAGCTTATGTTGTGATTGCTTTGAGCTTCCATTAAGCGACTACGGAGCATGAACATGCCGCAAAATAGATGAATAAGGAAGAGAAAGGAAGACGATGCCATCAGTTACGTTATTATTTCTCCTGCAGATTTTCTTTCCAGAGCTTGCTATATATATATATATATATATATATATATATAAACTCGCCATTAAACAACTAACAGCATAATTAATTAACTTGATAGAAAAGTTCTTCGTATATCATATATATTTTCTTCGTACGTATTTTTTTTTTGTTTGATTACTTTTTTCGAACAACAAACTGTTCATTTTATAATAGACAAACGAAAGAATATACATAAAAACTTAATTAGATGCCCCAGGATAAGGATGATCTTCTGGACTAATAATTATGACAAGATATAAATTAACAACAGATTAAAAAAACAAATTGAAATTTCTCCTCGGCTATTATTGCTCAGGTCTCATTTGAAAATAAAAAAATGACAGTCTTAAATATCAAAAAATGACATAAACCTAACTCGAGTACAATCTGAAAGGAATACTGAACGAGAACCAAAAGGTGAACTGCAGGGTTCTTTCATGGAGATAACCATTTTGATTTTCTTGTGGGAGTAGTATCAAATCAGTGAGAGCTCCTGAAAAGGATTGCTTTCAAGAGGATGATCAATCAGCCTCCAGAGTGTGCAGGAAACCATCAAAGGAGTTAGATAAAACTAATGGTTGCATGGTCTTTATTTTTCTGAATCCCAAGCTTTGACTCTTCTAAGTATAAATATTCGATTTAGGTCATCCTCAGATTGGACTCTTCTTGTAATTATATATAGATGTTCATTTCAAGTCACTCTTCAGCTAGCTAGTTGTATGAAAATCCATTTCTTTATCCATCAAATATATATATATATATATAAACATGATTTGACATATAGTTTAATTACCTACATTACTAGAGATTCCAAACCTAATGTACAAGGAAAAAGTTTACTGAAAATGACTTTTGAAAAAAGCATTATATATATGTACAAGAAACAGATTAGAACTTCAAGTCACTGCAGTAATTTATTTATTAGCAATTGGCCAGACAATTAAGCTCATGAAAGACCACGACAAATGATAAACTTAACTCGAACAACAATTAAGAGGAAGTTTATGTTTGTTTTGACGACTCAAAACTTATTTTCCAGCCTAAACTTAGAGACAGACAACAAGACACACGGTCAAGTTAAAGAACAATTTGAAACCCTTAATTAAAGACGCAGACTCAGATCTAAATCTTCATCATTATGACTCTTCTTACTCTTTGCATGAGAGTTAGCCTTCATTCCACCAAGAAGATCAAGTGTTTGTAGCTCCTGATCATCGGCACCCTGACGATGCACCGTAACTCTACAGAAGCTGTTGCTGATGTATTGGTTGGGTGCAGCATGATCCTCAGCTCCATAACTGGGTTTCGATGTAAACTGATGAATTAGATCATCAGCAAAATTTGCAGCACCCTCGTCTTTAGGAATGGGACTGAACTGAGGAATCAAAGGAAAGTTGTCGCTGCTGTTCCAGTTTCTTTCTTCTGAGTAACTATTGAAGTTGATGGAGTCGACAATGGAGGCAGAATTGCTTCCTAATTGATCAGAGTTCCTTGCCATTGTTGCTTCTTGCTCTGCAGTCTTCTCGGTGCGTTGGTGGTAGGTGAGGTGCCCTCCGAGTGCCTGGCCATTTTTGAATCGACGAGCACACTTCTGGCAAGTGTACAAGTCATTCATCATAGAGTTTTCATAGGACAAAACCTCGTCGAGTGGATGATCTTGCGCTTGATTGATTGAATTTCAGAATGATTTGAGGAGTTTTTATAGAACAAGCATGCATGGAATGTGAGCCATTGTTTTTCGAGTGAGCCATTGTTTTTGAAATAATAATGCCACCGAATCTCTTGATATATATGGTAACTAAATCTATAAAATTAGTTCATATTCAAGCACAAGAGCAAAATAAGTAATAAATATAAATCTAAAGTTGATGTACTGAACGTTGGACCGAAGTAATATAGACACACTTTTGATGGATATTTTTAATAATAATAAGGAGATATGTATGAAGTCTGCATCTGTGCAATTTAACCCTTTTTCATCGGATCGAACGGCTGATAATAAAATCCGACGAATGCGATTTTGCATAAAGACCACTTCATTCTATTTTTTTGCATTCGGGACCACGATTTGAGGCATAACGTATCCCCAACTGGTAGCTACTACGGCGAGGCTACTTCCTCCTTCTCCTTCTCCTTCTCCTTCTTCTTCTCCTTTGGGTATCTTGATGTACGCCGTTCGATCGACGAAGCCGCCGGACCTCCCATTCGACATCGGATGCCGCTTCTTCCAGCAATCGCCCGTCGAGTTCCAAAAGATCACGGCGGCACATAAACAATCAATCAAACACACTTCCTTGCAGTCCTCCTCCTTCATGGGCTGGAAGTGGTCGTAGGCTGACAGAGGCCAGTCCACGTTCACCATCGCCTGCAGCTCAAACATCGACGACTCATCCACGTTGCAGCTCTGACTGGAGAAGTCCTGTTTGCAGCCTCCGAATGTCCGGTTATGGTCGAAGTAGGAGAATTGCGGAGGGCACTTGCACTCTACGTTCTCATTGTCCCTCTTGCAGTAGCTGTTGAAGCCACAGATCCCGCTGCCGTAGGTGAACACCGACTGGCAGATTTCCTCCGGGACGAAGGCGACGGTTTTCCAACCCATTGTTGCCTTATTCTTGGGGTGCACGTAGTGCCGGAAGACTCCGTCGTCACCGAGAGTCGCTCTTTGGTACACTTTATCTGTCTCTGTTTCCGTCGATGGCGAAGTGATGTTGATGACGGATTCGTTCATTTGAACGAGGCGAAGTCCCGATTGCTGGAAGCAGAGTTGTGTAGCATTGGATGTGTTGACCGACCAATAAAAGCCATAGGATGTGTCGGACTGCAAGGTGATGGCGTAGAGCGAGAGGTTGCTGCCGTTGATGTCTAGAAGGAGCTCGAACCTCTTGTCGGATTTTCCCGTGTCCATCGACTGGAGCTTGTTCCCGGGCAGGAGTGATTGCCCCGGTAACAGAGTGTCCGTCGGATGCTCGAAGCTCTGCCACCGCAGCGAGCCGTCGGGACCGGCGAGAACGAAGTTGCCGTCGTCGAGCATGGCGGCGTGAGAGACGTCGTCGCTGACTCCGGTGGTGTTCCACAAGACGCGATTTTGGGCGTCGGTGAGGACGAGTCGGCCGTCGGTCTTGAGCTCCAGCGTCGCCTCTCCTGTGACCGATCGCTCGGCTTCGGCGGACCATACCACAGTTTTTGGGTCGGTCTTGTCGAACCAGATCGCGAGAAGGAATCGTCTGTTGTCGACGACGGGATGGAATCCGAAAGCGAAGTCGCCGGAGGGAGACAACCACGAGGTTTGAGGGCCAAACGAGGAGAGAGTGGATCCCAAGATTATGTTATGAGATCTTCGAGCTTCCATTGAGCAACTACAGAGCATGATCACGCAAATCTGAATAAGGAAGAGAAAGGAAGACGACGACATCTGCTATTATTTTTCCTGCAAATTTTCTTTCCAGAGCTTGGAATATATATATCTTCGACTACTATTTTTCCAAAAAAAGAAAAACCTGCTTAGATTCATAATACTATTATGTTAGTTGAAATTTCAACTGAAAAAGTCAAACGAAAGCGTATGTTTATATAGTCAGATAGATGATTGATAGAGGATAAGATTATCTTTGCATAGATCGATCGATATAACCTAGAGATTATAATAAAAAATAGAATGAAATTTCTTCTCTTCTCGACTATTATGAAAACGACTATGGATGAAAGACTAATTAACTCACTATAAAAAATTGAAAAATATTTGAAAAACCAGTTGGATTTCAGAATCTGCCAAGTTCTCTTAAATGCTAGAGACTTATTGCCAGGCCAGGTCTCTCTCGTCTGAATTCCAAGCTTTGACTTCTCTAAATATAAAAATTCGATTGAGGTCATCCTCAGCTTGGCCTCTTCTAATTATATATATATTTATGTGTGACATAAGATTACATGCATTACGAGATATTCCAAATCTAATATATAAGAAAAAGTATATCAGACAATTAACAGGAAGACAAGGTTGAAAAACCTCACTTCTTCCTGCTCTCCACACACCAAAAGCTTATTCTTTCTACATTCTAGAATGCTCAGATGATGAGTAATCTATTTCCATACCAACATCTTCCTTCCTGATTCCATTTGAATTCCCACATATAAGTGTTTCTTTTGTTATTACAATTAATTAATCTTAACAAGACTTGGAGTGTTGTTAGTGTGCTCACACATATATCAAGAACAAACCAACACTCATAGGCAAACAGATATATAGTTAAAACTCTAAAGATGCAAACTGAGATCGAAATCGTTGTAGCAATCACAAATAACTTCCTTGCTATCAGACTTGAACTTCATGCTGCTGAGATGATCTCGAGTTTTCAGGCTCTCGATCGCCATTCATGTGGTCACAATTAGTTTTTCTCTCTTTCTTCATCTTCTTGCGACAATGGGAAGAAAGGTGACCCCCGAGTTCTTGACCAGTACTGAAGAAGCAACTAGAGCACTTTGGACAAGCAAAGAAGCGATCCATCTTCAATTGTGGTGGAGGAGGAGGAGGCTCATTCCCCTTGGCACCGTTGTTCCCTTGCATGGGCCTAATCTTTAGTGAGCAAAGAACGATTTGGATTGCATGGAAAACTTTGTGATTACCTAATGATAAGTATTATAGAGAAGGATAAATTAATATATATTTGGAATGATCACTAAATCTTTAATAGATATGGAAAATAATTAAGTTTAGTATGTATAGTATGAAAGAAAATTAAACATTAATATATCATGCGAATAATCTATGTCATGCAACATATAATTAGTTTATGTGTTCAACATATATATATAATTGATTCAATTTTATAGGGATTTTAATATATATCTTAGTAAAAATTAAAAAATCTAATGAAATTTTATCGAGTTTCCGATACGACAAGGTTACACATAGCAAATAGGAAAAATACGGGTATTGGTATGTATAATTTATTAACTTTGATTATAGGTCTAAAGTTATAGATCTCTTTAGGGATACAGTGGGAAGATTGGGTGGATGTTGAAAAACTATAAAACCTTGGGCTAATTAAATGGAAAAGAAAAAGGTGGTGCGTGAACTCGTAGACTTTTATCAAGATTTTGATTCATTTTTTAATTAGGGCAATCAAAATTTAATTAATATTGTATTTTATTTTATTTTTTTGAATTGATATTTATCAAAGGATAAAAGGGCGTAGAATTTATTTAAAATGGTATATCTTATTTTCAAAATATTTTACTGTTGTCAATGCCTCTAACATTTTTTAAATTTATTTTGATAACTAACTAGCTAAGAGTCAAACTTAACCCTAACAAAGATAGTTCAGTCAAATTTTAAAAAAAAAAAACCTAAAGACTTCTATTAGTATATCATTTGATCGATTTATATATTAAAAACTAAAGACTTCTATTTTTTTTATTAATGAGCCAAATTGAAATCAAACTAACTAACTCAGTTCAATTTCAAAGTTTATCAATTTTAGTTGGTTTGATTTCTATTGAAACCTTTTGACAATTTAATATAAAAATTTAACTAAGAGACTGATAAATCACTGCGGTCACCTCCATAGTTCATGAAAGACAGTGCAAAGTATAACCCTCCCATTCATCACAAGTTCCCATAAACACATCATAAATCTGATCCAATGACATTGACCTGTGCAGTATTTGATTGAATCTTGTACAAGAATGCTCTGGACAGGTCCGGTCCCTTCCCTCTGCTATCTGTTGTTTCCTTTCAGCAACATTGAAGACAATATGATGATGTTCTTGTCAGTATCAAACTATATATTCAATTCATTCTTTTTACAATCTCAACTCCTTTTTTCATAATGGATGGGGTGATTCTTTGCCACTGTGAAGAAACTAGCTCAACTCAACGGAGAAGAAAATGAAATAATATAATATGTACAGCAGGAGAAGATAACAATACCAAACTTGCGCCATGGTCTATTTCATGCCAGAGATCACTTCTTTTCCTTTGTCACTTTCTCTTTTCCCCTTTTCCTTTCTTTTGCAATCCTACTGCTAATAATATTTTAACTCCCCTTTTGCTTTCTTTTCCTTTCCTACAATTTCCTTAAATTCCTAACAATACTTTGACACAAAGACAACAAAAGCAAGCTTGGACTCATTAATGCTTTGTTTACTCAGGATGACAATCTTCGAAAGCATGATCTTGCATCTTCCCTTTGATTACTTTTGAGGAATTCATTGAGGAAGGGGTGGATTGTTATTTCTTATAGTTTGTGCCCTAGTCGTGATCACCCTCCTTGTGTTCCTCTGACAGCTGGCATCCAATGCAAGCAAAGTGATCAGGCCTTGACTTCCAACAATGTCGTCAATAACGAACCTTTGATGAGCTACATGGCCCTATGCAGTCACTATAACATGTGCATACCCCCTCAAATGTCTGATATTGAGGGCCTAGATTGAGTACACAGAGCCTGATAGCCACCTTCATACATCTCTCATTGCCACAACTCCTCTCTCTCTCTCTCTCTCTCTCTCTCTATCTTTTTCTCAGTGCAAGCCTTGATTTTTGAGCTCACCTATGCTTTCTTTAAGAAAAGCAACAGAACAAGGAAGCTCTCATCGCCTGATTGAACTCTTGGAATCAGTAGACCAACTTTGGCCACCCCTTCTCTTCTGGTACCTCTACACTATATAAGCAAGCATTCTCTCACACAAGTTATATTGATTCCCATTGCTTTCATGTGTCTACCATTTCCTTCTTCCACACTCTTCCACGATCGCTCTCTTCAAATCTTGGAGTCTGCATGGAGGTAATAGTATGTAAGATACAATGTCTTCTTCACAATTTTGTTCATTAAGAAACAATGCAGATAAGATTCAGTTCGTAGTTTAAAAGAATTGTTGAACACTATGAAACCCCAGAATTCATATTACTTGGTTTTCTATTGGTTGGAACCCTTTTGTTTTGTTGATAGAGCCCCATAGTATTTTGTTGTTGATGAGTCCATGTCAGCTCATGTCCCTGGTATTGTATTAGCACTTGTCCTTGTTTCAATATATCGTGTGAACCTCTTTAGTCTTCCATTTTCTTCTGTCAAAAAAGAAAATATCTTTTTTCATGCACAGGCTATCGAGTTAAAGGTGGACATGGTAGCCTTACATGAGAAGAGAGTGAGAAAATGCCTGTCCAAAGTGAAAGGTTAATTGGAAGGATTATTCATCATCTCAAATTGTTTCTAGTCATAGAAATAGACATTCTTGATGGCATTTGTGTTCAGGGATAGAGAAGGTTGAAGTTGAGGCAAGCATTCAGAAAGTTGTGATCACAGGATATGCAAACAGGAACAAGATACTCAAGGCACTGAAGAGAATGGGGTTGAGAGCAGAGTTGTGGTCTGCACATAATGAAATTCTCAGTAATTATGCCACTGGAAGCTTTATGTTCAACAACTACAGTTTCTTCTAGTAAAGCTTTATATATCTATATATGTATAATACCCTTCAAGATAACGTTGTTCTTTTAATCTTTCTTTCTTTTGTTTGTTTGTTTTTTTTTCCCTTCTCTTTGCTTGAGAGTAACCAGGGACTACATAGGCTGAGAGGCTTTGTTCATCCTAATAAACATATGTTTCTTTGGTCAAGAGATGGTAAAGAAAATTGTAAGATTTTGTTTGAGTTGTGTATGCATTTTTATCATCATTAAATCCTGTTTGTCTTAATTATTAGTCATAGACTACAAGAATTTATACCTGTACCTCCATATAAGATTATATTATGCATCATTAATATTCAGAGTAATTGAATCATGTTTATTATATGATTAATATTCCATTGCTCTAAGTATCAATTCTATTAGTTTAGTGGATATCTATTCAGAGTTATAACTTAAACTTTACAGTGGGATGTCCAGTAAATTTTAGTTTATAGCAAGTGTTTGAGACTAGGATGATAATAGGTAATTACAGAATCCAGTACCTTAGTATTTGAGGTTGAAATGAACTTCCCTCCGATCTTTCGCAATGATACATTCCCAACATCTGGAAAGTCCATGAAAGCACTGTAACTTCTCAATGATAAAACATAAGATCAAGAATATGATGTTCTCATTATCTTTGGTTTAAAAGAACGAAAGAGAAAAGAAAAAACATAATGGCCTTCATAATAATAATAACAAAGAATTATTAATAAAACTATTCATAAATAACTGATGCAAATCTTTAAGTCAGGCTACAGAGGGCCAATAAGGAACTTCAAATGCCACTCACTTCAAAGAGTTACCTGACACAAAACATACCAGATTCCTCAGGGAACCTACATCACTCATTATTTTCACAACTTGTAATTTACATAGGAGGAAGAAACAAGAAAATTCTTACACGCACTCAAATTCTAACAGCAATTGCTAGATTCAAGCATACAAACATATATGATATAATACTATTTTTGCACAACATCATCTTTCTACCACACAAAATAATCACTCAAACATGAAATACAAACTCTGATGTACAACAAATCTTCCCAAACAAAGATATAAAGCATGTGTGGATGATCAAATGAGTACCAAGCTGCCAAAACTACAAACAATGCAACCTGATGATGATCAAGCATTTCTTTGAGCACCAGGTGGTGCAGTGGGCATGGGGAAGTTGCAGTTAGCACCAGTAAACTGAGGGCCTCCACCACCTATGGACTCTGACAGTGACAAAATAAAAATATATATGTGGAGTTTTTAATGAACTTCTCTATTATATTAGTTCAGAAAAAACAGTCGAAGTGAAGAGAAATAGTTTAGATCCCTCAGACAGATGGAATATTGGTTTGATGGAACCAGTTAGCTCAGATAGCAATGCCTTATATTTTTACAGAAAAGCAGCACTACCTGTGTAGCTGTAGGGCTTGCGCATGAAGTGGTGCATCCAGAGAATCGCGATCCACCATTTCAACCCAATTTGTAAGGTGCCAACATTGATTCTGATTCTTCAGTTCCATTGTTAAATTTACCCTCTAAGAGAAGACAAAGAACTTAATTTGAACTCGGAAAGTTTCAGAAGGTCAAAATTTACTACAACTGATAAAAACCTAAGATCTCGGAGGAAGAGGAGCATACCTTCATGTAATAGGCCTTCTTGATCTCGGCCTCCGAGGCTGATGGGCTGACACCAAGCGCGTCACAGTAATCGATCTCCTTAAACATCTTTCCAGCCGTCGTCTGAGCCTCCGCGCTCTCTTCTCCTCCTTATGCTCCTCTCCTAGCTTCCTACCTGAGCCCTAGCAGAAGTGGCACCACTAGGAGAATCTGCTCCTCTTCTCCTTTACGAGGAATCAAAATCGAATCTTTTTCTTTTCTTTTCCACAAATGCTCCCTCTCCGCGTCGTCGGTTCCACAAACTACGGAAGTCGAGATGATATGGGGGCGCCCGAGATGATAAAGAGGAAGGGAGAAGTGATGGATATTTTATCATGTTATTAATTTGTAGTAAATTTTAAAATGAACAAAAAAAAATTAATTATCAATATTTTATTTTTTTTTTACTTTTAAAAAACATATTTATATTATCGTTGGTCTCATGAATGAACGAGCCTAGAGCTCTGACCATTTCAACCATCTACAAACTCAACTTTGATCCTTCCTTTTGCTCACTCATTGCCTGCAATGTCGTTGATCATGGGTATACATAGCACTTTGCATACATCTTTGAAATGCAATCCATGAGGAACTTGTAAAACAGCACGCTTAAATATAGAAATGAGATAGCCATTGTAAGATTAGCAATGCCAAATTTAGGGAAGAAGGAAGAACAGGAGAAGAGAACTAACTCATCTTGGGCGGTCGTAAGCATCATGCACTAGCCAAGATCAGTTCAGCAGCCACGCCCATCGCCACAACTCCGCCTTTCTCGAGAAGTGCAAGCGCAAGCTCGCCCTCATTCAATTGCTTCAGCCCTTGGCTGACACTCTTCAAAACATGCAGCTCGACCTCGAGCACCCAACTCGGTGCGCAATCCACCACTAAACCCACAAACCCGGAGACATAAGCACGCCAGAGCGCCCAATCACATCCTAGCGAGATCTTCCCATCAAATGCGCTCGCCAAGAACTCCATGTGCGATGCGATGACCCTCGCGCGACGCTTAGAGACGGATGCTGAGTCGATGCCCCAGGCAAACATTCCGCAGAGGACAGCGAAGTAAGCCAGTGCATGTCCGATCAGCATGCATACGACACCCCCGTTGCCTCCTTCCTCGTCTAGCTCATGGACTGAGATGAACCATGAAGGGAGCATCTCTTGTAGCAGACACTGGGCCATTCCTGATCCACCTGATAGCCACACAAATGTGGCTCCGAGAGTAGCAGTCACTTTGACACGTGTCATTGCGGCAGCAAGTGAGACCTGACCATATTTCATCCCGTACTTGGTTTTCTTCAGTTTCTCAGATGTCTCCTTCGAAACTATACTTCCCATGATGTCTTTAACTGAGGCCATTAATAGGGAGAGGGTCACTTCGGTTAGTAGGGAGATGTTCTTGATGCATCTGTGGACTCGGAGATAGAGGATTCCCGGAGCAACAGGGGAAAGGCCGCCGGAAAAATGAGAATCAAATCCATGTCCGAGAAGTCCGCCCACACCTCCATGGTTTGGTATTTGAGGAGACAGACCGAGCGTCGCAGTGAAACAACTTTTGAGGAGCTGAACGACTGCATCTTTGTTGTGGTGGAAGACGGTACGGGATGCAGAAAACACTAGGAAATCAGTCCATCTCTTCACCTTTTGGGTCCACAAGGCAGCGACGATCGGCATGCTTGGCCAAGGACAACTAGCTGCGAGATTCTCCAACGCCGGACCAGCAAGGTTCAGGAATCGCTCCGAGGCTTTGTCAAGTTTATAAGTAATCGTGAGGCTGACAAATGCTGCTAAAGGTAGTGGAAGAGTAGCCAACGAGCTTCCTCCTGCAAAGGAAGTCAGAAACATTGAAGATGATCCAAAAGAGACCGTTGGACAAAAAATAAATTAAATGTGTCATCAGGATGAGACTACCTGCAACAAGACTAGGGACATCAACGCCGGTGGTGGCCACTATTTTTTTGATGTTCTCCTCGACACTGGACAAATTTGCAGCAGGGCTAGGCCAATCTGTTCCATTCATGTAAGCTGGCTTCCAAACACCACGTGTTGTTTCAGCCGAGAAGTAACTCACGATGGTGGCCAGAGATGCAGGAAGGAAATCAGCAAGATCTTTGAGGCCTAAAATTGGCAGGTTCAAACTGTTGAGTATCTGTCTTTTCCAAGCACATTTTTTGATCCACCACTATAACATCCATTTTAGTACAAACTTACAAGCTTGACAGTCTAAATATCTCATGAATAGTAATCAATTAACAAGGAAAAAAGAGTTTCTTATATGCTACTAGGAAATATCTCCGAGCAATTGAGGAAAAACAGCAGCTTGTAGTGAATTCAACAGCAGACGAAGAGACTTGAGGAACAAAAATATCCATGATGAGTGTCATGATTCTCTTGCACATCAACTCACATACATCCATGATAATGATGTTATTCTTAGCTAGCTTTTACATGCATATCTGAAAACTTCGGGACGAATGAAGATATAATATCGGTTCAATGACCGAAAAATAAAATAATGTGCAATTTGTTGGAATGGTATGAATACTATGACTTAATGAGAAGCAGGTTATGGAATATTAGTGCTTATCCTGAAAGTTAATGTACAATTATGAATATTATGACCTAATATTAGTACTTATCTTTCATCACACAATCTGATTCTCTAAAATACTCTTCAAATCACCATTGTAGCAGAAGAATAACTCCTAGTTTAAAAAAGAGATGGCTCAATACTGCAAAATCTACTTTATCTTGCAAGATTAAGTAAATTTAACAAACCTGTAGCAAACTCCCGTGGATATAGCCTTCCATGGGAACAAGCAGTAAGAGCAGCATCAACTACAAAAGGAACAGCTTCCATAATATCCCAGGCAGCTAACTTGGGTCTAGCAGAGATGTCATCAGCAGGGCCAGATGAACTGTTTAAATTGCTACTTCCAGATGTTCCAGACACGATCGTTTGGTTACTCCCTCTGGTGAATTTCCCAAACATCATGTTCAGAAGAACATCTACATTTTGATGAACTGGAGTTCCGTTAACAAGTCCAGAGAGTGTTGATGCTAAACATGCCTGATGCTGCCGGTACCATGTCTTCAGTTTTGGAAATGAATCCATAAAAATGGGCTGCATAGAGGATGAACTTGTAGCAGCTGAGAGTGGTTCAGAGCAGCTTCTGTTCTTTGTTATTTTTCCATTTGATAAAACACGTGAATTACGAAGCAAAAGAAGGAACTCAGGAGTCAATTGTGACCCAACTGGAGCTTCATCTCCCATTATGCAATATTCAAGTGGTGGATGATTAAACTTCCATAATCTCAGTAGAAGAATAAATGCATTTGAGAACACTGTATGCACAGAGATCTCTTCCCCAGTGGTACTGGTCCACGAGATACTAGGAAAGCAAGATCCAAAAACTTCACAAATTGCCATCAAGGCTCCTGCAAGTTCTGGTACCTGGATGCAAGTATGCCTATAGATGAAATTCATTGACAACATTTGCAAAATGGTAAGTCTCAGCTCAGAAATTAAGCCTACCAAGCCATGAAATGAGAAGACTTGGACACAGTCGACAGATGATATTCCAGTAAGAACAACATTAAGCATAGGACCATGACTAATCAAATGGCTTTCAGCTTCAGAATAGTCAGCAGGAATAGAAGGTGATAGCAGCTTTGCAACAAAACGAACAGTATGCTCCTACATTAAATTAATAAATAAATAACCATTAAGATCATATCTATAATGAAATACGAGCATAGGCCTGAACATTTAATTTAAAAGATACAGCTTTCATTTTTTTTCCTTAAACACAAATGAAAAACAGAGTATATCAATGATTTAAATTAAAGAAATAAACTAAAGTAATTATTAAGTTATTACGACGTGAAAATTCTAAATCATAGCTATAAATCAGATGATTACCTGAATATTCCATCCACGAACTAGTGAGGCTCCACATAGGATGGTTGCAGCAGATACTTTGTCACTGTCAGATCCATTAATTGCAATTTCAAATATCTTCTCAAGCTCTGCCAAGCTTCCAATGAAATAAATGTTTCAGTGGGGTGCATTCTGGAAATTCACCATCTAGTCGACAACATGAAATAAATTTATCGCCATCTACAAATTGCTTCATGAAAAGATTTTAGTGAAACTTCAGCTTTACATCGATGAAAATGAATTCAAGAGAATCATAGAACTATTCTGTTCTGGTAGTTGAACGTTTACTTGGTTACAGCTTATTATGAGTTTTTTTTCACTATTATGTTCTTTATATTAGAAAATTGTATGCAAAATCAAAGAATACTAACTGAGTCATCTTAAAAAATGTTCAGTATGTTTCACAATAACTTATCTAACAAACCTATTGTTATGCATTATCTAATGCTTTCAGAATAGATGAATATAAAAAATTGACCAGGACAAAATGTCAGAAAGGCAAACCTTGAAGCGGGAGTTGCCACCAAGGCATTTACCAGTGACGAAGTGAGAGGTGCACCCTTCATCAATGCAGACCAATTAGGAACTTGATTAGGCAAAGCACGAGGTATCTGGTTGATATGTCCACTAATGTAACCTGGCCAATAGTATGCTGATGTATCCAACAAATTACGTGAAATACAAGCCTCAACAATCAAATGTCTCATATTGCCAACTGAAACAATCCAACAAAACAATATAAGAAAAAAAATATTAATCAACTGCCAAATCCATGAGAAGCAAACAGTAAATATGAATTTTTTAGACTGACAATATCAATATGCTTAAAGTGTACAAAACCTACTGCAATTTACTGTCTTGTCATTCATGGTACTCTCAGGATGTCCACTGCCACCTGCGAGACCAGAAACAAACAACATAGCTTTTGCTGCAGCCTTATTAGCTGCAGATGTAACAGATGGAGGAGGAACCAATAAGTTCTCATAATCACCAAGAATCTTTATACTAGACACTAGATCTTTACGGCATCTCCCAACAGATGTTTTTTCTTTCCATTGATTGCTTGGTTCTACTACATCAATAGCTGTTGCTTCTTCTTCCTCAATGATGTTAGCAATGGAAAGTGTGGTTATTGATAGTAACATGCACAATCGTGTGTCAAGGTGGGGCACTGGACCTTCAAGAGGATCCCTTTCCTGAGTTCAAGAATCAAATATCTAGATCAACCTTTATTTTGATAGCAGTAACATGGCAGCATTTTCCTAGAGAGATGAAAGAGATCCTTACCCTTTGAACAAATCGAAGGGAGGCCATCCAAATTGCCAGAAATGCATCATGCCAGGTTCTACCATTAAATGCATGAAGGGCCTTGATTAAACCTATAACATAATAATCAATCTATGGTTAGAAATAAAAATAGCAATCAGCTAAAGTGGAATTCAAGAAAAAGAGTAGGAAAAGAATACAGTTTGCCGCCTTGAAGTTATTCAGACCTTACAGATAGTTGTCTCAATTTGGCTTATTGATTTAAGTTTTCAATCCCTATTTAGCTGTTCCCCACAAAATCTTGTTTTTTGTACATAAATATTCGCCTACGTCTAATAGTTCTGTTTGTAGGTATTTTCATTCAGACAGTCTTATCTGTGGGTACTTTCATTTTAGACTCACTGCTTTGGGGAAAGAGGGAGGAAAATTCCAAATGAAATAAGTCAAGAAAAGGTACTGGTCCAGTTTTTTGGTAATCAACAATCTACAGACAAAATTGAGAATCAATCAAACTTATGGGCAACCGGAAATTCCCCTAATTGAATAGGATCAGAAGAAAAGATTATGATTTATTTTCATAATATTCAAATCTTTTACCACTAAGGACTTCAATTGCGTCTGTAGCAGCAACTGATCCAAGACAGTCTTCAAGATACAAATCTATGGGAATCCAGAACGAACAATTACTATATCCTGGGCGATGACCACCTGAAGATGTTAAAGAACCAGAAGAAACAACAGTGGAAATTGCTTGGCAATGTCTAGATTTTCCTTCTCTGCCATATCGTGAAGTGTCAATAATGAAGAACTGCAATTTTTCAGGTGATACTGTTGAGTTACGCAATGCTGAGGAGCTTGTTGCTAGTAAGTTTAAATGATGAGTGAAAGCATCCCAATGAGATGGCCTAAATGATGCACCAAAAGGCATTTAATTGTAAGCAAAACAAAGTTTTTGAAATAAGGATCAAAGTTCTATATTTATTCCATAAAACTTGTATGAATACACTATACACCTTGATGACATCAATGATAGAATCCTTGGTGATCAAAAAATATTAATTTAAAAAAATCATAGAATAGAAAACATTCTTAATGTTTTTCACAACCAGAAAGTACAAGTCAGAAGAATGAGAAATTGTACTTCACAGTTCAATTGGATGCACAATTGAAGATTGAATTTGTATCTAGCAAAGCATCCTTTTAAAACATATATATTGAAATATGATTTCTCATTTATATAAAGCATATTCTACATAGTTCATATTTATTGGTAAACCCTTGAGTTGCATGGATAATGGTTTGCTGTCAAATTTCATGAAGCAAGCTGTGCTACTATGATGCCAAGTTTTCTTTCCCTATTACAACTGTATGCTTAAGATATCCAGATATCAGTTAACATTGTAATCATTATAGATTATGAAAAATCTTCAAACTATCAGGTCTAGATGTGTTATAAGGAACAGTCTCTGTGCAACTGAAATGCTCACTTAAAATGTTATATTTTGCACGCTGTGTTATGTAACACATTCTGTAGGACTGATAGATGTTAAATGTGTGAGACATTTAGCCTTTAACTCCTTTTCAAATGTTATCACCTATGTTCAACAAACTCAGGTAACCAACATGGGTGCAGACCAAAGTGTCTGACAATATCACTGTGACATTTGTCTCAATTCCTTTTCCATTGCCTATCACTGCAATATTGACATTCTCTTTACTTAAGCACTACCAATGAAACCAGAAAAAGTGAACTTCATACAGATGTGTTAGTTTTCAAGTTAAGGTAATGAACTCTCAAGTGGAAAGAACTAATATAGTATAGAAGGTGAAGTTTGATAGGTGCTTCATTTGCCTTATATTATGGGAATTGAAGAGAATATCAAAATATCTCATTTGGTATCATTATTCAATCACATGGCATGACATTTGGAAGACCTGTTTATCTTTGAAGTGAACACAATACCCATTCAAGGGAGGTAGGTTAATAACTATCCACTTTCTCAAGGAAAAGTCTCCAATAACTAACATATGAAAATTGAATAAGTTTTTTAGTACTTTCTTATAAGCTTTCCAATCATATGTTTCAAAGAAGGGATTTAAGTACTCCCACAATAAACTTCTTGGTGTTCTAATCCAAACACCAAAACAACCCAGTGAAGAACCACCTTTAGCTGAAAATTCTCACTTCGAAAGGTCTGATAAACTATGTCAAATTTTTAATTCATCAAAATATGTCAATTTAGATTCTTGCAAAACAAAACTATGCGACTATTTTTTTGTTAAGACCTCTCATAAATATGTTGAACAGTCAAAAAGAAAACATCATACATGTTTTCACGTGCCAAGGAGAGAAGCTTGGAAATTACTTTCTGATGCAGAAAATGCCAAACTACTTCAATTGCCATTATTGTATTTAGCTTCTGCAGCTTTTCATTGAATTCAATTTTTTTCTCACTGTGTGAAACTTCTCCCTCTATCTCCATGTCTTGGGTTCTAGTCACCCACTCGGGGTTCTTCACAGGTGTTATTTCTTGCAACCCTTCATCGTCTAAGGTTGCATCAAGCAACTGCCATAAAATGGCAAAGACATACTCAACCACTAAGACTCCTGGTTCACAAGCTTGAACACCAAATTTTTCAGAAAGATGAAGAACATCATTGATTGAAGCCATTGTCCTGCTCATTAAACAGAAAAAAATAATGTATGTGACTCCAAAATAATTCTTATCCGCAACAAGAAAACAGAAATGAAAATGGAAATGAATGCTTGCACCATTAAGAATAAATTATTCACGAAGCACAATGGTTAACAGGAATGGAGAACATGCCATTGTCAGATTTAAGGTAATTATGAATATTTTGTCTTACTTCTTAAAATGTGACCCCTTTATAGATGTGAAGGAAAATGCATGCCTCCGGATAAGTTCCAGATATAGTCTATATGCCACTGGTTTACAACGCCGATTTGGAATAACCCTGTACAAGGAGAAATAATCATGATACTATCCAGCAAAAGAAGTAGGGTGGATGTAACCCATTTAAAGACACACCACTGTATCTTAAGCGAATTTTTACAGCATGTAGGAAAATTATCTGGAAACAGTGCCCAGTTCAATAAATTTAGAAATCAAAATGAAAGTTGTTTCACGGCTGAAGTTGCCATTTCCAGTATTTTTCAAGCCTTCAAGGGTCATTCGTCTATTAATCTCAGTCAGAACAGGAATCCCATGATATAACGTCTACCAACAAATCTGAAAAGGCCCCAAACAGACCGCAGCTGCTTCTTTTTCTCTTCTAAAAAATACTGGTGTATAAATATTTTGTTGAAAACATCTAAATGGTTCCAACAAATCATTAGTTATAACACTCAACAAATCATTAGTCAACAATTAATTTTATCGTGTACATACTTTTCAAAGTACTTTGTCAGGTTAGCAAATGCGTACATTTTGACCATTAGCCATCAAAAATTCAACTAGTGTCATGTATATACAAAATCATAAGAAGAAACGGCTTTGATGAACAGAAAAGAATACATCTTCCTCGGTTTACATCAAATGAGTAGTTTAAGGATGATCCTTGTGTTTGATGATGCCCATTCCTTAGAAAATGCCAGTGAGCTTCAGTAGAGAATTAAAGATATAGTTTGGAAGAGAGATAACTAATGAATCATGCATTGTTCGAATTCCCGGTGAAATCAATGTAAGTTACGACTTCACTTAATCAATTAGAAAAGTAGATGTTGACTATCCAAATAACCCTAAATCAAATGAAACGAGGTAGACTCAAGCAAACATGAGATACCAATTATCACTCTCTTTTGTCGAAGAACAGAGCTCTGGTGCATTAAATACCTGACTGAGAGGAGCGCCACGAGAAGCATGGGAGGCGCTATGTTGGCTGCGAGGGCCTTCTCGACGTACTTCCAGGCAAGCGGCACGTCGTTTCCCCAGCACAAGTGGGAAGCCAGTAGCTGCGCCAGCTCCGGCGACGGAACCGCGACGCCGTGCGCAGCCAGCGCGGAGGAGACCTGCACCGCCCAGCCGGAGGGGTCGCAGCCCGTCCCCTGGGCCGCCTTGGTGAACTCCACCACCTCGTCCCACGGCAAGGCCATGGGGTGGCCGCCAGCTAGCAACGACAACAACACGATCACGGAGAGAGCATACGGAACCCGGCCGCCTTCTTCCGACGGCCGCGGTCGATTCGCCGGCGGTGGTAGGTGGAAACGATCTGCCGCTGCGTTGCCTTGCGGCGACGGTAGTGGGGAGGTGCCGGATATGGACTAGTGGAGCGGGCAAGTCGGGCCCACTTCCATTTTATGCAGTTGGTTCGGTGTCCGAGTCACAAGGAGTCGGGGGTGGGTGAGGGATTGGCTACCCAATTCCAGACAGGATTCTCCACTCCAGGATTTGCTGTTCACGCCCGCCACGCACTGACCTCTCTCAATTTGCTAATTTTATAAAAATAAAATGCAAATGCTGTGAGGTAACTAAAGTGGGAAGGAAAGTCAAAAGTCAAGTTTTGGTTCATCTGCTAAGGAGTAAAGTCTAAACCACTACAAAAAGGCAACTAAAATAATTACCTTAGCCGATTCGCAAGTTTGGTTAAAGGAATTGTATTTTAAATTTTTTATTTATTTATTTATTTATTTATATTCTGAAACATTTGTAAGTTAGTGATGTCACAGTGACGTAGTTGATAAGCTAACCTAACACACGACTGTCTGCTTTCTTCTTTTGTGTTTGAAACTGAATGACACTTTTGGCAAAGCCTGCCGATGTCGGCCGATGCGGCTAGGCTCGTGGGTTTGGGCAGGCTGTCGCCGCTCAGCCTTGCAGGTTGTGCAGTAGAATTTCTCCGTCGAAGATATGTTTTTGAAACCTTCCTTATTCTTCTTCTTCTTTGCCGCCGCCGCCGCTGCTGCATTATTCATAGGAAAGGCGGCAGGAACAGTCGCCGAGGGAGGTTTCTTTGCGTCAAGTTCGTCCTTTGCAGCGCCGCCTTGGTCATTGCTTCCACAAAGATCCTAAGTTTCTCCAGAACCACCGGCTTGCCCTTGGCAAGGAAGGCGTCCTTGATCCCTGGCGTTCTCATCGGCGAGGTAGGGAACTTCGACGGTGCCGGAAACCTTTTGGAGCGGACCTTAGCTGCCGTCAGCGGCCCAGCCGAGGGAGAGGGAGAGACCCGGGGAGATCTTGCCCTTGCGGATGTTGACCTAGGCGTGGTAGAGGTGGACTCATATCGCCCTAATGCGGATGTCGGATGACATCACATTAAGATTAATGTTTATCGAAAAGGTATCAACATCGTCGCTTTGGCCGAGTGGTTAAGGCGTGTGCCTGCTAAGTACATGGGGTTTCCCCGCGAGAGTTCGAATCTCTCAGGCGACGAAAATAATTTTTTTTATACTACTTTCATTTGTTAAAACCCTTTCTCTTTACTACTTTCTTTGTTAAAACTCTTTTGTATTCCAGCAAAAAATAAGAATTTTTCTATCAAGAATAATGCTTGTTTTTTAGCATAAAATACTTTCTTCATTAAAAAATCAATTATGAGATAACAACACAATTATTCCTTTAGAAATATTTGAAATCATTGCCCAAATAAATATTATAGAAAGGATTGAATAAAATTGAAGAGTTCGCTTCTTTATTTTGTTCAGTATCTGTTGTTTTACATGTCCTTGGAGCTTTGCCCATGGACTCTGTTTTTCTTTCCAGACTAAAACACACCGAGACTTCATTTGCTTCAGGAAGAAAGTGATCAGTAAAGAATACGGAAGCAGCAAATCAAGTAGAACAAGAAAAGATCCAAAGACGCCATCTTCAGATCATTTGCAGCACATTTTACACTTAGAATGATGTTTTGACATGGATTTCGATTGGACCATTTAGATTTCTGTACCAGTTTTGCTCTCAGATTACCAAATCAACACCTGAGAGAAGGGTAACCGATGCAAGTAATCACCTTCGAATTGGCTGATTCACACAGGAAGAACACAAACCAACAAGCAACCATTTTTACGTATTATGGTGGTTCCTTGGCCTTTTCTCTAACTCATTGATCAGTGAAGTGTATGATGGCAAATCCAGGACCATTCCCTTTTCCCCCTTCAGCTCTTCGTGATCTTTAGTCCTTCCATGTTTGCTATGCCCGTCCAGCAAAATGTTGTAGGTAATGTCATCAGGAACAACTCCTACATTAATCATGGCATTTAGCAGCATCTTTGCATTCTCCATTTGTCCGAGCTTGCAGAGCCCGTTCATGATCACGTTGTATGTGATGATGCCAGGCTTATGGCCTTTGCTTTGCATCTCCTTCAACAACTTGAAACCCATCTTTACGTCTCCTTGCTTACAGAACGCATCGATCACCATTGTGTAGGTTGCCACATCGGGTGTCATGCCAGCTCCTACCATCTCGTGCAGAGTTCTCTCTGCGTCCATCGCCCGGCCTTCTCTGCTGAATCCGGTGATAAGCGCCGTGTATGTCACTTCATCCATTTCAATCCCTTCGGCTGCCATTTTCTTCTTGATCTGCATCGCCATGTTCAGATTGCCCTCCTTGCAACAGCCATCAATTAGAGTAGTGTAAGTCACTTTATCAGGCTGCAAGCCGCTTTCCCTCATCTTCTCCACGACTCTGATTGCCTCCTTCAGGTCTCTGGACTTGCAAAGCACGTTCACGAGGGCATTCCAAGTGATTAAATCTGGTCTAACACCTCTTTTCAACATCGCTTGGTAAAGATTCACGGCGTCGCTGATCTTTCCCTCCTTGCAATGCCCATGAATTAATGTGGTAAAAGTTACTGCATTTGGCTCCAATCCTTTTGAACACATTTCGTCGAACAATTTGATGGCATCCTCCAGTCGTCCCGTTTTGCATAGTCCTTTGATCAGAGCGCAGTAAGTGAAAATGTCAGGAGCAAGCCCAGCATTCACCATTTGATCTTTCAACTCGAATCCAGACTCCAAGTTCCCGGCTATACAGTAACCATTGATGAGAGTGTTGAAGCTCACCACGCTCGGACGAGAGCCGTACCTGGAGATCTCATCAAAAATGGATTTTGCTTCAGATATCTTGCCTGCCTTGCAGAAGGAGTTCATCAGAACGTTGAAAGTCGTCACCTTGGGAGGAAATCCGGCAGCGAGGATCTCAGAGAAAAAATCCCAGGCGAAAGCGGGGGAGTAAGACTTGAGTAGGTGGTCGAGGAGGCAGGAGCAGGAATCGAGCGGCAGGGGAAGACCGTGCTTGATTGCGAGGCGGATGCACTGAATGGCATCAGACACGTGTCCGGCGCGGGCGTACTCGAGGGCGAGAGCGCCGATGAGGGCGGGGGAGGGAAGGGCAGGGGCGGCGACTGAGAGGGCGGCTGAGAAGAGCGCGGGGGCAGAGTGACGGCCGCGTCGATCAACAAGGAGGCGTAGGAGAGGGGCGGCGTCGGAAGGGACGCGAGAGCGGAGAAGAAAGGCGGCCATGGCGAGGTAGGAGACGGGGGTGTGACGGAAGGGCGGATGGGAGGAGAGCCAGTGGAAGAAGGAAAGAAGGGAAGAAGGAGGGAGGGCGAGCGGGTTGAGGGCGAGGAGGGAAGCGAAGAGGGAAGGGGTGAGGGAGGGGAGGAGGGTCTTGAGGGAGGCTTCGAGAGAGGTGGACGCGGAGTCGGCGATGGCCTGGGAGACGGCGAGGAGGAAAGGATCCGCTGGCGGGGATCGTGGCGGCGGAGCGAACCATGGAGGAGACGAGAAAGAGGAAGAGTAATTGAGATGCAACAGTCGCCGGAGGGGAGAGGGAAGTCTTCTTCTGAGAGCTCTCATCGGGGCGGCGGCGTGCCGTCGTGCCTTCATGCGCGATAGATTATGTTGGTCCGCAAGGTAATATTGAGAAAAACATGGATGAAAAAGAAAAAAAAGGCTTTGTTTACCTGAAGGGAAAGAGAGCAGAGGAGGGAGAGAGGGAAATCCAATCAACGGAACCCGTTTACTTGGAGACAGAAAAGATGTTGAGACTTGACACGAAATTACTCCTTTGGCCACCATCCCATTTGCAAACTCAACAGCCTCTTCAAATAAACTCACCTTGATATGTTTCACAAAGAGTCAAAGATTCAGAAACAAAGCTTCCCGAACATTTTCAAACTCCTGAAAATTCATCAGACCACTGCCATTAGATTGACCCTAACCACCGGCACTGCCCAATCCACAATCACTCACCGGCGTCCTCAGCCACCTTGCAGATCGCCGGCAATCCAAGATGTGAAGTTATTGCCGCCGCGCCCGACGAAGACACGAAGAAGACGGAGGCGCGATCGGGACCCAACGAAGGCAGACTCGCGATTTCTAGGTTTCCTTATCGGCTTATCGGGTTGGTTTAGGATCCAATAGATCAACAACCCATTAACCCTAAAACCTATTAACCAGTAACCCTAAGGGTTTAATCTAAACACAAAAGGTTCAACTTGGGCTGGGGGCCATGGCCCCCCCGGGCCCCTTCGAGATCAAGATACATCCGCCCCTGACGAAAAGACTCCGACCTCAATCTCTATTCAATTTTGGACCCCGACACATTGGTATCTGCTTATTCTCATATGTTGACTTCGTCTCAGTCCCGGATCTTGACCTCAATCTCTACTCGATCTTGGGTCTTGATCTTGACCTCTGCTCAGTCTCATGTGCTAACTTCGTCTCAACCTGGGGTCCTGAACTCGATCTTTTACTCGATCTCAAGCCCCCACCCTCGACCTCTACTCAATCTCATGTGCTGACTTTGGCTTAACCTCGAATCCTTAACCTTGACCTCTATTCAATTTGGACCCGACCTCGATATTTGCTCAGTATCATGTGTCCACTTCGTCTCAGTCTCATATGTTGACCCTGTCTCAATTTCATATTAAGTCCATGGAAATGGTCCGTTCACGAGATCAAGAAACTTTAAAACTGTTTCTCCCGAAGAACCACGTAAATATCTTGGAAGACATGGATCATTGGAACGCGTACATCAAAACAAAAGCATGTATCTCAGAACTTTTCCTAAACGAACGTTAATATTTCGGAGATTAACTTTATAAAAGATTGCACATACTCATAGGCTCAGGTATGCACACACAAAATCCTAATTTTCTTAAGTCTTTAATCTTCTTCCTCACGTCAAATCCTAACTTGAGTGTCGGAGTAATTTAATAAATTTATCTCTAATGTCATTCTAACTCTCTTAAGTAATTTTCAAATCTATTTATCTTTGATGACTATCTTCAAAGAGCATGCACATCAATAATTTATTAGTCGATGATTTAATCATACCATTGTATTTAATCATAGAAACACAATTATTGCAATTTTCCACTGGAAAAGAAAAACAATCATAAACCACACTCGTCAAAACAAGAAAAAGAAATAAACATTTTTTCCTAAAATTGGAAGATGAAACAAGACTAGTAAATCTAAGGACATAGTAATCATTTCCACAATTTCTACCAGATTTTTCTCAACTTTGACCTCATACACAAAAAAAAAAACATAAAATTATACACAAAAAACAAACTAAATTATTAATTGAGTAAATTTCATCGAATTCAGGCAAGACTGTCAAATGAAACCTCCCCACTCGACTCAGTATGTCAAAACATTCAAAATAGTTTGAGTTTAAACTGATAAAATTAAACTAACATTTATATCTCTGACTGACCATGGCTGGCTTTATGTTCATCATATCATCAACCTAATCGTTCGTTCCTCAAATTCTTGGTAAAACGTCAGAAAAAGTCTGCATTCTTTTTGCGTTGAATGTTTAGGCAGATTCAACGGCATGCTAGATTGGATTGCCAGCAAGCCGGTTGACCAATCCAAATGCAATCTTATCCTCCTTTTTTTCTCGACAGAACAGATCTCGTCAGATTTGACATTTTGCTGAAGAAACTCTTACACTTCCAATACCACAGTTGGATTACTAATCTTACCAGACTCGAAAAGTAAACGATCAAGTTACGCAGCTCCTACTGATTCATAATGAGATATGAGCAAACCGATGAACCAATTCAGAGAAGCAGAGGAGGACATCACAGAAGAAATTTTGGATCAAATCAAGTTTCTCCACATAAATTCACCATCTGGCCTTAGCGGCTGGTGAGCCATCGTCATCAGTTTCACAATGATCGTCATAATTTAGTGTACAAGAAGGTTCCAAAGTCAACGCATGTCGCTGCGACCTACACAATTAGAGCATCACGGTGCACAAGCTCGACGGCTTACACCGCTTCCGCCACAAGCGCCGGCTTCACCTTCGGCGGCCGCCCGCGCCCTCTCTTCACCCCGACCACCACCGCGCCGCCCGCCGTCGACCCCGCCGCCTTTTCGGCCTTCGGCGGCCGTCCGCGGGCACGAGGGAACCCAGCGGCCGCCTTGGCCACCGCAGCCGCCAGTGGATCCTTGGGCTTCGGCGGCCGCCCCCGCGGCCGAGGCGAAGGGAGCTCGGAACCGGACGGCACCTCCGGCTTCGGCTTCGGAGGCCGGCCGCGGCCGCGCTTCGCGGGCGCCTGCGACCGCGCGGCCCCGGGTTTCGAGTACTTGTCGGCGACGAGCAGCAGCTCGCCGCTCTCCGTCAGGCGGTCGAGGTGCGTCGCGAGGAGCGACGCGTGGTCCGGCGGCAGGTCGCGACGGTTGGACTCGATGTGGTCCGAGATAGCTGACTTGTCAGCGTCGCCCAGCGCCGCGATCGCCGCCATGATCATCTGCAACGGCGAGAGAAAATAAAACCATTGGTCGCCGCGTTTTCAGATTGAAACAGCACAAACACAACCCAAACAAATCCACCAACCTCGGGGTACGCCTTCTCGTCTTCCACGGTTGCAGTAGCCATGGCGAAGATCGATTGAGGAAAAGGAAGAAGGATCGAGATCGGATTGATGAGGCGAACCAGTGGAGGGGAAAGGACGCGAAGGATTACAGAAAATTGACGGAAAATAAAAAGGAGGTCGCATGAGGACGCCAGTAGAAAGGACGGCTGTGATGCGAGTATGGCTACGGGAATCGAAGCGTGGAGAAACGTTGCGGCGAAGGCACACGGATCGATTAGGTGGCGATTTCAAGTTGGATTTATTTGATCCTGTTGGATTATTTTGCACTTATACCCTCGATAACTACAAAATTGGGTAGATACGCCTACTCCATTTATTTTTATACTAAGTGTGAGAATAGAAATATCAAATATAGATTTCTATCTTCTTGCTTCCCTTTAATGCACTACACAAGAAGTTCATTATAAGCAATTTGACATTCATAGTTGATGCGGCTAAGGAATCTATTGCCCATTAGGTGACTCAAGCCTTCTCCCATTCCATCTTACATGTATATCCACCTTTTTTGCATAAGAGCTTCTCCGATCGGTGTAGGCTCTCTGGCTCAACCTCCCAAGTCACTCTCGAGTGTTTAACAACTCTAGTCCCTATCCATCTTAATGACTCAACTCCTGGTGATATCTTCTACATCATTCTTATTGCTCGGTAATCCAAGTGCCCCACGCTTTCATAAATCAAAGTGAGGAGCAAAGTCAAACGAAGTTAAACTCGGAGGAAGGACTAATGATACTTGGGGATAGGATCCCCTTCTAACCCGACAGATCCAACCCACATGACACAAATCCAATCTAATTATTTGTAGGTTGTATTGGAGCTGGACCCACACACTACCAATAACCCGTAAATCTAAAACCCAATAGCCCATTAAAGTTTAAAAGCATGTCTCTATAAATAAACAGTTAAAAATGATATATGATAACTCTAATTTTAATCTTTTTCTTCTTCTACCATTCTATCTTCTCCAACATCCATGTCGAATTTAGATATCAGAGGCATGTTATACATGTAGGTCTGACTACGAAAAAGGATTCGGTCGTCCGACAGTTGACAAATTCGTCGGATGCATTAATAGCCTATAATGATTTATTGTGACATAGGTCTTTTATCTTTATCTCAATCCAATTCTTATCGATAACAATGTGAATTATATGTATTTACCTTTTTAGTCAAGAAGAAAAAGAAGATATGCTATCGTAGAATATGTTTCAATCTTCAAATTATATCTTTGGATCAACGAGTCAGTTTTAACTAGTCAATAACATTAATTATGTTTGTTTTTGTTGAATTTGATTTTTGACCGATTTTAGTTGAAAAGTATATGATTTTTGACAGCTCACTTAGTTTCTCATTCAATAAATCATCTTCTCTCCTGATTGCCGTACAAACTGTCTGTTGGGAATAATTGTCATCTTTACCTAGTCAACTATGAATACTATTTATTTATTTTCTATCGGATGCTATAAAATTTAGCCCGGACAAATATGTGTATTTTCTCAATTATTCTCTTGAAGTCCCAAAACAAAATGTAAATAATAGAGCAACAAACAAGACCGGTTCATCGATTTTGACTTTTTCCGACAGGAAACGACATTTGACCTCCATTAAGTTTCTTGAGCGCGTCGCGTATCTTGGTCTAGATCCTACCGTTTACGGCGGCACCTGGTCGTCAACCCACCGGTCGAACAAAACCTGGTCGCGTATCTTGTTCTAGATCCTACCGTTTGGTTCGACCGGCCGATAGATCGGGTTTTGACTACTACTTTTCGACAGGAAGACCTCCACGATCTTTTATTTCAGTGCAAATTATTATAAAGCATTCGCATGAACCAATAAGATTTCGAGCTCATGGACCAATTCTTGGTCCAATGCGTTGATCTTTTTATAATTTAATGAATAAGCAATTTTATATATATTTATATATTTGACGACATGTTGACCAAACTTTGACTATTCTTAGACTGTATTCTTTGTCCACGAAACGTGACAATGGAGCAGCCAGTGAACTCGGCGCCACGTCACCCTCTAATTTTGTCAAAACCCACCAACTTCATTTTTAGTTTTTCATCAACGACGGAAAATAATTTTAAAAAAAAACTTTTCAGTGAAGGAATTGAAGATATTGAGTAAATATTTTTGACTTCCAACCTTATTGATTTTCAAATTTCCAATTTGAGACCACATGAAGTTGACTGCTGCGGCGGAAATATCTTTTATTGCATATAAGCCACTGTATTTACAGTAAATACACATGGTTGATTTCTCAATTCCCTCAAAAAACAGAAGGATCATGTGTTTGTTAATACGCGTACAAAAGAATTTATCAACACATTAAACAAAATAATGAACTTTTTTTGACCCCTCAAATTTTGTTGTTAAAATTCAAGTGTGTAATTTGATCAATGCTTTGCCTCCCTCAAGCACTTGAGCACGATGTTTGTAGTCCTCGATACCAACTCCGACCAATCCCTGTTTAATTGAGGATCAGGAATTAAACAATGTTAAATATAATTACGTAAATATTTTAGAGTAGAATGAAAATTGCTGGTCGCGAGATCTTAGTCATCTTACCCGTTCTTCGAGTCGAAGGTCAAACCGACGGTGTGCTTGGCCTCTCGGATGGCCCTGGCGTAGCGGGCGAGGTCCTCCGGCGACTGGGCGGCGGCCGTGGCGGAGGGGCCGACGGCTAGCTCCGACGGCTTGACGTCGCAGAAGATGGGGATGAGCTTCTTGTCGGCCTCCACCATCACGGCGAGCTCGTGGAGGCAGAAAACGGAGTCGCAGTAGCGCGGGGAGAAGATGGCTACGCCGACGCGGCACTGCCGGATGCCGGCGTCGATGCGCTCGAAGATCTTGTCGCCGGGCTCCATCGACCGGCTGTCGAGGAACGGCCGCGCGTTCGCCCGCACGAGTCTGTCGTAGAGCAACCCCGCCACGGAGCTCTTCGTGTCCACTCCCTTGTGGCTCAGGAACACGTCCACCTCCACGCACTTTCTCGACGTCCTGCGAGCATTTCGGGCCGCGGTGGAGACGGTGGGATTCCTCGTCGGCGCTTCTACTCCTCTGTCTCTGCACCTGGTGAGGACTCTGGAGGCTGCGGCGGCGCGGCAGGGGAAGACTACGCGGCGGACTGAGGAGGCGGCGGCTGTGGCCATGGCTGTTGTGGACGGTAAATGCTGCTACAAAAATTAATTAAGGTGCGACGAGAGATTAATTAACTAAATCTGGTTGGATTAACGAGGATTATCTCGCAGTGAGTTATGGCGGTCGAGTTTGTAGCTAGGTTGATGGCTCAGAGGATAACATATATATTGATAAGGTTCTCGATCGTTTGAATAAGAAAAGAGTCAAGGTTTTGGTTTTCGTAGCAGTTGAGTTACTTTGAAGTTTTCAAATCCATGAAAATATATATGTCGCTACTAAATTCTATTTCAATTAGATGACCTTGAAAAATTTTGTTTTATTAATATTATAAGTAATATAAGCCAAATCCACTGTTTAGGTAATGCCTACTACATTTTGAAAGATATCGCGGTAATATCTACCTCATGTGGCAAGCGACAAAAGTATATAAGTATTGAAGTCTAACAATAAACAGAAAAATAATAACTAACCTTTCATATAATATTTTTCTTTTTCTTCCTTAGTATGCAACTACTATACTTATAACGAGAGCGAGTACAAATTCAACATTCAATCAGTTCACTATCTTCGTTCCAAAATATCATATAGTTGTTTATACAACAATCAATTTCTCTACATGACAAGGTTGAGGTTGAGCCTCAGATCATGATCGACCAAGCCGCTGGCTAAGCTCTCAGACAGGGTGAGCCCCGGCCTCATATCACGATCAATCAAACTGCCAACTAGTAGGGTTGAGGTCGGGCCTCAAATTGCGATTGACCAAGCTGTCAACCAGCAAGGCTAAGGCCTGGTGTCAGCTTGTGACTGCCAAGCTCGCTCTGGTTAGGTCTCAGCTTATGAACTGCCAAGCTGTCGGTCATGATCGTCTTAGCTTGCAGACGGCCACCACGATCCCAGATTGTGGCCGCAAGTCGGCCAATTTGCCTTGTCCCAAGCAGCCAAGCTTATTCTTACGACCGACCAAGCTACCAGTCGGTGAGCTCGGGCAGGTCAGGTTTGATGTCAACAAGCTCAGCCAAGCTGGGCCCAACGTCGATGAGCTCAGTCCCCAGCCTAGGTGAGCTCGCCAAGCCGGGCTTGAGGCTGGTAAGCTCCCCTAGGTCGGGCCCCGATGCCAGCGAGCTTGCCCAGGTTGGCCCCGACGCGACCCCGACGATGGAATTTTAGAGCGATACGTAGAGGGGGGGGGGGGGGGGGGGGGGGGGGGGGGGGGGGGGGGGGGGGATCTTAGCGAGAATCATGAAGACGGGGCGCGGGAATGCCTGAGCTCGGAGAGAAGAGGAACGTCGAAGATTCGCGTGGAACATGGCAACGTTGGGAGGAGAGAATGCTTGTGATCGGCGAAGAAACTAGATGCGCAGGGGTGGGGGGTGGGATTAGCCGAAAAACCATAAAAATGCAAATCTAGTGATGGTCGCTAATCTAGATATGACAATTTATTTTCGTCATTAAGTTAACGATGAAAATTTATTTTCGTTGTTAAATTAATGAGAGAATATTAATTCCCTTGTTACTCTTGCGATGGAAGTTACATTTCACTGTTAATTCAATGATCAAAATAAAAATTAACTATGAAATTAAATTTTCATAGATAAATTAACGATAGAAATAAAGTTTTATCGCTATTTTCATCGTTAAATCCTATTATTCTCATAATGGATATTGTAAAAGAAAAGAAAAAGAAGATATTGTCTAATACTTTACAAAAATATTATATAATTTCCTAAGGATTTCATTGACATTTTCATGGGTAGGGTTATTGTAGTAGAGATGAAATTTTTTTAAAAAAGCATATTAATAGATTAGTGATACAATTTAATTATATAGATAGAGGAAGACGATTCGTGAAGGAGAAAGAGTATCGATTGCTTAGCAGTGAAAGCTTCTGTCTTCATGTTTCGAGACATGTTTATCACTAGCTAGGCTTGAAACTTGACCTAAATTAATTCATTATATATAGTTCATCTAGCTAGTTTTCTCCGCACGCCTGTTTGACCTAGGAAACTTGTCGATCACGATTTAGACACATGACATGACCAAATCAGATCGATTTAATGCACATATTTCGTCTATGCCTCCATTTAATATTAGATAGAACATCGAAAACATGCATTCTAATTGAATTCCATGCCCAAAGAATGGGCAAAGAGAGGCTAATGAAGTAAGCTTTTTATAAGATAAGTAGTTGAATCAAAGGGTGTTTGAGGGAGTCTAATCAAGGAGGGAGAAAAGTATGCGTAGGGAAACCAATGCGTAGGGAAACCTCTCCTTCCTCCGAAGCATCAACCTCTCCTCGAAAGCACTCGATGCACGGCGAGATCCCTTCGTCGATTGGCCGCCTTCGCCGCCTGCGGTACCTCGACCTTAGCTCCAACTCCATCGGCGGTGGAGATCCCTATGGGCATGAGCAACTGCTCGGAGCTAAGGTATATTGACCTATATGAGAATCTGGTTGTGGGATCGATCCTCCCTTGGCTCGGCTCCTTCACGAGGATGGCTGTTCTTAATCTCGGCAAAAACAACATCACCGGCGTAATTCCGGCATCCCTCACCAACGTCTCATCCCTCTTAATTCTGGTCCTCTACTTGAACCACATAGAAGGCATTATCCCGGAAAGCATTAGTCTTCGACTTCATGCCAAACAAGAGCTTAGATAGGTGGTTGCACCCCCAGCTCGAAGACGACAGTAGAGAGAATCAAGAAGTAAGCAACTTGAGCCTGGTACAGAGGTTGAACATTGCTATCGATGTCACTGAAGCATTGGATTATCTTCATTGTCGTTGCAACCCACCTATCGTCCACTGCGATCTGAAGCCGAGCAACATTCTTCTGGACGAGGGCATGGTGGCACATGTTGGGGACTTTGGGCTCGCCAAGCTCCTCCCAGAAGCGATAAGCAGGTCATTTACCGACTCAACAAATTCAATTGGATTGAAAGGATCTATTGGTTACGTTCCTCCAGGTGAAACCACGATCTCATGAATTCGCCTGTTGCTAATTTAGCCACGATGAAATTTAACTTTGATAATCCATTTTCTCTCGCAGAGTATGCAGAAGGCAGCCCTGTTTCCTTAAGTGGCGACGTCTACAGCTTCGGCATACTTCTATTGGAGCTACTGACCGGGAAGAGCCCAGTTGATGAGATGTTCGAGGAAGGGCTAACTCTGCGCAGGTTTGTGGAGATGAGAGGAGCCATGGAGATTGTTGATCCAGCTTTGCTCTTGCATGACAATGGAACGATCGATCGGTGGAACAGTGTTGAAGAGTGTTCGACTTCCCTTGCAAGGATCGGTCTCGCGTGCACCGAGCAAGCTCCGCGAGATCGAATGTGCATGGGAGACACTGTTGCACAGCTACGCGCCGTCAAGAATGTGTTTGTCAAAAAGATCGAAATTACCAACGAAACACAAAATCCGTAAGAGAGAAAGTCAACTTTCACAGTTATCACCTAGATTTGAGTATATAGAACTAAGTATAAAACTGTATGTATAGAACTCATGATAATAAATTTTAGGTCTGACACTTTATCTATCTACCGATACTCGATCCCATTGTTTAGGCTTCAAACTCCGGCTCCTTCAAGTTGCTTCATGAAACCTCTGGTTCCGGCCCATGGAAAAGCAAAACAGCCCCCTGTTTATCGGAGTGGAATGCCAAAACCGAGTGCTTCACCTTTTTCTTCCCCTTCGCCTACTACTTCCTTCACCAACCCTTCTTCCCTACAAATTCCATCGCCCTGCCTGCTTTCGACCTGACAACGAAACCACTCCATTTGTTTTCACAACTCGAACGAACGCAAAGCTTAGAGCCATGGCAACAGTGAAGAAAGCGTCGTCGGTGTTGGTGGCCGCCTGCGTCGGCGCAGTGGAGGCGCTCAAGGATCAAGCTGGGCTTTGCAGGTGGAACTACGCTATGAGGTCGCTGCAGCAGCACGCCAAGGGCAACATGGGGTCGCTGTCTCAGGCCGTGAGGATGCCTTCCTCCATGTGCGATAGGAGGAGCAGCGAGGAAGCCAAGCGGTCGGAGGAGTCGCTGAGGAAGGTGATGTACCTCAGCTGCTGGGGACCCAATTAGAGAGCTTTCAGATGGATTAATAAAGGGTTTAGCAAGAATAACAGATAGATAGAGTGATCTATCTATGTGGATAAATAAAGAAAGGATCGATGGATTCTAAATTATTTAATCGATGAGTTAATTTTCCATTGAACTAAAACTTCTACACGATCAAATTGGACTAGTTGATTCCCATTCAGTTGCTGTTTCAGGCCCGATAAGGGCCCAAGCTCCGAATGGGAGGCATCAATGGAGACATCGATTTTGTTTTATTGTTATTCCACTCTTCATCTTATTTTCTACATGTATTGATTCTCAACATGAAAACTTTTATGAATAGTTATGTATTCATGTTATTCTATCAGTGATTGATATTTTACTGAATTATGTCCTTAACTTTTATTAATATCTAATTACATTTAAAATCTTTAAAAATGATTTACAACGCTATTTCTCTCTCTTAAAAAATAGAATTATATTAAAAAGTTGTCATGATCTTACATTACATGGGAAGTACTCATAAATCTAAAAATGTATTTGAACCTTTGTGAGCATCCTGTCTATGCTTGGAATCCCTCTCTCTTATCGATTACAGTTTGCCAAATCAAATAGATCATACATGTAATGTCTAATTATCACGCCTTGTTGAGAATGTTTCCTTCACATAACTGCCTCTAAAATAGATCTGGCATATCTACTATTGTTTGAATTTGATGGTCCATGTGAAGTCGTCTCCAAACCTTCACCCATGGAGGTACAATGACCGAGCATGAAAAAAAGGTGGTCTGCTATCTCGTTCTCCCGTTGGTATAACAGACATTTCTTGCATTCTATGTATATCAATCTATCCTTGGTGTTCGTCTTGACATTTACAAGCATCCACATGACAAATTGATGCTTCGGCATGATATACAACTTCCATATAATCATTACCCATGACTTCCTATTACCCTGTGACTTGAAAAAGTCATATGCGGCCACAGTGCCTTCGCCCAAAACCTTGCGCACCACCTTGTTGTGCCCTTGCCGCGAGCCAAGCCGAACAGTAAAAGGCTCGAGCTCGAGCTCGATTCGTTTTTCCGAAGCTCGAGTTCGGCTCGAGTTCGATTCGAGCTTTAATTCTTAAGCTCGAGTTCGGCTCGTAATGAAATTAAATAGTTCGCGAACGGCACGAGCTCGGCTCGAAAAAGGCTCGTTTTAAAGTTAAACGAATTCAGTTCGAGCTTGGTTCGAAATAGCTCGTTTAAAAGTTAAACGAGCTTAGTTCGAGCTTGGCTCATTAATATATAATATTTATAATTCATGTATATATATATATATATATATATATATATATATATATATATATATATATATATATATATATATATATATTCGTGAATCTCTTAACAAACACGTTCGTAGCTTTAAACGAACATGTTCGCGAACACGTTCGTGAGCCTTTAAACGAACATGTTCGCGAGCTCACGAACCAAATATTGTTAAGCTCGAGCTCGGCTCAATAATATTTTCGAGCTCGAAATCAGGCTCGAGCTCGGCTCGTTAACTTAATCGAACGAACTCAAACGAACTTTTTCGAGCCGAGACTCGAATAGCTCGTGAGCAGCTTGGCTCGTTTACACCCCTAATGGAGACATCGATTTTGTTTTATTGTTATTCCACTCTATCTTATTTTATACATGTATTGATTCTCAACATGTATTGTTATTCCACTCTTCATCAAGAGATTGGCAGGTGCTTGGTGTTACATACAAAAGAGTGGTATATGACGTAGATCTTGTTGATGACTACACATGAGATTGGTAATATCGAAAGTCAGAAACATTCGATACTTTGGAACACCATCTTCACTAATTCTAGTTTGCCAGCATAGGATAATGTTTACTTTGGCCAAGAAGCAAGCTTTCTCATGATAGTCTTCGTCAACAAGTTGTAGTTGCTCATATAGAGCCTCTCCGCCACAATAGGGATGCCAAGATATATAGTGGAACGGAAAGGTTTCATACTGAAAAATTGGTAATCTACAAGATCCTCTCTGTTGTCCGTTCATTCACCCCTGCGATGTAAAGCCTTGACTTGTAGAAGTTCGGGTGAAGTCCAGCCATGCTCCCAAACTCCTCTAGATAGTTCGCCACTTATTCCATTGTTGATTCATCCACCTGAGTGAAGATGAGCACATCGACATATGCCTAGTGAGTGATCTGGACACCGACATAATAGGATGGTAGTGGAATGCGGGTTGCCTTGCTGTCGCCTTTAGTGATCGTGAGAGCACCTCCAAAAATAATTCAAAGAGAAAAGGTGAGAGTGGGCCACCTTGTCATACTCCTGTTCTGCCTTTGAAGAATCCATACATGGCACCATTGATGCCCACCGAGTAAGAGACGATTGTGATGCACTCCTCTATCCAAGTCACATATTGTTGCGGGAAGCCAAAGCATCGGAGAGCAACTAACAAAAAAAGCCCAATTCACCATATCAAACATTTTTTGTAAATCCACTTTCAATACATATCTTGGTGAAACCCGCTTCCGTGCATGCTTTCACAATATTTCTTGAGCAAGATGAATGTTTTCCACTACGCATCTGTCCTCCACAAAAGCGGCATGTGCAGGATCCAGAATTCCGCTCAACACCATACGAAGTCAAGTTGTTGCTACTTTGGAGATGACTTTGTAGATTACTGTACAGTAGGATATTGGCTTGTAGTCTGTGACAGATGGTGTATGTTTTGATTTTGTCACAAGAACTACCAAGGTGTAGTCTCATTGCTTCAAGAGGCACCCTGATACAAAGAATTCCTGAACTGATGCATACACGCATCGGTTTGAACCTAGTATAAGCTGCCTTGAATAATTTCGAGTCATACCCATCCGGTCCCAACGCTCGATCATTAATGCAAATATCAAAGAGTGTTGCTTATATCTCATTAGATGTAATCGGGGCCACCGGAAGTAGTTGCTACTCTTAGGAAATGGCCATCCCATCCGCTGCTACACCCTCCACTTATGCATTGGGTGTTTCGGCTCTACGCCCTATTATGTCTGTAGGTGCCTTCGCTCGGCGTACCATCCTACCTGTAGGTGCCTCCAGTTTGCGCATATCATGCCTATGGTTGTCTCTACTTTGTGCATCCTCCAGTCTATGTACCATCATGCCTATAAGTGTCTCCTGTTTACACACCAATATGTCTGTGGGTGCCTCTGTTTTGCACACCATCATGCCCGTAGATGCCTCTACTTTGCACATCTTTGTCTTTGCACTGGTCACTCTCGCTCTACGCACCATCATATCTGTGGGTTGCCTCCGTCTATGCATTGTTCACCTCTGCATTGCGCACCATCATGCCTATGGGTGTCTTCATTCTACGTACTATCTTGCCTTTGGGTGCCTCCACTTTGCATTATATCATCCTGCTTGTAGGTGCCTCTGGAGTCTCCTATGATTTGTCTAGATTCCACGAATACACAATATGCTATCTGGGTTGTGGAATTAAGGTTCGAGGGCATGATAGACTTAGCAGCTCCTAAGAGTCCATTAGTTTTTTATTTAAATTGATTCAAATGTGTTTAAAATTATTAATGAATTTTTAACCAAAATACATGAACATTATATTATTGTTTTTAGTGTAATCATGTTTTTAATCTTGATTTCATCTCATATTTAATTAATCGGTTAAGATGTTTTAATTTTTTTTATCTTTTAAAGAGAGAAATAGTATTTTTAAAATCGAGTAGAATATGATTTATTTTATAAGATTTTAAAT